>NC_065449.1:157908150-158530650 GCF_917563875.1 Diabrotica virgifera virgifera
TTTCACGTGGGTGACTTCTTGAACCTTATTCAGGGATGTATCACGAATGTGATTATGCAAAAAAATCGCATGGGGATATTTTTTTCAACGAACCCGCCGTTTTCGCCTTGTCTAAAGTGGCCTTGAGTTTTGATAACGGAAACCTCAAATAAACGTTTATTTCTTCATTAGTAATACTTCTGGTTTTATTCGCAAAAAAAAACGAAATTAAGAAATTGATATTTCAAGTTAGGAAAATGGTAACCTTTAAAACTGAACATAAAATTCAAATTATATTCTGGAAGTAGTGCCGACGACATAATCGGTAGGTTTTCGTTTTCATTTTAAGGCCCCGTACCAACAAAATCTACAATTCACAACAGTATTTTTAATTTGAAAAAACTCGCTGTGTCAAGAATTGTAGAAAATGCACGGATAGTGATGAAGAGGAAAATCAACCAACCCGTGCAATTAATGAAGAACGGGAACAGAGTGAAACCGCCGTATATAGTCTAGCTCAAATCGATTTTCCTTTTAAAAGCACCCTAATTTCAAGAGAAATTGGTATTAGTGTTAAACCGGAAGAAATATTTCAAAATCCTCAAGTACCACAAATTGCCAAAAACTCAGAAAATTTTCCCTGTTGTTTATGAACGACAGATGGTGTTTTGTGAGGATATGATAAAACGCACTAATCGTGATGAAGATTTCATGAAAACATCTTGTTTACAGAGGAGTCTTCTTTTTCTTTTACTGACCATCACAATCCATCTATTGCCGCGGAATGGGACGTTTCGATGCCGCCGGTTCATCGCCGGCCGTTTCGATGCCGCCGGTTCATCGCCAGTCCATTTCATCGCCGTCATATCTCGCATTTCCTAGAATTCCTAATTAATACTAAAAATAACTAATAAAATTGTAACTGTCGAAAATTTGGAAATATATCAGATAGCGATTAATTGACTGGCGATGAATCGGCCGGCATCGGCATCGAACTGGCGGCATCGAAACGGCGGCGATGAAACGTCCTAGACCCCTATTGCCGTAGGGTACACTAAAAAAATAGGCACATAAGTTCTTTACAAAACACAATACCGTCAAAAAGTCAACGTCTGGGCTGGTATTTTAGGTGACAACGTAATTGGTCCTTTTTTCACTTTGTGTCGTCGTAAATACGTAGATATCCTGAGAAATTACATAATTCCAGCAGTTCGAGCATTACATATGAATATGGATGAAATTTGGTTGCAGAGGGCTGCAAGATGGCTGTCCAGCTCACAATGCACGGGAGGTGTTAGAGTTTTTAATCATTACGTTTTCAGATAGAGTTATTAGCACAAAAGGAATAGACCAAATTATGACAGATGAAAATAATTTCATTTTACTATACAGTTACTATAAGAACAACTATGATGAACGGTACTTAATATTGGATATCTAAAAGTTGCATATTGCCTATAATTATTTCATCTAATAAAGCAAGCGTTTAAATAAAACCAAAAAAATTCACTGCAGATCTACGTGCAATATTCAACGATGTTTACGATTACCAACACATAAAATCAATACTGCTACCCATTTCGAACATCTGGGAATGCCCTCGACCTAGCCCATCAAAAATTTGAAGGAATTGTATCCTCTCACTTCCTACAATTAAATTAATCTACGCTTTCACCCTACAGGATTCAATCTGTGTAAAAAGCACTTGAACAATTCCGACTCCACCGATGGCCCAATATCGAGAATAAAGCATTCATTTTGACAAAACGCACCAAAGAGAAAGTTCTCCCCTTGGAGTTAAACAGCAGTCGAATGAAAGGGATAGGAAGATACGAGGGTAGTTTTAATATCTCTTTAGCTAAATCAAGTTAAAACTTATATACCACATACTTAATTATATACAGTGAATACGTAAAGCTTGGAATAAATTATTTTTTTAATGTTTTAATTTTTTTAAATAAAATTTTTTAAAACACGTCGATTTTTATTTTTAAATCATAATTTTTTGGCATACATATCAAACTAGTAACGCCATACATCTGGGCTGCTGACATAATCGATTATTTTTTAAAAAGAATAGGGGTCGTGCTGCTAATTCATTTGGAAGATTTTTCAATTCTGTATTCAGTCATATAAACATTAACATAATTATTTTTGGAGGGTGTCCAAAAAAATTTTTGAATTAAATTAATTAAAATAAAAAGAAGAATGTATTTATTATATCATTCAACTTACATTTAACAACTATGTCAGAAAATAGGAAAAAATGTTTATTTGACAAATAAATATTGTTTTTCGCTTAAATTCAATATGTAAGTTACCACTTACCCACCTCTTGGCAGTTTGAACATCTAATTTAAGCGAAAAGCAATGTTTATTTGGAAAATATACATTTTTCTGATTTCTAACAGCAAAATGTATTTCGAATTAAATAAATTCCATTCATTCTTCTTTTTAATTTAACTATTTAAATTAATTTAACCTTTTCGTTCACCGTGTCCTCATTTGAAGAGGAACTTAATATATAATTTTTGTATGTAGCTCACTGTGTTTTTATCCTTGCAGCACATTGTCCTCGATAATGGGCATCCTATTCCGTCCAATGAGCACTTGTGCTACCGTCTAACAGCTTTTGAACAAAATATTTAATTTTTTCAAATATAGGTTTCTATATTTTATGTGATATTTCTATATTGACATGCGAGAAAAGCAATGTTTATCTCTGTATAAGAAAAAATTGTTTTTGTAAGATACCAGAGATTACTTGTTGAATAAAAAACTTTAGTTTTTGTTGTTGTCAGTATTTTACAAAATATATCTACTCCATTGGCTCACGATATTCTCAAATGAGGACATCTTGTAATGACCAAACCGTGCATTTTGAAAATGTAAAACTAATATAAAAAATTGACACAAAATCCGTATCGCTATGCAGCAAATTTCAGATTTTTAGCTTAAAGAAATTTAATTCGTGAAGGAGAGGATTAACTAAAAAAAGTTTTTTACAAATGAAAAATTATGTACAAATTATGTTAATGTTTATATTACTGTATACAGAATCAAATAACCTTGCAAATGAGCTAGTACAAGCCCAGATGGATGACGTCACTAGTATTATATATATGCCAGAAGATAATAATTTCAAAATAAAAATTGACCTGTTTCGGGGCTTATGTCCAAAATCGCAAACTCATAAAAAAATTTATTCCCATCTTTACGTGCTCACTGTATATTAAGTGATTTTGGTATTAAAATTTAACTTTTTTTTCAAATTATATTAACAAATCATTAGGCCATTACATGCACCATGTTTTTACATAAGTACACGGGCTGCGGCAATTTGCCTCCTTACACTAAAGCGGCTTAAAATTAGCCAAATATTTTTAAAATGCGTAAATTCTATTTCAAAAGTCTTTTAGTGTTCCGAATTAGGATTGGTATGGTTGTTCTTTTGTTTTACCTTTCATGTGACGAGAAAATACACCCCTTAGCAATTTGCCGCACCCGACTTATTGAGACTACACGCTCCGTTAGCAAAACGCCGCCAACATTTTATTATTGGATAATTTAAGATAATCATGTATTTTTATAATAATTTATTTTTAAACGCTTTTATTTAGTTCAATAGTTTGCGTCAAATTTTTAGACGTTAATTTGACTGCCTTTTCTTCAATGAAAATGAATGAAAATTTGCAGACATATGCATTCGCGGGAACAAAACACGAATAGTCAATAAAAAATTTTTTTCATGTTTATTAATTGTTTAAATAAAAAAAAACGATTTTAATGGAAAACGCTTAAATTCTCTTATTTTTTACAATGTAAAAACTTGAAACTTTTACGGATTGTATAGCTACTGATATGAACAATACATAATTTCACTTTTTACGTTAATTGTTTACGTTATGCTTCATTAATAAACAATATAGTTTCAAATTTTGTGCCGATTCCGACTACTTTTCATGTTAGTACATCATAATATAATGTTTTATACATATTTTAATAAACATGACGATATATTTTAATGTTTGAAAAGTGTAAGACTAAAAAGTAAAAAATAAAAAAATATGAAAAAAAAAATTTTAAGAAACGCTTTTCTTTAGTTACGAGTGACTCAAATTAAAAATATTATAAAAAATCAACTAAAAAGCAAAAAATAAAAAAAAATTGAAAAAATCTAACACATTCATTAAAGAAAAGCGTGGGGCGAAAACCGTTTATTCGATGAACACGCACCACGCTTTTCTTTGACGGATGTGTGAGATTTTTTCAATTTTTTTTTATTATGTGTTTATGTACACATATTTTTCTAAATTAAATGAAAAATTAAGCAAAAATACCTAGACATCATACAGTTAGAACACAATACTACCTTACAGTATTAACGTTATAAATGTAAATACGATCTAAACATACACAATCATATAGACTTCTCAATCGCTGTGTTCATTCTCGTAATGAATTATACGACTCAATTTTAAATTAAACACTAAAATACGGTGAAATTAAAAAATGAACGATACAACTAGTAAAAATAAATTGTTTAAATACTTACATAAGAACACGCCTGCTAGCAAATTGTTCACTTATCTCACTACGCTATAAAACGCCTGTTAGCAAAAGGCTCAAACAACACGATTTATTTCGATTCACATTAGGCGCTCAGGTCACGCTCGGCTTAAGCTCCGCTCACCATTAAGACTTTTGTAGGACCCCGATTTTTGACCCTTCGCTTCGTTATCGATATCCGCTGTACACTCTACAGATACAGATAGCGAATGATCGGTAACGAAGCTAGGGGTCAAAAATCGGGGTCCAGGTCCCGCTCAGGTCACGCTCCGCTGAAAATCAAGAATTTAATTATACTATTCAATTTGCCAGGAGTCACAAAAAATAGACACGGTTTTTTGCATTAACATATTTGTTTAAAAACTAAAGATTTTTCACAGAATACATCCTTTAGTGGGGTTATTACTCCAGTAGAGACGTTAACTGTATACTTAAGGTTACATAGTTAAAATTGTACCATATAAGTGTAGAATTGTAAATATTTTACCTTAATTTTTAAGTACGTAATTTTTTTTAATTATTATTACAAAAACGAAATAAGAGTCTCACGCATAAGAACATATGTGCGGATTAGTTTGGAGATCGGGAATCGGAGTTAGCTGAGACGCAAGATAAACATAAGTAGCCGCCTTGACTAATTTTATTGGTTTTCGTTTATTACAAAAAGTCGGTACATACTTTGATCCAATTTTAATAGGTTAAAACGGAAAAGGGACATTAGGTATAAGAGAATTTGTTTTAGCGTAGGGATGCGAGAGGAAGTCGATTTTGAGATTCTGAGAAAAGATATTGTATTTGGCAATAATCGAAGGGACGAAGTTTAAGACGTACTTATATATTGACAAGCCGGCCATATACTAAGTAGATAAACGCGATTATTTGAAAGACAGTTTCTTTTATGAGAACTCGTAAAATTTTGGTCGCAATTACACAAACACTTTCACATTTCGTCAATTTAATAGTATCAATAATTTAGTTTTCTATTTTATTAATTAAAGCTGTCAAACATCACACGGACTTTTATTACAATTGTCTTTAAGAAGTCCCAAATAAGTATGTGATTTTATATTGAAATAATACATCGAGGTGAGAAATTCGTACCTTCACCTGGCCGTTACTAATTCATACTATCCTGCCGCTTCGCTCTACTCAAGTGAAGTCACGATCAATCTATTCTTCTGGAGAATCACCGCAATCGAAAGAGCGGGACGGAATGTGAGCGTTGTATTTAGTGCAAATAGCATGATTTAAGATGCATGTAAGAATACTTGACCGAACTTTGAGCTGAGCGTGAGTGTAGCGTGATCTGAGCTATAATGTGAATCAGCCTTTACGGCAGACTAGTTTGACCTACATATTGTGTACAATGTACACCAAGCAGATGTTATGCGAGCACTACACTCTCGGCGAAGTTACTTCGCCGAAGTTGACCGAAGTCCGAAGTACCGTCACTACACACTCGTTCTACTTCGCGAGGAACATATTCACGCCGGGCGATAAGGAGCTCGTTCCTTATGCCCGCATTTCACTCTCGCCGAAGTCGATCTAGGTTCAACAAGTACGAGAGTGTAGACGGCCACCTTGTGTAACTTTGCCTCACTTTATCGGTATCGCACCGCTCTTTGTCGGTATCGCACTTCTTCGCGAAGTAGAACGAGTGTGTAGAGAGGGTACTTCGGACTTCCGTCAACTTTGGCGAAGTAACTTCACCGAGAGTGTGGAGCCCGCATTTGACTTGATCGCAGAGACCGCAACCGAATAGAAGTAGGCCAAGGCACAGCAAAGTAGGATAAGTTGGCTGACTACACTCTCGTATTTGTTGAACTTCGATCGACTTCGCCGAAGAGTGTAGACGGCGTTTTAGAAGAAAGTGTTGTGTTAGCAGTTTTTTGAGCTATGCTTTATTACATATTTTAATTTATAGACATGTAAACATTAAGAGTGTAAGCGGCATAGTCATAGAGTATCAATTTGAAATTTGAGTATTTAGTGGCTTTATATATTTATAACAACTTGCCGGTATTTTCACAATCGTAATAGGTTACCTACACCTTCTAAATTAGTCAAAAAGAACTTAAAGTAAAACAATTTCATATAGTATGGTTCAAGTGGAAATCGGTGGGAATGTGCATTTTATCAATCAAATTAGATATTATGTCTCAGACACTACAGAAGCTGCTAACGATAAAATGTTTCATTAAACATCGCATTAATCATTGTAAATTAGTCGAAGGATATTAGTACAGTGAAAATAATAAGACGAGAACTGGACGATAATGATTATAAAAAATAAATTTTAAAGTTTTTTTTTACTTTAATGCCAAAAATAAAAATGCTTATCAGCAGAAACCGTTTCAAAATTATTTTGCACCTCATATGTGAAACATTATTTGGTTGAAAAATCTCATTTTTGTTGGCACAAAAATATATTAATTTGTCTGAACTAAATTACGGTTCTGTTTATCTTAAGGGATAGGTTACTGTCAACATTCACACAGTGTTGCCAAACTGAATTTTGTTATTTTGGGTGTAAATTGTTTCCACCGATCTCCGAGGGTACAATACAGTTAAAATTATTATACGATAAATATTATGCAAGATAAATTAAACGTTTTTTTACTGTTAAGGACAAAGAAAGCAAGTTCATTAGCGGAAACGATTTCAAAATAATTCGGCACATTATAATTTATAGTCCTGTCGCCAGGGGGGGTACAACGGCCTTCTTAATTCAGATGGACTTACCCAAGTTTTTTTTATGTATTTTGGCCCGTAGAACACGAATTTTTTGGGTAACAGTTGATCCGGATGTCGATAAGATTGTTATAAACAAAGAAGTTGAGGAATTACATAACAGCGATTTCTCACAAAACAAAACATTTTTTTGTATTTTTTGTAGGATGCATAGTTTTCGAGATAAACGCGGTTGAAATTTCAAAAAATCGAAAAATTGCAATATTTGAACCCGAATAACCTTTGAATAAGAAATAAACTAGCAATTCTGCTTACCGTCTTTAAAAGTTTGAGTCATATTATATCTGTTTTGAATATTTGCATTGCTAAAGATTTATTTTTTGATTTTTAAAAAAAGCTATAAACACATAGTGTTTCCCGTGCCTAATACATGCGTTTTAATGCGTGCTACGTAGAAATAGCCTCGCTTGCACTTTTACCTCTTCTACCTACTCGTTCGATTTTAAATGAGAAATCATTAAAAACATCACTCAAGCACTAGGTGTTTATAGCTTTTTTGAACAATAAAATAATAAATTTTTAGTAATACAAATAATTAAAACCGATATAATTGGACTTGAACTTTCAAATGCGGTAAGCAGAATTGCTATTTTATTTTTTAATCAAAAGTTATTCGGGTTCAAAAGTTGCAATTTTTCGATTTTTTGAAAGTTCAACCGCGTTTATCTCGAAAACTATGCATCCTACGAAAAAATTTGTAGAAACATTTTTTTGTTAGAATGGCCCAAAAAATATAAAAAAATGTTTTGTTTTGCGAGAAATCGCTGTTATGTGATTCCTCAACTTCTTGGTTTATAACAATCTTATCGACATCCGGATCAACTGTTACCCAAAAAATTCGTGTTCTACAGGTCAAAATACATAAAAAAACTTGGGTAAGTCCATCTGAATACAGGAGGCCGTTGTACCCCCCTGGCGACAGGACTATTAAGCATTATTTCGTTAAAACATCTCATTTTTGGTGGTCAAAGATATATTAATTTGTCTGGACTAAATGTGGTATTCGCTTGAATCTGCCCATGGACAATTACGCAACAATATTATAGTGGAAATAATTAATAAGCAATGTCGCTGATTTTATCACTTATTTCACCGTGGTATATCTAATTAAAATGTAAACACTCTGTATAATACACATATTCATCTTTTTGCTGCTTTATATTAAATTATATCTTCATACACTCTGGAATATTAATAACTAATGTAATCTAATCGACCGATTGTGGACTAATCCTTCCAGCGTGTTAAATTATTCCCATTACTTCACGCACAACAATAATCCTAAACAGTTGATAATCAAATTAGTTTATTAAATTTTCATTGACCCTCGTAAAGGGAGTAGGACGCACCAAAGTGAAATCTCTTTTGGTAAAACTGAACCCTCCATAGTAGAGATGAGTATTTAGAACGCGTCGTTCCGAACAAACGATACCCACGGGAACCGAAAGAACCGATTGTTTTGTATTTAATTCAAAAGTCACTCTTATAAACCATTAAAACGATAACGCAGAAAAAATAAAAATTTCACCGCAGACGTTAATTTCTTTTAACATTATGATTATATTTAGCCTTATCATCTTTCAGAAAAAAGTATGCGAGGACAGCTTTATTGACTTTGAGTCCAACTCAAAATACATTAACATAAAAAGTATACGAATTTTTCAACTTTAATGTCTTAAAATTGATAAAATAAATCCTGGATTTGGCTATGCAAGCAAATTTTTAATGAATTATGTGAGTAGGAGAAACTCTATGTCCTCAGAAAATATTCATATTACGGATATAGTTTCCATACAGCTTAACACCTTACAAGGGGAGGTTACATTGGTCGAGAAAAAGAAAACATGCTGTAGTTAATTGATGAACCTAACAGGGAGTTCTACATACAACTGTATGAAGGCACTTAGATCTGTCAGAAGAGACTATATCACTGGAATTAGATCTGTTTATAAAATAGTTAGTACATAATAAATTTCATATTTTTATTAAGAATTACATCACGTCATATTAACATTATGACATAAGCATTTGCAGTTAGTGAAATATTTTAAAACATTATTTGTAAAAATATAATTAACAGTCTGGGCTGATTATCGGAGAATAGGCCATTTTTGGGAAAAGTTATTTACCAGCAATTTTATTGCTGGAATCGAATTATAAGATCCTATATATTAATAATATAGGTATGCAAAGTCCTCAGATAGTGTGCTACTTTTTTTCTAAACAAAATGGCGCCCGAAAATCGTGTTTTTTTTCAATTATTGCTCTATAACTCCGAAGATTTTAATTTTACAACAAAAACACTCAAATAAAAATTCACCGTGATTAAATTCTGCATAGAGACGTGTTTTTCACGATCTGCTCGGATGAAAATTTTCCTCGGAAAATGCGGGTTTTCCCAACAAAATCTTTAATTTTCAAATAAAGTTTTAGATAAGTAATTATCTACCAATAATTAAATAATTTGGTGACTTAAAAGTCTTCTTGGCTTAGATTATAGTTCCAGAAGCTGATGAAAATTAAACGAATATTTTAGCAACAATTCAGTTGTTAATTAATAATTTACGGCCGCAATAATAACCAAAATAACTATGATACACTGATCAAACTTTGAAATATTATAAAGATGAGATGCCTATTTAACATTTTGTCGACAAAATATAAATTTTTTATTTTTTTGCATTATCTTTAAATGTTAAAAAAAATAGTTATAAACAAATTGACGTTTCTCAGAAAGTTCTTATTATATTGTAATTTTAAAAAATAGCTAAAATGCGCATTTCAAATATCTTGAAAATGAATGCTTTAATACTTTTTTGCAACCATTTGCAAAAAAGTTATGAAACAGCAAAATAAACATACGATTTCTACGGTGTTTATAATTTTTTTTAATTCTTTCAAAGCGTAGAAGTGAGTTTAAAGTACAAGCTAATTATTTACAAAAAAATATAGATTATCAGATTAATGCTTATATTTTAATTAAAGATTATAAATATATTTTTTTGTAATTTACACGCGCGAAAGTAGAATAATACAGCACTGTATCTAAAATTTTCACTCGGAGCGACGACGGGCCGCACGAGACGTACACTTTTATAAATAATGCATGCTGCGTGTCAGTCGCTTCGAGTGAACATTTAAGCTCCGACTCTGTATCAGGCCTACTTTTGCGCTAAAAATTAAAAAAAAAGTATTTTTAATCTTTGATTAAAATATAACCATTGCACTAATTTTTGACATTCTTTGTGAATAATTGTATTATACCAACGACTCACTTTTAAGCTTTGAAACAATTAAAACAAATTATAAACAACGGAGAAAACGTATATTTATTTTGTTGTTTCATAACTTTTTTGCAAATGGTTGGAAATTTTGTTTAAAGCATTCATGTTCAAGACCTATGAAATACGCATTTTAAGTATTTTATAAAATTAGAATATAATAAACAATTTCTGAGAACTGTTCATTTTCTTATAACAATTTTTTTTAAACATTTAAAGATTATGCAAAAAAATGAAAAATTTATACTTTGTCGACAAAATATTAAATAGGCATCACACCTTTATAATCTTTCTGAGTTTAATCAATATCTCATGATTATTTTGGTTATTATTGCGACTGTAAATTGTTAATTAACAATTGAATTGTTTCTAAAATATTCCTTTCATTTTCACCGGCTTCTGAATTTATAATCTATACCGAGAAAGCTTTTATTTCACAAAGCTATATAATTATTGATAAATAATTACTGGCCCAAAAAAGTTATTTGAAAATTCGAGATTTTGTTGGGAAAACCCACATTTTCCGAGAAAAATTTTCGTCGGAGTCAATCGGAAAAAACATACTTCTATGTAGAATTAAATTGGGGTGAATTTTTATTTGAGTGTTTTTGGTGTAAAGTTAAAATCTTCGGAGTTATAGAGCAATAATTGAAAAAAATAAGATTTTTCGGCGCCATCTTGTTTATAAAAAAAGTAGCACACTATATGCGGACTTTGCATACCTATATTAATAATATATAGGATCTTATAATTCGATTCCAGCAATAAAATTGCTGGTAAATAACTTTTCTTTGTACTTTACTAAGAATACCAGCGTATTATAACTATTTTTTTTTCAAAATTTAAAGATTATGCAAAAAAAAAGAAAAATTTATATTTTGTCGATAAAATATTAAATAGGAATCTCATCTTTATAATCTTTAAAAGTTTGATCATTGTATCATGATTATTTTGGTTATTATTGCGATCGTAAATTGTTAATTAACAATTGAATTGTTGCTAAAATATTCGTTTAATTTTCACCGGCTTCTGGAATTACAATCTAAACCAAGAAAGCTTTGATGTCACTAAGTTATTTAATTACTGATTAATAATTACTTGGCTAAAACTTTATTTGAAAATTAAAGTTTTTGTTAGGAAAACCCGCATTTTCCGAGGAAAATTTTCGTCGGAGCAAATCGTAAAAAACATATCTCTATGCAGAATTCAATTGCGGTGAATTTTTATTTGGGTGTTTTTGTTGTAAAGTTAAAATCTTCGGAGTTATATAGAAATAATTGAAAAAAATACGATTTGTCGGCGCCATTTTGTTTATAAAAAAAGTAGCACAGTATCTGCGGACTTTGCATACCTATATTATTAATATATAGGATCTTATAATTCGATTCTAGCAATAAAATTGCTGGTAAATAACTTTTCCATGAATTTTGCTAATTAGCCCAGAGTATAAATGAATTTTGTGTAAACTGTTGTATTTTTGTTCGTTTGCCAAATATTTTATTTTTTACGGAAGTTAAGGGCAGATATCGAGCACTGAATTTATTATATCTTGCCCAAGTATACTTTCGCTCCTAGAGCATCATCAGGGCGTCTGAAAAAAGCGAAAAAAACGTTATTGTAGAAAGAGACAAAGTTGGAAAAACTTTGACAAAAACTCGAAGATGATATGTGTAATAAAAAATACAATAACGTTGTAGACTTACTTCTTCAAATCAGGAAGGTATCTTTGAATGTCGTAACATTTTTTTAATTTAAGTAGTTGCAGAAATTAACATATAAATACACACTGGACAAAGGACAAGCAGATTAAAATTAAATGCCAGTACTACGTCATCACGGACATACCGAAGATGGAGGTAAAATGAAATTTCCTTATTTGACGGAAGTGTTAAATGACAACTGATATGACTTTGAGTAAAATTATGTCCACTACAAATACAGCCACTACAGAGTGAACTACAGATTCAAAGAATCTATGATAGACTGAACACCGGCTTCAAGTACAACAGTAGTAAGTATAATATAAAAGCCCCAGGAAGTGAGATAAGAAATAATTAATTTTTTTTTATTTTTGGTGGTTTAGTTTGTCACTTACATCAATGGAAATCAGACGTCTACAGAAATTCTGTTCATCTGTTAATCAATAACTAAGAAATTAAATTACCCTTATGTACAAAAGTAGTATTTTTATTTAAATTTAAGTGTCACGATATGCAGCAGATTAACTTATATTATTAAACGTATTACCGTCTAACGTTGATTATTTGCAATTTATTTATATTTTGCATTATATTGTTTTTGTTTTTGTTTTGCATTATTTTTTTTATTTATATTAACGATTTATGTAATTTTAGTAAATTGTATTTGTTATTGTTTTGTTTTTCGTTTTGTAAGCTTTGTCTATAAAATTCTACAATTTTCAATAGTAATAAAGCATATTTCTATTATATACTAGTTAGAATGTGAAATCAAGTTCATATATTCAAACCTGTCGGAAATAAACTGAGTTGTTAGTTGGCAACAATTGTAGTGGACATGGAATGAATATGAGAATCAGATTGAAAAAACGATTGAACCAGATTGATAAGTGGTTGGTTGCGTACCCTAAAAGGTTCTTATTAGGTACTAATTGTATTATAGAAAGAAGAAATTAACGTTTGAAATTGAACTGAATACCGATGTTCATTCAAACCTGAAGTCAATGAGCAAAATACAAAATTAAAGTATCAAGCATTATCCAAGACCAAATGATAAACAGCGAGGGCTACGAAAATCTAATTGTGTCGGTGAAATATTTAAATTTCAAAAGGAAAGTTTAGTTTATGCCAACTGTAAAACAATTAATTACAAATAAGCTTGTCTAACAAGTTGTATGTTATGGATGATATGAATGCGAAAATATTTTATTTTTGGCACTTATATCAATAATTAGCATTTCAGGTCTTCAAGTATTAAGTTATCATTTAACAGTTAATTAAAATTATTCGATAATTTATATCTTCCAATGTAAAAAAGAGAATAAAACAAACCACAATGTGCCCGATGGAACGAGTCATAAAAAGGAACGGTGTGGCTCAATTCTATTTCAAAGTGCGTATCATGAGTGTCAAGTATTGATCCAGAAAGTGCTACCGGTCAGCTAATCTTCGGTAATAACCGACCGAATGCGCTCCCACTCACGCAACCCATATTACGTGACGAGCTAGTGCAGCAGCTTATTCACTTTTAAGATATGAGTGGACACGTCATATTTATGAGTACAAGGGCAATGAAAATTATATTACGGGAAAAGATAATTTATGCCCATAAGAACATTAACTTTTGTGCCATTAAAACACACAATAGTAACAAGAAAATAACTTGTAGGCCTGATAGATTAAAACTGATTTATTCTATATTTAGTCTATTGAATTCAAAATATTAATTAACCTATACACATATAAGCATTTTCTTTGGATACTACAGACTACATCAAATAATTCATTTAATTTTGATCCTTTTTGAATACGTTGCTTAACACTCCTGTTTTGTAAATTGAGCATGACTGCGCACTATCTAAGAGATTTTTTTTTAAATTTAGCTTAATAAGAAACAATGATCCGATTTATTATACAGTGCGTCCATAAAGTAACGCATAAATTTATTATTAGCTAAATAAACAACATTATTAGAAATTCCCGAACAAGTTAATTTTTATTTTTAAATTTCGATTGTTTGGTATACCTATAGATCATGCTAGTGACGTCATACACCTGAGGGGGTTGACGTAATCGATGATTTTTTTTAATGAGAATAGGGATCATGTGATTGCTCATTTGAAAGGGTGGTATTTAATTCTATATTCAGTAATATAAACATTAATATAATTATTTGTACAGGGTGTCAAAAAATTTTTTTAATTAAATTAATTGACACAAAAACAAGGACGATGTAATTTATTTAATTCTAAATACATTTTACTGCTGTCAGAAAACAAAAAAAATATTTGAAAAATATATATTGATTTTTGCTTAAAATAAATAAAAAATGTTCAAACTCCCAAGAGACTGGTGGATGGCAGTTTAAATATTGAATTTAACATTTTTTTGTCAAATAAACATTGTTTCCCTGTTTTCTGACTACAGTAAAACGTATTTTGAATTAACTAAATTACATACAAAATCTTCTTTTTGTCAAAAAATAATTTAATTAAAAAAAAACAATTTTTTATAAATGCGTAAATAATTATATCATTCTTTATATTACTGAATAGATAATTGAATAACCTTTCAAATGAGCTATCACATGACCCCCATTCTCATTTAAAAATCTCATCGATTACGTCATCATGCCCAAATAGATAATGTCTCTAATATGATATATATGCCAAAAAATCGTAATTTAAAAATAAAAATCGATCTTTTTTGGGAATTTCTAATAGTGTTGTTTATTAAGCTAATAATGAATTTATGCGTTACTTAGGGACGCACTGTATATTTCAAAGGCATTATTTTGAGGACTTATTTATGAATAAATAGCATAGTGTTAGTTTTCTGGCTGATTTGACAAAATCACGGGACACAACAACTCTAAATCTAACTCATATAGAAAGACTCAGCAATATCCCAGCAAAATAAAAGAAAACTATTGAACACAAGAATATTTCCTATTACCACAAGTATAATATATAATATATATTCACCAGGGTATCATTCCCTTGTGCTGATAATGTAGTATTATTAAGAAATACTAAAACGGATTTAGAACAAAAGCTTGAATACTGGACACATGCTCTTAAGAAAAAAGGTTTAACATTTCGTGAAAAAAATATAGAGTATTTGTAATTTTCTTTATAACATATATGCAGTTAATGATGCAAATCAAATTGTAACTGAATTGTGAAGTGAGTGTGGAAACTACTAATTTTTATGTTATGCGTTGAAAAATATCAGTTCAATCACGTGTTCCATAATAATATATGTATATCGTGTTAACGAGAACATCAACATAAAATGTCATTGGTAGCATAGTCCTTCCTTAAATATTATGTTGATATGGTATTAAGCCACAATTGATTGGAATAATGTAACAGAAATATTCGTCAATTTTTATGAAACGAATAGAAATACATTTTTAATAAAAAAAATACGGTTTTAAATATTAATGCAAAAATAAAGCCAACAAAAAGAATGAAATTAAAAGAACCGATTATATTACACAACTCTTCCTTTTTCTACTTAAAAAAGCACTCATCCTATTAACGTAATACAATTTTCTTGGAAAACTTAGTTAAAATCAACAAAAAGTTATTTTATTATTCCAAACCATTTTAGTAGCAATCATTACAAAATATTTCCAACCATAAAAATGTGATTTTTCTGCTGTAAATTTTTTTTCTATTTTACCTGCTACATTTTCCACGGTTCTTTTTGGTTTATTGAGAAATAGTTTAGGACTAGATGCAAAAAACTTCTTTAATGCGAAGTTTTATAGTTTTCCGATTATTAGTCACCAGCCTATGTTCTTCCATTAGCTGATGACGACTTTTTCTTCTCTTATTAAAATTATCCAAACGGCACTAAATACGAACAGTACACTAATAGTCGCTGCGGACTCTACAGATGCTATTAATACTCAAAGTTCGAATCTCATTAAGGCCATGGGTACGTAATTCGCAAATATTTTACGGCTATCCCCACTTTTTCACTCTTTACACGGCAAATCACGTGTAGTAAAATTCACACTGGTATGGATATGTAAACATTACTAGAATGTCATTCTACTTGAAAATGTCATCATTAACTTAAAGAGATGGCTTTGGAATGTTCTTGGATAACTCTTATTTGTATAATTGCAAATTATTAATTCAGTTAATAAATGTGATAATTTTTTCACTAACTATGTATTCAGTGATTGTAATAATTTATATGTACAACAAAATCTAATACTCAATCGAGAAAAGAGGAAAAGTGTTAAATTTATTTTTTAATATTATATTGGTACTATGGAAAGCTTACAATTTTGAACATCTTTAACAACAAAATACTTGGATCACAGAATATATTATTATCCTGATGTATTCTCTGCTTGGATCTTGCACAAATACTACACAATAAAAAACTTTTTATTAAGTTCACGTCTTAAATCAATTATTTATCAAATACACTATATATTGTCCTTTACATGAGCATTTTTCAGTGCGTAATAAATGATAGGAAAAAGGGTAAGTCCATGATAATACACATTTATGACATTTATTTTAACGTGACATTTTAGTTAAATCTGACAGTTATCAAATTTTATTTTCAATTTGGAATAAAAACAAATCAAATATGTTTCTTGCATTTATAAAATGGTATTTTCTTTGATTTGTATAGTCTTATAAATTATACAGATTATATTTGTAATATTATTATCTAATAAAAAAAAATATTTTTTTATTATGGCGCCATCTATCGACAACTAGAATAACTAGAATAAAAGTTGTAAATGTCTGTAATCACGGACGTGCCTTTTTTCCTGTCACATACAATTTAATGCGTTAGAAAGAAATCGAAAAACTGTGACGCACTGAAAGATGATCATGAGAAAAAGAATATCAATATTATTTAATCAACAACTCAAAATATTCCCGATGCCACGTCAAATATTTAAAATTTTCGCTGGTTGTCAATGTCTGACTGACAATATGCTGACAAATATTCTATTCGACTGAGAGCGTTGTAAGACAGAGATAGATTTGGAAAATATTACCACGGACATGGTGTCCATTTTTTTCGTACCCTGAAAAAACTAATAAATACTTTTAAAAAATTTAAACGCAGAATGAAAGCCTATATTATTACTGAGGGCCAAAAGTCCCTTAGAATAAATAAAAAGTTTATTTTGAGTGAGATATTTAAAATTTAAAATCACACTAAATTTTCTCTTAGTTTTTCACTTCTGTAACTTTTTAAAATAAATATTATGGAAGTTCTCAGGGACTTTCGGCCCTCACTAATAACGTAATCTTTCATTTTGCGTTTAAATTTTCCAAAAATATTTATTAGTTTTCTCAGGATTCGAAAAAAATGAATCCCCATTTGAATAGCATTGCAGCCGAAAATACTAACACTAAACCAAGGCAGTACAAGTGCCACAAGGTACCTCTGGTCTGTTTTTAAATCAAGAGGAGTACCTAATTCAAATTTATTACGTCGTAATGCTTGTGTATAATTGATCCAACCTCGGACAAGTTTACTAAACTGTTATGAAATTTTGACACTAATGACATTTGTGAAATTTTGACACTCCTGACATTTCATAGGTCAATTAAGTCATATCGGCAAATTTTGTGTTTTCTGCGTTATTCCTTTTTAGATTTTTAGTCTATTTTTACACAAAAAACAGTTTTTAGAACTCTTTGGCGAGATATTAGTATAGTATAATAGGTATGGATTGCCGTCGAAGACCTATATTTCTAGTGACTTTCTTGGTTGTGAATTTGTCTTTTTAGTTTACTCCTCTTGGTTTAAGAACAAACCGTAGACTCGGTAATTGATCCGGTATCAAAAGATTAAAATATCATGAACAATAGTTTTTCATGGAGTATGAAGAACGAAGAGTTGGTTAGACAGCTCAGTGGGATGAGGTGCGCTCGATCGACAAATCTAGCGAATTTACGATCGAGGTTCGTGCCCAAGCCCGGTCATTGAATAATAAAAAAGCCAGCGTCGTAGTATAAAATTCTATATAAACTATGACTTGGTCTAGAATATACTGGTGTCTAATCGGCCTATGAAGGAGCGGTACGGCAAGGGATAAGGGCTTGCGGCTTGGTGATACTCCTCCATAGATCCCTACCGAAGGGCGTTGACGCTTAATAACGGTGTATATATACATATATTTATAAGAAAAATGAAGAAAACTCTGTGGCAAATCCATCAGCAGAATGCAGTCAGCTCTGGTTGCTACATTCCATCCCTGGTTACAAGAATATACCAATATTAATGCATTAAGAGAAAGTCAAAGACACATCATCTACAATTTTACGTAATACATATACAACACACAATTGAGGTGCTCAGAGCAACAGTGGCCTAAGCCACAAATTGAGCATTTGTAGATTTTTTTTATTGGCTTTAGGATTAGACCATGCGGCCAGAAACAAAGTAAATAGTACATACATAAACATAATATATATTATCTAAACTATCTAATTATTATTCAAATTTAAGGCCATCTAAGTCTGACCGACCTTTTTGTTAAGAATAGATATAACAAATATTTTATTTTCAAAGTGAATTTTTGCTGAATTAATCTTAATAAAAATTTTGGGATAAGGACAAGGGTCACACTTTTCTCATTCAAGGGTTTTTCTTTTTTCTTAATAATTATTGATTACCTATATACCCACCCCACACGGTAAGGCAGGCATGTAGGCAATCAAAAGGAAAGACATTTAAGGTTACAAGCATTTGTAGATTAATATATCTGTTATAGTCAGAGCCCGAGTTTCAGGGAATCCTAAGTTTGACTAGGCAATCCTCAGGTCTGACTGACGGTCTTAGTCAAAGCCCGAAATAAATTACAGTTTCGGCCTTTGACAAGTCAAACCTAGGATAGACTAAGTTGGTCAGGCATAGGTCGAAATTTAATTTTATGAAACCGGGGTTTGACTAGTCAAACCCCGATCAGCTATTAAAATGACGTAATTTATTAGATTAGGTTTAATAAAACGTCATTTTTAATTTTAATATTTATTACTTTTATATTGTTTTAATTAAAATAAAAAAAATAGTGTTTATTCTAACATGTTGAGGCATTATGGCATTTAGAGTTGCATAGTACGTTAGACCTTTTACACTTACATAATTTTGAAAAGCATTTCTCATTGCAGTAGCATTTTATAAAGCCTTGTCCTCAAAATTTAGAATTTTTGTACTAATTTCTCTTAGAGCTTCACGTATTGAACATCTTCAAAATTAAGAAAAATTCTCTTTGATTCTCTTATTTTATTTCTTGAAAAAAGTGTGTTTATTGTTCCGTATTTCGTACCAACTATTGTTATGTTTCGAGCATCTACTTTGACTCTATCAAAGCTGGGGATAGGAATTCTTACAGTTTTTCCGATCGAAATTGGAGGAAATTTTTACGCCAATAAATAATTATAATTTATTTACACCATAACAAATGAGAAAATTATTTAACATTAATTTATGCGCTAACAGATGAAGGTTTTGAAAGAAAAGTTACATGCATGCGTTGTGCACAGACAGAAAACATTAAAATAAATAAAAGAAAGGCTATTAACGGTCTTCGTGTCCAGGCTAATACTATGTAATAATTCCTGTCTCCAGCTTTGATAGAGCCAAAGGAGATGCTCGAAATATTTTGGATAATATATAAGGTAAAACAATTGACGGTTTATATAGAGTTGGTACGAAATAGAGAACAATAAACACACATTCTTCAAGAAATCAAAGAGAATTTTCTTAATTTCGAAGATGTTCCGAACGTTAAGCTGTCTCTAAGAGGAATTAGTACAAAAGATTCTAAATTTTGAGGACAAGGCTTTATAAAATGCAATGCAAACTGCAATAAGAAATACTCTTCAAAATTATGTAAGTGTAAAAGGTCTAACGTATTGTGCAACTTTAAATGCCATAATGTCTCAACATGGGAGAATAAACATTATTTTTTTTATTTTAATTATGACAATATAAAAATAGTAAACACTAAAATTAAAAAATTACGATTTATTAAACCTAATCTAATAAATTACGACATTTTAATAGCTGATCGGGGTTGGACTAGGCAAACCCCGATTTAATAAAATTAAATTTCGACCTTTGCCTGACCAACTTAGTCTCTACTAGGTTTGACTAGTCAAAGGCCGAAACTGTAATTCATTTCGGGCTTTGACTAAGACCGTCAGTCAGACCTGAGGATTGCCTAGTCAAACCTAGGAGTGCCTGCAAAGCAGCAAAACTTTAAATCTTCGGATTAACAAAGGTCTACACAACCTATCTCTATATTTGTCTAAATGGCGCTAGATAATTTGTAGCGCCACACCATAAGCATAATGGAAATGCGAATGCAAAGATTGCATTTATCTCAAAACTTCGTTTTTGGGGTTAGGCCACTGTTGCTCTGAGCTCCTCAATTTACAGACATATAATATATAAGCTATAGTACATCAGCACACAATACATAAACACACAAGTAAGTCACCCGTCAATAATTGGGAAAAGAATAACGCCCAAACAACTATATGTTAACTCACTAACTATGTAACACTCACTATTTCAAAATAATCTTTTTTGAAAACAATTTCCGGTATGAAAATCAAAACCTCAAATAATTATAATTATTAAATGTAATTTTTATTATATATATATAGTTTAGCTCTCCAGGCCTAGAAGGCCCATGGCTTGGTTTACTATTCCTTTCCAATCTCTCCTATTTGCTGCTTTATTTTTCCAATTTGTGATTTTCAGTTCTTCTATGTCTTTTTCAACATCTTTCTTCCATCTGGTTTTCGGTCTACCTTTCTTCTTCTTTCCTCCTATTCCTCCCGTTAGTATTTTTTTGGGAAGTCTCGTGTTTGGCATCCTTTGGATATGTCCCAACCATCTCAGTCTTTGTGATTTTACGATCCCTACTATGTTTGGTTCACCATACATCCTCTCCAATTCCACATTTGGTCTTCTTATCCACATTCCATTCCATATCTTTCCGCCAAATATTTTTCTTAGGACTTTTCTTTCCCATACTTTAAGCATGACTTGCTCGGATTTGTTCATCGTCCATGTTTCACTGGCATACAAGACTATAGGTCTTATCACTGTCTTGTATATTCTTATCTTAGCCCCTCTAGATATGTTCTTATTTCTCAATAAGTTGTTTAGAGCAAAGATACAACGATTGCCAGCCATAATTCTCGCTTGGATTTCTTCTTTTATATTTGGTCTCCTAGTGAATGTCGCTCCTAGATATTGGAATCTCTCTACTTCCTCGAATTTATATATTTTTGCCTCTGTGTTTATTGTCAGGTATTGTCCTTGTGTGTATTCTCGTTCTGTCCATTCCATATATTTAGTCTTTTCTTCGTTTATGTATATCCCTTTCTTTCTTCCTATCGCCTCTAGTCTTTTTAGTATTTCTTTTAATTCTTGTTTGCTTCTGGCTATCATTACTATGTCATCAGCGAATGCCAAGCATTGGTGTTTTCGTTGGTATACAAGTCCTGTCCTGTTAATTTCGGCTTCTCTGATGACTATTTCAAGAAGGATACTAAACAACAGTGATGACAGTGGGTCTCCTTGTCGTACCCCTTCACCGACCCTAAACTTATCTGTTTCCTTTCCATTTATTTTAACCCTGTTCTCTGTTTCTCTGAGTGTAACTTTTACCATCTTTATTAATTTTTTACTAATTCCAATTTCACATAGTGCTTTGTATATTTCTTTTCGTTTAACTCTGTCAAAAGCTTGTTTAAAGTCAATGAATAGGGCCATTGTAGATTTTCCGTATTCGTAGCTTTCCGCTTGTATCTCACGCAGCAGGAAAATTTGATCCACCGTGCTGCGTCCTCTTCTGAATCCACATTGATATTCTCCTATGTCATTATCTATCTTTTGTGTTATCTTGTCTTTTATATGTACTGCAAGTATTTTATATGCAACGTTTAGTAGAGCTACTCCCCTGTAATTATGGCATAAACTTTTGTCGCCTTTTTTGTGAATTGGACACAGTGTGGCTTCAGTCCATTCTTTTGGTATGTGTTCTTGTTCCCAAATTTCTTTTATCAGCTTTTCCAAATGCTTAATTAGTACTGGTCCTCCATATTTAAACATTTCAGCTGTTATTTCATCCTTACCTGGGCTCTTGTTTTTCTTTAGTTTTTCTATTATTTCTTTTATTTCTTTTTCATTAGGCGGTCTTTCCTGTATTTCTTCTTGATCAATATTTTCATTCGGTCCTTCTTCTTCTTCTTCTGCATATTCTGTTGTGGGAATTTCATTTAGAAGCTCTTCGAAGTATTCTCTCCATCTGCTCAGTATTTCTTCGTCGCTTACTAAATTCCTTCCATTTTTGCTTTTGTAGTGTACAGGTTTTCTTTGGAACCCCTTTTTCTCATTTTTTACTCCTTGATATAAGTTCCTGACTTCTCCATTTTTATAGTTTTCTTCTATGCATTTCAATTTATCTTCGTTGTACTTTCTTTTCTTTGCTCTTATGATTCTTTTAGTTCGTTTTCTTTGTTCGTTGTATTGTATCTCCATCTCTGGTGTTTTCACTTGCATCATTTTGAGTCTTAACTTATTTCTTTCATCCAGTTCTATTTTACATTCTTCATCAAACCATTCTTTGAATCCATCTTTTATATTTCTATTACTGACTTGCGCTGCTTTGGTCATACATACTTTTATTTGCGTCCATTTTTGTTCGATGTTTTCATTTTTTGCAATATTTTCCAGTTCTCTAGTGACTAGTCTTTCATATTTACTTTGTTCTTCTTCTGACAGTAGTCTAATAGGTTTAGTTACTTTGTACCTTTTTTTCTGTTGATTTCTAAGAACTGGTATAACCTGTTTAAGTTGTATTCCGACTATAAAGTGATCTGTGTCTGCATCCGGTCCTCTATATGTTCTTATGTTCTTTATACATTTTTCCATGTCTTTTTCGATGAGCACATGATCTATTTGATTTATGGTTTTTCCATCTGGTGATCTCCATGTTCCTTGATATATTCTTTTGTGTTGAAAGTACGTGCTCATAACGATCATGTTTTTTTCTTTTGCAAAATCTATTAAGAGGTGACCATTTTCATTCGTTGTTTCATGCAGACTATATTTTCCTATGGTGGGTGTGTATATTTCTTCTTTTCCTATTTTGGCATTAGCATCACCTAGTACTATTTTTATATCGTATTTGGGAATATTTTCGAATACTGTATCTATTTGACTGTAGAAGTCTTCCTTTATCTCTATGTTTTTCTCTTCAGTCGGTGCATGTATGTTTATAAATGTTATTTTTTGGTATTTTCCTCTTATTCTTAGTATGCATATTCTCTCTGAAATTGGTTTAAAGTCAACGATTAGATCTTTCAGCTTTTTGTTTACTACAAATCCTGTGCCTAACATTCTATTTTCGCCTCCGCTATTGAAAAATAAATAGTCATTTATTTCCATTGAGTTTTGGCCTAGTTGTTTCGTTTCTTGTAGTGCTACTATTTCGAATTTATATTTTTTACATTCATCTACTAGGTGTTTCAGTTTTCCTTCTTCGTATGTTCCTCTTACATTCCATGTTCCTACTAATATATGTTCTTTTATGGGCTGCTTTTCATTAATAATCTGTACATTTTGTCTATTTCGTGTACCTGTACTTTGCCATGTCGTCTCCGTTATTTCAGTCTGCTTTCAATATTACATTATAATTTTTATTACAATCAATAATTGTGATTTAGCCAAATATTAATAAAATATTTAACTTAGATCTGACAAAAGAAAATACTTTTTCCACCTACCTTTACCAAAAGTAAACTTTTCCGGACCTGATTGTAGGGAGCAAAGTTGTACTTTTCCTCCCTAGGGAGGAAAAGTAAAAGTGACGTCATGGTATTTCATTCATGAAATATAACTTATTGACGCCCTGTACAATACCTATTTTCTATTACGTAAGTATCAATAGATTTTAACGTTTATTTAAAAACACTCTGTATTTTGCAGAATGGTAAAAAACAGTAAATTGTTATTCTGATTTAACAATGTTTACATTAATAATTTGACTTATATTTTGACAGTTGACAGTTATATTGTACCTACTTGTTAGTTTTAGTTCTAATAAATTTTGTTGGTTAGTTACATAAATAAATTAAGTAAAAATGAAAAAATAACTTGTTATTTGAGGAAGGTGGAAAAACCATATGTATAACATGGGAGTAAAGTGCCTTTCCCTCCCTTGAATGATTACTGCCCTCCGCTACGCGTCGGGCAGTAAACTTCATTCTCGGGACGAAAATTAGCACTTTCCTCCCTTGTTATACAAATAGATATTACCACCTACCTCTACCAAAAAGTATAATTTTCCTAACCTGATTTTAACTCGTACTTTTCCTCCCTAGGGAGTAAAAGTGAAAGTAAGGTCATGGTATGGCATTGATGAAATAACTTATTTAGACAAGGCGAAAACGGCGGGTTCTTTGGAGAAAATAATTCCCATGAGATTTTTTTGCATAATCACATTCGTGAGACATTCCAGAATAAGAATCAAGAAGTCGCCCACGCAAAAAGTGGTCCAAATTTTTTTAACAATTTTTTTTATCAAATTGCAAAAAATCAATCTTTTCGGCCCGGACAATTTTTTTAGGTTTTTTATACCATTCTGGATAAAAAAGGTCTCTTGTAATTTTTGGCTAAATTTGATCGTTTTCGAAGTAAAAAAAGGTAGAACAGTCGCGATATTCAAGGCCTAATAACTCGGTTAAAAGTTATTACTATGAATGTCAGAAAGTGACTAAATCAAAGTTTAAAGCCCCCCTTACAAGATACTGAAGAAATGTTTGTCATTATTTTATTACTAAGATATTCCTTTTAAGTAATAATAATGAGCGCCATGCACGTATTAGGCAGCCGTAAATGCTGAGCGCGAGAGAGATGCCATTCAGGCAGTCCAATGGCGCATCTCACTCGCACTCACATTTACTGCTGCGTCAGTACGATGTTACCGCTCATTATTAATAATTAAAAATAACAGCTTAGTAATAAATTAAGGAGACAAATCTGTTCAGGTTCATGTAGGAGGGGGGGCTTTAAATTTGATTTAGTCACTTTCTGACTTTCATAATAATAATTTTTAACCGAGTTATTTGGTCTTAAAAATGGCTATTTTCGCGTTTTTCAAATTTTAAATTGCTTATAACTCGAACACGATCAAGAGACTTTTTTTGTCCCGAATGGTCCAAAATATCTAAAAAAAAATTTCCCGGGCCGAAAACATTAATTTTTGCAATATGATTAAAAAAAATCGTTAAAAAAAATTGGACCAATTTTCGCGTGGGCGACTTCTTGAATCTTATTTTGGGATGTCTCACAAATATCTGTGATTATGCAAAAATAATATCATGGGAATATTTTTTTTAACGAACCCGCTGTTTTCGCCTTGTCTAAATCGACGTCCTATACAATACTCTATAATCTATTACGTAAGTATCTATACATTTTAACGTTTATTTATAACACCCTGTATTTTGCAGAATGGTGAAAAACAGTCCATTGTTATTTGGATTTAACCATGTTTATATTAATAATTTGACTTATATTTGACAGTTGACCGTTATAATGTACAGCTGGTTCCTAAAACAACTGATAGACTCTTAAAGCGTATTTTGTAGAAAATTAAGCAGTGTATTTTCAAGGATAAATACTTATTATCTACATACTGTCACTGTCACTGCCAAATTTTAAAACTTGTCATATAACTTATTCTGTTTAACCTTAAAAAATGGCTCCACATGCTAGTAAAGAACTAAAAGCAAGAATTGTAACGAAATTAGAAGATGGTTGGTCACTATTTGCCGTAAAGAACCATTTTAATGTAAGCAGAACAACAGTTTTTAATGTTAATAAAAGATGGAGAGAACAAGAAACTCTCGAAAGAAAGCAAGGTTCTGGAAGACCAAAAATATCTAGTGGTCATGAAGATAGTAAGCTTTTGGAGAGATTAGAAGAGAATCCTTTTAAAGATGCTAAAACAACAAGAATTCAAAATAATATCAATATTTAGACCTTAATATTTATGACAATTTTTATGAATTAACATCATATATGTAATCATTTGTTTGTTTGTTTATTTTATTATTTGTCTGGCATACTAAGGGCCGGTTGTTCGAACGCTAATCAACAATGATCACTATCAAATATTTAATTACTGTCACAACTGTCAATGTCAACTTTGGTTGGGTTGCTGAAAACGTAATTGATTATAATTATGAGATTAGTTAATCAATTAACATAACAATTATTAACATAATTGATTAACTAATTTCATAATTGTAATCAATAATTATGTTTTCAGCAACCCAAACAAAGTTGACATTGACAGCTGTGACAGTAATTAAATATTTGATAATGATCATTTTTGATTAGCGTTCGAACAACCGGCCCTAAATATAATATAATGTCAAACCAATCAAATACACTGCTCAAAATGATCAAATCTTACTAAGAGCCGTATCAGTTTTTTAGGAAACAGCTGTACCTACTTGTTAGTTTTAGTTCCCTAATAAATTTTGTTAGTTCGTTACATAAATAAATAATTTAAAAATGAAAAAAATACTTGTTACTAGAGGAAGGTGGAAAAATCATATGTATAACATGGGAGTAAAGTGCCTTTTAATTCCTTGAATGATTACTGCCCTCAGCTACGAATCGGGCCGTAAACTTCATTCTCGGGATGAAAAGTAGCACTTTCCTCCCTTATTATACAAATAGCTATTAGTACGACAGTCCTATGAAATTAATTTAAGTTTTAATGATACTTGTTCTACTAGTCCGATTAATGGCAGCATTTACTATATGCTACATAGTAGCTTCATGCTACTACATTACTACAAATATTACTACTTCTTCCTCTATTTTTAGCTTTTCTTGAGCCAGTTACTCACCGATTTTTAATCTTTTTTTTTTTCGTATTTGTTAAAAAATTTGAATAACTCATATTTATATCGATTACCTCTCATATTTCTCAAGTTAATAAACAACTATACTATGTATTTTTGTCTTTCTGTAATGTAGGTACAACCAATAATGATGAATAACGTTCTAATTGTCTATAAACAGTTAAAACACACGAACAATTAACTATCCGATAAGTAATATATACACAGGAAGTTTGCTTACGGCGGCAGCATATAAACCATTATTTCCGACTGATTATAACTTCCTACCGTATAACTTTGTCCTTGAGTTTGCAATTTCGTCTCAAGTCCCAGATCGCCCAAATATTGGGTGTGAGTGTCCGTTGAGGCTACACTACCAATTTCACTGCCACACAGTTGACAAATTTTCGAGATAAACCAACGGCTCTATTTGTGCAATGCAATGCAGCAGTCGGGAAATAATTTTATATAAATCATGGGCTAAAATGTCGTTCTGTGTTTGTAGGTGTAGTGTTACCAAGTAATATATTATATAGATTTTCAAAACAATTCTATGTATACCAAAATTATTTTTGATTAGTATCTTTACGTATTTTCCTAACTATTTATCTATTAATTATTTGTAACGGCTAAGTAAATTTTAGCAGTAACGAAATTGTCTAAGGTTGATTATATTTGGTAGAAAAAGTACCGAATATTTTCTTTAATATGAAATTATGATCATGATCAAGTTATGCAATATAAAAACACCATTGAAAATAAAAAGTACCTAGTTTACAAAATTATTTAATTATTTAGTTACAGTTTGTACTAAAATTACCTACAAACGTAAACAGATGATATCAAAGAAATATTTAGAAGCATCTAAACAAATATGAAAAAAACGTTGCTCATTTGGTTGCAATCCCAATAGAACAATTGAAACAGCACTACAAAAATATTTGGTACGGCCCCAACCTAGGCTCAGAAATTTTCGACCTAAAGAAGGTTAAAATTTGTTAAATATACGGGTCCTCAAAAAAGTTATTTTTTGCTTGGAAAATGTAAAAGTCACTGGAACAGTTAAGAGAGCCACATAGCTTTAAAAATTTAGATGCAGCCTACTGCAATTTAGATATTTACACTTAATAAATAAGTGCTGGAAGACATGCGACATAGCTGAACAGTAAAAGATAGTGGAAGGTAGCTCACAGTTTAACAAAAAAGACAGAAAAAAATCGTTACCGAGGAATCATCTCTGTATATAAACTTTATAAAAGAATAATAATAGTAACTTGAACAGCAGAAATTGGCTAAATTAGCATAGCTCCCAAGGGCCAAAAAAAAAACAGCAGAAACAGTGTGTATTATTGTATTATTTAAAACCACAACGTCCAAGAATGGCTTTAAATTTTATATCTATTTGCATAAGATCAATATAGGTACAATTTTCTGCCAACAAATCTAAAAAAAAACTCGAATTGGAGCTAATGTATAAATGGCCTTTCTTTTTAATTCTTCTTGTGGCGCTTTCTCCTTGAGTGGAGGTTAGCGACTACACTGGCAAATCTGTCTATGTCCAATGCATCTCGAAACAAATATATTGAATCAAGGACGGTCCAGTCTCTGATATTTCTAAGACATGAGATCTGGCGCCTACCAGGACCCCGTTTCCTTTCAATCTTACTCTGGATGATTAGTTGCGTGAGACGGTACTTTTCGTTTCTCATGATGTGTTCCAGGTGGCTAACTTTTCAGACTTTTGTATCTAGCGCCACAAATTATCAAATTAAAGACATCTGAGTAAAAATTGGTAATTATCACCAGACATGACTAACCAAAATCGTTCAATGCCAAGTTTAGTTCTGCTCCACAATTCTTGGGTCAAAATCTCAAGGAATGCTTTTATTTTTAAAATATTTGTAGGCCTAGCTCTTTTTTGCCTGGTTAGAAAATTAGATACACAAAGATTTGTGGTTTCAAAATTATATTCAACATCTTATAGAAAAAAGAGGTAGACGAACACTCTATAGTATTCCTATAGAGGAAACCGATGACAGTACACCATAACCTGTTGTAGTTATTAGAAGGAGATCAAGACGTAGATGAAGAAGTGAAGGTAAACCAAGTCCAAGAATTACCTAACCTAGCCACAGGTTTGAGGAGCTCATGCGTACCTATGGAGGTCCCGGTTGAGCCATACACGGTGTAAACATTGAAGAAAATCAAGATCTACTTGCACTTCTTACTAACTACTCACAGGTCCATACCATCCCAGCCAGTATTACAGACTCACTATGGTTGGCATCCGCCTTTTGAAGGAAGTTTGGTCGAGTTGCAGAACTTCAATGCCAATTGCCAGTTTCCAAAAAAACTTTGAATCTCCAAAACGCATCACGTTACCTTTTTTCTATGGTAACAAAGGACAATGTCCATGACCAACCTACCTACTAAGATGTACGACAGGCATTATTTCAATTGAGAGAGCACGTGTTGGAGTCCAACGTGTAAAAGTTAGCCATGCCAAAGCTAGACTGTCGCCAATTAAATTGGAGGTTATCCGAAATATGGTGAAAGAAATCTTTAAAGACACCGAAATCCAGGAAATAGTCTTTTGCAATCCAAATGTGCGAATCCAAAGGTGCGGAGCGAAAACCGTGCCTTGCTACTTTTGTACATCTGGGAGTTGTAAGAGAGGATCCAGTTGCCGATACCAGCATCCAGTTTCAGTCCCGGCAAAGTTCCAGGAGGAACCATCTCTTAAAGAGGTGGCAACGTTACGTTCCGCAACAGCATGCTAGCCTGTCCTGACCATAGAAGGGGCGCGAGGAGGGTTACCGTGTCATCTTGTTTGAATGCGTTCAATTCAATGTTATTCTGTTCACGTCCGGTTTAGAATATTGGAGAACAAAGTCAGGGAGTACTTAAATAGAAGATCGAATTTTAGGCATTCTGTGATATTTTGACTTTAAAACAGTGCACATTATAAATGTGAAATAAATTGTAATTAATATAAATTATAGGTTTTTAGTATATACGTTTTAGTGTGAAAATGAGTTAAAAATAAAAACTAATAAATTAAATTGTTATTAAAACAAAGTAAATGTAAAAATAAATAGACACAGTTCAGACTATACTTCAACAAAGTCCAAATGCCCATACTAGTGTCCAACTTCCTTAATGGATAGGCACCATAAGAAGAAGAATAATAATGGTCTATCTCAATTGTGATTATTTCGACTGCTCTATTTACTTTTCCAAGATTTTTGATGATCAAATACAAACAATAACAGATTATTATGCAGCTGCTGCATTTTTGTGTTGCAAAGAAATTGAAAATGTTTATACATACGAATAATAACTTTTATTCCAATTTATTTTTGAAATTTACTTAATTTTTGTACCCCCTTTTAAGTTTTTAGTTTTACTTTACATTTTCACGACGCTTTCCATTCAGCTCCGTCCAGTAGGGGTCGTAATTAATCGCCCGAAGACGATGAATACATATTTGGTGGTTGTGAAAATTCTGATTTTCACTTTGCTTCGGCTGTTATTTGAAATACACGGTCTACGGATAAAAAGGTATATTATTGCTATCGAAAGCTTTTCTCTACCTCCTATGGCGCTACAGCCCAAGTTGGGTCCTGGCCTCCCCCAGCTTCCTCCTTTAAGTATCTGTGTCATTGACTGCTTTCCTTCAGTTAACCACCCTCATTATCTCTTTATTATCGTTTCTCACTTGCTCTATTATTCACTTCTTTCTTGGTCTTCCTATTAGCCGAAGTTCCACCATAGTTCCGTTATGTATTCTACTAGGTGTTCTGTCATTGTCCATTCTTATAAGGTGACCTGTCCAGTAAAAATTTTGTAATTTTACATAATTTGCCATAGCATGTTTTTTTAAAAATATTAGTATAACTCGTGGTTGAAATTTCTTCTACATATACCTGTGTCAAATGGGTCCCAATAGGTTTCCTTATATGTTTCTTCTAAAGGTATTAATAAAATATTTTCTCTCTTGATCTATATTTCTACACCATGTGTTACTATTGGTCGTATGGTGGTTTTATATATTTGAAAGTTTACTTTCCTATGGATGTCTTTGGATCCAAACACTTGCGACAGAGAGAAGTATGCTTTGTTAGCAAGAATCGTCCGTTTTCGTATTTTCTCCTCCTCGCTGTCGTACTTAATTATTTGTACACCCAAATATGTAGGCCATTTTACTACTTCAATATTGTCGTCGCCAATTTTATATTCTGCAAGTTTAGTTGTTTTATTGTTTGTACATATTAGGGCTTTAGTTTTATCTAGGTTGGCATATAGCCGTATTTCTTTCTTAGTTTCTTTAAGATCCACATAAAGTTCTGTGATGTCCACTTCTGTGATGTCGCTTCTTCCCATCAGATTTATATCATCTGCGTATATTACAATAAGTTAGACTTATTAAACAATAATTTTTTGGGGTTTACGGATATTTTTCTAATACCATATCCCATACATATATTAAAGAGAGTCGGAGCCAGCCTATCGTCCTGTTTTAGCTTTTTAGTTATCTGGAAGGGATCTGTCAATTGTTCTTAAACTCGTACTTTGCTTCTGTGTGAGGCATGATATGCCTCATGATCTTTACCAATTTCATTGGTATACCAAATTTTTGCCCTTACTAAATATATTTTATCTTAAATTTTATGTTATCATAGGCTTGTCGAAAATCTACAATCTTTTGGTAGATATCTCTGTCGTGCTCCCAGGCTTTAGATAACGTCTATTTTACGTTGAATACCTGGTCAAGAGTAGACCGTTCTGGTCTTAGTGATGGTGAGATCGAGAAAGTTAATTAACTTTTTCGACCTCACCATCACCAGGTTAAATGACCACTTCGATTATAGTATTTATTGGAAACCAACACAGACTGATCATGTCATATCCCTTTCTTTAAACCATCCAATGTCACATAAATACTCTGCCTTCCACAGTTACATACACCGTCTAGAAACCGACCCCCTATCTCAATCTAACTACTCTAAAGAACTCAACACTCTGAAACAAATTGCTTTCAATAACGGTTACGAACCGAACCTTATAACTAAACTCCTTCATAAGAGACAACTGAGGGTTCTGAGGGAGGCTGCGTTTCCCAGAGACCTAACCACCAGACCCATTTATGCTTCATTACCTTACCATTAAGAGAGCCTTTCCGGTGATATCAGTAATATTATCAAGAGATCAGTTGACAACATACATATCTCTTTTAAAATTTAGGACCATGTCTTTCCAACTCCAAAGACCCTATTAACTACATGAATCGTAGTGGGGTTTTAATGCTCTGACTGTGATGCTACGTATATAGGAAGAACTTGCAGGTCACTAGCATCGCTTTCCCTTGAACACACAAAAAGAGAGAACACTTCCACCTTTTCTCAACATTTAAAACAAAACTGTCATACTCTTAACATTCCGGAAAATATTTCTCTAATACACAACATACCACAAAAGATTTTTTTAAGACTGGACCTATACGAGGACTTGCAAATAATTAGAGAAAAGCAAAGAAGCGCAAACTGTGTCAACCGCCATGTGTCTTTCAATCGTGACTTCAATCCCTTACATAGTCAACTTTTTCTTAACCTAAATTTCCGAACTTCTTTGCTGTTTCCAAATTCTTTTTCGTTTATATTAAGTTTTCCTCCATATTTACTTGTTTAACAGATCATGATGTTTACACTTGTTCATATCAAGACTTGCTACCATAAAGTCATGATGTGACCATATCAAACTCGAGCTCAATGGTACCTAAAGCATAAATCACTGGATATTTTAAACATTCATGATTAATTTCACATCGTTTATCTATCTTCCTATGACGGATCAATTGTAAAGGGTTTTTACCCACATATTTTTTATTTTGGTGGTTAGCATGTTAGATTCACGTAAACACTGATGATGATCGGTCATTCAATCAAAAATTAGTTCTGTTCTGTGATGTAGGCCTTTTTAGGGATTTTAACACATATACCTTTTATAAAGGATTTTATCGTTTTTGTAATATATGATATACAGCCAACTACAGGAAAACTTTTTCTTCGTGAATTCAAAATACAAATATTTATCAAGGTTTATTACACCTTACTTTTTAAAATACACTTTATTTTGTGCCCTCTTTTAGGTTTTTTAGTGTACCTTTATTTTCACGACGCTTTGCATTCAGCTCCGGCCAGGAGAGGCCGTAATCAATTGCCCGAAGACGATGAATACATATTTGGTGGTTGTGAAAATTCCGATTTTCACTTTGCTTCGGCTGTTATTCGAAACACACGGTCTACGGACACGAAGGCATTTTATTGCTACCGAAAGCTTTTAGGGCTGTATATACCAGGCAGTGATAAATATCACTGCCGTAAAGTTTATTGCATTGAGGGAGACAGATTTCGGTGGTTGTAAAAGTGTTTGTAATGTTTATGAGGTTGTTGCATACCTTGTTTATTAGTAGTAGGTGTCTTTAAGAGAATTTAATGTAAGGTAGCTTGTTGTTTTTGGAGTAATAAAAGCAAATATTTGCATATTTAATTAATACTTTTTTAAAATAGTATACTTAAGTACTTACGTAATTACGAGGGGAAATGTTATACTAATGCTTAGAGTAAAGCAACATTTAAATAACAGGTATAACATAACTGAAACCAATGTAATTTTAATGAGGATAGGGGTCAGAAAAAAGGACACGATATCAAGGAATTAACATTGATGGACACTAGTTAAATCACTTGAAATTTGCAGTGAACCAAAAAAGTACGTAAATATAATAAAAAAAAAACATTGATTCAAAAACGGGGAGCATTAATTTTCGTCCAAAGATCAGTATCCTTGGTCCAATGTAAGTAGATACATTAGCTAATGCTCGAAAACATTAATTTTTATGAATTAGTACGTTCATTCAATATACTTTCTAGTTAAGAATTAATGTACCGATACATTGATTCAATGTACCGATCCATTGATTCAATGTACCGATACATTGATTCAATGTACCGATACATTGATTCTTAACTAGAAAGTACATTGAATGAACGTACTAATTCATAAAAATTAATGTTTTTGAGCATTAGCTAATGTATCTACTTACATTGGACCAATGATACTGATCTTTGGACGAAAATTAATGCTCCCCGTTTTTGAATCAATGTTTTTTTTTTATTATATTTACGTAATTTTTTGGTTCAGTGTAATGTAATTTGGAAAAATCCGAATAACTAAATATAACAGAAATTGATTCTTCTTATAAAAAATATATATTTATATTACATAAAAAATGTATACCTGATATCGTGAAAATAAATACATCTACAATAACATCTCCATAAATACAACATCTCTCTGGGATTAATTATCACCACCCATACAAAAAACAAATGGTTGAATGGCATTTTTCTTTGATTTCAAAAATCTAATATGATCTTCGACTTCTTTCTGGGTCTTCCCGATGTAAGAATGATTACTTGACTAGAAATCTCTGATGGTATATTTTATTATATATTTGGTTGTTAGTCCTGTCGCCAGGGGGGGTACAACGGCCTCGTTAATTCAGATGGACTTACCCAAATTTTTTTTATGTATTTTGACCCGTAGAACACGAATTTTTTGGGTAACAGTTGATCCGGATGTCGATAAGATTGTTATAGACCAAGAACTTGAGGAATCAAATAACAGCGATTTTTGGCAAAACAAAACAATATTTTGTATTTTTTGGGTCATTTTAAGCAAAAAATATTTCTACAAGTTTTTTAGTAGGATGCACAGTTTTCGAGATAAACGCGGTTGAACTTTCAAAAAATCGAAAAACTGCAATTTTTAAACCCGAATAACTTTTGATTAAAAAATAAAATAGCAATTCTGCTTGGCGCCTTTGAAAGTTCAAGTCAAATTATGTCGGTTTTGATTATTTGCATTGCTAAAAATTTATTGTGTTATTGCTAAACAAAGCTACAAACAACTAGTGCGTGAGTGATGTTTCTATGATTTCTCATTTAAAATCGAACGAGTAGGTAGAATAGGTACTAGTGCAATCAAGACTATTTCTACGTTACATGCGTTAAAACGCATGTAAAAGCACGGGAAACCCTACGTGTTTATAGCTTTGTTAAACAATAAAAAAATAAATTTTTACCAATGCAAATAATCAAAACCGATATAATTTGACTTAAACTTTCAAATGCGGTAAGCAGACTTGCTATTTTATTTTTTAATCAAAAGTTATTCGGGTTCAAAAATTGCAATTTTTCGATTTTTTTAAAGTTCAACCGCGTTTATCTCGAAAACTGTGCATCCTACGAAAAAACTTGTAGAAATATTTTTTACTTAAAATGGCCCAAAAAATACAAAATATTGTTTTGTTTTGCCAAAAATCGCTGTTATTTGATTCCTCAAGTTCTTGGTCTATAACAATCTTATCGACATCCGGATCAACTGTTACCCAAAAAATTCGTGTTCTACGGGTCAAAATACATAAAAAAAACTTGAGTAAGTCCATCTGAATTAACGAGGCCGTTGTATCCCCCCTGGCGACAGGACTATGTCCATTAAGATTTTCTTTAACCATTTTATTAGTTCGTACAAAATGTCGATGTAGAACCCAAAGAAGAACTGCATGTTAGCCATCTACAATTTATATTAATAATTATTATAAAAAATAAATCTAAATAGTGAACATAGTTGTATTTTTGGGTATCACTTTTCTTATAGAAATATTTTAATTTATCCTGAAAAAATTGCTATGTAGATGTTGAGATGTTTATTTTTACTTTGATAGATACTATCGCCTGCAAGAGTTAATAATATTTTTCAATTTACGGTTTAATCACCTAAATATTTAATTTATTAATCTTTTATAAGATTATACCATTTAGAAATATTTTCAAATGGTTCCTATTTTCTATTACCTATGTGTCGAATTAGCTTTTGAAAAAATTTACAGAAAACAAAAATTAATTAGTACTAGATATGCAGGATTGAATAATGGAATAGGTACTACTTACATTCCGTAATGTCTTATCATGGGCAATCTTTTCAACTAAAAATTTATTTATTTTCTTCTTGATATGACTTTCACACTGAAGAAAGGAGATAATTCTTTTGAAATTGCTGTCCCATCCATCAATAAGTCCATTTCCATTTCCAAATGCCACTCCAAAGTCCATATCAATCTGAAAAAGTGAAAATAGAAGTACAACTTTTTTTTATAGAAATCCAACAAAACAATTTATAAATAGTTAAAAATATATGTAAATACATACCTTAGAAAAATCAACGAAATCACTAGTGCCAAACACCGCTCTTCAGAGTCTGCAGGGTGACTGTCTGCTAGGAGGCTGCAACTGTTGTCACGTGATTTTTTTACAACAATAAAAACACTTATAGAGTTTTAAGAAATATATCGGTTTACGTACAAAATCATTGCTACAATGTATTGATCATTGATTCAGGTATATTACATTAATACAATGATTGCGTTACATCAAAGCAATGTATCGAGTTATTAATCAAAGTCGAAAACATTGATTCAATAAACGAGTTCGTAATTTAAAGAACATTGTACATTAGTGCAACATTTTGTATTCATTAATTTAACCGCATAATCCTGATGTATAATTTCATATATACAATAAACAAATTATTAGTATTATAAAAAAAGTCATTGGATAGATAAAACGATTCATTGGATTAATGATACTATTCATTATTTGTTAATGAATAGAATTACATTGTAATAATGAATAAGGTCATTACTTAATGACTACGTGTTTATAGTATTAACGAAATTTTCATTGAATCAATATAAAATAAGTCAATGATTGGCGTTCATTGGTACTATGTACAATATTTTTTTCAGTGCGCAGATGACATTGTACTAATAAACACTTTATGCACAGTAGTTACAAGAAATGACCACCAAGTTAAAACCAGCATCGGAGAGATTAGCATTAAAAATGAATATTGAAAGAACTAAAGTAGATAAAGAAGTAGATACCTATCAACTTAAAAGGGATAGTTCCCTGGGATGGCTGTATACCATATAGTTAAAAAACTTTAACACCGAAGTAAAACAACTTCTATGTAATAGGTATATTATAATAATCCTAAAAAATCCCAAGTGATTGTATAAAATGTGTTCAGAAAGAACGTTTTCGGACCTATCAGTCCATCATCAGTGAACTCATATACTTAATAACTAGCCCCAGAACCAAACAATGGTTGTAATTATAATTCAATCTATATGCTAGTGTGTTGAAATTAAGAAGCCTTAACGCCGATGTTAGAAGATACCTCTGGGCACATGGTGAACCCCTAAACGAAAAATTTAGCAGCCACGAATGTCTGCCAAGTGACATTCATGTCGACATGTCGACATGTCTGCCGAGTGACTTGGCAGATATTCGTGGCCAAAGATGGTTGCTAAAGTTTTCGTTTAGGAGTTCACCATGTTTCCAGAGGTCATCTCGCTTAATGAATGACGTCAGTACTATGATAAAAAAAGTCAAAAGATCATAATTCAAATATAAAAATCAACCAGTTTTTACGTAAGAAACGGCACATATTTGCTATTTTATTTTTAAATAATTATTTTACTCTATTTTCTTTAACCCTACGTTAGGCGCGTGGTATTTTGTAGCGGCCTTGGTCGCGCGGTTTACATATGTAGACCATTTTCTTTTATTATTAATTGACATCTGATGTGATAAATTTCTAAAAGGATATTAAAAATAGATTTTTTTATATATAGTCCTGTCGCCAGGGGGGGTACAACGGCCTCCTGTATTCAGATGGACTTACCCAAGTTTTTTTATGTATTTTGACCTGTAGAACACGAGTTTTTTGGGTAACAGTTGATCCGGATGTCGATAAGATTGTTATAAACCAAGAAGTTGAGGAATCACATAACAGCGATTTCTCGCAAAAAAAAACATTTTTTTGTATTTTTTGGGCCATTCTAACCAAAAACTGTTCCTACAAATTTTTTCGTAGGATGCATAGTTTTCGAGATAAACGCGGTTGAACTTTCACAAAAACCGAAAAATTGCAATTTTTGAACCCGAATAACTTTTGATTGAAAAATAAAATAGCAATTCTACTTACCGCATTTGAAAGTTCAAGTCAAATTATATCGGATTTAATTATTTGTATTGCTAAAAATGTATTATTTTATTGTTAAAAAAAGCTATAAACACCTAGTGCTTGAGTGATGTTTTCAATGATTTCTCATTTAAAATCGAACGAGTAGGTAGAAGAGGTAAAAGTGCAAGCGGGGCTATTTCTACGTAGCACGCATTAAAACGCATGTATTAGGCACGGGAAACACTACGTGTTTATAGCTTTTTTTAACAATCAAAAAATAAATTTTTAGCAATGCAAATATTCAAAACAGATATAATTTGACTCAAACTTTTAAAGGCGGTAAGCAGAATTGCTATTTTATTTTCTATTCAAAGGTTATTCGGGTTCAAAAATTGCAATTTTTCGATTTTTTGAAAGTTCAACCGCGTTCATCTCGAAAATTATGCATCCTACGAAAAAACTTGTAAGAACATTTTTTGGTTAGAATGACCAAAAAAATACAAAAAAATGTTTTGTTTTGCGAGAAATCGCTGTTATGTAATTCCTCAACTTCTTTGTTTATAACAATCTTATCGACATCCGGATCAACTGTTACCCAAAAAATTCGTGCTCTACGGGCCAAAATAAATAAAAAAACTTGGGTAAGTCCATCTGAATTAAGAAGGCCGTTGTACCCCCCTGGCGACAGGACTAATATATACGTTGACAAAATACATTTTTATTAATATACATAATATATCTGTGTGTAGTTATTTAAAAAAACGGAAAGCATGTTTTTATACCTTTATTATTCTGGGATAAGTTTTGAAGAAAAATATAAAATTCGTTGTGCGCTAAAATTAAACCAAATGTAATTTTCTGATACTAATACATACTAAACTTACCTAATATTAGAAAATTGACAAAAAAAAATCATTTGACAGTCATGAAAGTGAGTCCAAAATAAGTATATATTTAGTCGGTCAAACAACTAGTGCCCATATCTGCCATGTGTTGTTTGCATGCGTAATTGTTGCATTTTACACAAGCTTTTCTCGTAGATTTGTTGCAGGCTCGAGGACAAATATAACAACGTCCTACGTAATTTTCTGGTTTTGCCGGTGGAGCAGGCTGAGCTTCAATTCCAAGAAGAGCACGCGCGCCTCTTCTTAGTTCTACTGGCAAGTAGGAATCAGTTAACCTTGCCTCTATCTGAGACTTGATCAGTTCCCAAGCAAATTGCTCAATAAACTCACTTCTCTTGACTTTGGTTTCAAAGGGATGATTTCCTTTATATACGCAAAGAGCGTTTATACCCGATATATTCAAAAGGTCGAAAAATATTACCATTGGCCAACGACACGTGTTTCTTGCTACATTGTAGTTTACACATAACTGATCGACACAATCTACACCAATTTTAGTTTTGTTATATCGGGTTATGATATCTGGTTTATTGGAATCCCCTGTTTTTGGATCAATATTATCTTGGTGCATTGCAGACATCAAAATAACAGACTTGTTTCTTTTGGGACAATAAAACACCAACGTCATATCCTCCTGAAAACCAAAGATAGAGGTTTTCTCTCCTCTTTTTTTATTAGGCAAGAACTCAGCGGGGTTCTCACGCTTATTCTTGCGAATTGTACCGAGATAAGTTAATTTTTTTTGATAAAGCAATTTTCTGGTCAATGGAATACTGGTAAACCAATTATCGCATGTAATATTACGATGAGTTCCCTCTATTGGCTGCTCCAATCGTAGTACAATATTTTCAGCAGTATTGCTAACTTTATGCCGGCCATCAGGTTGAGTTCCGATATATGTGTCGAGATTGTAAGTGTAAAAGGTTTTGGCATCAACCAGCGTAAACATCTTTATCCCATACTTCCCTGGTTTATTGGGTATATATTGCTTGAATGAGCAGCGTCCTCCAAAAGCCAATAATTGCTCGTCAACAGTCAGATACGCATTAAGGATAAAATTATTTTGAAAATTAGCCAAGAAAATTTCGAAAACATTTCTAATGGGTGCTAGTTTGTCTAATTCCCTTCTTTCTGTTCGTGTATTGATATCATCAAATCTTAAACAACGGAAGAGAAATCTAAACCGTTTTTCGCTCATAGCGAGGTAACAGGATTCGACTCAATTGCCTTTGGAATTATCCCATATTTTGCGAGCGTTTTCTCTCGAACTTCTCAGTGTTCCCATCAAAAACAAAATTCCTATCAAAGCTCTTACCTCCGTTTCATCAGTTAATCTAGCACCCCGTTCCCTACAAAATCGTTCTTTTATGTTTTAAAGATATATATTCGTTGAACAAACTATTATTCGAATGATTGCGTCAGACAAAAAAAGTTTAAGACAGTCAATTGCAAGCATTGCATTGCGGGCATCACGTTTTGGTCCAGGTAAGTATGTTAGAAGATTATGAGAACGCGTTCGCACTTGTACATTACCACAATCCTTTCTCCACTTTGTCGTCATATCCTTATCTTTGTAAAATTTGCCACCGTCAATTTGTTTATCGTCGCTTTGTGATTCATCTTCATCTAATGTGAGTTCTAGTTTTGAGCCGGTCTCATAATCACTTCTTTCCACTATATTATTTTCATTTTATTCTTCTTTTTCTTCTTCATTTTTATCTAATGGACTCTCCTCTCCAGTTTCCTCTTTAGACCATCTTAACCATACAGCTAGGTCTGTACTACTCTGTGTACGCCTTTTCTTAGAGTAAGACATATTTCTCTGGGGTCTCTCTGTTTCGATGCCGCCAGTTCATCGCTGGCCGATTCATCGCCGGCCGATTCATCGCCAGTCAGTTAATCGCTATCTGGTATGTTCCCGAATTTTCGACAGTAACATTTATTATTTATTTTTAGTAATAATTAGGAATATTAGAAAAGGCGAGATATGACCAATGACTATGTCCGATTCATCGCCAGTCAGTTAATCGCTATCTGATATGTTCCCTAATTTTCGACAGTTACATTTATTATTTATTTTTAGTATTAATTGTAGGAAGGCGAAATATGACCAATGATCATTCCCGTTGCCATACTTAATCTTTTAATAGACTTTTAAACTTTTACAATATAAAATATATTATAATGATAATCTTTTAAGTTTCACGGTCAACATTTCCAACCAAGAGAAACTGTTTCTTAAAGGCTATAGCGGGATAAGATGGTCAAAATTGCACCAGGCACGATTCAGTTTTGGGTTTAGCCATTCGAAAACATATAATTGAAAACTCACTCAGCCAAATTTTCAAGTCCCTAGGTGCACCGGGGGGTCAGCTATGAAAAAAAACGTGTTTTTTGAAAACATTTTTTCCAGACGCTGTATTGCTGCAAAAATCTGAAAAAATTAGCGAATGCGTACCTTAACAACTCAAAGCTGCCCGATTTTTTTTTAGATTTTTAGCTTCAAAATTGAGCGCAGGAAAAATTTTTGAAATTTTCAAAAAAAATTTAGGTTATGTTGTAAATTTTTCGCCAACTTTAAAATATTGTTATTTTGTGTATTTTTTCCATTCTTTCGAATGGCATAGGCATCATTATCATTTTCGACGTGGAAAATACCTAAAAATCGAAAGAATTGTTTTTTTTGGTATTTTCTGAAGTTTTTGACTCATAAACTCAAAAACATACAGATAAATTAATCATCATTTACATTTTTATATGTATTGTTACATTTACAATCAAAATCAGCTATTAGAACTTATTTTTTTTCCTTCAGCATGCTCAAAAACCCCGTTTTCGGCGTTTTTACTAAATAGCCTCAGAAATCAGTAAAAAAAAATAATTCTTTTAACGTCTAAAAAAATTAAAATTTTGTTGTTCTCGATAGAATGTAATACAATTATTACTTAAATAAATTATTTTTTTGTTTTGCACAATTGTTTGAATTTCATATATAATAATATCGTCCCATTAAGGGTACCCTGCCATAGGCTTATAAAAAAAAACAATAAATTAATTTTTTTAACGTTTTAACGTTTAAATAATAAAATTTTTGTAGTATTCGATGGAAAATGTTGCCCCTTAATAAAAATTCTTGCTGCGGTTGTGATTTTCAAAGCGCGCTAAGGTTAAAAAAGCTCGGCACTTTGGTGCCGTACGCAAGGAAACGCTTCTAGCCACGTTTTTGGAAAAACTCAGGATAAACCAGTCCTCAAGTACCCGCCGTCGAAGCCACTAACTACTTACGTAATAAAAATATTTTTAAAATAATAAAATAAGAAAATCTACGGTTTCGTTTTGATTAAAAAATAAAAAAGAAATAAATAAAAAAAATATTTTTATTAAAGGTTAATGAGGAATTATTATTTAAATAAATAATTATTAAATTATTTGAATTACTTAATTGATTAAATAGTGCAACCTAAAGAGTGCAGAGTGTTTAAAGGGATTAATAAATTAATTATTAAAAAGTTACTACACAATCATGAAATTACAAAATTCAAATTAATATACAGCATGGTGCAAAGAAAGAAATAAATTCGTTATTTCGTAAACTGGCGACTTTTGGAAAAATACCGAAAAGGGTCGAATGTGATACGAGTGACGTCATCCATCTGGGCGTGACGACGTAATTGATGATTTTTTTAAATGAGAATATGGGTCGTGTGGCAACTCATTTCAAAGAATATTCAGTTCTCTATTCATTAATATAATCACCAACACAATTATTTATACAGGGTGACCAAAAAAATTTGAATTAAATTAATTGGCATAAAAGGAAGATTTTAAGTAATGCATTTACTTCAAAATATATTTTACTGCTGTTTAGTCCAGAAAGCCACTGCGCATCCGCTAGGAAAAATATTCTAATTCGGATTCTTTGCACAATCTTACTCAAAAAGGACTCCTTTTAACAAATTTCCATGTTGCCAGGACCAAAAGGTGGTCAAAAATATTTTAAACGTTTTTTTTTTGTTTTTTTCCTAAAATTATTTTTATTGCATGGAAAAAGTTTTTTTAGGTTTTTTGGATCATTCCAAACAGAAAATGTCTTTAGTGACTTTTTTCTAAAAATGATAGTTTTTGACATATTAGGGATTAAAAATTTAAAAATTGCGAAATCGGCCATTTTTAACCCTCAAAGACTATGTGAAAAACTGAAAATTTGAATGTTGCCAAGGTAGGTAGATATTCTTTAAACATCAATTGATGAAATCTCGAAGAGTTTTTTGCAATACAATATTCAAAACTCCTTTGTTTTTTAATTGCGAATCAAGCGTGCGCGACACTATTTTCCACCGACAGTATGGTGCAAATGAAAGGAATAAATTCATTATTTCGAAAATCGGCGACTTTAAGGAAAAATCCCGAGACAGGTCGATTTTTATTTTTAAGTTATGATATTGTGGCATATATGGTATACTAGTGACGTCATCCGTCTGGGCGTGATGACGTAATCGATGATTTTTTTAAACGAGAATATGGGTCGTGTGGTAGCTCGTTTGAAAGGTTCTTCAATTCTCTATCAAGTAATGTAAACATTTACATAATTTTTTATACAGGGTGTCCTTCTACTTCTTTTTTTGTCAAATAATTTAATTTAATAAAAATTTTTTGGACACCCTGTATAAATAATTATGTAAATGTTTATATTACTGAATAGAGAATTGAAGAACCTTTCAAATGAGCTAGCACACGACCCCTATTCTCATTTAAAAAAAATCATCGATTACGTCATCACGTCCAGATGGATGACGTCACTAGTATACCATATATGCCACAATATCATAACTTAAAAATAAAAATCTATCTGTTTCGGGATTTTTCCTTAAAGTCGCCGGTTTACGAAATAACGAATTTATTCCTTTCATTTGTACCATACTGTCGGTGGAAAATAGTGTCGTGCACGCTTGATTAGCAATTAAAAAACAAAGGAGTTTTAAATATTGTATTGCAAAAAACTCTTCGGGATTTCATCAATCGATGTTTAAAGAATATCTACCTACCTTGGCAACATTCAAATTTTCAGCTTTTCACATAGTTTTTGAGGGTTAAAAATGGCCAATTTCGCAATTTCAATTTTTAATCGCTTATATGTCAAAAACTATCATTTTTAGAGAAAAGTCACTAAAAATCTTTTCTCTTTAGAATGATCCAAAAAACCTAAACAACTTTTTTCCGTGCAAAAAAAATAATTTTAGGAAAAAAACAAAAAAAAAACGTTTAAAAAATTTTTGACCACTTTTTGGTCCTGGCAACATGCAAATTTGTTAAAAGGAGTCCTTTTTGAGTAAGATTGTGCAAAGAATCCGAATTAGAATATTTTTCCTAGCGGATGCGCAGTGGCTTTCTGGACTAGTTAGAAAACAGAAGAAAATGTTTGAGATATAAACATTGCTTTTCACTTAAATTCAATGTTCAAGCCAGCTCCTGCTAGCCACCTGCCTCTTGGAGGTTTGAACATTTTATTTAAGCGAAAAGCAATGTTTGTTTTTCGAATAAACATTTTTTTCCGTTTTCTGAAACTAAAAGATATTTTGAATTAAATAAATTACATACATTATTCTTTTTTGTAAATTAATTTATTTAAAAAAAAATTAGTCACTCTGTATAAATAATAAGGGTAATGTTTCCATTGTTTTCAATCTGGTGGGATCTAGAGTAATATTTTTGATGTTATTTTATGTGCTATTAGGTTAAAAACTTAGTCCTTTCTAATAATGGTAATGTTTATACTACTGAATAGAGAATTGAATAACCTTTCGAATAACCAAATTATAGTAAAGTCCCAGTGATTGGCTGTGTACCATAGTTAAAAAACTTACACAGAAATAAAAAACTTTGGTTTGTATAATGGTATAAAATTATATTAAAAAACTTTTAAAAAGTCATCCAAATAGATTATAGAAAAACATCAGAACATTTTCTATCTAGTCAGATCATCTTCAGTGACATTCTGTTTAGTTATTGAAACTATAGCCCGCTAGTTGATATATTATTATTTAGTCTTCAAAATTACATAATTATTTTTTTAAATTTCCCATATAAATAATTAATCATAAAAATGCCAAAGGAAATAGCTGCAGAACAACATTAAAATTATACTTTTGAAATGCGGCACAATATCGATATTAATGGATTTTACTAACGCTCAAAAACAGCATGGCTTCCCTGCTCGAAAAACTGAAGGGGTACTTGTCACAACGAGTTCCAGATCAAGACGGAATTCGGTCTGTGTCACTCGTCTTTACTTGTCATTCCAAAAGTATAATTTTAATAAACATTTTATTTTAATAAAATTATGTAATTTTAAAAACTATATATCAACTAGTGGGCTAGTTTCAATTACTACACAGAATGTCACTGAAGATGATTTGACTAGATCGAAAACATTCTGGATGTTCTTGGATGACTTTTTTAAAAGTTTTTAATAAAATTTTATACCATTATACAAACTAAAGTTCTTTACTACTATGGTTTTTCAAATAACCTTAATTCTCATTAAAAAAATTCATCGATTACGTCATCGCGCCTAGATGGATGACGTCACTACTAGTATGATATATATGCCAAAAAATCACAATTAAAAAATCGACCTCTTTCGGGATTTTTCCTTAGAGTCGACAGTTTAATATATACGAATTTATTCCTTTCCTTTGCATCATACTGTATATTAATTTGAATTTGAATTTTGTAATTTCCTGAGTACGTAGTAACTTTTTAATAATACACTTATTAATCCCTTTAAACACTGCACTCTTTAGCTTGCACTATTTAAGCAATTAAACAATTCAAATAATTTAGTAATTTATTTATATAATAATTCCTTATTAACGTTTAATAACACGATTTTTATTACGTAAGTAGTTAGTGACTTCGACGGCAGTACTTGAGGAGTGGTTTTTTGTATCGAACACTACAAAAATGTTATTTTTTAAACGTTAGAAAAATTAATTTATTGATGTTTTTATAAGCCTATGGCAGGATACCCTTAATGGGACGATATTATTATATATGAAATTCAAATAATCTTGCAAATAAATCACTTATTTAAGTATTAATTGTATTACATTCTATCGATAACAACAAATTTTTAATTTTAATTAGTTTTATTAGCTGATTTTGATGGTAAATATAAAAATACATACAAAAAGGTGAATTATGATTAATTTATCTGTATGCTCTTGAGGTTATGAGTCAAAAACTACAGAAAAAAAATAGTTTTTCGATTTTTAGGTATTTTCCACGTCGAAAATAATAATGATGCCTATGCCATTCGAAAGAATGGAAAAAATTCAAAAAATAACAATATTTTAAAGTTGGCGGAAAATTTCCAACATAACCTAAAATTTTTTTGAAAATTTCAAAAAGTTTTCCTGTGCTTAATTTTGAAGCTAAAAATTCAAAAAAAATCAGGATGCGTTGTATTGTTAAGGTACGCCTTCATTAATTTTTTCAGTTTTTTTGTAGCAATACAGCGTCTAAAAATAATTTTTTTCAAAAAAACCCGTTTTTTTCCAAAGCACCTAGCTCCTGGGGATCCTGTTATTTTTTAATCAAAACGAAACCGTAGATTTTCTTATTTTATTATTTTAAAAATATTTTTATTACGTAAGTAGTTAGTGGCTTCGACGGCGGGTACTTGAGGACTGGTCTATCCTGAGTTTTTTCCAAAAACGTGGCTAGAAGCGCCTCCTTGCATACGGCACCAAAGTGCCGAGCTTTTTTTAACCTTAGCGCGCTTTGAAAATCACAACCGCAACAAGCATTTTTATAAAGGGGCAACATTTTCTATCGAATACTACAAAAATTTTATTTTTTAAACGTTAAAACGTTAAAAAAATTAATTTATTGATTTTTTTTATAAGCCTATGGCAGGGTACCCTTAATGGGACGATATTATTATATATGAAATTCAAAAAATTGTGCAAAATAAAAAAATAATTTATTTAAGTATTAATTGTATTACATTCTATCGAGAACAATAAAATTTTTTAAAAGTTAAAAGAATTATTTTTTGTTACTGATTTCTGAGGCTATTTAGTAAAAACGCCCAAAAACGGGGTTTTTGAGCATGCTGTAGGAAAAAAATAAGTTCTTATAGCTGATTTTGATTTTGAATGTAACAATACATATAAAAATGTAAATGATGATTAATTTAGCTGTATGTTGTTGAGTTTATGAGTCAAAAACTTCAGAAAATGCCAAAAAAAAACAGTTTTTTTCGATTTTTAGGTATTTTCCACGTCGAAAATGGTAATGATGCCTATGCCATTCGAAAGAATGGAAAAAAATACACAAAATAACAATATTTTAAAGTTGCCGAAAAATTTACAACATAACCTAAAAATTTTTTGAAAACTTCAAAAATTTTTCCTGCGCTCAATTTTAACGCTAAAAATCTGAAAAAAATCAGGCAGCTTTGTGTTGTTAAGATACGCATTCGGTAATTTTTCCAGATTTTTTGCAGTAATACAACGTCTGGAAAAAAATGTTTTCAAAAAAACACGTTTTTTTTATATAGCGGACCACCCGGAGCACCTAGGGACTTGAGAATTTGGCTGAGTTAGTTTTCAATTATATATTTTCCAATGGCTAAACCCAAAACTAAATCGAGCCTGGTGCAATTTTGACCATCTTATCCCGCTATAGCCTTTGAAAAGAACATAAAATTTCTGTACAAAAATTTAGGGGAAGTAGAACAGTAAATATAATAATATTTTTTATCTCTTTAATTGTCATAAGTTTTGAACTGAATTTAACGTCGTGTCGTGTCATCTCCCATAATACAAAATCAACTGACTAACTGGCGATGAAACGGACGGCGATGAAACGGACGGCGATGAAATGGACTGGCGATGGACCGGCGGCGATGAAACGTCCCATTCCGTTTCTCTGAAACAAATAAGAAAAATACTACAAAATGATGTATCCAAATAACGCATACATTTGTGCAAAAACACAAAGTTGAATATTTGACAAAAATATGAATACAGCTCTGAGGAGTATAATTCAAGAAAAAACAACACTTACCTAATTTATGACAAGTTTATTAAATAAAAACACTACGTAGGTACTCGACAAATAATTTCACACTGTTAGGCGCGTGGTCTACAATCGTAGACCAATCGTGTTTACACGTGTTTAAAAATTAGCACTTCACTATGTCGCTGCAACAGGCACACTGAACTTATAGATTACGGTGTTATTAATAGCTACTGAACGGCACAGCCTCATAATATATCCCCACTCAAGACAATCGTCTTTCAAACAGATTTGGTCTACAGTCGTAGACCACGCGCATAACCTAGGGTTAATATTTCATTAATAATTATCTTCTGTATTCGTTTTAACTTGTTTTTCCGTTAAAAACCTGTTTGGCGCCCGTTATGTAGGCAACTCTCTTTACATTTTAGAATCTCATTTAAATTTGTGTTCTGTGTTCATTACTTCATACTTCATACTTAGTCGTTATTTCAAAGTTCATGTTGTGAGTTTCGCTGATATGACAGTGACACTTCGTCTTTCAACAATACAGAGTGGTGGAAAATTAATTCGATTTAAAAGCCAATTACAGGCTGATAGATTTATTTATCCATCAACACTTAATCTCTTGGGGTGAGTTTTTATTCTAAGCATGTATTAATTTTTTATAGTAATTTTTTTCTTATACCTAACCTTCCATGTCAACAAGCACATGTTTCATATTTTACATTCTCTCTATTGATATGCTTTTTGTAATCAAATTATTTAACTATTCCCCTCATCTTAATTTCATTGAATGTACCCTTGTCATCTACTATTTTTTTAATATTATTTGCCAAACGTAAATTTTGGTTATTAACTTCTTGATTGTCAATTATACTCATTATATCTTTAGATTTTGGGAACCTTTTCTCCCGTCGGGAGCTTCAAGAAATCCTCACCGGTGATGAAACTAAGGCTGACTAGAATGAAGACCATGCCATCTAGACTGCAACGACGAATATCCTCAGCAGCAGGGATCTGAGGCCGAACATTTGCCCAGTTCTACAAGAAGTCTACAGCAGTACCATTCGACGTCAAAAAGTTACCATCAACCGATACCAAAAGCCATAAGTATAATCCAAAAATTGTTAGTTTTTGGCAAGAATTTGAATATATTTGTTAATGCAATTAATAAGTCACATTTTTATTATATCTTTATTGAACAATAAACATGATTGGTTAAAGTATTGTTTTGTTTGCTTCCATTCTGAATTTTCATGATTCATATTTAAGATTAGGACAAGGCGAATACACACTAGGGTGGTTCGATAAAAACCTTTTTTTAATTTTCAGATCGCTATAGTGCGCAAAAGTTGCCATTGGTATAGACTTGAAAAAAGCACTAATTATTATTTTTTTATTAATTTGTCTTCCGGTCGCGCAATGCCATCGAAGTGAGCAAAAATTGTGAAAAACCTGAATTTTTCATATATTTTTTTAACAGGCCAGTTGGTTTTAGTTGCTTTTCTATACCATGAATTAACTACTAAAAGTATGTAAAATCAATATAAATGCACTTATTATACATTTTTGTTATATCTTCCGGTCGCGAAACATAATACAAAATGGGTAAAATTAGTAGTTTTTGCAAAATTTCAAAGTTTGACTGTTTGTTACAATTTAATCATACAACTTTTAGAGATGGTATAGTTTAATTTAATTACGATAATATATTTAAAATCCAAGCATATAAGATAAATTTTGATATTCAAGTGGAATTCGGTCGCGCAGCTTCGTCAAAACCAGCAGACTACCGAGAGACGAGGCGAAAGTGGCGAATGCCAGCGAAGCACGGGCTGCCACAAATAAAGATACATGTGGGAATACTTCTACAATGGAGTATTTGTCTTCTCCATTACAACTAACTGCCATTCCATCACCTTTTCCAACACTTAGATGAAAATACAACAGGCTCAACAGGATATTCCGGACAAACTGGAAAGGCCCTACCTGATTGTGAAAGACAACCACTTATTGATTTTAATGCTATTGATTGTGAGATTCCAAAAGTTGACAAGCGTATTTTTAAGCTTGTCAACTCTTAAGCACCAATAATTGTACTTGCTTGAGATATCAGAAGTCATCAAGTCAGGACATCGTTCAGAAGACTTTGTAGTGGGTACGTGATCCTATCCCAACGTCACATTCAAGATGGCTTACTACTGCAAACCGAGTTTTGCGTTTCTACACCAGTGTGTCCAACCCTTCTGAAAATCTGAGAGATATTGTCACATTCATTCTCAAATGTTATAATATGCCTATGTGGTTTGCCACAAAAATAAACCACAAATTCACAGATGGGCCTAGACATGATTACAAAATCATTGAATATTCAAGGTACTTACCAGTAGAGCTTCTTTAAGTTGTTGATCCCGTTTTACAACGGAATGCTTACTTTGCCCATCCCGAAATTTACTTTTGGCTATGGTAACTGATGACAGAAACAATATCCGAAAGCTGGGCTTTAGGCGTATCATGAAGGAAAAGCAAGCAATATCTGAAAGTGACTATCAGAATCTTTAAACCACCAAACTTAAACTTGAAGCTAATTAGTATTACGAAATTATCAAATGGAACACCAGTACACTGACTCCCCTCTACTGCTACGAACATTGACTAACGAAGAGATAAAACAGTATGTGAGCTAATCACTTCAAGCCTGTTATGAGTATAGATACTTTGCCATGACATACACAGGCAGTTGAAAGATGCGTTAAGCTAGTGACCGTAGCTTCAAGTAAAGTGTGTGGACACAGTTCCAGAGACGGTTATATTAGAACCACATTATTGCAGCGCTCAGCGATGCCAACGATTAAAATCAATAACAACAACTGGTAACTGGTAGTCTTTCACAATCAGGTAGGGCCTTTCCAATCGGTCCGGATATTCTACAGTGCCTGTTGTATTTCCATCTAAGTGTTGAAAAAGGTGGCGGAATGGCAGTTCGTTGTAATGGAGAAGACAAATACTCCATTGTAGAGGTCCTCCCACATGTATCTCTATTTGTGGCTGCGCGAGCTTCGCTGGCATTCGTCACTTTCGCCTCGCCTCTCGGTAGCCTGCTGTTTTTGACGAAGCTGCGCGACCTAATTCCACTTCGCGCGAATATCAAAATGTATCTTAGATGCTTGGATTTTAAATATATTATTGTAATTGAATTAAACTGCACCATCTCTAAAAGTCGTATGATTAAATTGTACTAATTAGTCAAACTTTGTAATTTTGCAAAAACTACTAATTTTACTCATTTTGTATTACGTTGCGCGACCGGAATATATGAAACAAATGTATAATAAGTGCATTTATATTGATTTTAAATACTTTTAGTAGTTAATTCATGGTATAGGAACGCAATTAAAACCATCTGGCCTCTTAAAAAAATATATGAAAAATTCAAGTTTTTCACAATTTTTGCTAACGTCGATGGCATTGCGCGACCGGAAGACAAATTAATAAAAAAATAATATATAGCGATCTGAAATAAGAATAAAAGTTTTTTTTCGAACCACCCTAATACACACCTTGAGATTCTGAGCTATGCTAGAGTGAACGATAACTATCTTGGTTGGTTAAATTATTATTTTCGAATGGTGTTTCAATTAGCCGGGGTAGTCCATCGGTCTTCGTTTCAGGATTTTGTCGCTGGCTTACAAAATAACGAATTTATTTCAAACATTTGCAACATAGAGTATAATAACCCTAGTGTCATCTAACGACAAATACTTGAGCTATAATCGCAACACTTTTTGAGATAGGATTTTGTAGTTTTATTAAAGTGTTGGTGCAATAAAACCGTTTTTATTCTTTTTGAGTTTTGACACTGTTTGAGCGGAGGTCCGATACAAGTCTTAGTAAATATACAGTGCTAGTCAAAAGTCCGTACCCCCCCTCGTATCTTTTGAACGGTTATACCTATAATAGTGAAATTTGGAGTGAGGAAATAAACGGACGTAAGCTTCTTAACTAGTTATGACAGGTGACGTAATAGTGACAGATGACGTTACAGAGCCACTGTGACCGATAATTTTAAATGGGACCTTATAGCAAGTGATACCTCGTTTGAAAGGTATTTAAAATACCTATTCAGTCATACTAATTTTTTTGGGTTTAAGTTGATCTTGATTTTGGTGAATAAATTAAATAAATATAATATTGTAGTTTCGAATTTAATTAATAAAAATTCAAATGTCCGCCTATGGATTTTTTCTCAAAAAAGTTGACGTTTTTTAACTCTCTAGTAGTTTTTACGTCAACATCAACCTGTTTGACAAGTAATCATAGGCGGAATTTTGAATTTTTATTAATTAAATGCGAAACTACAATTTTATATTTATTTCATTTATTCATCAAAATTTGCTTAAACTCAAACAAAATTAGTATGACTGAATAGGTATTTTAAATACCTTTCATACGAGGTATCACTTGCCATAAGGTCCCATTTAAAATTATCGGTCACAGTGGCTCTGTAACGTCATCTGTCACTATGACGTCACCTGTCATAACTAGTTAAGAAGCTGACGTCCGTTTATTTTCTCCCTCCAAATTTCACTATTATAGGTATAACCGTTCAAAAGATACGAGGGGGGTACGGACTTTTGACTAGCACTGTATTTATTAAGACTATGTAAAAAAGCAGTAATTCGGCCAAATTTTTTTTATATAAGAATATGCTTTAGTATACCAAACTACCTAATACCCAAAACAAGAAAAAAGTCGGTCTCCACAGAGGGCTTAATCTTTTTTATACCCTAGGAAGCTAATTTAAGCGAATTTTCCTCTTAGAGGAAGTGATAGTCTTCATATTGATCAAAAAAGTCTCGATCAACAAAGTCTTCGCATGTTTTATATATTGTGATAACATATTTGATAACTTCAAGTACATCAACATTATCCATCGGCTTAAACAAATTGGCTTAAATAGTAAAGCCTTAAGGATTATAAAGAATATATATAAGACCACTTCAGCTCACATAAAAGTCCATAATATGAAAACACTGAATATTTAAATTCTCAAATGAGTCAGATATTGTACATGCGTTTTTATTTACCAGGTACTGTCGTCACTTCGCTTTAAATTAATATTCCTTTTTTCAGAAAGCTTTAGAAATATGCATAAAGATGAAAGATAACCTATTAAGAACATTTAGTATGTTGAGAAAACGGTCCTCCTTGCCAACAATGAACCAGAGTTACACTTTTTAATAAATAAAGTTAATAACATAAGTCCATATTATGGTCTTAAAATATTGGACAATTAATATCAGAGCAGGTACGAATAGTAAATCAAAACGTAGAAACAGTATACAGATTGAAGTAGATGATCTGTATCAAAACGCATGTGGTAATATAACAGATATTACATACTATACCACCTCCGCTGAAAGAGTGTCACAAGTCAAAAAAGCAAAGTTTCGAAAAAACGACGTTTAAAGTTAGTCCTACAATATTTTCGGGTTTAATTCAAAAACTGTTAAAATTAGAATAATAACTATTTTAGTAAGTTACAATGGTTTTTGAAGCTCTATAAAATAGCGTATTAAGTGCCTATGTATATTAAAAATATATTTATTTTTTGAGTTGTGACGCTATACAGATAAAATAACGAAAGATTTACAAAATATTATTTATCAAAATAACACTTGCAGTAGAGAATATAATATCATTATTATTATCTGGTTAACAGACTTAGGTATATTTTTTAATGATGTAACTTTAAATAAAAGTAACAACATTAAACACAGAATACTGCAAAAAAATAAATAAGTGATAAATGTGTCACTTTCCTTGAGCACATACGCAGATTGTTTTGAATAAAGAAATCACAAAACGACGCTTTATACACAGATGGACAAATGCTTTGCACAAGTCGATACGTGACACACTTTTTGTTCGGTGTTTCGTTGATTTTGGATAATCGTATAATGACACTAGTGTCATCTAACGATTAATACTAGACCTATCATAGACGTGACCCTTTGTGAGATAGGAGTTTATAGTTTTTAAACTGTTGATGCAATAAAACCAATTCTAAAATTTTTTGAGTTATGACACTCTTTGGGCGGAGGTGCGATATGTATAAAACATTAGTTGTGTTTATACGCCAAGAAAGAACATTTAGCTTTTGTGATTAGTAGAAAAAAGATCCTTAATAAGGATTAAAAATATTATTAAAAATTATTATTGTGTATAATATTATAATATGTGTATATTATACACATATAATAACTTTTAACCAGATCTGCCGAAGGCGCTTAATAAATTTTGACGAATGTTCAGCTCGTTGGATAATTCAAATAATGGCGCATGCGCCTACTTAACAATAAAATGAAATAGTTATTTATGAAACAGTTCGTGAAGTATGCTTTTTGCGAACGCACGCGATTTTTAGAGCACGAGCGACAACGGAGCGAGTGCTATACATTGCGTAAATTCGCAAAAAGTACTTCAAGCACAGTTTCATACAATATTTGATCTACGATAAACAATAGAAAAACTGTAACTCTTCGTCACTGGAATTCTTTCTATTCTACAATTTTTAGAACTTTGACATTTAAAAATCCTAACTACTTTCAAACCACAAAATTGTCAAAAATTTTTTTGTAAGTCATTGCTCATATTGTCATCACCATGACAACGCGAAAGGTAAGGATATTTGATTATATGAAAATTGGCAAAAAAACGCACTGAAATTGTGCGAAAAAGTAAATCCCATTTAAAACACATTGTTACTTCACGCACACTTTAAACCCTTCACGCACTGCTATCTATAATGACAGTTTTCACAAACTACAAACTTATACATAATATGGCATAGAGTAGATAATAGTTATTTTCCTAACTAGTGCCGAAAGTGATAATTTCACGCACGAGACTGCCATTGACGCGAACGATGCGATAGCGGAGTTTGGGTAAGCAGTCGAGTGCGGGGAAGACACTTTCCGCATGAGTTAGGAACAATATTTTTTCTAGGGCCGTACGTTTGGAAAAGAGCCATAAAAAATAGAGTTATACCAATTTTTATTTAGAAGTGAAAATACACACATTAATTCTTTGACAAGGTTTTCAAAACCAAACTTTCAATATAACGGGTTACCACGACGACGATATTGTTTTCCAAGACGACGATTCAAAACCATTGTACTTGTCTATTGATCTGACTTTCAAACATTATGTCAAAATAGTTTTATTTCATCGAATTATCGAGCTAATTTCATTAAAACATGAACAAAATAAGATAATAAATATACTAGAAATAAATTAGTAAATAATATTTAAATATTAGTACATTGCATGTATTATAATATATTATAATGCCATATTACTAGTTATTTTACTTTCCCGCACGCCGTGCGGGAAAATTTACTTTCATGCACGCCGTGCGAGAAAGTGCAACTTTTGGAAACGAAATGCGTGCGCGAAAGTGGCTCTTTTAGCACGGTTGTAGAAAAAAATATTTCTGTAGTGTATTCCAAAAAGGATAATGCCAGAAAATATGAAGTTTCGAGATTTTAAAATCTGAAATGTCAAACTATAATTCTTATAAAGTAGAAATACGTTATAGAAAAATATTATATAAAATATCATATACACATTTAGTATAAATATATTATTTCTAAAACACAATAATTAAAAAATAATTATAATAATAGATCTTCAGACTAATTAAAAAATGATAAAAAAACATTAATATCAGAATAAAATACTTTAAATCAACGTTTAGTAAAAAGAAATACAGATGGACTAATGCCTAGTTGCACCAACAGATCTTAAGCTCCAGCTTAGCTAAGCTCTACTTATAGATAGGACCTCCTTGAGTATCACTTACGGTGCACCATAATTTTCGATTCTTACCATATTATCAATCATATCTATTACTACATTATGATATTTTTGTTATAATATATTATAATTATATTATATTAATTCTTATGTTATTCTCGTCTTAAGCTTAAGATCTGTTGGTGCCACCGGGCATAAAATATTAGCTTTTAAAATAGCCTAGTTGTTTAAAAATAGGAAAAACGTAACATTTCTTCTTATTTTGTTTGTAATTTAGTTTATCTAAAAAGTGTTAATTTAAGACATATTAAATTAATTTTTTTTAATAAAACTAATGGCCATTGGCATGGTAAAGCGGATTTTCCCAATCAGGTACCTAGTGTAATATGTAGTGTGTGTGTGTGTGTTGATTAAGTGTCTTGTTACTTAGCAAAGTCGACTTAATTATCTTTGCAAATAGACGCTAATTATATCAGAACGTCTGCGTTCGGTAAGTATCGATCCCTCAAGGATAGAAACTATTTTTATTTATTAATTTTTAATAAACAAAATATTTACTTCCCAGGCGAGACTCGAACTCACGACCTTTGTGTCCAAAGGTAGGCGCTCTTAAAACTAAGCCTCAGAAAAAAAATTATATTTATAATTTATTAGTTATTCTAATAATCCTAATATATATGTCATATAATGACGACATTGATATGGGTGTGTAGCACTCCTGTAAAATTCTCAAAATTTGGATATAAGATGATTAAATCGGGAGAAGTCGCGCCGTGAGAAAAAAATCTCACATTTCTTCCTTTTCCGTGATAACTTGATGAACAATTTTTCAACATTGTTTCCACTCGTGCCTCGAGGAAGATCGTAGTAATGCGTAGAATTTTTTTATTTTTTTTTTATTTTTTTTATGGAATTTATGGCTTTGGCGAGAAGTAATTAGCTTTAAAATTATTAGAAATAAATATTTTTAACATAACAAATAAATAAAAATATTATAAAATAGAAACTTGATTTAAATTCGTATTTAAATCTATACTGTGAGATTTTTTCTCTACGCGCGACTACTTACGTAACATAAGTTAGCGCGATTAATCCCGGGATAAGAGAATAACACTTGAAATTTTTACAAAACATGCCCTTTTTCAATAACAAAAAAAGCAGTTGTTGCTGATATCATAAATATCGATCTTTATATACTGTGAGCGTATTAAAATTTATTCTAACCATCCAAATAACGTCTTCAAACATGCAACTTAAAACCACCATGTAATGTAGCAGTGAATCAGTACCTATTGCGAAAATTGTTTTCATATTTTTATTCCTGATCATTTTTTATTTAAAAAAGTTAATCAAGTATCCTTCAGGATTCAGATCAATAGAATCGTTTTACAGGTAAAAAAAACCTTTTACAGCATTTAGGTCCATTCAAGATAAAAGAGGCAGGAATAAGATCAGATTTCCATAAAAACCAAAAATAAAAGCGATATTCTGAAACTGTTTTAAATTGTTAGAAACTGAAACTGAAGCGATATTTTATCGTGTTAAAGTTCAATATTATTTTACATGATTAAAGGCAGAATTGCTCAAGATAAGAATTATATTTTTAACATTGGTCTTGACGTTTAAATTTTCAATCTGGAAACCGTATTAAAAAAATTCTGAATTTAAAACTTTGAATGATTACAATAATTGACGGTGAACGGTGATACCAATTTGGCAATTGGTTTTGTGACGTTGGTCGTTTTATTCGATGCTCTAGGTAACAAAATTCAGCCGAAGACAAAGGTTCGCTTTTTAAGACATTTTTATCTAGAATCAAACCATACAAATAATAAGATAATTAGTTTAGCCTTAATTACTACACGTTAATTTCGTTATTAAAACATATTTATAACAAATTGAACAATCTCAGATGCAGCATCCACCAATTTAATAAGAATTAAAATGGTAAATAGTATTTTAAAACTAAGATTTTTCGTGTTGAAAGTTCTTACTGGTACATCCTTAATCTGCGACTTTTTCAATTAATAAGACAGCAGACGACGAATATAGAAAACGAAAGGGAAACGATCACATTCCGCTTTCATTCGTCTAGGAAAAACGGCCAGCAGAGGAACTTTCAGTACTCAAATCCGAGTAAAGGAAATAAAAAAAAATAAATGATGATTTTGCTTGTTTTCGATTCAGAGGGTTGAACACCAGCTAGACAGGCTCTGTTTCTACCATTTCAGGCGTCCTCAGTAGCTTTCGTTAGTGTGCCTACCTCTGGACCGAAAAACAGCTCTACCATCATTTTAAAGGGAATCTGAAAAATAATTAAAATTTCCCATCAGATGCGATACAGCGACATCTACTAACAAATTGAAGAATCTCAGATGCAGAATCCACCAATTTTATAAGAATTAAAATGGTAAATAGTATTTTAAAACTGAGATTTTTCGTGTTGAAAGTTCTTACTGGTACATCCTTAATCTGCGACTTTTTCAATTAATAAGACAGAAGGCGACGAAACGAATATAGAAAACGAAAGGGAAACGATCACATTCCGCTTTCATTCGTCTAGGAAAAACGGACAGCAGAGGAACTTTCAGTACTCAAATCCGAGTAAAGGAAATAAAAAAAAAATAAATGATGGTTTTGCTTGTTTTCGATTTAGAGGGTTGAACACCAGCTAGACAGGCTCTGTTTCTACCATTTCAGGCGTCCTCAGTAGCTTTCGTTAGTGTGCCTACCTCTGGACCGAAAAACAGCTCTACCATAATTTTAAAGGGAATCTGAAAAATAATTCAAATTTCCCATCAGACGCGATACAGCGACATCTACTAACAAATTGAAGAATCTCAGATGCAGAATCCACCAATTTAATAAGAATTAAAATGGTAAATAGTATTTTAAAACTGAGATTTTTCGTGTTGAAAGTTCTTACTGGTACATCCTTAATCTGCGACTTTTCCAATTAATAAGACATCAGACGACGAATATAGAAAACGAAAGGATCACATTCCGCTTTCATTCGACTCGTTTCCCTTTCGTTTTCTGTATTCGTCGTCTGCTGTCTTATGAATTGAAAAAGTCGCAGATTAAGGATGTACCAGTAAGAACTTTCAACACGAGAAATCTCAGTTTTAAAATACTATTTACCATTTTAATTCTTATTAAATTGGTGGATTCTGCATCTGAGATTCTTCGATTTGTTAGTAGATGTCGCTGTATCGCGTCTGATGGGAAATTTGAATTATTTTTCAGATTCCCTTTAAAATGATGGTAGAGCTGTTTTTCCGTCCAGAGGTAGGCACACTAACGAAAGCTACTGAGGACGCCTGAAATGGTAGAAACAGAGCCTGTCTAGCTGGTGTGCAACCCTCTGAATCGAAAACAAGCAAAACCATTATTTATTTTTTTTTATATATTTATAACCTACGTATTGAACATTGGGTCCGGGTCGATGTGACGATATCTGGTACATGAATGAATACTACCGATGATCGCGTGAATTAGGAATTACATTTATTAATATGAAACGGGCGTATAAGGATAGGATATCTCGCTCAGCTCGCCAAAGGAAGAGACATGTAGCTAAATAGGATCACCGCTCGTATAAGGATAGGTAAAAGGAAAAACCGCCGGATTCGTTCAGCGCACCAAAACGACGGCGAAAAATGGTCGGGATAACTCACCTCTTATCTCCAGGGCCGCGTTTAGGTCAATTGACGCCCTAGGTAATTCTCTAGTAGCCGCCCTTCAAGCATGTACCATTTTTGAGAAAAAAAATTGCAAGCAGATTTTTTTATTTAAATAAGAATACATAAAAATTGTCATTCCAGTTCGATTACATCAGATTTCTTTCTTGGTTTTCTTTGGAAAAATAATCTATAATGTCGTCATAATTTATCGCCTTTGTTACGTCACTTTCTATGGACAAAATCGACAAATTGTTAAGACGTTCTTGCATCATACTTGATCGAAAATTATTTTCATGACTATTTTAAATTCTTGACATTTTCGACAATGACCTTTCAGCGGACACGTTGGTTGGCAACTGGGAGGCACAAATAAATGCGCAAAATGGTGATTGGTGGTTTTATTGTGCTATCCAAATGAACCTTTAAGTGAATGCATTCATGTATGAATGATGTAGGTATCTATTAGTGCAGTCAGTGGGGGTATTTGGCTCCGAATTCCATCCTACTGCATCAATTTACTTGATATTTTCACTTTAAGTAGGGAATAGCTCAAGAAACAAAGTCTACGCTATATCCTACGACGCTTTTAAGTTAGGGGTGGTTCCCACCCGTTCTCGTGGGTAAAATTTTTTTTTATTAAACACCGGAAGTGGCCAGATAACCTAATTCTAAGCAATAACTGTTTTATAAAATTTTTTGAAAACTCAATACTTTTTGAGTTATTCGTGGTTAGAAATTTGCCTTTTTCATTGAAAATGACACTTTTCGGTGACTGTTTTTTTGGGAATACCATAAAAATTGTGCATCTAACAAAAAAAACTATATAAAACATTTTTGTAGTTTATGAACAATCAGAGAGATTCATTTTTTCATAGATCTAGTTTTAATAAAAAAAGAGATGGCAGGCGAAAAAAAATTTTTTGATGCATGCTCAAATCGGTGTATTCAATTTAAAATAACAGAGGAATTGTCGATTTTAGGGGTATAATGCTTTGAATACTTTTATAGTGCTTGAAAAGACGTTTAAAACGAGAACTGTTAAATGTCGGTTACATTCAAACTAAGCGAGATATGGTGCAAAAAAAAGTTATGGCTAATGAATTTTAAGAATAAATACAGGGTGCGCCAAACCTCTGGTCTTCTTTGATTACGGCTAAACTATGAGATATACAAAAAATGTCTATAACAAAACTAATGTGTATCAAAGGGGTCTATAATTGAAAATTATTTTCAATTATACAGGGTGAGTCAGAACGACGGTATGAACGAAAGTTGTATTTTTTTAAATAGAACACCCTGTATATTAAATCATTTTTGAATATATTATTTAAAAATATGAAAAATTTGTATAAGGTCTTATAGGCCTAAAGTTAATAATTTTCGAAATATTTACATTTTTATTGAGAAAAATGGTAATATTTATAGGGTTGTGGATTATGTTTCCAAGGAAATAAAAATTTAGGTGATAGGTCAAAGTTTTTAAAATATAGTGTTATTTTTAAATAATTTAATATTTTTTACTTTTAGCCATAAAATATACAGTGTGATCACTATTTGCAAATACAAAATTTTCTCATTATTTTTAAATGGGACACCCTATATATTAGTTTTGCGTTTTGTAGTAAATACTACAACCTTTCTTCTGGTATAAGGTTGTATGTACCTAGCATGTTTCGTTTTGTAGATATTTACAAAAAAACTATAGAATTTACGTTTTTGCGGATTTTTTATTTAAAAATTTTTTTGCAAATAAAATAATTATAATCTGGTTTTAGAAACATACACTAAAATATAAAATATGAAAATAAAAACGTAATTAAAGATTAAAATAAATCGTATGCTAGTACAATTCAATTGAATTTAATAACTTTAAATTATTTTACACAAAATTATTTTACCATATTAATGAATACATAAATTAGTTACTAAATTAAATAAACAACTAAATTTTAAATCAATCGTAGTAATTCTTCTACCTCAGCAACTTTCCTGTACCAAAGTAATTGTTAGTTATATTGTATTTACGAGTAAGATCAGTTAATAACTTTTTAATTTACAAAGTACATACATCTTGAGAACGTAGAAAGTATGCTTTGAAACAAATGAACGTTATGGAAGTATATTAAGAAGTAAATAGTATCTATGTACCTACTCGTGTCACAAAAGCTGGTAATAATTTCTAATGGTTTCGCCCAAAACAAATGTCATATCCAAAAATTTTTCGGTTAAAAAATTAAAATTTAAAATATAAAAAACTGTTACAAAAATTTCAACTACAAAATTATTACCAGCTTTTGTGACACCAGTAAATACTATTTATATTAATAAATAATTTGGCTGATACATTTAACATTCATTTGTTTCAAAGCATACTTTATAATAATTTTTATATTCTAAAGATATATGTAAGTAAATTTAAAAGGTAAATTAAAAGTTTAACTAAATACAATTTAACTAACAATTAATTTGGTACAGTAAAGTTGCTGTAGTAGAAAAATTACTACGGTTGATTTAAAATTTGGTTGTTTATTTAATTTAGTAACTAATTTATGCATTCATTAATATGGTAAAATATTTTTGTAAAATAATTTAAAGTTATTAAATTCAATTGAATTGTACTAGCATACGATTTATTTTAATCTTTAATTACGTTTTTATTTTCATATTTTATATTTTAGTGTATGTTTCTAAAACCAGATTATAATTATTTTTTTTGCAAAAAAGTTTTTAAATAAAAAATCCACAAAAACGTAAAATCTATAGTTTTTTTAAAATATCTACAAAACGAAACATGCTAGGTACATACAACATTATATCAAAAGAAAGGTTGTAATATTTACTACAAAACGCAAAATTAATATACAGAGTGTCCCATTTAAAAAAAATGAGAAAATTTTGTATTTGCAAATAGTGATCACACTGTATATTTTAATATATATATATATATATATATATATATATATATATATATTTACTCCCAGCGTATGAAGTGAGCCACATATCAAAAGAAACTGCGGTTGAAGTGAGGTCCTGTACAAAGTGAGGTCCAGTATACGGACCTCACTTAGTCAATCAATGTAAGACTTTTTCGTAGACATGTACTGATAGCAAACACTGTTTTTTTACAAAAAAAAGTGGGACCTCACTTTGTATGGTCCACATCAATTTTTAGTTCAGAGATTTTCCGCATAGAGGCGCTGACTTTGGCGTATATTTTCTAACCATGTATATTCTATGCCCTGTTGAATAACTTACGATACACATAGTGAGGACCATACAACTGGCAACATCTGTTCAACCAATCTTTAAAACAGTGGATCGTCAATCGTCGCATAAATTCAAACAGTACAAAAATGTTTAATACTTTAATCCTTTTTGAGAGCGTAGGCGCAAAATTTCGGTCGAGTTCTTTTTAAACGCATTTATTTTTTTCGAATCCTGAGATAACTAATAGGTATTTTTAAAATATTTAAACGCAAAATAGAAGACTACATTATTCCCGAGGGCAGAAAGTCCCTTATAATGAACAAAAAGTTTCTTTTGTAATATATATTTAAAATTAAAAATCAGACTATTTTTTTTCACCCCTGTGACTTATTAAAATAAATATTATAGAAGTTCTCAAGGACTTTCGACCATGGATAATACAGTAATATTTCTTTCTGCGTTTAAATTTTTTAAAAATACTTAAGGTTTTCTCAGTATTCGAAAAAAATGAACGCATTTAAAAATAATTCGAGCGAAATTTTTGCGCATATGCTCTCAGAAAGGCTTAAAATACTATAAATTTTTGTAATCAGTATTTCAATAGTTATTTATGATATAAGTGTTAAAAGTACACGTTTAAGGCACGCATGTGAAAGTTCGCAGAATGAGCGACAGCGAGTTCTGCAATTCACATGAGTGCCTTAAAAATGCACTTTTTAACACGCATATCATGCAGTATTTTTTCTACAAACGTAATTACAGGACAATATCTACAAAAACTTTTACTTGAACTTGACTGACATTCCATTTTTATATTTTTTTGACATTACATCAAAATTGCCTATACGATCAATACGAATTGCAGTGCCATAAAATTTTTAAAGCACTAGTGCCTTAAAGCAGCGCCGGATAAAGGGGCGGGCTAGCCAGGCGACCGCCCGGGGCGCCAGAATTTGGGGGCGCCAAATTTTGAGAGACGCTGATATATAAATATAATATTTACCCCCTCCGTGGCTCAGTGGTAAGAGCGCCTGCCTTTGGATCGAAAAAATCCGAAAGGTTGTGGGTTCGAATCTCACCAGGGTCGGAAATTTTTCATTTATTATAAATTAATAAATGAATATAGTTTCTGTCCTCGTGGGATCGGTTCTCACCGGAGGGACCGCAGACGTTCGGATACAATTAGCGTCTCTTTGCAAAGACAATGACGTCGACATTGCAAAGTAACAAGCCACTTACTCAACACCCACACTACTTACACATGACACTAGGTACCTAACTGTTCAAAATTATCGTACCTACCATGCCAATGGCCATTAGTTGTCGAGGCATTAGCTAAACAAAAAAAAAATATAATATTTTTTACATTCACTATTTTTTTGGACTTTATAGATTATCTTTGGGCTAAGATTACTCCTAAGACAATTAATATTAAATAATTGTAACAATAAGAAAACTATTTCTAGCTCACAAAAATTCTCTAATAAAAATATTGCAACCTAAAAACTGTTATGGCTTTTAAAGGTCATTTTTGTCAGGTAATACCTATCACTTTTATGGTATTACAATGTTATACATACATACTTAAAATACACGAAGATCAGATTTACGAAGTATCAACAAATTTATGAATAGTCAGTGATATATTATTATACTGCTACTTGTCATTATAGCCTCAATGGTTAGATAGTTTTGTCTTCCTGTTCTGTAAACTTTGCTTTATCAACATTGTCGTGTGTCCGTGGGTGTGTAATTTGAAATAAAAAAAAACAAACTAGGTATATCTATATGAATTAGAATTGACAAGTTCTTTTTCATAATATGAATATATAGAAATTTATTTCGAATACTTTGTACGCGTTAAGATGTTTCACTTTTTGCATAAAAACGGCACGAACGACGTATGAAAAAAAGGAATAATAGATTTTTGTATATATCATAAATTGAACGAGTAATTCCAAAATGATTTGTTATTTGAAATATCTCAGTGGCCTACTATGTTTTTCTTTAAAAAAATTCACACCATTTCAACAGTAGATATAAAATTATTAATTTTATGTCAAAAAATGCGCAATAATTACCTCTTAAAACACATCAAATTTCATTTGCATATCTGAACCGGTTTTAGAACAATAAAGAAATCGTCAGTTTGTAAGAAAAATATCAACACCCCATATCTCGGAAACGAAGTATTTGCTGACATACGCTTATAGAGCAAACTGTCATTATTTTTTCATATAGAATTACCCTTTAAAGTTTGTTGCATTTATTTAGAAACATCCCGTTTTTTCTTGACCACCCTGGATTTCCATAGTTTTTCCTGTATTATTTCACTTGACCGTTATTTTCAGTTCTTTCTGTTTTTCCAGTCCTGCAGGTTTCTTTTCTAATATTGCTTCGTCCATTTTATCTCTAAAAGATTTTCGGGGTCTGTCTCTCTTCCTTCTTCCTATCGGGCTCCAATCTGTTATTCTGTTTATCAACGATTTTGGTCTGCTCTTCTGCCATGTCCGTACCAGGTTAATCTCTTTTGTTCTATGTTGTCTATTATCCCTTGAACTCATTACCATTATTTTCTTAATCTCTATGTTATTTATTCTATCCCTTCTACAGCTTCTACTTAGGTATTCGATCTCTGTTGCTCTTATTTTGCATTTGGTTTTCGTATTTTTTATTCAATTTTCACACCCATTATTCAGAATACTTTTTGTCATGGTGTTATATTATATTCTTCTTTTTGTTTTTATACTGATGTTCTTATCCCACAGTACCGGGTTTAATTTTAGTATGCAGCATATTGTTTGTCCTAGTAACTCGATACCTAAAACCATAGCTTGGTTCTATAGGTATCGAGTCATAGAGATAATAAAAAGCTCATGAGATAATAAAAAAAAATAATGAATGATTTTATTTGAATTTGCATAGATGATTGTAAGGCCAAGGATATCACATCGGCTCTAAAAGGAAGAGAAAAAATAAAGATGTACAAGCTCGCGTTTGCAAAGAATATCCGCATGTTATTTTATGCTAAGTGGATGCCACTCCCTCAATTTAGTTATTGGGGATGCAGCTATATCTTGCGCACAATCAACATGTTTTTTGGTCTTGTAGAAGATTTATACACACTAAATGATATAAATGAGTCAGATTAAATAAATTATTAGACGAATTTTTTACTAAGCAACAACATTTTTGTTTAATTTAGTAGTATTTTGACAACGACACCCGATTTGGGCGTCGAAACGATAATAAAATTATTTTTTTCAATTTAATTGTGGCTTATTTTCCATCTAAATAGTTATTTATACACATTTTTTACTGGTTGTTGATAATGTGCATTTATCTTTTACCTCGCTTCTTCGTCGCTTGAACTTAAAATGTGCTCGCTATGCTATGCCCTATGTTGGATAAGTTGTAAGTAATAACTATCCTACTATTTTTTAAATAAATATATTTTTACATAGTTCTTTATGGTAAAATTTTGATTTTTTCCTATTTTTTTTTATATTTGCAGTAAATTTGTATATTCTTATATGAAGGGGCGCCAAATTTTATTTTGCCAGGGGCGCTCAGAACCCTAAAACCGGCCCTGCCTTAAAGTAGCATTTTTAACGCACGTATGGAGTTCTAAAAATTGCATTTTTAACACGGTTGTAGAAAAAAGCCTTTAAATGAGGTGTCACATGATGTACTTACTTTCCTATTTAAAAAAATAAAAGTTGTGCCTGTCACCTGAAGAAGAGGGATCGCGTAAAGTTCGAAACATTTACGCTATAATATACTATGATTATTTTAAAAATCTACCTATCCGAGCGTTTTTCTTATGTGCTAAAAATAAATAAGTTAATAAGGGGGGTAAAACTTATTCCAGCGAACTGTATTTGTAACAACCAAGGTAGGGATGGCGGTTGTTGAACAAAAAACCGGTTTTCGGTTATACCGGTTTTTTACTTACGGTTTAACCTGGCGGTTATAACTGGTCAAAAAAGCGGTTGTTCCAAAAACCATTTTTCGGTTTTTTTAATCAGAAGCAAATACTCGATAGGTTATAATGTTAATATAATGTAATGTGTTACATAATATTGTGTTTTCAATTTTATCAATCAAAGGCAAAATAAAAATTAAATTAATTTTTTTTAATAACGCGGGCACATAAATTTGATACACCCTGTATATTGATCTGTAAATATTTATTAGAATTTAGTTTGGATGTAAGTGGATTTCTTTTTTTAATGAGCTTTCCGATGAACCATTAAAGACTTTTGTGAATAATTAAAGTGGAAATAACGATGTATTTTGATTTAAAATGGAAAAAGATTGTTTAGGGTAGAGGTAATTATCAATTTCTAGAAAAGTGGTTTTAGGAGAAAGTTTGGAATTTTAGTATCTTTGTTTCAACACGAGTAAATGTTGTATAGTTCTCAGAAGGTAATTAGGATGGTCGGAATGGTTTTGAGGGTGACTGTTTTGTTTGTCGAATGGAAAAGTCGATGTTTCAGATTCTTGGCAACGTGGAAGGGGAAAAGTAGTTTGAATGATTAAGAGAGTTTGAAGGGGAAGTCATTATATTTTGGCATCGCTGAGGACCGGTTCGACGTTTTAGTGGATAGATAGTTAGCAGATACCAGTGGCTGTTTGATAGTGGAGAATAGTGTTGAAAAGTGGAACGAGAGACAGATCAAATTGAGACGAAATACCTCTTTGATTCTGTATTATTGTGAGAAGGAGAGCAGAGAATTTTTGGAGTTTTGTTTGAATCGAGTACGTGTCAAAAGAGGCCCGGCTTGTTGGAGAATTGGTGCTGGTATGCTGATAGTTTTGAAGCTGGAGAACGGAGTGGGCTTTGATGAGTAGCCTTTAACATAGTCAACGAGGGAGAGCTGTTTTGGGTCACGAGAAGACATCAGAGTGAGTGAAGCAAAAGGTCAGTCAACTTATGTGAAAGATATTTTTATGTTCGGAAACTAAAATTTTGAGTAAAAGGCATATGAACTAAAATTCCAATATTTCTAAAAGTAAATAGGAAGTATAGCTAATCTTGCGAACACATAAATTTGTTTTGTTTAGTTTGTTTTACCAAAGTCATCGGGAACAAACCGATAAATTGTTTTTTTTTTAACTATAATAAATTTAAGTGTTAAAGATTTCATTCAGACATCTGTGTCCACAGGTTTTAGATTTGATAGAGTTTAGAGTATTGATTTTGACAAATAAAAGACAATTCTGTATGTTTATTTTAATATTTTGCTTTATTTCTTTTCCCTATTTTATCCCGATTAGGATCAACTAAGAGATACTGAACCCACGAGAGAAGATAAGTATAACGTGAGATAATTTAGATTTTTTTATAGTATAAAAAGGCACCCTGAGATTTTTTATTCATTTTTATGTATGATTTGCGACAATTAAATAATTAATCAGATAAATAATAATTAATATATAATTAATAAAAAGCAGATCATACCAATACATTTATATTGCAATTCAGTTTGCTCAATTTTCCTCCCGAAAAATTCCCCAACCAATTCAACCTATAAAAATTTTCCCATGTGCTTTCAAATTACCCTAAAAATGGGCGAAAGTACCCCAATCTGGCATCTCTGATTCGTCGCTCGTTGTAGACGGCGTCGGTGTATATTGCGTTGTAAATTGGGATATTCCCAAAACTCCCAAAAGTGATGATCCTACCGATCTACCGACATGTCCCTAGGATCTATCGAGTTTAAAAAGATATCCAAATGACATATTTTACTTAAGAGGAAACAGTAGCGATCAACAGGTAGCGAAAACGCGTTCCAAGATTGCGGCTGTAATTTTGAATATTTTTTCGAGATATGTGGCACACGTATTCGTAATATAATAAAGAATGGCGGTACAGAGCCCAATTTAAAAAATATATTAATATGTGGAAATTACTCTGTAATTAAATACAATATTAAAAAAACGAGCCTGTACCGCCACTAAGAAGAACAAAAAAATACATTTTCTTCAAATAAACTTTTTTATCCGATGCCTAGATTTTGTGTCATTTTGGAACTACTAAAATTTTTTATTTCATTAGTAGTTCCAAAATGACACAAAATCTAGGCATCTGATAAAAAATTTATTTGAAGAAAGTGTATTTTTTTGTTCTTCTTAATGGCGGTACAGACTCGTTTTTTTAATATTGTATTTATTTACAGAGTAATTTCCACATATTAATATATTTTTCAAATTGGGCTCTGTACCGCCATTCTTTATTATATTACAAATACGTGTGCCAAATATCTCGAAAAAATATTCAAAATTACAGCCTCAATCTTGGAACGCGTTTTGGCTACCTGTTGATCGCTACTGTATCACCTTAAAAATAAATTCGATAAACCAATTCATCATTTATTGCCATCAAAAAATTTCAGTAGGTAGTATTTTTTAACACATTTGTATAATACCTTTCATTTCCTAAGAATTATGTATTATTTAAAAATTACATAATGGAGATTCCTAATCGTATTTCGGTATTCACATTTCATACAAGAGTCTCAAAGTACTCAAGTATAAACAATTTTTAGATGATTTTGGGAATATCGATTTCAAGCAGATCACTTACCTTTTTATGTAAATATTCATGTGTTTCATAAAAGCTGATGTGACACTTTCGTCCAGTTCTTTATTAGTAAATAAAAGTTGAATTATCGTTGTTTGGGTTAATAATTACTTCGCATTTTATTTATAATACATATATAGTAGGGGAGCAAAGTATGCTAAATGTGCAGTCACTCGAGCGCTTTGGGGACCTATTGGGTTGTGATTATTAGGTTCTAAAACCAAAAAAGTTAAGTAAAATTTTCCATTTTAGTGGGGACTTTCCATATTTTAATTTAATTTCCCATTTCCAACACCCGTTTTCTCCGATTATAGCGCCACCTATCCGTAATTAGAAAAAACGTTTCGAATAAAAGTTATTTTTACGCAAAGAATCCAAATCTGAAATAAAAAAAAAGGAGTTCCTATTTAAGATTTTAAAGTAACCCCCACCCCCCACCTCCGTGGGGTCGTGTTTGGTACCATTCGATAGATTTCAGAAAAAATATTCAGAAATTGTAGTGTATTACCTATAAGAAGTTACCGTTAAGCCGGGTCCAGACTATGTAACAAAACATGTTAAATAACAAAGTTTTGTAACTTGTTACAAAATTTTAAATAAACAAGTTTTAAAACACAGTGTTGTATAACATTTTTCTGGTTATATAGCATGTTTTATGTTATCCAACAGATGTCGGTAAACATCAAAGAAAGTTATAAAACGGCACCGCGACTGATCTACACATAAAAACATGTTATTGAAACATTTCTCTGGCATAGTACCTACGCGAGCAGCAACCGTTGGAGTCATATCGCCTTGTTCATTCTGGAGTGATTGTGCTAGATTTTTCTTTGCTATGTTCACGTAGGGTTATTTACGCGATGAAATTGTCGAAAGAACTGACTACTCATTTAATTGAGCTATTTCGTAAGTTGATGCACGACAAATTAGATAAACATGTGATGTACATAAACTTGAAAAAAATACGTGCTACATAATTTAAAATCGCACCGGCGGCTCTAATCATCAAGAGATTTTAGGGTGTGAGTTCATACAATAATATTTATGCTAGAGAAAAGAAATTATTAATTTTTTGGGCGCCATTAATAGATCAGAATCTATTACTATTTATCTATATAAAAATTACAAAAATGTTACGAAAAAAATGGTATCCCTTTGACTACTAATGGTACTTACCCTTGTTGTCTGTGGTAGGCTGCATTTCCTAATACAATAAGGATACATAGATGGATTGTGCGAACAGAAAAAGACGAAATAAGTTTTAACATAGTTACCATTTATTTAGATAGAAAATAGTCATTAAACTGAGTTGATTAGAAAAATAAAAAAATAAGTCTTTCGCGTTGCATCTTAAAAGTTCAAAAAAAGGAAAAGGAACGAAACAGTTTATTGCAAAATACCTGGTGATAATCCGTTGTTGTTGAATTGCTGGAATCGGGTTAGCTCGCCAGAGTTGTGGATACGACGAAATCACTTTCACTTTTCACTTTCATTTTTAGAGTTAAAGTACTGTTACATAATTGTTATCATATTATACGAAAAATAAAAATTCCATAGTTCTTTTTGTTTTATGAAAAGAAAATAACTGCATTCATGATTATTAGTGATACTTCTCACTGACTTGATAATTAAACATATTTTATTTAGACCATAGTCTTTAAAAAAATGGAACTGCGTTCCACGAAGATTGAATTAAGTGCGGTTTATATGAGACATATTAAACGGAAGTCTTATCCGCAAATGTTGAACTAAGTTCTGTTTGAACGAAACATATTCACGCCGTACTAAGAAAACTATTATTTTATCGTACCGGACACAACACAGAGAATATACCGGTATGGTATTTAAGACAACATATCGCACTTGCGATTTTCACGACAGAATCTTTAAGATTCCATTTTGCCTATTTAGGCACAGACAAGAAAAAATGCAGGTCTTCACTGCATGACCGCTAGAACTTAATTGATTCCTTCTTGTCCTAATCTCGGACAAGATTCCTCTCTGCTCTCTATATTCACCTCCCTTTTTCACAGCTATCACCCAATTTTGACCAATAATCATCATTCCGAAATTTTCGTACCAATCACATAGCTGGGAAATAATATTTAGACCAGCCTTATTATGATCATACGTTTCTTTTTCGGCCAATCACCACGAGTGTCCTTTTTGTAACCGGTTAAGGATTCCCACGAAAGTTACTGCGTCGTACTTTTGTGGAATTCTTAGATTTCTATCACTCAAACATTTAGCAATCTTTCCTATTCTTCTTTTTATGAGGCATATCCTATGCAAAGTAAATAATTCTTAGGAAAGTTGTCTTCGAGCCCTAAAGTCTCTTTGTCATTTTACTGCCTGCAATAGCTAAATTATCAGCTTAGGCGTCTAGAATTTCTTAAAATATTAATCCTTCCGCTTTCTTGTGGGTGGCCTAAGAGAAACGCGTTGGGAAGTACATTTCGTCTTACTTCTGTCTATAACGACAGAGACGGACTTTTGCGATATTTAGATTGTGATTCTTCCAGCCTGTTTCAAAGTAACGAGTATTATGGGATTGCTATGGGATGAGCTACATTTATTGATTTAAAAAACAAATAAAAAACACGATGAAAAGACTGAAATAGAAGTGAAAATAGATACAGAAACTGTAGTTAAAACTAATGCAATGCACGTATGCCTATAACTCAAGCCAACAAAAGAAAAGCAGTACGCGGAACCTTAACAGCAAATCGGTGCAAATCAACTCTAAATTTGACATAAATACTATTCTCTACAGAGCAGAGTGTTCAGACATAAAACCTGTAACATTCACTTCATTCGCTACACAAATGCAGACTGCTTCATCATCTACTCAAACAGGCACTCAATCATACAATATATCTGAGCCTTTCTATTCCGTCCACTACACCTACATCCGCTACTTCTCCAGCTACACCAATTCAAACAGACAGTGACACTCAATCATGAACAGGTGAAGACGATAATACTGAGGAATTAAATTCTACAGAAATATTATACTTCCTCTCTGAAACAATGAGTAAAAAGTTTAAAAAATATGAGGCGTTCTTTGCAAAAACCCCATATGTCACTTTTTACAACATCGGAGATATTTAAAAAAAAGTTATTTAATTGAACCCTATTAAGTTTACGGAAATTCTCAAATTAGTGATTTATTATTTTGATGATTACACACAGTTTACAATATAAATAACATTATTTTTTCCTTTTGTTTATTTATGAAGGACATTTATTCATTTGACATATGGGGTTTTTGCAGGAATTTTTCATTAATTTATAGGAAAAACGATATTTATAGTAATAAACCAAAATAAAAAATGAACGAAAAATGGTGTTTACTTATAATATCACGCAACACAACTATTCGAAGGATATTTAACCTATAAAAACCTACTGACAGCCCACGGTTCTGACAGCCAAGCGATAAAGTTTCCCGCAAAAACACCAATAACAACTATGGTTTTGAAGGGAATTGCGCTTGACATATGGGGTTTAGGGGGCATCGCCTATATTTTTGTCGCTTATATTTTGAACTACTGTAATTTTAATGCAAGTTTCTTACGCAAGGAACGTAGGTAATTAGTCCTTCAATCCATAGAAGCCATAAGTCCATTTCCGAAAAAAAAAGGACAACTGGGGTTTTTGCAAAGAACGCCTCATATACTTTGCTAATAATATAACTGTTAATCTTTCTCTTACTGGAATTGCATCTCGAAATGTCTTTCCTGCCTATTTTATGGCCGATTTCATTTATAAGAAATTCAAAATCAGAACTTTCTATTCTTAAGAAGTTTTTAAAACTGCCATCACATTTAATGTCTCCTGTCGATGGGTCTATGTTATCTCTTTCCAGATCAGCTAAAAGAGCTGTACCACTACCTATATTTTGCTCGAGCTGCTAATGAAGGACACATCCAAAATATTAATTTAACACGCCGGTGTCGCCTCCACAATATTACACAAGCTGCTGTTGCTATGAAGAGATCCTCCATACTTATATGACGCAATTTTATATACTACCTAACCCACCAGCTATCCATCTAAAATGCTGCAAACTTTATGCTCATGTTGTTGTTTTGTTTTTTGTTATATAGTCTGGATACTCATGCTATTAACAAGTTACATAACAAAGTTGTACAACAAATTTGTTGTACAACTTTGTTATTAGCATGTTTTGGTACATAGTCTAGACCCGGCTTTAAAAGTTCCCCGTTTCATGAAAAAATATTGTCTAAGAGCGATAGCCTAGTGACCTAGTGGGTAGACCTCGGATCTTGGATTCGTAAAGCAGAGGTTTCGATTTCAAATCCGGGGTGTGGATCTCCGATTTTTTTATTTATTGTTACTGCATTCATGTCTGTAGACAATGTTGCAATCTATTATGAGCACAATAAAAAAATATAGTAATAAAATAATAAATAAATATTTCAAAAAAAAAACAAGAAAAAAAATACAATCACTGGAAGCGAAACTAAACAATACGGAAGAAATATAACCACTGGATTCGGAACTGGATATGGAACTGGATAATATTAGAAAACTGATATTATAATATGTAAGCACTACGAGCCTAGTAGGCCCATGGCTTGATGTACTATTCTTTTCCACTCCCTTTTGTCAGTCGCTTTTGTTTCCCAGTTCCTTAAGTTAATTCTTCTCATATCTTCTCTAACTCCATTACTCCATCGTGACCTCGATCTTCCTCTTCGTCTTTTCCCTGCCAATGCACTAGATAGTACCATTCTGGGAATTCTAGATGGAATCATCCTCTGCACATGGCCCAACCATCTAAGTCTTTGCGCCTTAATTACTGCTAGTATGTTAGGATCTTGATAGAGCTCAGTTAGTTCCTTATTTGTTCTTCTTACCCATTGTCCATTTAAGTTTTTCCCACCGAAGATTTTGCGCAGCATTTTCCTCTCCCAAACTAATAACAACTCTTGATGTTTTTTGTTGTGACCCATGTTTCAGAAGCATACGTTACTATCGGCCTTATTACGGTCTTGTAAGTTCTTAGTTTTGCTCTTCGTGATATATGTTTACTTCTTAACAACCCATTAAAAGCAAATATAGCGCGGTTGTCCGACATAATTCTCTTTTGTATTTTTTCTTCACAGTTAGGATCTCTTGTGAAGACAGTTCTTAAGTACTCAAATCTCTCAACTTCTTCGAATTTATACTGTGTTCCCTTCGCTGTTGTCATTGTTATGTATTGCCCCCGAACGAATTGCTTATTTGTCCATTCCATATACTTTGTTTTTGCTTCATTTATATACAATCCTTTGGTTGCTGCCCTCTCCTCGAGTTTCATGAGTGTTTCTATAAGTTCTATTTTGCTCGTAGCCAAGATTACCAAATCGTCTGCGAATGCCAAGCACTGATGTTTTTTGTGGTAGATCAGACCTGTTCTATTAATGTTTGATTCCTGTATAACCTTTTCTAGTAATATGCTAAACATTATAGGCGATAATGGATCACCCTGTCGCAGTCCTTGTTTGACCTCAAAGCTTTCTGTTATAGTATTGTTTATCTTGACTTTATCATACTGATATATCATACTGATATTGTTTAAAAACACTAATAATATTGATATAAAATGTTAATCAATTTTATTTATTGTTATAAAAATCAAAGGTAAATATGATTAGGCGAATGAAGCCTTAGGTTTCGCAGTCAATATCCCAACCACGGGGTTCAATACGGTTTATAGTACAAAATATACATTTAATATCAAAATAGTGGGATATATTTTTTTAGTTGAGGACACTTGGTCACATTGCATTGTTTCAGGATAAGGCGAAATATCTTCAATAAATGGAAAAAAGCATGTATGTCATATATTATAATACTTTCTATACTCTTAATATGTAGTCTCGTATAAATTTGTAGTGACATGATTTTAAGTATAAGAACAAGAAGTTTGCAACAATTTTCAGAGAAAATAGAAAACTAAAACTATTTTAAAATGATTATTCGAAATAAAACATATGCAAATATTCACTGTATTTGCCATCTAGTGGAATAACTGTAAAATTAAGTCAGTAAAAAAGGTACATTAAGTTTAATTAAATTAAGTAAATCATCTTGTATACTAAAATTAATGTTCTAAAATTTTCATTTCAAAATGAAAATCGACAGGGGCAACAGTACCTATACTAAAATACACTCTGTATAGATAATTATGTCAATGTTAATAATACTGGATAGAGAATTGAATATCCTTTCAAATGAGCTAGCACACGCCCCTCTTCCCTATTTAAAAATAAGGGGTGGGGGAAATGGAAGGGAGGGGGTTGACAAATGACAGATATGTATGTACCGTAAAAACTGTGTTCCCCTTAGATCAAAAGTCGGGCTTTTATATTTATATGTTAAGTTCAATATAAATTTCACATAACTGAACTATCACTGTGTCCTCCATTTTGATTATTATTGTTCTCAACTAACGCTATTTTCAAAATTCTTGCTTTCCTATCCATCTCTAACGTAAATTATTAAAAAATATAAAACTATTTCTTTATTAACGCTAGTCTCCGATAAGGCTACCGTGATTTAATGCTGAGGTACTAAAATGTTATAAAATTAACAAACAGTACGAGCAAGAACAAAGAGTCCACATCTTCTTATAACTACAAGTGACTGAAACATCGAAACAATAATAATTCTTACTGTGTTATACAGAAAAAGGCAGTAGAAACGATTAATCTCATATTTATCGACAACACTGTATGGTCCTCACTTGATGAGCTGTAAGGAAATATACACGTAAAGTTGTCCTCACTTTGTGCGCATAACGAAAAAGTATATACAGTCTCACTTTAATAGCTGCGTATAATGGCCTCACTTGGGTGGCAATATACTTGAACAATACGGGGCACATATACGTAATTTTTTTTGTGTATACTCGTCATTTTTTAATTGCTATTTACTTGTCAAGGTCACTATGAAGAGTTGAAACGATTATGTCTACGTTTTCTACCGGTCCTCACTAAGTGCGCGTAATGTCAGGACCTCACTTTGATATCTGTGCATAAATATATATATATATATATATATATATATATATATATATATATATATATATATATACTGTATATAATGTAAAAGTATATTTAACCCCGCATCCACCAGAATTTAAATGCATCGTTTTTATTCTAGAATACCTTCTACTCTAGTGTTATTTCTATATTCAAAAAGTTTGACGGGTTTAAAATGAATGGTTATTGAAAACAATAAGATTAAATTATAGAACGCATTTTTAAATTTTCTTAAAAATCTTCTTTTTCTCCATGTAATTCGAAAGTGATAAGAGATACGTCAAGAAATACCTTACAAAAATGTAGATTTTCTTTTAGATAACAATTTTATTTTTCTTTCATTACTGTATCTCATTATCATTTTCGAGTTACATGGAGAAAAAAAAATTTAAAAATGCTCTCTCTAATTTTTATTTTATTTTTTTCAAAAACAATACATTTTAGACCCGTCCAACTTGTTGAACAAAGAAATAACACTAGAGTAAAAGTTATTGTAGAAGCAAAACGATGCATTTAAATCTGGTGGTTGAGGGGTTAAAATATACATACTTCAAATTTCATCTTAAAATATATTAGTCATCTTTTTTTGTTGCACCATATCTCGCTTAGTTTGAATGCAATCGAAATTTAACAGTACGGTCGTTTTAAAGGTCGTTTCATACAGTACTTGCAAAAGGTATTGATAGCATTATATCCTTAAAATCGACCAGTTCTCTGTTATTAAGTTGAACACACCCATTTGGGCATGCACAAAAAAATTTCTTTTCACCTAACATATCTCTTTTTATGTTATCACTAGAAGACTATTGAAGAACGAATCTCTTTGATTTTTCATAAGCTACAAAAATCTTTAATATAGTTTTTTTCGTTTGATGCATAATTTTTAAGTTATTCGCAAAAAAACGTCCGAAAAGACGACATTTTTCAATGAAAATGGCAAATTTTCAGCCACGAAAAACTCAAAAGGAATCAGTTTAAAAAAATTATAGAACAGTGAGCCCGCCGCCTTTGCGGTGCTAATAATCCCTAAATTTACGACTTCTCTCCTTTGTGAATGAATAGTGTTAAGAAAATGCAATTTGTTTTCTAGAAATAAATGCCCACTTATATTCCATTGATGGATGTACGATGTACTTAAATGTTATTCGATTTTAATTTTTATATACAAATATTTTTGTACAGTATTTTTGCCGCCCTCTCATAATTTGCCGCCCTAGGCAACTGCCTATATTGCCTAATGGATAAAGCAGCCCTGCTTATTTCGTTGTTGTTTACTATTCTTCGATCAACGCTCCAAGAATAATAATCAACAAGGATTTTCTTTCTGACTTTTATATCGTCCGAGACGGTACCAAAACACGTCTTACTGAATTCATTGGCGTACTGTAGACGATAAAATTATATTATCGTCACAGTTTACTTAACCCGGCACCTGCCACGTGGCTTTGCAAGGCACCAACTGTCACGTGGGGTGCTCACAGCACCCCTTAAAAATTTTCTGTGATCTACTTATTTAAAAAACAAAATAATATGTTGAGTAACAGAAGAATATAAATAAACATGTTTTATTAACTTATTAGAAACTAATAAGTTATAAAAGTTAAAACATAAAATCAAAAAGTTGTTATAAACAAATTAGCACGTACAAAACCATAATAAATGAAGTCAAGTAAAATATCTAAAGAAATTAAAATTTAGTAAGTATAGAGTCTATATTAATAATTTAAATCAGTTATTTCAATAAAAAATGTAAATTTGACCTGTTTATCAAAAATACAAAAAAAAATTAAAACCTAAAGTGTCAGATGATGACACCCCAATTCGACTTTATAGCTATAAGTTCAGAATGACACTAAATAACCACTTCAAACACTAACACATATATGCTATATAATATTATAGAAAGCTACTATGACGCACAGCTCGGTTACCAAACTTGAAATACCAAATATTTGATAAAAATGTGTTATGGGTTGCTGGTAGCACCCCACGTGGCAGGTGCCGGGTTAACCTCAATCTTAGCTATTAGACACAAATTAGTATTAAAACATTACTGATGTCTATAAGACCAAGGCCAAATAATTAAACTGTAAAATCGATATCTCCATTCACTGCCAATTATAAATAATGTTTAGAGGTTAAAATCATTAACAATATTTATTTCATAATATTGTGTAAAACGATTTACCAATCAGTAAAACGATTTTTTGATTAGAAATCGCAATGTTAAACTACATGTAAAATGCAACTCCCTAGAATTATTTAAATATAAAAAAATATTTAATTTACAAATATACCAAATAAAATTAACATGATTAAAAAAAATAAAAAAAAATCGAGTTCATAAACTAAAACAAAATAAAAATAAAAAGAATGTATATAATACCTCCATAAAAAAATAAAAATAAAAGGGATTATCAACTATTATCATAACATGGGTAATTAAAAAACGAAAACCTTTAAAAATAGGAGAGTAAAAAAAAGAAAACATGCATTTTTGAATGAAAATTTAAGTCAACGTAACCAAAAGGAAGAAGAAAAGTGATATTTGCAATATTATCGCAATTTAATAGTGGAAAGGAGCAAAATGCAAAATTTTGAGGCCTTTCAAAATTTTCAATTTATTTTAAATGTAATAATTTTTTTTGGAAACCTGAGAAAACTAATAACTATTTTTTTAAAATGTGAACGCAGAATGATTACTTTATTACCGAGGGCCAAAAGTCCCTTAGAATGAATAAAAAGTTTCTTTTGAATGAGATATTTGAAAATAAAGATCACACTAAATTTTTTCTTAGATTTACCCCTGTAACTTATTAAAATAAACATTATAGAAGTTTTCAAGGATTTCCAGCCCTCGGTAATAACGTAATATTTCATTCTGCGTTTCAATTTTTCAAAAACAATAATTAGTTTTCTCAGGTTTGGAAAAAAATGAATATCATTTAAATGTCTCATAACATAGTTAAATGTCATTTAAATCTCATAACATAATATTTAAGCAAAAAGTGGAAAATGATATACATGGACTTGTGGAAAAAACTGTGTATTTATATCGAGTTTTTTGAAATTAATAAATAAAAACGAATAAAGGCAATATCTTAGGTACTTATAGTTATTCTGAATATAGATAACTAGCCTCTTTTACACATTGGCCTACATCCAAGGATCAAGTTTTTGTTATTTTTAAAAAATTGTATGTATATTCATTTTTTTAGATTTTATAGTTATTTTTTAATAATTTTCTTATTTAGGTTTATATCAGAAAAACAAATGGTAATGTATGATCTTACAAAAACGTTCTTTTGCTCCCCAAAATTTTGTTAGTCCATTACTTTTGATTAGTGCTTCTTGGATCGGATAAGACAGCCTTATTTCATTATAACATAATCACTTCATAATAGGAATGCTTTGTCAATGAGAAATTCCTAGCTCTGTATTCAAAGCCATCAGCAGCGGGCCGTTCCCTTTACCGCCGTGGGAGGACCTCATGCAGGCAAGCGAGGGACCATCACTTTCCTCATTAACTACGGCTCGTCTACATAGACTCCTTTATCCCCGTTTCTACTGCCGGACAATGGCGGAGAAAGGGCACAATAATACTATATATCAAAACATTTTTATAGAGATTCACCTGATAATTAAAAAATAATATCAGTTAAAAAAGGTAACGATATCTAGGCAATTTACATTAATAAACAAAACTCTTAAGGCCATCGGTACATATCTCGCAAATATTTTAGGGCTATCCCTACTTTTTCTGTATTTACACGCTAATTACGTGTAGTAAAATTCACACTGGTATGGATATGTAAATATTACTAGAATGTTACTCTACTTGAACATGTCATCATTAACTTAAAGAAATGGCTTTTGAATCTTCTTGGATAACTGTTATTTGTATAATTGCAAATTATTAATTCAGTTAATAAATGTGATAATTTTTTCACTAACTATTTTATATGTACAACAAAAACTGATACTCAATCGAGAGAAGAGGAAAAGTGTTTTAAAAAAGAGATTTTTTAATAATATATTGTTACTATGGAACGCTTACAATTTTAAACATCTTTAAGAACAAAATACTTGGATGACAGAATATATTATCCTGATGTATTCTCTGCTTGGATCTTCCACAAATAATACACAATAAATAACTTTTTATTAAGTTCAGCTCTTAAATCAATTATTTATGAAATACACTAAACAGTGCGTCCAGAAAGTAACGCATAAATTCGTTATTTCGTAAACCGACGCAATTAAGGAAAAATCCCGAAACAAGTCGACTTTTATTTTTAAACTACGATTTTTTGGTATATATATCATACTAGTGACGTCATCCGTCTAGGCGTGATGACGTAATCGATGACTTTTTTTAAATAAGAATAGGGGTCATGTGATAGCTCATTTGAAAGGGTATTGAATTTTCTATTCATTAGTGTAAATATTAACATAATTTTTTATATAGGGTGTTCAAAAAATATTTTTTTAATTAAAATAATTGAGACAAAAAGAAGAATGTATGTTATTTATTTAATTCAAAATGCGTTTTACTACTGTCAGAAAACAGAAGAAAAAATTATTTGACAAATAAACATTGATTTTCGCTTAAACGAAATGTTCAAACTGGCAAAAGACAGGTGGGTGGCAGCTTTAACATTGAATTTAAGCGAAAAACAATAGTTATTTGTCAAATAAACATTATTTCCTTTTTTCTGACAACATTAAAACGTATTTTGAATTAGATAAATTACATATATTCTTCTTTTTGCCTCAATTATTTTAATTAAAAATATGTTTTTTTGAACACCTTGTATAAATAATTATGTTAATGTTTATATTATGAAATATAGAATTGAATACCCTTTCAAATGAGCAATCACATGACCCCTATTCCCATTTAAAAAAATCATCGATTACATCATCACGCTCAGATAGATGGCGACACTAGTATGATATATATGCCAAAAAATCGGAAATTAAAAATAAAAATCGACTTGTGTCGGGATTTTTCCTTAAAGTCGCCTTTTTACGAAATAATGAATTTATGCCTTACTTTATGGACGCACTGTGTATCAATATTATTTAATCAACAACTCAAAATATTCCCGATGCCATGTCAAATATTTAAAATTGTCACTGATTGTCACTGTCTGACTGACAATATGCTGACAATATTCTATTCGACCGAGTGCGTTGTAAGACAAAGATAGATTTGGAAAATATTACCATGGACATTGTGTTCATTTTTTTTTAATCCTGTTAAAATCAATAAATATTTTTGAAAAATTTAAACGCATAATGAAAGACCCAATTAGTCCGAGGGCCGAAACTCCCCTAAAATAAATAAAAAGTTAATTTTGAATGAGATATTTGAAATTAAAATCACACTATATTATCGCTTAATTTTTCACCTCTGTAACTTATTAAAATAAACATTACAGAAGTTCTTAGGCATTTTCGGCCCTCGCTAATAACGTTATCTTTCATTCTGCGTTTAAATTTTTTAAAAATACTTATTAGTTTTCTTAGGATTCGAAGAAAATATATCCCAATTTGAATAGCATTGCAGCCGAAAATACGTACCCATCCCCTTAATAGAATCATAAAGCTGACATAAGAGCAACTTGGGAAGATACATAAAAAACAACTTCTATGTAATATGTATCAATTACTAAAATCCTAGAAAATCTCAATGGAATAAATTAGTTAACTTGGCAGATATTGTTGGCCCAAGATGGTTGGTTAAAGTTCTCGATTAGGGTTTCACCATGTTACCAGAGGTTATCTACTAATATTGGCGTTAAGCCTTTTCAATTTCACTACCTTAGAATGTAGAATGAATTATAATTACAACCATTGTTTGGTTCTGGGGCTAGTTAGCCAGTATATAAGTTCACTGATGATGGACTGATAGGTCCGAAAACGTTCGTTCTGAACATATTTTATTTAAGCCATTCGGATTTTTTAGGATTTTTTTAGGATTTTATTAAAATATACCTATTACATAGAAGTTGTTTTACTTCGATATTAGATTTTGTTTAACTATATGGTATACAGCCAACTCAGGGAAGTACACATAAGAAAATCTAAGTAAAAACCCTTTTTAGTACACATAAGAAAATCTAAGTAAAAAATTTTAAAAATATGATTAAAAGCAAGCCTAGGGAATTTAAAAAAAAAACGTAAGTAAGAAGAAGGAATAAAAAATAAATAAAAAAAGTAGAATTTATATATTATTATGGTCACTGTAAAATAAATATCAAGTCAACCAGATGACAACTACGATTCAATTAATGAGTAGAAAGTAAAAAGATTTTTGTAAGAAATAAAAACTAATAAAATGTATTGACAAGGCATGTGAGAAAAAGTTGGCTTCTATTTTATAGTGCAGGCCCTGGAAGTACTTAAGTATGCAAAACCTGATTACCGACAACTATGTTCGGATTCTTTTACATGAGACCTTGAATAATGAAAAACTGAATCTTGGTCGAAGGTGTAATGGTGCCTTCATACCCCCCCCTCCCATGTTACGGGCAGATAAAAAGCGATTTTTCGCAAAACATTTTTTTATATTTTTTGGGTCATTCTAAGCAAAAAATTTTCCTACAAGTTGTTTCGTAAAATGCATAGTTTTCGAGATAAACGCGGTTAAACTTTAAAAAAATTTAAAAATTGAAATTTTTCAACCCGAATAATTTTTGATTAAAAAATAAAATAGCAATTTTGCTTGCAGCATTTGTAAAGCTCAAGTCAAATTATACCGGTTTTGATTATTGCTAAAAATTAATTTTTTTATTGTTAAACAAAGCTATAAACAAAGAGTGTTTCAGGGTTTTTTCGCATATCCGCACCGCGCCTAGGATATCCTACCTGGTCGGTTCCGTTCGGTTTTATTCTTGGCGCAGTGCGGACATTCGGACATGCGACAAAACCCTCAAACAGTCAAAAGAAAAACAGGGTTTTCATCAATCCAAGGAACAAATGACCATCTGCAATGCATTAAAAGTCGAGTAGAAAAGTATCTCAAATATAATAGACCCCTGATTTTTATTTGTGCTAACTTCCACAAAGCATTTTACACAGTCGCTATCTTAAAAGTACTATGATGCAGAAGACACCACAGGTATCCGAATATTATTCGAACTGTACTCGAAAAAGCAAACGACAACTGTACAACTTTAATTTTTCATGACTAAGAAGATATCAATTGACAGAGGGTGCGAAAGGGAGATACTTTGTCGCAGAAAAAATTTGAAACAGTCATGGAAAACGCACATAAATAATTAGAGTGATACTCACAGTTTACTAACGATGAATGGCTTATAGAATTTGTGGAAAGATTTATGTATTTTGACCACGAAATAAAAGTTTAAATTTGTTTGCATGGGAAAAAATAGGAGACGTGTTTGTCTCACTCAATTTAAAAATAACAGCTTTTAACCAGTGTCTTCTAGAAATCCTCACATACGGAGCAGAGATTTTAACTTAGCAGACACAACGTATGATAAAGAAAAAAATGCTTGGATTAAGCTGGATAAATAGAATAAGGAACGAAGAAGTTCATAGATGTATCGGATTGGAAAATATCATCGACTCATCATTTTATATTATTATTGAGCTATTTAATGTAGATGTACAATGCAGATTAGAGTTACGGATATAGCAGGGATCAGTAACCTGATTTTTAAACACCCTGTTTTGGAATAGTCAGATACCAAATATTTCCTCCATCCCAACTTCTAAATAAAGCCAGCTTGGCTTAAAATTTTTATTGTGGAAATATTTGATAACATACATTAATAACTGAGACCGTTTACCGATCCACTGTTAAAAAAATGATTTAATTTAGTTTGCAAGTATTTTTTTGTTTTTTTTTTAATTAATTTTAAAATTACCTATTGGTATTTGGTGTAAATCCAAAATCAATAGTTTGATTCTTTTGTATACATACATAATATTGGTTAAATTTTGTTATATTGAATCCTTTCCAATCAACTCATATTAGGTTTAACAAGTAAAATTGATAAAAAAATTAAATAAAAAATAAATACAATCAGTACGAAAATATTACTTGTTTTGTTTCAATTTTAATATTAAAAATATTTTTGTTTTTGTTCTAATGGCAAACTATTGTGCACATTTAACCTTTGTCGAGCGGTATAATTTTACATCAGTAACAGGCGGCATAGGTACAATTGTACCTGTTATACATTTTCTTAAAAAATCCTTAATCTAAGCGCCGGACTCCACTTGCGATTTGTAGTCGCGCGATTATTTTGTCGCGAAGATTAAACACATTGTTTTAAATATAAGTCAATCCAATTGCGACTAAATTATCTTGGAAGTGGCGTCCGGCGCTAAAGGGAAATAGTTGTTCGTTTTAAGATAACATTTTTAATACTAGCATAATCGGTTAAAAAAAATTTCACTATTGCAATAAATAAATAATAATATACGGTAATTTGTTTTTGTACGGATTTACAAACAAAGATTAAAAGCCGCTTTTAAGTGGCCCTTCTTATCTGTGGTAAATTATTGAAATTACTGTAACAATAAATCCGGAAATAGTGGTCGTAAACAAATTCTAGGAAGAGTAGCATTGTATTGTATTTCAGTTGGAAAGTTTCATTCACATTAAGTTCTTGGGTGCTTGCCAATACATGTATACCTGAAAATTATCATGAGTTATAATGATTCTACATTTAGTTTGCCGACATGCCGACAAAAGTGGTATACATAAAATCAACAAAGAAAACTTGTATGAGATGTGGAATATGAAGTCACTGCCACTAATACGTGCAGCAATGTCTCGAGATCGTTTCAAGACCATGCTAAAATTTATAAGATTTGGCAACGAAAATACCCGCCAATAACGCAAAACAGCCGATAAGGCTGCACTCATACGAGATATCTGGACAATGCTATATAAAACTGTGTAACAAGTCTACAAACCATCCCAATGCACAATCATAGATGAACAATAATTGTTTCTATTTAGAGGCCGCACAAAATTTACACAATATATATCTTCCAAACCCACTAAATATGGTATTTTCGGTTTGTAATGCATTAAATACCTTATCCCATACAAACTAACCTTTATATTTGAAAAACAGCATATTTATGGTTCCCGGCAAGTTAACGTTGGCGAACGAACTGTTTTGAATCTGGTCTTATAGTCTTATAATACCCCAGGCTGTGGGTAAAAAATAGGTCGATTTCAGGATATAATTCAGGAATTTTTGAAACCTATCAGGTGTTGTAAAGGACGATGCCAGCAATAACTTCTACTAAAATGTAACCAAACATATTGTGCGCCTTTTTTTATTGCGATTTTCATTTGTTAAATTAGCAATTTTTAATGATTTTTAATTTTGCAGCTTAGGATATTGATTTTAGAGAAAAACTTTTTAAAACAAAGTTGTAGTAAATTAAAAAACCTACAATTTGAGCTATGGTTTGTTTAATTTTGTTAAGAGGTTATTGCAAAACAGCCTGCGAAATATCCAATATGGCCGTTTTTTACAATTGCATTATTTATTGTACAAATATTTTTTTTTATTTTTAAAGCTTTGGAATGAAGATCTTTCAATTCCAAACATAAAAAAAATCGTAAAGCCAGATTAACGAATTTGTTGCTTAGATATTATAAATTGTTTATCCCAAGAGGTCAAATGTCGAAGGCTATATCTTTTTGAAAAAAAAATCGTAGAGTTGGTGAAACATCTAATTTCCTTCTAAAGAGTTATATGTTCATATTCTAATGTAAATAAATGCGTAAAATATTTTTAAACCTCTAATTTTTGGGTTTGAAAATAAGGGGGCAAATTTCGTTATAAACATTTAGAGCTGAAGCGGCCCTGTACATCCTATGAGTTTTTAACTTCAGGCTATTATTGCTAAAGATGAAACGAAGATTTATAAAAAAATAAAAAATTTCTACGACCAACTGAAGCCGAGATAATTTTTTTGGGATTGAAAATAAGGGGGCAAATTTCGTTATAAACATTTAGAGCTGAAGCGGCCCTGTACATCCTATGATTTTCTAACTTACAGATTATTGTGGCTGAAGACAAAATGAAGACTTGTAAAAAAATAAAAATTTCTACAACCCACTGAAGCCGAGATAATTGTTTTTTTTTTCTTAAATCGTAGTGCCTTTATTTATAACAACTAAGAAATTATTTTACAGTCATTGACTAAAGAAAGACTTATGTTATCTTAAAATAAAAATTATTATAAAATATAATTACATTTAATTACTAAAAATTATGCTTAAAATCGGTGTGTTCAATCTCAAAGTAATCCCTTAATTTGTAATCTCACATTTTTTCTTAACTTCCTTAACTTTTATAGTTTCACCATGTATAATTGAAACATTGGGAAACATCGAGTAATATTTTAATAATTAGAGTCCATTCAACCTGCAAACTTAGTAAATTGCCAAATAATGTATTTTCCAATTGAACTTTAAGTTTTGCAATAGCTTCCTTTAAACTGTAGTTGCAACCTTTCAAAACGCAAGGTCCGTAGTTCGGTTGTCATGCAACTTATTGATGAATTGCATATTTTGACGAGATTATAAATTTACCAAGGGGACTATTTTGGGTTGCAGTCTAATTGAAATAGTTACCTCGTTAACAAGTGCGTAAGTCGTTGTTAGAAGTTACGCCGAGTGTAATTATTATCAGTAGCTGTCATTAAAGGCAGTCTAATTGAAATAGTTACCTCGTTAACAAGTGCGTAAGTCGTTGTTAGAAGTTACGCCGAGTGTAATTATTATCAGTAGCTGTCATTAAAGGCAGTCTATCATAGAAAGTTACCTGAACATCATCTATAGTGTAATTACGTAGCTGTCAATAAAACCATATTTTTTCTCCACACTCAAACATTTATTTACCATCGTCGATCGAGAAGAAGCGGACAAAGGGGCATTACAAAACAATTCGATCCTGAGATCTACGTCGAATTGTCCAATGGTCCTTCGACAAAACAACATCAAAAGGGCGTTAATTGGATTGGAGCTTCGAAGGAGACGACCCTTAGCGACCTGAAATAGCTGTTCCCCAGTTCCGTACAAGATCGACGATCGAATTCGATGTGTGGAGAAAAGAAAATATAAAGGCACCGACATTAGAAGTAGAAGCCTTCGAGAACCTTTGAACACCAGAGAACCTGAGTAGCAGTCCTTAAGTCTACGGTTCCAGCGGTTTGGAGGTGAAAAATCTAGCGGCATCCAGAGATCCAGCTAACCAGTTCCAGTTGCAGTTCTAAGAAAGAGGCAGCGCTGCAGATTCCAGGCCCACCCGGTGACATACAAGTGAACATCGGAATAAAACTGTAAGTTTTTGAATATTTATTATCATTTAGGGCAGTGCATTTTTTTATATAAAGTAAAAAGTTTATTAAAGAAACTTAAGCATCGAATTTTACTAAATTTTATTGAAATATTTATTCTGTATATCTATTTACTTAAAATATTTACTGGTAATATTTTGTCTAATTCAAATCTAACAGTTGATTATTTGGATATTAAGTATATTTGGTAATTTTGATTCTTATAATTTGAAATTCTTAAAACATTTGATTTTCTAAACATATATATAAAATCCTGACATACTGACACATTTAATAAATCAAGTTATTTTTATACTACAATCTTGCGTTTATTCAACTCCACATATTTATGTCGCATATTATGCATTTTATTATATAAAGATTTTATTTCTCTGGTTTAAAAGTGGAATTACTTCATTGTACAAATCAGCGTTTTTTGAGGTCATTGGTTTATTATTGAGAAAGGTTTTTTTTTTTTGCTGAGACATTATTTTGAATATAGGTCAAGTTTATATTTAAAACATGAAGACATTATACGCAGAACAAGAAAAACTTGGACAGGAAATTGCAAAAATCTTGACTAATACTAAAAAACTGAACAAAGAAAAGCGTACTACAGAATATTTAAACATAAGGCGGCAGACAGTTGAAGAATTGTGGAATGACTTTGCGGAACAACATAATGAAATTGTAGAAAAAGGTTCAAAAGATGATAAATATTTTACATCTAACTATTACGAACAAGTACAGAAAAAATATGAAGAAACGAAAAAGGCTTTAGAGGAGTTTATTAAAAATTCATACAAGTCTTCGATAAAAATTAGAGAAGTAAAAATTAGAATGGGAAAACTTCATAATTTATTGGAAGACGACGAAAACAATGAAGATATACAAGAGGATTTAAAAGAAGAGGTACAAAAAATAGATGCTTTAATAATGGAAATAACTGTGGAAAATGAACAGGATGCACTAGAAGCTGAAATAGAAAGATTTTATACGATGAAAAGAAGGGTGCGGTCGATTATAAAAGTAAATAAGAGATTGGAGGCGGAAGGATGCAAGAAAGAAAAAATAATACTACCTCAGGCGAAGTTGCCCTCTTTTGAAGGAAGATACGAGGCTTGGGGAACATTCTTTGATATTTTTAAACATTTGATACATGAGAATAATCAACTATCAAATGTGGAGAAAATGCAGTATCTGAAGACAAGCCTCCGAGGAGAAGCAAGTAGAATAATACAACATTTAAACACAACAGAAGCAAACTACAGTGCTGCGTGGAAAATGTTGCAAGATCGGTACGATAATCCGAGGATGAATCTATTTATATTAATAGACAAGATACTTCAGGCTGCGGAGATAAAAGAAGCGTCAGCAAAGGCGCTTAAAAAATTACATGATACTATCCACGAATGCTTAGAAGCGATTAGTGGACTAGGTATATGACAGAGTCTTGGAGTCCTCTTATAGCAAGGATAAGCATGTTGAAGTGGGACACAGAAACCAGGAGATTATATGAAACGTCAATTCAAGACAGTAGGGAGATTCCTACATATAAGTCAACACAGGAATTCCTACAAAGAAGATTCCAGACATTGGAGATGTTGGAAAAAGAAAGGAAAAGAACAGATCACAAACAACAGGCAAAGAAGAAGATAACCTGTGTGGTATGTCATGAAGAACATAAACTGTACAAATGTCCAAAGTTTCTAAGTCTACAAGTACGTGAAAGAAACAAAATCGTAAAGGAAAAACAATGGTGCAGTAGATGCCTACTACATAAAAAGGAAGTACCATGTTATTCCACTTATAGATGTGCAGAATGTAATGGACAGCATAGCTCATTATTACACATGTCAGAAGGTCATTATGACAACAGAAGGAATTCTGAAAACAGAAGGCCAAAAAATAGACCCAATTCTAGTGGGACCAGAGATGACAACAGTTACGACGGATCGTCAAGGAGACAAGAAAATACTGTGAGCTGTTTAAGTCATCAGAATGAAGAAGTGCTACTAGCAACGGCATTAGTACGAGTAAGAGACTCAAAAGGAAGCTCACAATTGATGAGAGCATTGATTGACCAAGGCTCGCAGTCATCATTCATTACGGAGCAGGCCGCTACAAGTCTCGGAATAAAAAGAAAGGCTGTCCACGCTCAGATATCTGGAATTGGCAATGAAGACCAAAGGACGTCGAAATGGAGCGTGACAGTAAACTTAGAGGCACATTTCAAAAATGAATTTGAGATGAAGACCGAAGAACTTGTACTACGAAAAATAACAAAGAATCTACCGGAAAAGGAGATACACATAAAAGAAAGGAACCCTAGGAACTTAGTCCTGGCTGATCCAAATTTTAATAAAACAGGTCCAATAGATATTCTATTAGGAGCCAAAGAATATAGTTTGATATTACTGGATGGAGTAGATCGAACGAAGAATGGTTTGCTCGCCCAAAATACTAAATTGGGTTGGATAATGTCAGGGGTAGCACAGCAAGAGCACATCCCGCAGATACAAGTACTCAGTATGTTCTGTAGGCGACAGATGCCTAGATATTCGGAAGTACCTAAAAATAAAGCCATAGAGCAAACTATAAATATTAAAAAAGAGTTAAAATTGGTTGAAACAAATACCAATGAAATAAACTCAGCTAATAGCCAAATAGAAGCTTCTGTAGTCGAGCTTTATTTCAAGGAATTAGAGCCAACTCAAACTGCAGAAGAAACTAATTTCGATTCGGGAAGAAAGACACCCGAGGGAAAGGATTATAAATCGTTTGTACTTGAGGAAGAAAATCCCAAGGCAATAAATGAAAGGGTTGATGATTTAATGACTCAATCCCATAAAGATGTTCAAAAAATTTCTGATATCGAGGGTACAGACCAAAATAAAACTAGAATGGTTGTACAAGAGACAGAAAGTATTAAAATGGACTCAAAAGAAATAGAACAGCTTAATAAAAGTATAGAAAATACAGAGTGTGCGAGAGCTGTTGAAAATAAAGATGCCAAGAATCATGTATTACAGTTAGAACAAGTTAATAATAATATAGAAGATGGAAAAATTGATATAAACAGTACCGAAGAAAGTGAGGTGAAAGAGATAAAAGTAAATGTCCACATGTCCAGTAATGGTATGGAGGAAAATTTAAATTTTGAAAAGTTAAATACTGTTTTTAGTGCACAACAAAATGTCTTGCACACTGAAACTTTTCAGAGAATAACTATTGTAACAGTTAAGGATACGGAATTTACCGAGAAACATAAAACTAACAAGGTTAAATTGGCAGAACAACAAATAAATACAATAATTCCAAATGCATTTTTTAATAAATGTGCTAATATTCGAAAGAAAACCGAAGATATTTTACCTATGTCATACATTACATTACATAAATCAGAAAGGTTTCATATACAATCAGCTGAGGATTTTACGGAATCTAAAAATAAAATTATAAAATTGAAACCCATGGATGTTGAACTTGCTGAGGAAGGAATATTTTCTAAGACTTTGAATGTAATAGAATCGTTTAGCGGAGTCATAAAAACACTTCGAAATATAAACGGAAAAATAAGTAAAAGCCTGATATACAAGTTAAAACAAATAGTTAGAGAGCCAAACGCACAAAATACAAACAATAGAGCATGTATTAGGTGGGAAAAAATTATTCGTTATAAGTATAATATATTTAATATTTTTAACATTTTAAAACGGTCAAATGCAGACCTGAAAAGGAGGAAAAGTGTACATATAAGTATGCATATAGTCAGAAAATTTTTAAAATTTGCCACAGCTCTTCCATTGTCGGTAAAATATTGCTTTCTCGTTGTTGGTCCCAAGGAATCTGCTTGCAGCAGATTTCATAAAAGCCGATCAACATATCCGATCATAATGTAACTATTCGGGGAGATGAGTTCCTCGATGAGAGTTTGAAAAAACACAGCATCACAACCAAATTTAATTAACACTTTAAAACCGTTTCACCTAGATCAGTTTCACTTAATGAGCTTAGGTTTGAATTAGACAGTTTAGCTGAATCATAAATTCTAAATATTTAATTTATAGGTAGCACTGCTCGGGTGAGATAATAATTCAAAAACCGAGTGAATAAGTGTTAGGATTATTGTTATATTCTTATTATTTTATATTATAATGTGTTTAAACATTTTCTATTGGTCGTCTCTTTCTTTTAAGTGGCCAATATGTTCAATCTCAAAGTAATCCCTTAATTTGTAATCTCACATTTTTTCTTAACTTCCTTAACTTTTATAGTTTCACCATGTATAATTGAAACATTGGGAAACATCGAGTAATATTTTAATAATTAGAGTCCATTCAACCTGCAAACTTAGTAAATTGCCAAATAATGTATTTTCCAATTGAACTTTAAGTTTTGCAATAGCTTCCTTTAAACTGTAGTTGCAACCTTTCAAAACGCAAGGTCCGTAGTTCGGTTGTCATGCAACTTATTGATGAATTGCATATTTTGACGAGATTATAAATTTACCAAGGGGACTATTTTGGGTTGCAGTCTAATTGAAATAGTTACCTCGTTAACAAGTGCGTAAGTCGTTGTTAGAAGTTACGCCGAGTGTAATTATTATCAGTAGCTGTCATTAAAGGCAGTCTAATTGAAATAGTTACCTCGTTAACAAGTGCGTAAGTCGTTGTTAGAAGTTACGCCGAGTGTAATTATTATCAGTAGCTGTCATTAAAGGCAGTCTATCATAGAAAGTTACCTGAACATCATCTATAGTGTAATTACGTAGCTGTCAATAAAACCATATTTTTTCTCCACACTCAAACATTTATTTACCATCGTCGATCGAGAAGAAGCGGACAAAGGGGCATTACAAAACAATTCGATCCTGAGATCTACGTCGAATTGTCCACGGTGCTTTTGCAAGCGGCCGAATTTTGCAAATCGCCCGGCTCGCTTCAAATCCGCGCGCTCGGAAAATTTTTACGTAACTTGTATTAAATTTTGTCAGAAAACAATTTAATAATATTACCATTATAATATAGTATATTTACCAATGTATTTGTTTTTATTGATAATCTTTTATATGTGAAATTTCATTTCGGAAGAATTAATATTACAAAAATGATACATATATATGAAATATATAACTATATATTTAATTTTTTCATTGTTATATAAATATAATAATAATAATGTTACTTCTTACTATAATATACAATATAAAACTTTTTCTTCTTTTAGTGACTATTCGTTTTGGATTTCACATATAAAAGTTTATCAAGAAAAACAAATACAGTGGTAAATATACTGTATATTATAATGGTAATATTATTAAATTGTTTTCTGTCAAAATTTAATACAAGTTACGTAAAAATTTTCCGAGCGATTTGCAAAATTCGGCCGCTTGCAAAAGCACCGACTTTAAAAATAATTCTTAATAATTAAATTTAGGTAATTATATTTTATAATAATTTTTATTTTAAGATAATATAGTCTTTCTTTAGTCAATGACTCTAAAGTAATTTCTTAATTGTTATAAATAAAGGCACTACGATTTAAGAAAAAAAAAAACAATTATCTCGGCTTCAGTTGGTTGTAGAAAATTTTTATTTTTTTTATAAATCTTCGTTTTGTCTTCAGAAACAATAATGTGTAAGTTAGAAACTCATAGGATGTACAGGGCCGCTTCAGCTCTAAATGCTTATAACGAAATTTGCCCCCTTATTTTCAAACCCAAAAATTATCTCGGCTCCAATTGGTCGTAGAATTTTTTTATTTTTTTATAAATCTTTTTCTCATCTTCAGCAACAATAACCTGTAAGTTAAAAACTCATAGGATGTACAGGGCCGCTTCAGCTCTAAATATTTTTAACGAATTTTGCCCCCTTATTTTCAAACCCAAAAATTAGAGGTTTAAAAATGTTTTACGCATTTATTTACATCAGAATATAAAATTATAACTCTTTAGAAGGAGATTGGATGTTTCACCAACTCTCTACGATTTTTTTCAAAAAGTTATGGCCTTCGACATTTGACCTCTTGGGATAAACAATTTATAATATCTAAGCAACAAATTGGTTAATCTGGCTTTACAATTTTTTTTATGTTTGGAATTGAAAGATCTTCATTTTAAAGCTTTAAAAAATAAAAAAAAGAATATTTGTACAATAAATAATGCAATTGTAAAAAACGGCCATTTGGGACTTTCGCAGGCTGTTTTGCAATAACCAAAATTAAACATACCATACCTCAAATTGTAGGTTTAGTAATTTACTACAACCTTTTATTAAAAAGTTTTTCTCTAAAATCAATATCCTAAGCTGCAAAATTAAAAATCATTAAAAATTGCAAATTTAACAAATTAAAATCGCAATAAAAAAAAGCGCACAATATTTTTGGTTACATTTTAGTAGAAGTTATTCCTGGCATCGTCCTTTACAACACCTGATAGGTTTCAAAAATTCCTGAATCATATTACGTTTTTTCACCCACAGCCCTGGGTATAAAGATTCTTGGCGATATGTTACCACAGATAACTTTTTACCAGTTTTGAACTTGCTTGAGAAATAGTTGTGTCGTATGTTTTCTACCTTTGTGTAACGAAAATTCTTTTTCCACCTACCTCTAGTGAAAGTATACTTTTCCGGACCTGATTGCAGGGAGCAAAGTTGTACTTTTCCTCCCTAGGGGGAAAAAGCAAAAGTGACTTTATGGTAGTTCATTCATGAAATATTACTTATTGACGCCCTGTACAATATGTATTTTCTATTACGTAAATATCTATACATTTTAACGTTTATTTATAGAACGGTATTTTGTAGAATGGTAAAAAACAATAAATTGTTATTTTGATTTAACAATGTTTACATTAATAATTTGACTTGTATTTGACAGTTGACAGTTATATTGTACCTACTTATTAGTTTTAGTTCTAATAAGTTTTGTTGGTTATTTACATAAATAATTTAAGTAAAAATGAAAAAATGACTTGTTATTTGAGGAAGGTGGAAATACCATATGTATAACATGGGAGAAAAGTGACTTTTCCTCCCTTGAATGATTGCTGCCCTCTGCTACGCGTCGGGCAATAAATTTCATTCTCGGAGAAAAAGTAGGACTTTCCTCCCTTGTTATACCAATAGCTATTTCCGACATCTCTGTATTGCGAAAATCCACACTACCATTTATTTTTGTATTTTGGTTCAAATAAACTGCTACTTAAGTACAACATGTATTGATTTTTTATAACATTTATTAAAAATAAATACAAGGTACAAATGTACCTATGCTGTGGTTTATGGGGGTAGGAACAATTTAAGTCCCCTGCTGCGAGATGAATAAATGTTTCTTTATTATATTTGGCTCACATAATCTACTGGATAAATGTAGAGATGTCACAAAAGTTCAAGTCTCTATCTCGTTACCTAAAAAAGTTATCACAATTTGAAAACTCAAAAGTTACAATTGTACCTATGCCGCCCGACAAAGGTTAAAAAAATGACTTTTAATACCAATTGGTTAACAGTTCAAGAGTTTTAATTCGGCGGAGCAGTAATAATGCTGTTATCAACATCAATATTACTATATTTAAAAGTTGTAATTTTTGGAAGTTAATTTTGGTTATTGTACATTAAATAATCCATTAAACTTAAATAATTTATTATTCGTAACAAAATAATGTCTGTTCTTTCTGAGAATTCACTATTTTACTTGGGAAAATTGTATTAATATTTTGTATTTCGATAACGATTCAAACAAATTTAATTTCCATCTTAAATTGTGGCTTATTTCTCAAGAAAAATAATAAATTGCTTACGATGCCACAAAGAAATAGGTTCAGAACTTTCTCAGAATGTTACATCTATGCATTAGTTACTACCAAAGTACCAAATACCGGAAATTAAAACAATTTTGACATTTTTTGAATGTTCTTTTCAAATCGTGGTTTTTCTCAATTTAGGTTGATAGTATGGATAACTTGCATCTGACCGTCTTATACTGTTTATTTAATATCTTTTTAATTATTCTTACATCAATAATAATTAGCATCTCACCCGAGGTCAGTCGAACTTGATACTTCTTATTAAGAAGTTTTCTCTTCTGTTTGTGTATACATGACTCTGTCTGTTTTTCAATGCGCTTCCAGTAAGTTGTCGTTACATAATCTTTGTGATCTTCATATTGATCTTTTTTCTATTGGGGAAACAACTAATATTAAGTGAAATCAGAAAAATATAGTCAGTAGACTAAAAGAGCAATAATGTAAATTTAAAATATATGAATAATAGATAATAGACGAGGCAATAAAGCATTGAACCTCCGAAAAAAAAAACGACAAGACGGATCTTAATAATAGTTTTTGCAATCGATTTGTGAATGTTCCAGGAAACTTTGTGACCCATAGCCATGAGTTAATATTTAAAAATTGCATAAAAAAATGCATTCTTAACGTGCATCTCAAACACACAATAAAAAAAATCAGAACTCATCAAGTTCGCCGGAAATGAGTTCAATTTTGTTACTCGGAGGTTTCTGGGGTCGCTGAAAACGACTATGACGTTGTAAGTGATCTCTGGAGTACCTGGTACCCAAATTACCCACTGTTTACCTCGTTTTCTAGAGTTTTCGGCAAATTAATTAAGAAATTAGTCAAAAATCATTACTCGGGGGGTTTATGGGGTCGCCGACGACAAATGTGATATCGGAAGTGATCTCCGGAGTACCTGGTGCTAACTGTTTACCTCATCTCCTAGAGTTTTCAATAATTCTGATAAATAATTAGTCAAAACTTGATGCTTGGGGGTTTTTGTGCTCACTGAAAACGTATTTAATATCGAAAACGATCTTCTGAGCAACCTCTACGTCATAGAGTTTAATTTCATATCTTTAAAAGATAACACATTTTTTTTTAATTTGACGCTTTAAATTATTTTGGTAGCATTGATTAATTTTAAAAAAATCAATGGTACTGTAACGATCAGCGTTCTAATCGTTACTAAATGGTATGCAACCAATTATACAGCGAGTCGTGTGAGATATTGCGTTGAATTTGAGTAGGGTTTGATGGAATATTTGGTAACATTGAAATTGGTAAGTTGGCAATCTGTCAAGGAATGTCCGCGGAATTCATTTCACTATGCACTCCCTTCGAAGCCTCCGGTAAAGCTGGACTTTCCATTTTCCAATGGCCGGTGATTTTAGAATTTAATTTATGTTGGAAATTGTTTTTTTTTTGAAAAATAACTTAAGTTAGAAGTGGTGTTTTGGTTTTGGTGAAATTTAGGGGAGGAGTTTCGTTGGTTTTACAGGATCACCGGGTATGTAGAAATATTTTTCTTCTAATCTTTTTCCCTTTCTAAAAAAATGCCGTCTTTATCTTTTCCTAATACTAGATTTATATCATATTAAAATAAATGCTACACTTCAACAAGTAGATTTTCCATGCTTTAATACGTCTAATCTACGTTCTACAGATAAAAAAATTCTGAGAATTACATTTTCACTCCAAATAAGTTTAAAATCCATGACATCTTCATTCTCTCATTTATCTAATTCTATAAAGTAATTTGTATTATAATATCTATATCTATTTGTTCTAAATACTTCCTCAAATATTGCTCAAAAGCCGATTTCAAGCCAAAGGTTATAGAAGGTCAAACAAATACTTCAACGATTGTCACTGGGCTTTACTTTTTATATGATTTCTTATGATAAGGTTTTATACTTTTTCTTATAGGCCCTTTCCATATATACTAAAAGGTTTTTTTATATTATTTTAGTTATTGGAGAAGAAGAAGGAAATTGAGTCACAATTTTGGTTATTTTTTTTATGGAAGAATAATAATTTTGGGAATTTTTGGTCGAGTTTTGTATTAATCTTTTAATTAATGGTTTTGGAGAAATGGAATACATCTTGATTTTACTGTACTAAACGTGTACCTCCTTGTTGCCGACAATTATTTCCCCTCCAGTGTTGGTGAAACTGGTAATTGACTGGTCGTACTCACCATTTGGGCCGTCAGGTTGCAAGGATCTAGGCCCTCATTCCTGGAGGAGTGACAGGTTTTTTTATATAATTAAATTTGCATGTCAATTCTTTTAATAATATTTGTCCAACTTTAATATTTTTTTGTCCACAACTTTTGAATAAATAACGTAGATAATAGTATAAATTCACTTACCTAAAATATATTTTAACGTTCATTTTGTAATATTCATTTTTTTTTCGATAAATTAATCTGTTCCCCGTTCATATCATTATTTAAAATAGTCTGAGGTTATAAAACCATCTGTTAAGTTATTGTGCACAATATACTCTGGTTTATCCCCTGGTTTCATAATGTTCATTTCACTTAGATGTTGTACTTAGGTTTATCCTTTTCGATCAGATAGGAGGTAGTCAATCCATATCGTAACTAATATCAATATCATATTTTAGTCAGGTACATAACTTGTGATTATAAATAATTTTCTTGGTTTAACTAATTAAAGTTTTTTTGTTTTAATTTTCACTGTAAATCTTATTGTCGACAGGAGCGTACTCTTCTAGTACGACAGTTTAGCTAGTTTGTATAAAAATTGTATATAGGGGATATAGGTATTTTTCTTCATTAAATTTGTTGGTTGTACATTAATATCTGTTTTATTTCCTATAGTTTCTAATATCTAAAGAGAAGTAATAGTAATATAAAAGTAATAATTAAATGCCGGCAGCGGTATAAGTCAGTCGGCGAAATAATATCTATTTAATATTTCCCTGGCGCCTAACACTACCTTTGAATATCTTCTCGGTCAGTATTTCTCTTCTTTTTATCCCTTCTTATTTCTAATTTATTTTCTTTAACACTTCAGTACTTCATTAGGTATCGTCTTATCGCGGGTGTGCAAATTCGGCCTAACCCTATGCTGAGTCCCACTCATCAAGTTTCTTAAATATCCAGCTAGCCTGGCTTCATAAACTTTCAAAAATTAATTAAACCTATCCATTACAGTCACACACCATTAGTTCGTTACACTGCGTATGAAAAAAAAAGAGAAAATAGAGAAAGAGAAAAATACGATCTCCCGCTTAAAATATATCCGTGGCTAAGTGCTAAAGAACCAATGACAATATTTTACTTTTTTGTACAGCTTTATTTAAAATTTAATATTGACATTCAAGTTACAAAAAAGAGCAATATCTGTTTGGCCTCAGAAGAACAACACATTGCAAAAGTTACTTCAAAGATCACGGAACTTTAACCCTTCCATTTTTGTATATTTTAGAAACTGTTTGTTTAATTCGTAAACATCTACATGTCTTTCTACCAAGACCCAATCATGACTACTTCACGAGAAATTCTACGTTTAACGTCTATTTGCCGACCCAGTCCTCGGAGTTAGTAAAGAAATCTATATTATACTCCGCAAAAAAACTTTACAACCATCTCCCTTTTCAACTTAAATCTGCAGCATCATTCCCCAAATTCCGTAAACTGACAAAAGCCTACCTCTCTGAAAGAACATATTATTCAGTAGAAGATTTTCTTAATCAATAACTAAGAAATTACAGTACCCTTTGCACAAGTAGTATTTTTAATATTTTTTTATCCATATTTGGGTGCAGCAGCATCTATATGCAGCAGCTTGACTTTTAAAACTTTTTTATTAATTACTAGGTAGACTAGGCATTTGCAATTTATTTTAAATTTTGCAATTGATTATTTGTGTTTAACTTCATTATAGTTTTTATTATTATTTTAAACATATTGGCGATTTATGTAATTTTAGTAAATTGGATTGTTATTGTTTTGTTTTCTTCACTTTTATAAGCTTTGTCGATAAAATTTTACAATTTTTCATGACAATAAAGCATATCTGTATTCTATTCTATAACAAAACGCAAAAAATTGACGTTGGTCAGTTTAACACCCAGGCACAGTATGTGCTATACTAATACAGTATACTTCCTACTGTAGATGCCTTCACCCAACATTTAAAAAGGATTTACTTCCAGTCCAAGGTTGGATGTAAGGAGAAAATGAAGACAGTTTGGACCCAACACATTGGGGATGGGAATTAATGGGTAAACCGTTAAGTCCCATAAAAATGACTCAAATACCTGGTCCATACAGTATAATGAATTTGATATTCTGTAGTTGCAAGGCGGTCTGCGGAAATTCATGTGGGTGCAGGAAACACGGCCTTAAATGCTCCGTTGCATGTAAAAATTGCGCAGGATTAAATTGTACTAATACAGACAGTCTAATAAGTCCATTGAAAAGCGAAGAAGAAGGAGAAGAAAATAATGAAATATAAACATCTATGTGTTCATCCGTTTAACTGTATTTTTTTAAATAAAACTATTTTTATAATAGAAAATCAAAGATTTCGCATTAAGAGGCTACATTAGCGATCAACAAGTAGCAACAAATGCGTTCCAAGATTGCGGCTCTAATTTTGAATATTTTGTCGATATATTTGTCACAAATATTCGTAATATAATAAAGAATCGCGCTACAAAGCCCAATTCCAGAAATATGTTAGTACGTGGAAATTACTCTATAACTTAGTAAAATATTGAAACAAGGAGCCTGTACCGCCATTAAGAAGAAAAAAAATGAACTTTCTTCAAATAAACTTTTTTATCCCATGCCTAGATTTTGTGTAATCTTGGAACTACTGAAATTTTTTATTTTTAACAAGAAATCGAACATATAACTGACTAACTAATTAGGCAACGTAAAGAAATTATCACTGTCATTTTGACAAACCTGCATCAGATTTTCTCTTATCTGTTCTGTCATCTGTATCGATATCTGTTCAGAGCAGTAATGTGTTAATTTAAGAATTCGTTTTTGTTGTTTCATAGGAAAGTAGTGTTAATTGATAGTTAATTTATTATATACTTTTATTATATATTTTTATTATATATTTGTTGTTGTTGCATAAGTTGTTGGCCTCTTTGAAAGAATAGGTTGTTGTTAATTGTGAGTTTTAGTTATATGTAGGTAGGTAAGTATATTTTACGTAAAAATATTACGAATTCTAATGCGAGTATATAAAGTTTTAGGATGATTTTTTATTCTAAAAATATTATGAAGAGTGTAACAAAATGAAAAAGTAAATCAAACGAAAAATAAAGTGAAACTTTCCAAGAAAAAGTCCATTGAAAACCGTGCCAAAATTATGCAAAAATCGAAATTTGTTTCGCTTCACAACAAAAAATGATTATTTATTATTGTTTTATTATTAAATATTTCATGCAAATACCTTTCCAAATACCTATATTAACATAAAATTTTCACCCATTTTGGTTTATTTTTATAAATATCTATTTATTAATAATAAAATGGTTTTCTATTACTTCCATTTAGCGCGACTATGATATTGTCAAAATAATAATCTTAGATAATGTCAAAGATAACCACGGTTGCCAAAGTTTATGATTCTATCTCCCGAAGTTATATTGTGTTGCTACCTGTTGATCGCTACTCTTTACTCTTAAAATAACTGCAATCTATATTACATATATTATATTGAAGACCATTAAAATTCAGAAATTTACTTTCGGTAAGTTCAATACCTTCCAAGTTTAGAGGTTTGACTGGTCGTATAACGAAAATTCCAGAAATTGACGTACAAAGTGGGTATCCTAGGCACCAGGTAATCCGGAGATAATTAATGTTATCTCCTTTTTCAGCGAACCCAAAAACTCCCACGTAACGGTTATTGACTAATTATTTAATTAATTTGCCGAAAACTCCAAAAGAAGAGGTAAACCGTAAGTACCCTGGGCGCCAGGTACTCCGGAGATCACCGTATATTCGTTTTCAATGACCTCAAAAACCTCAAATAATGATTTTTGACTAATTTTTTAATGAATTTGCCGGAAACTCCAGAAGACGAGGTAAAAAGTAGGTACCCTGGGCACTAGGTACTCCGGAGTTCACTTCAGACGTCATAATCGTTTTCAGCGACCCCAAAAACCTCCTAGTAACAAAATTGAACTCATTTTCTTCTACAATTGACGAGTTCTGGATTTTTTGAAGTTATACTTCTTTACCGGCGATATGAGGGTGAATTTTTATATGTTAAAACTTATGGTCCCGGCGCATGCGCATTATAACTTTGTTCTGATTGGATGTTCAAATGACATGTCAAAAATTATTCAATATGGCGGCTGTGGCACAGCTGTAGTTAGATTATTAATGGTTGTTACGTTTTAAAATTTGTGTGAAAAGAAACAACAAACAAAAGTTAGTTAATAGTTATACTGCCTTTTTAAATAGTTTTCATATACCTATATTTTTGGGCTTTTGGACTATTTTGGACAAGGAAAACTCATTCTAATTTGGTAAGTAGTTTTTATTATAATCATATTGTAATTATACATTTGGATTAGGTTGAAATACAGTAGAGCGTCGATTATCCGAACTAATTGGGGGACATAGGTGTTCGGAAAACCGATTTGTTCATATAATCGTACTAAAATATATTGATACATATTTATAGTCATACATATTTATCCACAAGTGAATAAAAGCGATATTTATATACCTACATATTTATTTATATCTTGATAATGAAAACTAGCAACTAAACAAAAAAGTGCAGTCTTTGCAACAACATAATTATTTTTGGATACAATATTGAAGAAAATTGAAGATATTTTAAGCGTCAATTACTAACGCTTGCTCGGTATTCGAGTGCGGGACGCGGGAGTCGATAGTTCGAATAAGCGGTCGTTCGGTTGATCGACGTTCGGATAATCGACGCTCTACTGTACATTTATTTTCTCAAGAATGGGGATTCTAGAGAGAAATCCCTAAGTAGGTCCGATTTTTATTTTTAAATTATGATTTTTTGGCGTAGATTTATTTATCTAGTAGGTATGTAATGCTTTGATTTACATGTTCTACCAATCTTCATCTAATATATTGTTTTCTTACTGTTTTGTTATATTTTAATATTTTCTTCCACAAAATTTAAACTACATAATTTAATTATATTCAAAACCACTGTCAAACAGTAAAACGTTCAGTTGCCCTATTTTTCCACATGACAAATAATGTGGAATTGGATGAGTGAGTCTAGGCTTCAATTACGAACCAAAGCGCCACGAAATTCACGGGTTCGATTCCCGATGCAAGTTTTTATTTTTTTATTTTTTTATGCATTTTATGATTGTAAGTATATTTGTTATGTAATTTTTTTTTTCAGAAAATGCGTATTTAAAATTTTTGCCAACAATTATTATCGTTCAGAAATCATTTTTTCTTTGTGGCATTTTTCAATGTGTTTGTGTGCGTTTTATTCTTTTATTTTTTTTAATTTCTGGTATTGTCTTAAAAATCACATAATATGTAGTAGAAAATATAACTTCTTACGTGCGTACAAAGTACACATACATTCTTTTTTTATTGTCTGTTTAAGATGCACTTTAAGAATGCATTTTCTCTCTGTAGTTTCTCAATATTATCTCATGGCTAGGGGTCACAAAGTCTCCTGGCGCATTCACGAATCGAATTCAAAGAGAATTATTAAGATTCGTCTTGTCGTTTTTTTTTCGGAGGTGAGGCCGATTTGATTGTTTTATTGCTTCGCCTATTAAATATAAACACCTTTGAAGAGTTTATTTAGGTCCAAATAGGAACTATTGGCTGAAAATATTAATGAAAGTTTATGTTCAACTTTGGGCGCAGAAGGCTGGATGATGATAGATGTGATGGAAAGTGAGTATGGTTTAGGTTCAAACGAGTAAATGCTGACATATATGCTCTAATATAATTATTACATTTATTAGATGGGGAATTAATTAAATGGGAATCGTTTTTTTGAATGTCTATGGTGGATACTAAGCTAATGACCTTATTTTCAATTTTTCCGTTATCAGCTTACTAGTCCATCTGGTATTAGATTGATAACATCAACCAAATCTTTTAAATAATATATTTTATCAATATTTTAGTAAGTATGAGTACTTTTTGCGGCCAAATCCGCAATTTCATTATTTTCGACTATAAGTGACTTTATTGAGGCACTTCTGAATTGATACGAAAATAGTTTAGGAGTCTATGCTTTTCAATATCGCTTGAAACCAAAAATGCAGAACTTCTTGTCCCCTCCATTTTTGACCAATCTTTATATATTTTAGGTAAGTTCGATCCAAGGTAATTCAGAATGAATTTTGTCAGGCCCTAGTTTAGAATATGACATTCTGAATATTGCAGAAATTTGTCTATTATACATAGTATCGAATAGGTCTGGATCCCGCGTATCAAAAAAGTTAATTAATAGCAAGCTGAAAATTTTTTAATACCTTAACGGTTTCTAGTCGGAAAAATTTTGATGTATGGGAACATTGGAAAAGGGGAAGTTTGAATTGTGAAACGTGTAGAACAGAATTTTCAGCTTCTTATTAATAAACTTTTTTTTGATACGCGGGATCCAGGCCTAGAAAACCTGTGAATATAATCTAAAAAATATCGGTTTGATATAATCTGGTATCAATATAAAAGCATCTGACAAAGAAGAATAGTTTTTGTTTTTAAAATAATAATTTGACAAATTATCAATTAAAAAAAAAAATTTTAATTTTAAATCACTGCTATAACATCATCTGTATCTTATTAGACATTTATTTGCTAAAAAATTTCTTCTAAAACCAAAAGGAAGTTCTTGAGACAACTAGAATTGCAGAGTTTCGTGAAAATACCATGGCATACATATTTTTAGTGCATTTGACTAGCATTAGATCAAGAGTCAGTTAGTTCTTGAATGGGTTGCATGTGAGAGTTCATTTTAAATGAAGTAAAAGTCAGACTTACTCTCAATCTTATAATAGTTAATAGAAGTCAAGCTTATAGAAGTTATAATAAAGATTGAGAGTAAGTCTGACTTTTACTTCAGTCAGTTAGTTCTTGTTAGAGATAGAACCATCAAGAGTACGCTCATGAGTCAAAATTGAGCAAATATAGCACTTGCAGAATAATACGGAAATTTGTTGACACGCTGTTTGAAGAGAAAGCGTAGAAGATTAATTCCCTTTCCGCATTTTTGCTTGGCATGCTTGATGTGACTGCTCTGTAGTAGCTTTTTATCTGCAACTACACCTAAATATTTATATTCCATTTGTTAGTCTATCATGGAGCGATCACAGGTATACCGGGTGATGTAAAATGCGTAAATCGTCAGCGTATTAAATAATTTTTATGACATCGCTCATCAAGTCGTACAAGTAAATTACTAAGTAATGTTGTTCTGAAGCTATTTTCTTGTGGCCTTTTTGCAATTAACTAGTTTTGATGGGAAATAAGCCACAATTTTACTAACAAAACGATTATATTAACGTTTCGACGTCCAAATCGGGTGTCGTTATCAAAATAAAAAAATATTAATGAATTAAATAAAAATGTTGTTGCTTAGTAAAAAAATTCTTCTAATAATTTATTTAATCTGACTCATTTATATAGAAAATTCAGACATATATTATACGTTTTAAAGTGGAAGACTTTAAAATGATATTGCCAATATTTATGAGTTGCGTTCCTGGGACGACTTTACTGAAAGATAGTTCATTCGATTACATGAAGTCAACCCCAACTTAAGAATATCCGTCACAAAAAATCATAACATGTGATCTGTCTTTAAAAAGACAACCACATGCAATGGTGACAGTAAAATTCTCGCGCTAGAGATTCCATAGTAAATTATGAGGAAAAACCAGGAAAAAACCTCGTGATACTATTCGGACATCGTAAGTATTAGGTCTTACTTTAGTTTACTCTCAAAACTAATACCAAATTCTGATCTTAACATGTACATATGTTATTTTAAATTATAAATAATATTAATAATACATAGATCTATAAACAGTACTAAAATATAAAATATGTACTAACTCGATATATTATTGACTTACTAATCCTGGTATTTTCTTTCTATTGACTTCATCTTTTAGTATGGGTAACCACATCCTACTGCATTCTACCGAGGAATTTGCAACAAAATTGGTTTCATTTAGCATAATGAAAACCGCTTCTTTGATTTTTCTCTTTTTACTATCTGATAGAGCCAAAATCACTTGTTTTAACGAAAATTTATTCTTAGAAGAAAAGCAATTGTTAACATCTGTTTTATTAAAAAATAATTATCCTTTATCGTTTATAAATAAGGAATTGTCCAGATTGGATCGAATGGAACAGAACAACTTAGAACGGGATCTTATAGCATTCACAAGAAATAATACGAGTAAAATATCAATAAATATAAAAGGACTATCCGAGAAACTTAAAACAATAGGAAATAAATTAAACATCTCAACAACATTCAGACCAACAAACACGTTGAGATCTATTCTATCTAAAACTAAGCCTATCAATGAACAAGGAATAACAAAGAATTGTATTTATAAAATTCCTTGTGAATGCTATATCAATTTTATTTAGGTGAAAGATCAAGACCATCAAACGTTAGAATAAGTGAACATCAGTTTTATATTAAAAATAGAGAATTTGGTAGATCTTAAATATGTCAACACGCATTAGATAATGAACATAGAGTTCAGTGGAGAGATTCAAGTACAGTCCTGAAAGAAACAGATAGTAAAAACAGAAAAATCAAAGAAGCGGCTTTAATTATGCTAAATGAAACCAACTGTGTCGCAAATTTCTCGGTAGAATGTAGTAGGATGTGGTTACCCGTACTAAAAGAGGAAGTCAATACAAAGAAAATAACAGGATTAGTAAGTCAATAACATATCGAGTTAGTACATATTTTATATTTTAGTGTTCTTTATATATCTATGTATTATTAATATTATTCATAATTTAAAATAACGTAATGTACATATTAAGGTCAGAATTTGGTATTAGTTTTGAGAGTAAACTAAAGTAAGACTTAATACTTACGATGTTGGGATACTATCACGACGTTTTTTCCTAGTTTTCCCTCGTGATTTACTATGGAATCTCTAGCGCGAGAATTTTACTGTCACCATTGCATGTGGTTGTCTTTTTGAAGACAGATCACAGGCTATGATTTTTTTGTGACGGATATTCTTGAGTTGGGGTTGATTTCATCTAATCGAATGAACTATCTTTCAATAAAGTCGTCCCAGGAACGCAACTCATAAATATTGGCAATATCATTCTACTTTAGTCTTCTACTTTAAAATGTATAATATATGTCTGAGTTGCCAATATAAATGAGTCAGATTAAATAAACTATTAGAAGAATTTTTTTACTAAGATACAATATTTTGTTTAATTCATTAATATTTTTGTATTTTGACAACGACACCCGATTTGGGCATCAAAACGTTAATAAAATTTTTTTTTAGTAAAATTGTGGCTTATTTACCATCAAAACTAGTTAATTAAATTCCTAAAGATATTTTTTTGCATAGAAGATATTAACTTCTAATATAATAATTATTTTTCTTCTCAGTCAGAGATTCCCTATTGTAAATGTCCCAAGACGTTATATATTATTATATTACACTATTTTGGTATCTCGGCCTCGTGATTTCGTTTTCGTTTGTAAAACCATATATTTTGCAATATAGCTTAGCTATAATTTTGTTAAAATGTTGTAATTTGTAAATAAGTTATTAAAAATATAAGCCAACGGTATAAAATTAATGTGGTCGACTACGTCACTGCATCAGTAATGTCACTGCTGGCGTTGCCGCCTTTCAGCCGCCAGTTGCAAATTTTCTAATAAAGCCGAAATCTGTGTAGGCCCTGCTTTTCCTACACGACGAAATCAATACATCACCGGCAATAATGAAGACGAATTTCGGAATACCTCGAATTTATGACATTCCACTCGCGGAGGTAATTTCCCTCTCGCTCTCGTTCGAGTTCGAGTAACGAAATGGAGGGGAAGAAACTACGACCAGGTCTGGAATCACGTGTTATAAAAGTTGCATAAAAAATATTTATTGTCAATATACTGACCCAGATTTATACGAATAGCTCTTATTAAACAAAATTCAAATGTTTCGAGATAATAATAATGAGCGATTCACAATTAGCCCAGTAATGACCGTTTTGGAGTGTAATTTTCAACGCCGGATTGCATGAAAAGATGCGTCGGCTTAAGAACACATAATAATTGTATTTCAGAAATGACTACTTTTCAGCAGAACTCATTTAAGGTTTTTAAAAAAGTGATTTGCGTTTTGAAATGATCTGTATTTTATTCTCAAATTTTTTGTTCCGAATTATTAATATTAGATATGTTTACTTAAAGTTAATACAATCATACCCAACAATGGATAAATTGTGTTCTCAAAATAACATAATTTAGATAAAAAGTGGTGGAGATACATTTTTGTGTCCCTAAATGAAACGTCTATTATTATACAGACTTACTCTTGGGATCAGTAATTTATTTGTAATTCTTTGTTGCTATAGTATTTTAATCTAATTTTACAAATGAGGGTTACCCAATTTTCTAATAATAATATTAAAAGTAATAAACTACAAGCTATACTGGGACCGCACTGTGCTCACAGACCAAACAGTGGCACATAATATACTAGATCTCGTACTAGTTAATAAATTAACAAGAAAAACAACACTAATAATTGATGTGGCCATTCCTAACAACAATTATCTACATAGTAAATTTACTGAAAAGATCGCCAAGTACAGAGATCTGGAAATTCAAATACGGAGACAATGGAGAATGCAAAGTACCCAGACGATACCTATTATTATGTCTACTACTGGAGTCATTCCTAAAAACCTCCTCGAAAGCATAAAAAGGCTGGGTCCAAATAACCATCTTTACAAGACCATGCAGAAAGCTGTACTACTCGCAACGGCCAGATGTGTACGAAAATTTTTGGGAGATACACCTGCATATCAAGTCACCTAGGGCTCGATAACACGGAAAGAGTCCCACCAGAGCTCAATCTTTTTGATACCGTAGGTATCTGGGATGAGTAATGTTTCCCCTTAGAGGGAGTGTGAGCCGTATGGCTAAATCTGGGAAAGTAATAATCATAATTCATTTTATAACTTTATTTAATATCACAAAATAAAATTAATCGACTTTAGATATTGGTAGAACCGATAAACAGTTTTTTATTTATTTTTTTAAATAAACATCAACTTTGAAAATATTTTCAAACATTAATTTTAATTGTGTCAATCACTTTGCACATCTGATTGATTGTAATACGCTCTGCTGAAGAGTAGTCATTTCTGAGATACAGTTTTGTGTCCCTAAGCCGATGAAATTATCAACTACTGATTCACTTTTTTACGCCTTGACAGTTGTAACAGAGCTGGAAATGCAACAGACCACGCTGCCAAATATACGAAACAAATCATTATGTCCATTGTTGCTACCTGGAACCACCATTTAGTGCAATAAAATTTATGCCACAAAAATGTAACTCAATATCATCAGTCAAAACATACTATCACAGAAATGTAAGACCACTTACATTTTTGTGACACTCAAAGATTGCTTAGAAATGTAGTTACCAAAACTCCTTACTGGGGTTTAAGGTGTTCGGAGAAATACAGTTTTGTGTCACTTAAAAGAACTCAATAAGGTAAGGTCAATGGTGTAGATATCTCAAAATGGAAAAAAATGTAGTTACATTTTTGTGTCCCTAAACCGACGGATGGTTTTTCTACAAACGTATTAAAAATGGAATTTTTATCACTCGATGGAAGTCTTTAAAATGCCACTTTAAAGCACTGGACCTCGATTTTTGACCCTTCACTTCGTTATCGAACATATTTGCTTCGTATCTGTTTACTGTACAGATAGCGAATGATCTATAACGAAGCGAAGGGTCAAAAGTCGAGGCCCTGGGTGCTTTAAAATTTTTAAGGCACTGTAGTTAAGAGAAAACAGTAGCGATCAACAGGTAGCGAAAACGCGTTCCCAGATTGCGGCTGTAATTTTGAATATTTTTTCGAGATATTTGGCACACGTATTCGTAATATAATAAAGAACGTCAGTACAGAGCCCAATTTGAAAAATATGTTAATATGTAGAAATTACTCTGTAATTAAATACAATATTAAAAAACGAGCCTGTACCGCCATTAAGAACAACAAAAAAATACACTTTCTTCAAATAAACTTTTTTATCCGATGCCTAGATTTTGTGTCATTTTGGAACTACTAAAATTTTTTATTTCATTAGTAGTTCCAAAATGACACAAAATCTAGGCATCGGATAAAAAGTTTATTTGAAGAAAGTGTATATTTTTGTTCTTCTTAATGGCGGTACAGGATCGTTTTTTTAATATAGTATTTAATTACAGAGTAATTTCCACATATTAATATATTTTTCAAATTTGGCTCTGGACCGCCATTCTTTATTATATTACGAATACGTGTGCCAAATATCTCGAAAAAATATTCAAAATTACAGCCGCAATCTTGGAAAACGTTTTGGCTACCTGTTGATCGCTACTGTATCACCTTAAAAGTGAAATGTCAAATTTTGAAAGCAAACCTTAAAATATTTATATTTTTTTTATTAACATTAATATTAATAGTACAATTTGCGTAATTTGAAAAATGAATTTCTTGCAATGCAGTTTTACCATTTCCCATGGTTAATGGGAATTCCCATGGAATTTCCAGTCGAAGTTGAGGCCACAATATCTTCGCATATTGTTGGTGATGTTCGCTGCATCGGCAGCAGTTTTCGGGCAATCAAATTCTTATTTTCCAAAGAATCCTCGATGTACCCCTCAGTAACGGTAGAAGATTTCCACCCCCCATGACGCTTAATTGTCGTCAAATTTGCGCCAGCATTGGCAAGTAAGGTCGCTGAAGAGTGACGAAAATAATGCCCTGTATAAAGGATCGGATTTGAAAGTTCCAGAAATCTTAGCTTGCTATAGCAGCAGGAATTTTTTTAAACGGATCAATTCCTAACGGATTTATGGTACATTTACCTTACGCGTATTTCAGAAAAAATCGCCGATGTCCGACATTTGCTGGTCGAAGAGCCGCATATTTTCGATAAATATCCAAAGAGATTTTTTCAATAATAGTGAAACTTTGTGAAAAATTTATTTTGGTATTTGGTATTTTAATCAGTAGTGAAGTACCCATATATTTCACATCGTCAAAAGTCAACAGACAAAGCTCCTCCCTGCGGCAGGCACCGAATATTCCCACAATCACAGCTACGTTCATCAGAAGATACTCACCATCTAATACACAATTCAAAAACTGGTCAACTTGGTCTCTAGTCAAGATTTTTAATTTTTGGGCCGGTAACCTTCTGCTTGACGCTTTAAATACGCGATAAGCTTAAAATATTTGCTAATAGATATTTGCGAAAGATTTGGTCGTCGAATAATTCGACCACAAAGATGATGCTTTCCACACCTTTGCTTTCTCCTCAAAATACGCAAGAAATACATTTTCAGTATATTTTTCAAAAACGCCTTTCGCTTCACACCATTTCCCAAACTTATTATAAGCGATATTATTTTACATTCTGGATATCCTCGGCAACAAATCCAGGATAGCTCGACTGGCCGCTACCTCTATATCTTGAAATTGAACTTTTTCTACGATATTTTCTTGCATTTTAACGAAAAATCCTTAACCGCGTTTTAAAAAACTAACAGACGTCTGACAGATGCTTCAAAAATTCTGTAAACAATTAAGTCAACCAACAATGGTCGCTAAGGTCGGTACTGTAGGATGCAATTTAAAACTATCTCCTTTCAATGTATTAAAGGTTTTTTAAAATTTAATTTAACCCTTAACTACAGACATCCCAATATTATCACGTAACTACAGACTCCCGGTATTTTTTACCGGTCATTATAGTCCTGTCGCCAGGTGGGGTACAACGGCCTCGTTAATTCAGATGGACTTACTCAAGTTTTTTTTATGTATTTTGACCCGTAGAACACGAATTTTTTGGGTAACAGTTGATCCGGATGTCGATAAGATTGTTATAGACCAAGAACTTGAGGAATCAAATAACAGCGGTTTTTGGCAAAACAAAACAATATTTTGTATTTTTTGGGCCATTTTAAGTAAAAAATATTTCTACAAGTTTTTTCGTAGGATGCACAGTTTTCGAGATAAACGCGGTTGAACTTTAAAAAAATCGAAAAATTGCAATTTTTGAACCCGAATAACTTTTGATTAAAAAATAAAATAGCAAGTCTGCTTACCGCATTTGAAAGTTTAAGTCAAATTATATCGGTTTTGATTATTTGCATTGGTAAAAATTTATTTTTTTATTGTTTAACAAAGCTATAAACACGTAGGGTTTCCCGTGCTTTTACATGCGTTTTAACGCATGTAACGTAGAAATAGTCTTGATTGCACTAGTACCTATTCTACCTACTCGTTCGATTTTAAATGAGAAATCATAGAAACATCACTCACGCACTAGTTGTTTGTAGCTTTGTTTAGCAATAACACAATAAATTTTTAGCAATGCAAATAATCAAAACCGACATAATTTGACTTGAACTTTCAAAGGCGCTAAGCAGAATTGCTATTTTATTTTTTAATCAAAAGTTATTCGGGTTTAAAAATTGCAGTTTTTCGATTTTTTGAAAGTTCAACCGCGTTTATCTCGAAAACTGTGCATCCTACTAAAAAACTTGTAGAAATATTTTTTGCTTAAAATGACCCAAAAAATACAAAATATTGTTTTGTTTTGCCAAAAATCGCTGTTATTTGATTCCTCAAGTTCTTGGTCTATAACAATCTTACCGACATCCGGATCAACTGTTACCCAAAAAATTCGTGTTCTACGGGTCAAAATACATAAAAAACATTTGGGTAAGTCCATCTGAATTAACGAGGCCGTTGTACCCCCCCTGGCGACAGGACTATTATAAAATAGAGTCAAAATATAAAGTTAATAATAAAAAACAAAAACGTTTTGCATTATGTGTTTTTATGGAGTCTCTAGATATGGGAAAAATGGTAAAATGAGTGATTTTAATAATATAATACAAGATTTTTGAAGAATAATCTATTAAACCAGAATTTTGGTAACATTTTTGGTCTATTGAAACAAACGGCCATAAATGCTATGGACAAAAATTTAAACTTTTTTTAACAAATAAACGTAACATAGAATCAAAAAGGAAATATAAAATAGCATACACGAAAATTTTTACATCCATGAAAAAAAATCTGCCAGTGGTAAAATTGTAATACAATTAAATGGCAATTCCATTTTTGCAAAGTGGCCTCAAAATTTTTATCTTCAAATTTAACCTTCATTGAAGGTCCAGGATGTCTTCCACAGTCCATTTCTTTACTTTTTCCCCAAAAACACAAAAAAATAATGTAAACATTTTAGATTTACAAATATAGTACTCATATAAAAATACTCCCTTAACACAGACATCCGGTAATTTTTACCGGTTAAGATTTTTGATGTGTACCAGAAAAGAAAATATTGACAATACACAATACACGCTTTGACTAGCATTGTTATACAAACTGCCCGAGAGGTACAGAGACACATGAACTTGTAAGTTGTGAGGTTACCACGAAATCCACATTTTGGGAATGCCCGCCGGTAAAAAATACCGGATGTCTGTAGTTAAGGGTTAAACTGTATTATTGCATTTTTAACACGTTGGAGAAAAAATATTATATGATATGCTACGTGTTAAGAGTACATTCTTAAGGTAATCATGTAAATTGCAGAATTCGCTTCGCTCACTCTGCAAACATTATTCTATAAACACTTATATCATAAATAACTATTTTGGTTCTACTTACCCTCCAGTTCAAAGTTGAATTTGTGCCGTTCATTAATTTTACTTGGGGGGTGACAGCTATCCCTTCTCGGGGGTACAAATACATACGTTCAAGATAAGTCCGGAAATGGATAAACCGACTAATTCTAAGTAACTTTTAGTTTATAGAGTTTTTTAACTAGCTTAATACTTTTCGAGTTATCTCCGAGTGAAAATGTGTTTTTTTTAAACACGTTTTCAGTCTTCTTAAGTACAAGAGAATTTTTCTATTTTCTAGATCCGGAAATATATTTAAGTTTCTTGTGGAGGTAGAAACCATCAAGTTTTTTTTTGGAGGTCTTCTATTTCTTTACATGAATTATCGAGCTAAGATTCTTTGGTATGTTAAATTTTTCTTCTTATGACTTTGTTGATTTCACGGTATTTGATATTATTTCTATTTTTGTATTTCCGTTGAATTTCCATCAGGTGGGGAATTTCTTGTGTCATCCACAAAATTGATCCAAAATTATTGAAGGGTTTTGCTGACGTAATATATCTTGTTCTTTAATAATATCTATGTAAGAATTTAGATGGATATAGAAATTTTTTATTCTTCTACAGGTTACTTTATTACCATTTTATCGACTTTTTTACTTTTATACATTATTAAAAGAAGATTATTCTACAAACCCACGCCATGTAGCAAAAACCTTACACGAAATCTCAAATTAACCTACTAACCTCCAGTTTAGTCATCTTACACAAATTCTCCCAACGACCTTTAAAATAATTAACTACCGACCTGGTAAAAAAAGCTCCTGGTCGTGGCATGAAACTTTCTCCGGCATACAACTCCCGAAAACTCAAACAGTGAAAGCGCCTCTAAGAACAGCATAAAACGAACCAAAGGAGGGAGAAGACGAACGATGGAAGTTTAGGATCTGCCAGAAAAGGGATTGGAATGTTATTTCCTAATTTGTTTTAATTACGTTCATCGAGCAGGTATTCTCTTCCTCTGTTTATTCATATTGACGGGGAAAGACTGCTAAGTTGTCTTCTTAGGAACTTTCTTTTTAGAATTATAATGATGATAAAAGATATACTGTGTTTATGAAATATTAACGTAGTTATATTAACAAGTAAAATATAACATTTTAATTATTACATTTGAAGGGTGAAGGAAAAAAACAGGGAATGTCACATTTTATGAGAAATTGAGATATTGACACTTTCTAAAAGATATTTTATGTATTTACTATTTACAGTAGACTGGTAGATAATAACTTGGACCGTCCGACAAATATGCCTATTTAAAATAGTACTGCGAAGGAAAAAAACTGGAAATGTCCACGCGTGAAAGATAAAAACAAGGAGAGTCCACTTGAAAAAAAAAAACAAAAATTAACTACGTTTTTATTGCGAGTTTAATCGTTTAGTTTCCTTTGTTTATGTTTGTTAGAAAGTTCTTCTTCTTTTTAGGGTGCCAGTCCATCCGAACGTTGGTGATTATTCTGGCTATGATGACTTTGTTGGTTGCTATACGGAATAGTTGTGTTGAGATCTTTCTATACCATACTCTTATGTTAGCAAGGCAGACTATTCTTCTTCGTTCTGGGCCCTTTTTCCTTCAATTTTACCTTGTAAACTGTATTGGAGTAGCTCGTATCTGCCTTGATTCCTCAAGTCCTAAGTACGGCCCTTCAAAGTGTTGACTAAATTTGCGATTGTGTTCATCCTCCGTAGCTGTAGTACTTCTTCACTGGTGACTTTGTCTGTGCATGGTATCTTCAAGATCCTTCTGTACAGCCATAGCTCAAAAGCCTGAAATGTTAGAAACGACACGGCCTATAATGTTAGAATTAAGCGTAATGGAGTTTCTCAAGAAATTCATGTGTGTTTTAAAGCATTCATGTCAATACATGGTGTAACTAAGGGCAAAATTAAACACGTATAAACAAATTTAAAAGCAGGAACTTCTACAGGAACTTCTGGACAAGAAAAACCTGGTAAGCATGGTTCCCAGCATAGAAAGTTGCATCCAAAATCGCATGAAGCAGTATATAACCACATAAAGTCTTTTAAAACTAGAATATCCTGTTACAGTTGACACGAATCTAAGAAAAAGTATTTACCACAGAGTTTGAACATTACAAAAATGTTCAACTTGTTCAAAGAAAAACATCCGACCATTAAAGTTTCTTACGTTACATATTATCAGCAAATTTCGTTTGTCCTTTGGTTACTCAAGATCAGACACATGTTCAGCATGTGATTAATTCCAGGCGAAATTAAAATCATTAAATTGTGACAAGGTTGCTGCAGAAATTCGCAAATTATTAATTCAAAATGAGTTACACAAACGTAAGACACAGACATTCTATAATTTTAAAAAGGCTGCTCTCAAAAAGTCAAAAGCATCAGGCGACAATTGCATTAAACTATCAAAAAAATAATGTATTTCCTTTTGTTATAATTGATATTGCCATTACTATTGTCATAATTTTGTTTTCAGCCTTTCTATCAGCCGGTGGAACTAATGTTTGCAACGTAAAATATAACGTGATATTTGGACAGTCCTCGTTTTTTTCAGTTTTTATTTGTAGTTAGCTACTTTTTAATTTTTTTATCTCTGTTCTTTAAAAATTTGGTTGAAATGTGTTTGTGTATTAAATACAATGTACTTTAAGTTTACTAAATAAATATAAATACTATTTCTTCAGCGCAATGGTTTAAAGATATGTAGTCACAAACATTAAATTTCCTATCTTCTCAAAACAAAGATAACGTGACATTCCTTGTTTTTTTCCTTAACCCTTCATTTATTATCAAAAGCAATAAATTTGTTAAAAATTACCCGATAAATATTAATACAATATGTATTATATATTTTATTCCAAAATATGCTTTATATGTGGTACCGTAAAATGGGGTGTAGTTGACCGTTTTTCAACTTCAACTAAAGATATTTTCTAGATAACAAAATAAAATGTATCATATATTTTTGCATAATATATGTATAGGTCTTAACTTTAATTTTAGTAGAAAAAACAACGGGTATTTTAAAAAACCAAACTTAGAAGAAATAAATTGCCTCCTTGGTCAACTTCACCCCGAAAGGGGCGAACTTGACTGTTTGTGGTTTTACTTAATACAAACGATTTTTAGTTAACATTTTTAGTTAAGGGGTGAAGATAAACACACTAAAATGATTTTAAATTATAATAAACATTTTAGTCAACTTTTTATTACATAAAGAAAGTTACTTATTTAAAATTATATGCAGACAAGTCCAAAACAAAATACATCTCTCCTCTTCGGAAAATTTTTGGCGCATTTAATACTTTTATTTTACTTAGAGGAACATTGTCTTCGTGAAGAATATCAGGCCATATAAATTTTCCAAACTTTGAGAGTTTTCGGAAATTAACATTAGCTTTATCAACTGCTGAAATTTGTCCTGCAAAATGTTTAATATTCTCCTTACTTTGATATTCTATTACAACCCGTGAGTTTGCTTCTATATTATTAATGTGAAAGTATTCTGTTTCCTCAGCAATATTACTTTGAATGTCTGCAAGTTCATAGTCTTCTCTCCTTATGCTTATACACCCTCGGCATTTTACAAATTTATTGTCGATAAGTAGGTAATTATCTTTAAAAATATTTTACGGGTCAGCTCCCGTCCGCGTTTCATACTACGAAACAATAAAGCAGCGTCGATTCAATGTAGATCATGCAAGTTTTGACCTGATGGACATTTTCACCCCGGCGGTCAACTTCGCCCCAAATTTAAGCGAAAAGTGCATAAGTTGACAAATTTGAAGATTGTAACGAAACTTAAAAATTCATTCAATATTAGTAGGTGGTATTTTTATCTACAGTTAACGATTCGTTGAAATATTACCAACAGTTACCAATAATATTTTTAGTATAATGATTTTTATAACTAGTCCATGTGGTGAGACCGCTCCCGTCTGAAAAAAATTTCTGATTAGGTTTCTTTGTGGATTCCTATTAAAAAATGTCCCCTTTAACCAAATCTGAAGGGTGCCGGGCGGAATTTTTGGGCAGAAATTGTTTAAACAATTTTTTTAAACAAATACAAAAGAGCATGTTTTCTTGCTCTGGAACATACACTTTTAGATTTTTTGTGTCAATCTAAACAAGAAAGGTATCTTGTAATTTTTCTCTAAAATTGATAATTTTGGAGTTATAGGCGATTTAAAATCTAAGAAATGCGAAAATACGCATCCTCGAGGCTTAAAAACTCATATTTAAATTAGCATTTTTGAGGTTGCCAGATACTTAGATTGAACACTGAAAATTCAGCTTCAAGATTCTGAACAGTGATCGCGTCTAACTTTAATTTTTACCGTTGTTTTTTAATTGTTAAATATGCGTGTTTATCCGATTTTTTGCCGGTGCGGCGCGCTCCATTTAAAAAATCTCCTATTTTCACCCGAAAAATATTTTTTCTATATTCTTTGGGACATTCTAAATAAAATAAGTTTCTTGATATTTTTCTCAAAAGTTGATAGTTTTTAAGTTATAAGCGATTGAAAATCCGAAAAATGACAAAAAACGCATTTTTGGATTTTCAATCGCTTATAACTTTAAAACTAATAACTTTTGAGAAAAATGTCAAGAAATTTATTTTATTTAGACTGTCCCAAATAATCTAGAATCTTTTTTCGGAGGATAATTGGAGATTTTTGAAACGGAACGCGCCGCACCGGCAAAAAAAATCGGATAAATAAGCATAGTTAACAATTAACAAACAACGGTATAAATTAAGGTTAGACGCGATCACTCTTCAGAATCTGGAAGCTGAATATTTAGTCTTCAACTTAAGTATTTGGCAACCTCAAAAATACTAATTTCAATATGAGTTTTTAAGTCTCGAAAATGCGTATTTTCGCATTTTTCAGATTTTCAATCGCCTATAACTCGAGATTTACAAGATACCTTTCTTGTTCAGAATCACCGACAAAACTCAAAAGTATATGTTTTCGAGCAAAAAAACGTGATGTTTTGTATTTGTTTAAAAAAATTGTTTAAACAATTTCTGCCCAAAAATTCCGCCCGGCACCCTTCAGATTTGTTTAATGGGGACATTTTTGAATAGGTATCCACAAAGAAACCGAATCAGAAATTTTTCCAGACGGGAGCGGTCTCACCACATGGACTAAACAAAGTTTAAGAATATTCATTTTCTTACAAATTAAGTTAATAATTTCGAGGCCGCGTTTTTGGTATATACATGTTACAGTTCAAGTTGATTATCCAGTTGGAGTTGACTTTTCCTAGTTCGAGTCGACTCAAACGACTGGTTTTAGTAAAAGTTGATTATAAATATAAAATGAAGATTTAAATTCAACATTTACTAGTAAAAGTAGACTCCAACTAGTTAAAGTATACTCTTCCCAATGACATTTAGTAACAGTTGATTCACACAAACAACCGATTCTAGAAATTAAATGTTACTGTACATTATGTTCAAATCGTGATATTTATAGTCCAGTCTGTATCGTCGCCCCCGTTAGGCATATTATTCCAGTTCGATTTTTTGGCACAAACTTACTCAAAAAGAGGTCCTTATAACGAATCCATAGGGTGTCAGGTGGTACCGTAATCGAAAAATTGTTTAAACAATTTTTTTAAACAAATTCACAAAAACAAATTCACTTCGGACATTTTTTACATAATTAATTTGTGTCATTCCGAGCAAAAGAGGTCTTTTGTGATTTTTCTGTAAAATTTATTGTTCTCGTGTTATACGCGATTTAAAATTTCAAAAATGCGAAAATGACCATTTTCAAGGCTTAATAACTATAAACTACTTGGTCTGATCAACAACTGTGGTATACTTGGTTTAATCAAATTTGCATTATATTCTCTAAAAAGTAGAAGCTCTTTGTTCGCGGGGTAATGTTTCGGAAATATGCCGCGAATACGGAAACCGTGAATATGGAACGGTAATTTATATGGGGTTATAGGGGATACGTTCCTAGGTGACGGAATGAAAAAGCAAATAAATAAAAAAATCAGTTTAATTCAAATTTTGACCATTCAGATTGATTAATTACATATTAATTTCTGCTTTAGGCAATAGTTTAAAGAATTTGGTAAACTCCTGCTTGGTAGTTTTTAAAAATTGCTTCAATTTAGACTGATATTCATCAATCGCATTAGCAATTTGCTTGTTGAAGCCTCTTCTTCAATGGGTTGTGAATGTAACTTTTCGAACCCATCTCGTCCTTTCGAAATCCTTCCGCATTTCCCGCCTTTAGAAAACGCCACAGTTTTTTCCAGCATGATTTTGTAATGTGTATGGTTTCAGTTCTTGTAATGAATCTTTTACGTTTACGATCAAGAATATTTTCTATTTTCACTTACACTGATAAAACTGATTTTTCGGATCGAAACCCGTTTTTCATTTTTGAAGTTATACTTCTTTACCGGCGATATGAGGGTGAATTTTTATATGTTAAAACCTATGATCTCGGCGCATGCGCATTTTAACTTTGTTCTGATTGGATGTTCAAATGACATGTCAAGAATTATTCAATATGGCGGCTATGGTACAGCTGTAGTTTGATTATTTATGGTTGTTGCGTTTTAAAATTTGTGTGAAAAGAAACAACAAACAAAAGTTAGTTAATAGTTATACTGCCTTTTTAAATAGTTTTCATATACCTATATTTTTGGACTTTTGGACTATTTTGGACAAGGAAAACTCATTCTAATTTGGTAAGTAGTTTTTATTATAATCATATTGTAATTATACATTTGGATTAGGTTGAAATACAGTAGAGCGTCGATTATCCGAACTAATTGGGGGACATAGGTGTTCGGAAAACCGATTTGTTCGGATAATCGAACTACAATATATTGATACATATTTATAATCATACATGTTTATCCACAAGTGAATAAAAGCCATATTTATATACCTACATATTTATTTATATCTTGATAATAACAACTAGCAACTTGCTACAACTATGCTACAACTTGCAAAATGTGCAGTCTTTGCAACAACATAATTATTTTGGATACAATATTGAAGAAAATTGAAGATATTTTAAGCGTCAATTACTAACGCTTGCTCGGTATTCGAGTGCGGGACGCGGGAGTCGATAGTTTGAATAAGCGGTCGTTCGGTTGATCGACGTTCGGATAATCGACGCTCTACTGTACATTTATTTTCTCAAGAATGGGGATTTTAGAGAGAAATTCCAAATTAGTTCCGATTTTTATTTTTAAATTATGATTTTTTGGCGTAGATTTATTTATCTAGTAGGTATGTAATGCTTTGATTTACATACTTAATTTGATTACCAACAAAAGTTCTACCAATCTTCATCTAATATATTGTTTTTTTACTGTTTGGTTATATTTTAATATTTTCTTCAACAAAATTTAAACTACATAATTTAATTATATTCAAAACAACCGTCAAACAGTAAAACGTTCAGTTACCCTATTTTTCCACATGACAAATAATGTGGAATTGGACGAGTGAGTCTAGGCTTCGATTACGAATCAAAGCGCCCCGAAAGTCACGGGTTCGGTTCCCGATGCAAGTTTTTATTTTCTTATTTTTTTATGCATTTTGTGATTGTAAGTATATTTGTTATATATTTTTTTTTTCAGAAAATGCGTATTTAAAATTTTTGCCAACAATTATTATCGTTCAGAAATAATTTTTTCTTTGTGACGTTTTTCAACGTGTTTGTGTGCGTTTTATTCTTTTATTTTTTTAAATTTTTGGTATTGCCTTAAAAATCACATAATATGTAGTAGAAGTATAACTTCTTACGTGCGTACAAAGTACACACACATTCTTTTTTTGGTCAACATTATAAATTAGGAAGATAGCGGAAAAGACCTATTAGTTAATTACAATTTTTGTAAGGAATGGAGTAAAAAAATAAACAGGCAATGCAGCTCTTGCTAAAGCATGGAACCTGACATTGCGGCAGAATTTAATATTCTATGTTTTGAGTCATAGCATAGCCTATTTTACTTAAACATTATCATTGTTTATAGTCTCAAAACCACCGACGACGGCAACAGCGGGTTACCTCAATGGAACTGCAGATAGCTTTTGGAAACTTAATCTAGATATGTAGTTGTAATGCGGTCAATTTTATTTTTGTATTAGTGGATTTGCTAACTCATTGACAGATGGTACCAAATACTTTTGTTAGGTGTATTATAAAATTCGATCCGCGAATAAAGAAATCTTGGTCCGCGAATATAGGAATTGGGTCGCATTTTTTCAATCCGCGAATAGTGAAAACGCGAATAAAGAAAGCGCGAATAAGGAGCTTTTACTTTATACCATACATTTTATTAACTAAATTATTTATTTAATTTATAATTTATTTAAGAAAAAAATTGATTCGTTGTATTTTATGTAATGTACTGTAATGATATGCATCTGAATAAATTACATTGGAAGTCGTCCTCATTTTCTGCCACAATTCTTGCATCATCGGCTAACAAACAATTACTTTCTACGTTCTTAAAAGCGTTATGGCTCCAGTACACGTTGGGCTAACTAATTGGCCAATGAGTTGGGCCAATAAGTTGGGCCAAGTAAGAACAATGAATACATGGTGATTACACGTTGGTGGAGTTATCAGTCTGCATTAACCTTTATTAGTGGATAAACAAAAAAAAAACTCTGATTTTGGATATGGATGTGGAGACTGTAGCAGCCGCCGCAATTAATTTGTACAACGCGTTCAATGCTTATAGAAAAATGTACAAAACAAGAGTGATTAAAAAACAATGGCGTAAACGACGGTGCTTTTACACCGAAAAAAGTATTAATATAAAAACACAACCTTAAAATTAATACTTATAAAAATATCAGTATTGTGAGAAAACAAATGTTTTCAACTCAACGACAACAACGTGTTCATAACCAAACAGCTGTTTGGCAGATCGCGCAAGTTCCAAAAATCCTTTGATTTGTGCACCAAATACCGACAAAATTCGGTTTGCAGACCAACGCTGATCGCCAATCGCAAACTCATGCCAAGTGGTCCTGTACACGTTGGCTTAACTCCTTGGCCCAACTGATTGGCCCAACGTGTATTAGCTCCATTAGGATTATTACGTTTTTTCTATTGCCAGGAACTCAATTATATTTCGTGATTGTCTGCATAAGCCACTTTAATTGTCTAAAAAAGTATGTATTTCCTCCAAATTACCTACATAGTTTTTGGACTGTTTTTTTATTGTCTATCTTAAAATCTTTGCTTTTTCACATATTGTAACGTTTTTTTTTCTTAAGAATGTTTTCGGTGGATTTGCAGAAAAAAATTTAAGAAAAAGGATCCAATTATTCTAATTACTATGGTAGACCTGCCCTAGTTCCTTCATGTTACTTTTTTTTTAATATTCATTTTTTTTGTTAATCATAGGAATCCAAATCTAATCTCCTTGTAGATATCGATGCTTTAGGTAATATAATGCTGACTTTCTATTCATAAAGCTAAAAAAGGCTGGTATTATAAAGCTTGAAGTTTATGACGATAGTTTTAAAAGGAAATTATATAAAGTGCACGTCAAATATTCATTGGAAAAATAAAATAAAACCATAAAATATCAGAAATCTAATTAACTATCAGCCCGAGGAAAATTAATATTCATCTTTAAAGATTAAATTTTTTTTCAATTTATTCAAACTATTTTATTTTATAGTGAAGACCACTTCAAAGTTTAAGTTTGTAGAACAGTAACGTTTTAATTTACTTAGATATACAATATAATTTTAAATCAAATTTATGAAATAAATTTTTGAAGTTATAATGAACTTCTAGACACAATTATCACATCACTTCTTAATTTCAAAATGACGTGCCGTTTTATTTGTAATGTTCTAACCCTGTGTCCTTTTCAACATCCGTTTTTTAATTTAATTTAACCTAATACATAGTTGCCGAAATACTTTATTTGTTTATGCGTTAAAAAAATTTTGATACCTTTAAAATTAAAAGTAAAATTTAATAAAAAATTTTTGGCTTCGTAAAAGGTATATTAGTTTAAAATGCCCTTATAGGGCTACAAACATAGAAACAAAAGGTTTTCGCTCTGTAACAAGAGCATCATCAGTGTTACAAGAACATGGTGGGCCAACCAAAAAATACAAAGGTCAAAGCCTTTCAGACTAAAAGTTTTATATAGTTGCCAACATGGCAAAATCCACAGGATGGATAAAATTCCTATGGCTACGGCCCTAGGGCAACATATGACTCCCACACGTGGTAAGTGGGTCAAAAGGTAACATTAGGTCATTATGTTACAACAGGTGACAGGCACTGATTGTTGTCACTGTACAAAATGACCTAATGTTACCTTTTGACCCACTTACCACGTGTGGGAGTCATATGTTGCCCTAGGCAGTAGCCATAGGAATTTTATCCATCCTTTGGATTTTGCCATGTTGGCAACTATATAAGACTTTTAGTCTATTTTTGAAAGGCTTTGACCTTTGTATTTTTTGGTTAGCACACCATGTTCTTGTAACACTGATGATGCTCTTGTTACAGAGCGAAAACGTTTTGTTTCTATGTTTGTAGCCCTATAGGGGCTTTTTAAACTAATATACCTTTTACCAAGCCAAAAATTTTTTATTAAATTTTACTTGTAATTAATGGTATACAGCCAGCTACAGGAAATTTTCCTAGTGGACCTTTAAAATATTCAAGGCCACTCAAATAATCCAATTTCAATTCACTAAAAAGGATATAAAGTAGGTTAGATAGGTATAGTACCTACACTTTTATACCAAAAAGGTAAACAGTGATATGGTATTTTCTTTTAGTGCTTGGTGGACCCAATATTACAAGAAGATTGTCAACTCTGATGAAACTCATCGGAGTTTCCCAAGGAACAAAGAATACCGATTAAAGTTTCTACTTATAAGGAATTTTCTTATAACAATATTAATCCAGGAAATGTTGTGGTTGAGGAATATATTGGAGGCTTTACTCTTTTAACACTTACATGTTAACATTTACATGTCAACAGTGACACAAAAAAGTTAACAAAATACATATCTGGATATGAGACTTTCTGTAATAAAATCATAGAGTGGCCCACAATAGAAGCATAGTGTAATGTTGAGAGTGAATATCTTGATTAACCCGACATTGGTCGCTATCTGTGGTTTTCTCTCACGGTTTCAGAATATTGCACAGACATTTTTCGATGGTAAATTACACATGCTTTAGGCCTTCTAGTTTCCTAATTATCCTTCTTCTACAGTCGAATATACTTGAGATGGCTGCTCAGATGGTGGTTCGTTGACTTATGTCCCGATTTTTAAGTTTGTGTGCTTTACGTGAAAAATTCTATCGTCGCGCGACCACCCTGTATAATATTATTTAGCTTTATTTTATAGCGTTATTTTATAAGGTTATTTTATATTAAAGCATTATTTTATTTTGTATTTGCAATATGAATCGTGCAAAGATAATCTTACAACTTGCCATGTTGCAGGACAATAAAATAAAGGTACTAATAGTACCTACAAATTTGAAATTTACATACAGGGTGATTGATTAGTAGGGTAAACCTCAATAGCTGCGCTATAGTAATAGATAGCAATAAAAGTTAATAACAAAAATTTTAGCCACCTTTGAGCTTCACATTACAAAATTAGTTAGAATGTTACGATGTTCGAATGCACGATACGAATGTTCGATAACACAGTGGCAGACCTAACTTTTGTTTTTCTAAATGGAACACCCTACATTTTATTTTATATTCGAAATCCTGTTAACTTCTCCATCACAAAAATATAAAGGTTTGTAATGTTATACAGGGTATTTACAAAGTTATAACCAATTTTGTATGAAAATCGTAACAAGTTCAACTCCCTGTATAAATAGAAATTAGCACAACAGCAATAGTCTATTAATGCAATATTTTTTATTTATTGTCAAAATTTTAAAGAATTATTTATATTGCTAATTTTCTTTATATCGAACACAGGGTGAGTCAAAACGCAAGTACATTATTTTCTCAGTAATGTTAAATGGAACACCCTTTATTTTATATCATTATTGAAAAGTAACATTAACGTACTTTAATTTTTAATAACATTTCCTATGCCCAAATTTATTAGTTTTCGAGATATTTTCATTTTTTAGAGCAAATTATTTTAGGTGTTTAAATTTATCTAAATTGTAAGTAAGTCACGACTGAATTGACAATTGAAGATTAATTATCAATCCGGTAATCAATGTAACACTGTAGCAAATAAAGAAATAAATAGTTATTTATGTACTAAATCAGTAAAGTGACTCTTTATCGAACGAGCCTGATATTACGAGCAGAGGGAGCGAAGCGAGCGAGGCGAGTAACAGACTAGTTCGATAAAGAGTCTTTACTGACGTGGTGCATACAAAATTTTATCGCCAATCATATAAAACATTAACACTTACTTAATTACATCCTTCTAATGAAAAAATAATGTGTGTACTTTGTACGCACGTAAGAAATTATACATCTATTATTATGATTTCAACGAGATAAATATATTTTAAACAGTTTTATCGTATTTTTATTTAAATAATATACTAATTTTAATACCTAAAATAAAATACCAAAAATTAAAAATACCGTTAATAGTTACGTCATTGTTTATGAAGTGTAGCCTCCGGCAGCGAAGTTGCTTTTCCCGTGATGAATAGTAGAAAATCTAAATAAATGTATTTGCTAACAAATTATCAGTACCTACATATCTATCACCGTCCTATATATAATCGAATTAACAAAAGCACCATTTCATACTATATTCGCATTAACACGAAACTTAAAGGATTTAAGAATTCTTTTACTTTTACACAAAATAAAAATTTCGTATGACACTAATGACAGAAGGCTCTTGCATGATGGCCGATTTCGATGTTTAATCGATTGTTGTTAGGTATCAATATTGAATACATAATTACTAAATCTGTAAAGTTTTAATTTTGATTTATGTTTTATAAATATAATTGCAAAATTCTACAGAATTTCATTTTCTGAAATAAATTTAATTAATAATAACGTAAATTTTGTACAATATTTTTAAAAATTAAAGTAAATAAATTTTAAATTCACTCAAATAAATCAAATCGATTACTGCCATCGACCACTTACATTCAATCTCAGTTAATTTGATTAATCGCGGCAGGTAAAGTAAAATTCTTCTTTCAGTACAATAAAGTGTTACTTTACCGCCGCAAATGGCGGCAAATGAGTAAAATAATGAATGATTTTAGTGACGTTTGGCGATATAATAATTTATTAGTAATACATTTTACAAACAAAAACACAACCACTACATGCAACATTTTTGAAACAATTAAAAACTATCTTTTTATGTAAACGCAACAAATGAACGAAGAAAATTAGTAATAAATTTTACAAAAAAACACACAAACACAAAATACAATATTTTGTGAAAACAATTAAACAACACTTTTGTAGGTAAATGTATCAATGTAACAAAGAAAGAACGAAACATAATTTATCAGTAATACATTTTGCAAAAAAACATGTTTGAAAAAATTAGAAGCTACATTTAATAAAATATTTTTAATATTTAATTACATAAGGTGTTCAAGATTATCTCCTAACACATTTATGTACGCCTAAAAACGATCATTGAATGAGCTACTTACTCTACGGAGCATTTGTAAATTAACACATCGAAATACACTTTGTATTCTATTTTTCATCTAATCCCTTGTTGTTGGAGGTATTTTATAAACTTCATTATTAACGTAACCCCTAAAAAATCAGTCCAGTTTATTAAATTCTGGTGATTTGGGTGGCCACGCTACTGGTCCATTGAAAAATGAAAATATCTCGAAAACTAATAAATTTAGACATAGGGAATATTATCTAAAAATTAAAGTACGGTAATGGTACTTTTCAATAGTGATATAAAATACAGGATGTTCCATTTAAAATTACTGAGAAAATAATGTACTTGCGTTTTGACTCACCCTGTATTTGATATCAAGAAAATTAGAAATATCGACCATTCTTGAAAATTTTGACAATACATTAAAAAATATGGCATTAATAAACCATTGTTGTTTTGCTTATTTTTATTTATACAGGGAGTTGAACTTGTTACGATTTTCATATAAAATTGGTTATAACTTTGTAAATACCCTGTATAACATAACAAACCTTTATATTTTTGTGATGGAGAAGTTAACAGGATTTCGAATTTAAAATAAAATATAGGGTGTTCCAATTAAAAAAACATATGTTTGGTCTGCCACTGTGTTATCGAACACCCTGTAACATTCTAACTAATTTTGTAATGTGAAGCTCAAAGGTGGCTAAAATTTTTGTTATTAACTTTTATTGCTATCTATTACTATAGCGGAGCTATTGAGCTTTACCCTACTAATCAATCACCCTGTATATTGAAATATTATAGGTAATATTATTATCTCTACATTTTTAGATTAACATCTAACAGTCACAATGTGGAAAGCTAATAATAACTTTATTAAGTTTAAAATCTATTTTGAAAATTTTATTTCGCAACCAAAGGCTAAAGTTGGATATATGCGAGACAAAATCTCATGCGCGACCACTCACGTAAAAGTCGTCCTAGCGACCAATGCCGGGTTAAACCTTTATTTTTCTTGAGCTATGTTTACTGTTTATTATACAGATGTGTTACTGTATAATCTTGCCATTTATATGACTATTTCTCTATGATAATAATAAAATAAGTTCATTAAATTGTTACTTATTTTATTTCAAACTACAGCATATGCTAAAACTGGGAGAAATTGACTTAAAGATAATTTTTTCCAGTTTTAGTTATTGCAGAAATCCATTAAGTAAAAAAAATATTTTTTTTAAATTGAATTGAAAATTATTAAAACATAATGGACTATGGCATCTGTTTTATGAAGATATTGCGTATTATTCTTAAAGATTTTAAGAATTAATTTTAAGTTTTGTGAGAAATAAACAATTTTTCTTCATATCCAAGAAATATGAAAAACTGCACTTGACGGGTGACCGAAATAAACGATTCATTTTCGGTGAATTTTTATTTTGGTGTTTTTGGTCTAAAGTTAAAATCTTCTGAGCTACAGAGCAATAATTGAAAAAAGAAAATTTCGTAGCGCTAATTTGTTTATAATATAATTTCTGGTAAATAACTTTTCCTTCTTTTTTCCGAATTTGCCCAGACTATAATAGGCTAGCGGCACACTCCTAATTTGAGGATTAGGAATCGAAAAACCGACCATGACAGGTGAATGGAAAATTCTGGTCAGTTTTATGGTTTCAAGGTCCCTGAATCCTAATATGAAGTTTAATTTTATCTAGAGTTCGTGGAACATGTCCAAAAATTAAATTTTAAGCAAAAATGCGAAAAATCGATTTTGATGATTTTTTTAATTTAACTCGCTGTATCTTTGGTAGCTGTAAATATTTTCTTTTGAAAATTTTACTGTATCATCCTTGAAGTATTTAGATAACAATGAGTTTTGTTCAAATTATCTAAAAAAAAGTCAAAGTGGAGTTGTTAGTTTTTAAACATTTTGTCAGCAGATTTCGTTAGTTCCATGTTTAGTAAAAAAAGTTAAGTGACAACTTTTTAAGTTTATAATAACAACATAGCATTAAAACGAAAGTCATGAAGAAGTTTTCTGAAAAATTTGAAGTCCTTATTTCTCAAGATACTGACCACGGTGTATGGTGTGGTGAATGGCTAATTTTGGTCTTACTTTATGTTTTTGATGGTGTTGAACGCGAAAATGAGTTTGAATTTTAAATGGAGGAACATTGTCAAAATCGCAATTTTATCGTAAAATTAAAAAAAATGAAACCACGATTTTCTTAAAATTAAAAGTTGCGTTATTTCTTTTTTCTATAAAGCATTTTGTTCTGTGTACTCCATATTTTAACATAAACTTAAATTAAGATTAAAAAGCTAAATTTCAAATTTTGTCACTCAACTTTTGCGATTAAATCTGCACTTTTACGTTAGAGAACTCATAACTTTTATTATAATAAGAAAGAAAGATTGAAATAAGTCCTATTGTCTTCAGAAAGATAAGAAATATATACTATAAAAATTTCAGAAAAAAATTTTAAAATGGAGCAGAGTTGAAGCGAGACATAAAAAAACGTGATACCTTTTTTTATTATTTTTATGGTAAAATTGCAATTTTGACAATGTTCCCCCACGCAAAATGTAAAATAAAGCTAATACTTGTTTTTAAAACCACCAAAAACAAAAAGTATGACCAAAATTAGCCTTTCACCAGACCTTGGTCAGTATCTCCAGAAATAAGAGTTTTTTGGTGTGTGCTGCTCATTTACAAAGTCCCATAACTTTTTACCTATTGCATATTATAACACAAAATTTTCCAGAAAACTTCCTCATGAAATATACTTTTTTGTATTCTTCGTTAAAATTATAAACTACAAAGTTCGTCATTTAACTTTTTTAGGTAAACATGAAACTAACTAAATCCGACGATAAAATATTTAAAAATTTACAAATTCTCTTTTAAATTGCGTAAACATTTGAGATAAATTTCATTGTTATTCAAGTACTTCAGTGATAACACAGTAAAATTTTCAAAAGGAAATTTGCACGTTGAACAAAGATAGAGCGAGGTAAATTTGAAAAATCATCAAAATTGATTTTTCGCATTTTTGCATAAAATTTAATTTTTTAACATGTTCCACCAACTCTAGAAAAAAATAAACTCCATATTCGAATTCAGCGACCTCGCAAACATAAATAATGACTAAAATTGGCCATTTACCTTGAAGTTCATTTTCGTGGTCGGTATGACGTAATTTTAGGGGTTGCTGCCGTTCGCATAATAATTAAAAATTAAAGTAATTATTTCTCAAAGATATCAGGGGTAAAAATGGTCCTTTAAGGGTAGCGCTGTTTTCGTAAGCTTCTGTAAATATGGTAGGCTAGAGAAAGATCAATCCTGTTATATTATATAAACTACACTTACATTATAAAATTACGTGCATAGAAATCGGCCCACTTAAAATTTGGTCATTTTTAATGTCTTATATTTCCTAAAGCTATTGGCCGCTTTAAGTGATTTTTCGAACATGTTATAGCCTGATTCTTTAACAATGCCACTGTAATACTATTGTGGCTAAACAGGTAAATGTTTATTGTATACCGGGTGTGCCAATCAAACTGCGTTTTTTTCTCAAAGTTCGCATCACCCTGTGGAATATTCTAGCATTTATAAAATACTGAAATTAAAACCCGACTATAGCCCCAGGTTTTTTAACATTCTGTTTTTTGATTCATTCGTTTATGTTGGATAATAAAAAAGTTAGGTAGTTTTATAACTATAGATGTTCTTCATCAATACACGGTGTTTTTAAATAAGTGCGGCAAAACAAATTACGGGATGTTGAATTCTTTCTTACAAACTGACGATTTATTTTATTGCTTTAAAACCGGTTGAGATATGCCAATAAAATTTGGTGGCTTTCGAGACGTAGTTATTGCACATTTTTTGACATAAACTTAAGAATTTAATATTCACCATTAGCGCGCATACCGATCATATTACCCGTATGCACGCTAATGGTGAATATAAATTTCTTAACTTTATGTCAAAAAATCTGCATTAACTATCTCTTAAAACCTACCAAATTTCATTTCCATATCTCAACTGGTTTTAAAGCAATGAATAAGTCGCCAGTTTGTAAGAAAAAATTCGATATCCCGTATCTCGGAAATGAAACATTTGCGGACATACGTTTATAAAGCCAATTATTTCTTCATGCAGAATTGCTGAAGAACATGTTTAGTTGTTAAAGTACCTAACTTTTTTATAGTTGGGTTTTAATTTCAGTATTTTATAAATGCTAGAATATTCCACAGGGTGATGCGAACTTTGAAAAAAAAAACACAGTTTGATTGGTACACCCGGTATAAAATGAAAATGTGCCTCTTTAGGAACAAGATTATCACAGTGGTATTGTTAAAGATTCAGGCTGTAAAATGTTCAAAAAATCACTTAAATCGGCTAACAGGTTTAGGAAATATGAGACATCAAAAATGACCAAATATTTAAGTGGGGCGATTTCTACGCACGTAAGTTTAGTTTGGGACGGTAGATCATCATACATTTCAATTTAAAAGTACTCTAGGTAAAAATAAAAAAGAAAATGCTGACTCACAATTGGTTTTTTTGTAAAAAACGGCCAATTTTGAACTCTTCCATTTCAGCTATTACTTACCAATTAAAAATATATTCTTTACTCCCTTTTAATCTACTTCTGTTTTTGAAATAATACTTTTGTATTATTGTCTAGCTTTAAATCAATTTAGTCCATTGAAATGTTACATTTAGGGTTGCATTTCTTAGAGGAGTCAATTTTATTTTTTTAATGTGTAGGGGGGTTCAGTAGAAGATTATGTTCAATTTTTTGGGGTGACCATCCTTGTCCCCCAGCCGCCATATTGGAGAAAGGGGTGCAAAGGGCTTTCGCGCTGTATCTCCTAAACTAGTAACCCTACAGAAAATTTGATTACGCATAAAATGTAGCAAATTAAATTTTATACAATTTTACGTTACTTTTTATCGTTAAGTGACCAACAAAAATTTATAAAAAAAGATAAGAGAAAATTTTTTAAAGAAATTTCTTTTGGAGGTTATAACTTTTTTTCCGTAAATTTCACAATAAAATAACATCACACCGACTTTGTAGAGAATTTTTCAATGAACAATTTTCACTATAAAGTTGTTTAATTTAATTTACTATCTAGGTTTACAGCGCTCCAAACTTGACCAGATTCTCGAATTTTCATAGGAATAAACTTTTCTATCTATGTATTAGGCGAGCGACAGCAACCCCTGAAAATTACGTTATGCCGACCACGAAAATCAAATTTAAGGTGAATGACCAATTTTGGTCATTTTTTATGTTTTCGACGTAGCTAAATCCGAATATGAAGTTTATTTTTTTCTAGAGTTGGTGGAACATGTTCAAAAATCAAATTTTATACAAAATCGCCAAAAATCAATTTTGATGATTTTTCAAATTTACCTCGCTGTATCTTTGGTCGCTGTAAATATTTACTTTTGAAAATTTTACTGTGTCATATTTGAAGTATGAAGATAACAACTAAATTTGTCCAAAATATTTAGACACATTTAAAAAGGAGTTGTTAATTTTTAAACATTTTGTCATCAAATTTCGTTAGTTTCATGTTTACTTAAAAAACTTGAAAGGCAAACTTTTTAGTTTATAATTATTATAACCAACACAGCAATAAAATATAATTCATGAAGTAGTTTTTTGGAAAATTCTAAGTGAAAATATACAATACAAAAAGAAGTTATGTTACTCCATAGACAAGCGGCACACCCGAAAAAACGCTAATATCTCGAGATCCTGATCACGGTGTGGTGAATGGCTAATTTGGATCATATTTTATAATTTTGATATCAAAAATCGTTTTTTGCTCTTCTTAAGAATTTTGCATTTTGCGGTTGCGTCATTTTTCTTCAGGACCGGCGAATTTCTCCTCTAACAACTTCTTGGGTCTTTTCTATATATGCTTAGGGTTATAAGTTTTATTGTAGGGAGAAAGGTCAAAAATAGATTAATAATAGCATAGGAATGTTAAAATCATAATAAATTGTATAAATAAAAAATATATAAATAGAGAAGTAAGCCTAACGTTTTGTTTTTATTCTATCCCTATGAGCATTCGAGAATCTGGTTAAGTTTGGAGCGCTGTAAAACCTATATAAATAAATAGAATTAAACAACTTTATAGTGGAAATTGTTCGACGAAAAACCCTCTACAAAATTGCTATACTCTTATTTTATTTTAAAATAAACTGAAAAAAGTTATAACATCCAAAAGGAAACTTGTTAAAATTTTTTTACATATTTTTGTTTATATTTCTTTGTTGGTCACTTGACGATAAAAAGTAATATAAACAAAAATTGTGGAAAATTTAATTTGCTACATTTTATGTTTAATTAGATTTTCCGTAGAGTTGGTAGTTTACGAGATATTGCGCGAAACCCCTTTGCACCCCATTTCCAAGATACCGGCGGGGGGACAAGGGTGGCGACACCAAAAACTTAAACTTAAGCGTCTGCTGATCGCCCCTACACATTAAAGAAATAAAATTGACTCCTCTAAATTATGCAAGGTATGGCCTAAAAAATGTAACATTTTAATGGATTTGTTACATTATATTTTGTTTGTTTTGAGCCCCTTTTAAATTCAAAGGTTTGTGGTTGGAAATCACAAGAAAAAATAAAAACAATACTACAATTCTTCATATTTTTTACTAATGTGAAATGTGTAGTACATTGTTTACGATAATTCGAAAATTTTACGCAAGAGAGGTTTTATTAATAAACAAGACGACAAATATTATCAATTTGTTTTACTCTGCAGTATATATGTTATCGTCAAAGCCCGAATTTCAGGCACTCCTAGGTTTGACTAGGCAATCCTCAGGTCTGACTGACGGTCTTAGTCAAAGCCCGAAATAAATTACAGTTTCGGCCTTTGACTAGTCAAACCTAGGAGAGACTAAGCTGGTCAGGCAAAGGTCGAAATTTAATTTTATGAAATCGGGGTTTGACTAGTCAAACCCCGATCAGCTATTACAATGTCGTAATTTGTTAGATTAGGTTTAATAAAACTCCATTTTTTAATTTTAATGTTTATTATTTTTATATTGTCGTAATTAAAATAAAAAAATTAGTGCTGATTCTCACATGTTGAGGCATTATGACATTTAGTTTTTCTTAAGTATCTCCAGAACACTTCTATTTAGAAAAACGAAAACTGGTACGCTTATTTATCTCCCAGAAATAAATCGATTACATTAATTACGAATTTCTAGTACCGTTCATAGGCGTCTGTTTTGGGTAGGGCAACGCATATTTTATCGCATAACTTTTTTGTCATTGACTTCTAAGCACTTTTGACACCGGATTATTAAATTGTGAGGTATTATAGTATTAAAATGTACTTTGCTCTAAGTCGGTAGAATGCACCGTTTCTAGAAAAGTCGATTTGAAAATTTTTCGTTTTTTTTTAATTTGAAAAAACATTAAAAAACTATTTAGAAAAACGAAAACTGGTAGGTACGTTTTTGCGAAATTCTAGTACAGGTTATATGCGTTCGTTTTGGGTAGGTCGACGGTTATTTTATCGCCTAACTTTTTTCTCTAATTTTTAAGCATTTTTGATACTTGATGATTAAATTATGAGGTATTCTAGTACTAATAGCTACTTTTGCTTCAAGTCGGTAACATAGACCGTGTTTTTCTGATTATTTCATTCGTAGGAGATTCTGACCAATAGAAAGCTACAGAAATAAAAACTAAGTGATAATTTTTGATAATATCCCGTCGTCAAGCATTACGTCAGATGCCCTTCGTTACTATGCAAAAATGAACATTCAGTGACATTAATGACAATTAATGTTTTACAACTTGTCACAGAGAACACCAAGAAACATGTCTAGCAAATATTCGGGTGAAGATATCAATAAAATATTAGTTAAAATTATTTAAAAATACAGTTTTATTTATGAAATAATCTCAGCGAATTACCCTCGATCTCTAAAATTATTATCGACTTGTGCCACTTTGACATAATTTTTGGCATAAAACTGTCAAAGTGTCACTTGGAAAACACATTGATAATTTTAGAGCTCTCGTACAATTCAACTACTGAAAATTGTTTTCAAATTCAAAAAACTAAAAATTTTTAAATCGATTTTTCTAGAAAACGGTGCATTTTATAGACTTAAAGTAGGAATACCTTTTAGTATTAGAATGTCTCATTAATTTAATAATCCAGTGTCAAAAATAATTAGAAGTTAGAGACAAAAAAGTTATGCGATAAAATAACCGTTGCCCTACTCAAAACGGACGCCTATGACCGGTACTAGAAATTCGTAATTATTGATGGAATCGATTTATCTTTGGAAGATAAATAAGCGTACCAGTTTTTGTCTTTCTAAATAGAAGTGTTCTGGATATATTTAAGAAAAACTAAATGCCATAATGCCTCAACATGTGAGAATAAACACTAATTTATTTAAAAATAAAAACGTATACCATTTTTATTCATTCAGTTGCGGTGCGAAACCAAAACTGTCTTAATTTTTACTCAGATCAGAGAGTGCAGCCAGCACTCTTATCGACGATTTCACCTCTTGTTAGAGGTTCATCAGAGACTGCATAGGCTGCTTTTCTCTGGCCCAGGTAAAAATTTTCGACATATCCATCTCCTTCATCTTCCATCAACTTAGTCTTTTAGTCTTTTACTAATTTATTTATTTTAATTACGACAATATAAAAATAATAAACAATAAAATTAAAAAATGACGTTTTATTGAACCTAATCTAACAAATTACGACATTTTAATAGCTGATCGGGGTTTGACTAGTCAAACCCCGATTTCATAAAATTAAATTTCGACCTTTGCCTGACCAATGTAGTCTCTCCTAGGTTTGACTAGTCAAAGGCCGAAACTGTAATTTATTTCGGGCTTTGACTAAGACCGTCAGTCAGACCTGAGGATTGCCTAGTCAAACCTAGGAGTGCCTGAAATTCGGGCTTTGACTACAACATATAGACTAAGAGCCGCTATAGGTGAAATTTCTTAATCATTTTAGGCACTATGGTACCCTATAACTTAAATAGTAGAACCTAAAAGAAAACGTTTGAACACTGTGCCGTCACTTTTCAGTGGCACATGCGTCGACAGTGGCGCATCAAATTTTCCACTTATGGACGGGAACAATAAATTAAATGTTACCCTCCCTTACTAACAGAATTATTTTTTTAAGTTCTATGTGATTAACACATAGGATTCAGCGTAATTTTAACCCACCGCCCCCTTCCCCCTGCCCCCACCATCAAAAACTTCATTTTTCGTTTTTATTTTTTTTTTTGGTGGGATGCAATCAATTTTAAAATTTCAAAAAATTCACACGTATATCTGAGCCTTTTATAAAACATGCTTATTTTTTATAGAGCCATAGGTAGAGTGTACCTAACCTCAAAAAATTAAAAAAAATTTTTTTTTCAAAAAAGCCTGTAACTTTTTTTGACGAATAGCTGCAGGTCTAATTTTTTCTTAATCTTATGTGATTTATTAAACACTATATTTTTAATTTTTTTCAGATTTTTTCGTTAGGCTCCCTACCTTCAAAAATCCGAAAAACTGTTTTTTGGGGGGTTTTGGGGGATTTTCCCTATTTTATAGACTTCATAATATATCAAATCAATTTTGTTTTTATAGGTTATATGTAACTTGAAGTAACTGAGTCCTTTAGAATATTTAAAAATTAGAAAAGCACGTTCAAACCCCCCAAAACCCCCTTAAAAAACAGTTTTTTTGATTTTTGAAGGTGATTAGCGTTACAGAAAAATCTGAAAAAAAAATCACTAATATAGTGTTTGATAAAATACACAAGACTAGGAAAAAATTAGATCTGCAGCTATCCCCAAAAGTTAAATACTTTTTTCCAAAAAAAAAATTTTAAAAAATTTTTTTGAGGTTATGTACACTCAACCTACGAGTCTATAAAAAATAGACGTGTTTTAGAAAAGCCTTAACAATGTGTGTGAATTTTTTGAAATTTTGAAAAAAATAAAATCAAAAAATAAAGTTTTTGATGGTGGGGGTAGGGAGAAGGGGGTGGTGGTTTAAAATTACGATGAATCTTATGTCTTAATTACATAGAACTTAAAACAATGAAAAAATTAAATTCTGGTAATGAGGGAGGGTATTTTTTAATTTATGTATCCCGTCCATAAGTGAAAAGTTTGATGCGCCACTGTAGACGCATGTGCCACTGAAAAGTGACGGCACAGTGCTCAAACGTTTTCTTTTAGGTTCTACTATTTAAGTTATAGGGTCCTGTCGTGCCTAAAATGATTAAGAAATTTCACCTATAGCGGCTCTTAGTCTAATATATAGGTCTGGATCCCGCGTATGAAAAAAAAGTTCATTAATAGCAAGCTGAAAATTTGTTAATAGCTTAAGGGTGTCTAGTCGGATAAACTTTGATATAAGGGAACACTGTAACAGGGGCAGTTTTAATTGTGGAACAGGTTAAAAATTTGGAACGGTTACACCACTAAAACGGCACATTTATTTTGTCCGACAGAACAGACTTAAACTCTCGGAACAGAGATTAAACTCTCATGCAAAAATCAGACTGCTATTTATCACCTGTCATAATTCCTGTCATTTGACATATTCTACATGTTCCACTCATTAAAACGCCCATTTGGTGATAAATATCAGTCGGATTTTTGCATGAGAGTTTAACCTCTGTTTGAATAGTTTAAGTTTGTTCTGTCGGACAAAATACGTGTGCCGTTTTCGTGGTGTGACCGTTCCAAATTTTTAACCTGTTCCACCATTAAAACTGCCCCTGTTCCAGTGTTCCCATATATCAAAGTTTATCCCACTAGACACCCTTAAGCTATTAACAAATTTTCAGCTTGCTATTAATTTCATACGCGGGATCCAGACCTAACAAGGTAGGTATTATAATTAAGCTTTTCCTACAAAATATCCTTAAAGAAGCAATAAATTACAGGAGATTTTGTATAGGGATCATTCAATTATTTCTTAATGGCCGAATCTTTCCACTATATCTCAATAACATACACAAATCGACTGTTGCTGCGATGTAGCTACTAATTCTCTCATCAATATTTAATACTTCATCGTCGAATAGTGAGTTCGAGATAAAGCCGCCTTTCCTACTAGCGATCCCTAAAACACCTCTAGCTTTAAAAGTGACCTTGTACACGGCTTATAGGAGATAACAGGGAATCAGGTAACACAATATGTGAGATCCGAGGAATTATTTACTTAATTAGATTCAAATCAATGATGAAAAATAATCTTTAATATAATTATACATTACAGTGAATATTGCTTTTGACTTTTGTTTTAGAAGAATTAATTGGACTGCCATTTAACCAGTAATTATTATAATTGATATCTTTCTTTTATTGTTCAGTGTATTGCTAATGTTTATGGTAGGGAGCTGAATCGGGGATTTTGCGCGTTACTCGAGCGCGTCAGAAAATCACATGAGGAGAATCCTGATACCCTATAAATGTACCACTACCATATTATATGGACTATTAATAAAGAGAAGTGCGTTGGGATAGTCCATAAAAAAAGATATCCTTATAAAAACTCAAAAACGTCAGTTTAAGCCAAAACGTCCAACAATATGTAGGTTCTATGTAGGCCCAAGGGTGGGAAAAAAATGTACACCTCGAAAATAGCTAATACATAATAATATATGTTTATTGGGAGTGGTTAGAAATAAATTAAACCTAAGAATCTATGCTTAGTAAACAGAGCATTTCCTAAAATATTAATACAAACGATGTACAAACCTTACAACAAAATTACGATGTACATCAAAATTAAATTACTAGTAAAAGCCAGTAATTCAGATTTGTCGATTTTTTCCATAGTGCAGCCAGTATGTGAAACAATTGTGCATCTAATGATAGAAGTATATAATTTGGACCACATATATTACACATATAAAGGTTCAAATTTAGATATGAAACCATCTCATATTTTTCCTTTTGCAAAAATGGCGGGCATTCAAAATGGCGAATATACATATGTGGTTTATAGCACGATAAGTTTTGAACGAGATTTCAAGAAAATTTGGTATATAGTTTCCTTTTTTTTATGTGTAAGGTCAAGGACTTAAACCGGAAGAATAGGTTTACCAGAAGTTGTGTTTTCCTGGTTTCTATGTAAAAATATGTTGTTTTTTTTCAATTCTTTCACCCTGTATGTAATAATTTTTCAAAAAGTACCGCCGTAGAAAAGAGCGTAAAAATATTTTTTAGGAAATATTTTGAACTTATGAGTTATGTTAATTACCATTTAATAAATGCATAACCTATGTTCACATGCACCTATTGGCGGCAGATTCATTTTTAATGTTAGCCATTTTTGTAAAAGACAAAATCTGAGATGGCCTCATATCTAAATTTGAATCTTTGTATGTGTAGTATGTGTTTTCCAAATTATATGCTTCTACCATTAAATGCACAATAATTCTTATATTAATACTTGCATGAATCTGCCGCACATGGATACCTACATGTGAAGATATATTATGCATTTATTATAGGGTAATTAGTATCACTAAAGGGTTCAAAATATTTGCTAACAAATATTTTTACGCTCTTTCCAACGCCGCTATTACCATTTTGAAAAATTAATATATACAGGATGAAAGAACTGAAACAATAAACAACACATTAAAAAAAAACAGGAAAAACACAACTTCTGGTAAACCCATTCTTCCGGTTCAAGAGCTTGATTTTTTATATAAAAAAAAGCACCTATTTACCAAATATGATTGAAATCGGACTTTTCGTTCAAAAGTTATCGTGCTATTAGTCACACATGTATAGTCGCCAATTTGAATTCCCGCCTTTTTTGTAAAGGGCAAAACCTGAGATGGCCACGTATCTAAATTTAAACCGTCGTATGTATAGTATATGTGGTCCAAATTATATGATTCTACCATTAAATACACAATAATGTTTATAATATTTGCACGAACCTGCCGCACATAGGTACAGCCGGTTCCTAAAAAAACTGATACGACTCTTAGTAAGATTTCATCATATTGAGCAGTGTATTTGATTGATCTGACATTATATTTATTATGACAGACAAATAATAAAATAAACAAACAACAAACAACTGATTCATGAAAAAAACTAATAAGTATTTTAGAAAAATTTAAACGCAGGATGAAAGATTACATTATTACCGAGGGCGGAAAGCCCCTTAGAATAAACAAGCAGTTTCTATTGAATGAAATATTTGAAATTAAATATCACACTTTTTTTATTTTCAGCCCTGTAACTTATTAAAATAAATAATATAGAAGTTTTCAGGGACTTTCAGCCCTCGGTAATAATGTAGTCTTTCATTCTGAGTTTAAATTTTTCAAAAATATTTATCAGCTTTCTCAGGATTCGAAAAAAAAATGAATACAATTAAAATACATTGGGAATTTTGACATGCATCACAATTTTGCATTAACTCAATGTAGAAATCTAAACTGTTGAATTCCAACTTCCCTAATTATTTGACATCAAAAGACATTAGAAACTATTTGTAGATGATCCAAATCTGTATTGAAAACAACTGTTAAAATTGGTCTACGTAATTAAACATATTCCAAAATTTTGTAAAAATGTAATACATTTCAGTTTTCAGCCCAAACTTAGGCCACACACAATGCAATAATGTTCACATTTTTGAACTGTCAATATTTTTATTTTATCATCTATTGTTTAAAAACAATACAGTTGATAAGATACCCTCAGTTGCGGAGAAAGAATTAATAATAAAGATTAATAATAAAGTCTAATAACCGTAGAACAGAATAAGCTATCTGACAAATTTTAAGATTTGGCAGTGACATTGACAGTATGTAAATATTAAGTATTTATCCTTCAAAATACACTGCTCAATTTTCTACAAAATACGCGTCAAGAGTCGTATCAGTTTTTTTTTGGAACCAGGTGTACATGTCAAGATAAGTTATACATCTATTACATGGTAATTGACATAACTAAAATTTAAAAATATTTCCTTAAAAAATATTTTTACGGGCTTTTCAATCCCGGTATTACCTTTTTAAAAAAATTAATATATAAAGGGTAAAAGAATTAAAAAAAAAACAACATATTTTTAAATAAAAAGTCAGGACAAACTTAATTTCTGGTAAACCGATTCTTCCGGTTCAGGAGCTCGATCTTGTACATTAAAAAAACCCATAATATACCAAATTTGGTTGAAGTCGGAGTTTTCGTTAAAAAGTTATCGTGCTATTATTCACATATGTATCGTCGCCATTTTGAATGCTCGCCATTTTTGTAAAGGGTAAAATCTGAGATGGCCTCATATCTAATTTTGAACCCGTATATGTGTAGTGTATGTTGCCCAAATTATATGCTTCTATCACTAAATGCACAATTCTTATAATATTTGCACCCATCTGCCGCACTACCACATTTTTTATTTCAACCTCCTTATTAGTGTGCTGGATAATTATGTAATCATAGGTCTATATTTATGTATATTATGTTCTTGTCAACCATAAATTATATAGAAACCTTTAGTAACAAATTTTATCAAGGGTGGACATTTTGCAGCCACCCATATTTAATTCAAGATATTACTTTAATTTTCAAAAATATCGGTATCACCAAATTAACATTCGATAAAGGGACATCGTTTTAAAAATATATAATTTTTGAAAAATTTTGGTACGCGAAATAAATGTCACAAGGGAATACGCATTGAGTGTGACAAGGGTTACGACAAGGTAAATTAGGTAAGTATATGAAGAACAGTGTATATTTGTAAATCTGACGATTTTAGCGAGGCAAATTTTAAGGAAATTAGCGAGTAACAAGGTTTCACAAAAAAGCGAATATTTCGCGAAATGAACATCCGATCGAAAAACTGAAAAATACGTGTTCAATATTTTTCAAAAATTTATCGAATTACACCAAACTAAACACGATCCCCCACGGAGGTGAGGTGGGGGTTACTTTAAAATCTTAAATCGGAATCCCCATCTTTAATTGTAGATTTAGAATCCTTACATAAAAATAAATAACTCTTATTCGAGACGTTTTTTCGAATTATGGATAGATATGATAGATTTTCGCTATAATAGGAAAATTTGTCTTTGGAAATAAATAATTAAATTAAAAAATGGAAAATCTTTACTAAAATGGAAAACTTAACTTTACTTTTTTCGTTTTAGTACCTATATTCACAACCCAATAGGTTCCCATGACGTTTTAGTAACTGCAACTTTAGCATCCAGAACTCCCCTACTAATTAGGAAAAAAGGTGACATGTGTTTTATTATTTTTTCACCTACCTCTACTGAAAATATACTTTTCCTGACCTAATTGTAGGGAGCAAAGTCATACTTTTCCTCCCTAGGAAGACAAAGTACTTTTACTCCCTACGGAGTAAAAGTAAAAGTGACGTCATGGTATGTCATTGATGAAATAATTTATTGACACCCTATATAATATTGTATTTTCTACTACGTAAGTATCTATACATTTTAACGTTTATTTATAGAACTCCCTGTATTTGGCAGAATGGTAAAAAACAAAAAATTGTTATTTTGATTTACCTAACAATGTGTATATTAATAATTTTACTTATATTTTGACAGTTAACAGTTATACTGTACCTACTTGTTAGTTTTAGTTCTCTAATAAATTTTGTTAGTTAGTTACATAAATAAATTATTTAAAAATGAAAAAATGACTTGTTATTTGAGGAAGGTGGGAAAACCATATGTATAATATGGGAGTAAAGTACCTTTTCCTCCATTGCATGATTCCTGCCCTCCGCTAGGCGTCGGGCAGTAAACTTCATTCTCGTGAGGAAAAGTAGCACTTTGCTCCCTTGTTACACAAATAGCTATTATGTTTACCCCTGTAAGAAAAAATTTAATCATTTTATACTTTTTTTAATAGGGTCCTAAAATTGTTGACGTGTGGCATGTTTGGGTTAAATGTTATGTATGAGATTTTATGTGGGATTATATATTAAATGTTTATATTATATGTTTATATGGGATTAGCCACAGTTACGTTGTAACGACAATTACATAGTTTTACCTGAAATACTTAAAGTTTCAATTTCCACTTCGGAAATCGTTGTCAAAAGTTATCAAGAAAATTCGCTGATAAGATGTGTGCAACCACGACTGCAAAGTTGTTGTTATTATTGAGGTTGTGGCATACCCCTTTCAACAAAATATTGTACTTTGCCTATGATTAATTTTGTAATTATTTTATGATTCCGTTTTTTTATGGTTACATTTTGGTTTGAGTAAAAATTTAAATAACTGTTGTAGTACGTTCTTTAACGGTAAAATATTGCAAAACCTCTAAATATTAAAGAACCGTTTGGATTGACATGGAATTTGGCATACACATAGCTAACAAGTCAAAGAAAAAAAGTGATATTGTGTCGATATGTGCTCCCTCTTGGGGGTGAAAAAATATTCGTCCAAAGTAAGTCCGGAAATGGATAAACTGACTAATTCTAAGTAACTTTTGTTCTATAGAGTTTTTTTACTAAGTCAATACTTTTTGAGCTATCTGCCAGTGAATATATTCATTTTCTTAACAAATAACTACACTTTTAGACGGTTTTTCGCAAATAACTCAAATAGTAAGTATTTTGTCGAAAAAACAACAATATAGCCTGTAAATTTTTTTAAAAAATGGTGTATACATCACGTCTCTATACCTACTAGAAGCAGAGTTATAGCTAATTAAAAATAGGTTCATATTCGTCAAATTCTTAATGGAATATTTTAACGTGAAATAACCAAAAATGAAGCACATTTCGGGGAAAACTCATTTCAACTTATTTAAAGTTTGTAAAAGATGCTTCATTTTTGTTTAATAAAAAAATTTTTTAACATCAAAAGTAAACAGGTTACGCTCAAAATAAACTTAGTCCCTTTTTTTGGTAAAAATGGGGAAAGTCACCCCCTAATTAGTATCTTAAATGAACTTAATCGTTAGGACTTCACAAGTTTCTTGACTTGTGTATGTATTGTTTATATGATCTGTAAGTTTCATCGGTTCAAAGTCCTTATTTTTGAAAGGGCTGTAGTTAAAAGTGGTTGAACGAGTCACTGATCACGAATGTATGCAAATTAAGAAACACCAAATCTTAATCAATTTTTGTGTCACAGAAAAACAAAAAATACATGATATTAAGAAAAGCAATAATGACTTTCTTCTTTTTCGAGATTTTTGATATCTCTAACAATTTTTAAGTTATTTTGAAAAAAAGCATATTTTTCAAAATTAAAATTTTTAAAAATTTTACTTTAAAATCAATGTTTTTCAAAAATAAGCACTTTGAATCGATGAAACTTACAGATCATATAAACACAACATAAGTAATATAATTTGTGGAGCAATAACGATTAATTTCAGTTAAGTTTCTATTTAGGGGGTGGTCTTCCCGATTTTTTTTGCCAAAACAAAAGGGACCAACTTTATTTTGAGCGTAACTTGCTTGAATTTAATGCTAGAAACTTATTATAAAAACAGAAATAAAGCTTTTTTTCAAACACTTTAAAAAAGTTAAAATGAGGTTTCCCCAAAAAGTGCTTAATTTTTTGGATATTTCACTTCGAAATATTGTATTTAAAATTTGGTGAACATGAATCTATTTTTGATTAGCTATAACTCTGGTTCTACGAGGTCCAGGGACCTAACGCGTACATCATTTTTTTACTTTTTTACAGGCTATATTTTTGCTAAAAACGTTTTTTTCGACGAAATATTTACTTTTTGAGTTACTTGCGAAAAACCGTCTAAAAATGTAGTTATTTTGTTGAAAAATGAATATATTCACTCGCAAATAACTCGAAAAATGCTGACTTGGCTAAAAAGCTTTATAGAACAAAAGTTACTTAAAATTAGTCAGTTTATCCATTTTCGGACTTATTTTGGACATATATTTTTTCACCCCCAAGAGGGGGTGAAAGTCACCCCCAGGGCAAAAGCACACATCGGCAGAATATCACTTTTTTTTTGACATGTAAGCTATGCGTGTGCCAAATTTTATGTCAATCCAAGCGGTTCTTTAAAATTTAGAGCAAAAACAGTGAAAGAATGTACTATTGGAGTGGCTTGGCTTTCTGTATACTTTGGTTGCATATCCTGTAACTTTTTTCGGGATCAGCACATCCAGGAACGGAAATAAAATATTTTCCTCCTTTTCCGTGGTGAATTTGTCTGATTCTTCTTGATTGTTTATTTCAGTCAGGAATTTATCCAATCCATCTCGTCCGTGAAGCCAAACGGAACACATATCATCTAAATATCTCTACCATTCTGTGAGCTGTTTGTGTTGTTTTTATACAATGTTCTGTTCGAAAGCCTCCATAAATATATCAGCTAATAATGGAGATAAGGATAAGCCCATGGCTAATCCGCAATTTTGCATAAAGAAATTGTCAATGTATTGTCCCTCTCTAGTTCACCTTTTGTTATTTTTAGCATTTTTTCCAATGGTATACTGGTAAAAAGGCTGCTAGTATCAAAACTGACAAGCATATTATATTGCTGTGATTATAATAATTTATTTGTGCTAGTATTTTCCAAAATTGTTGTGAGTTTTTAATGTAAGTTGTTGTGCTGTGTGCTAGAAGTTGAATGATGTCCAGGAGGAACTTAGATAGTTTGCTGCAAGGTGGACCCCTACTACTACAAACTATTCTCATAATTTGGCGGGTGCACACACATTATTAACAAATTTTATTGTAAATAACTCGTCTTGCTAAGTCGTATCGAATAATGTATCATTTGTGGTATCTCGCTTAATAAAACCAGAATTTTCGGTTACAACTCCGGAACCAGAAGTCCAGGATAAAATGTTTTACCTTTAATACCATCTTAGAGTTATAATCTCCCATTTGACCCTCATTCGCTATACGATTTGATCAAATAACGGAACAAGTATTTGGACTTCGCAAGTCCTAGGTTTTCACCCAAAGTAATCGAAAGTAGAACTGGAAGTCGATATTTGAAAGCTTCGTGGAACTTTGCGCCAATTGATAATCGATTTTACTAATTTTGAGTCATTTTTACTAAACTTTGGGTAATCATTGTTTAAACAGAAATAACTTAAAAACCGAAACTAAAGATTTAAACTCAGCTTTTCAATACGCTTCGATTGATGTGTTACATGTAATATTTCTGCGATTTTAACGGCAGTTCTGGTTAGAACTACTTAACCGGAAATAATATAAAAACCAAAATTTTACATTTTTGTTCTCATCTTGCTAAGGCACCTCGAATGGTATATCGCTAAAACTATTTCGGTGACTTTAAAACAGTACATACGGTGGTGACTCTAAAACCGGAAGTCAGATGTCAAATTTCTCATATTTAATACCATCCTTGGGTTATTAGCTTTCATTCGACAGCTCATTTGTCATTATATCTCTATTAATAACGGAGGAGAAAGACAGACGGGCAGTCAGTCATGAAATCGGAAGTATATATTTATTCTCTTCTTGCGAAGCCGCGTCAAATAATATATCACTTGTACTATTCCGGTGACTTTAAAACAGTACTTCAGGTCGCATTTCTTAAACCGGAAGTCCTAGGTCAAGTTTCTCACATTTATACTATCCTTGGATTCTAAGTTTTTTTTCGACACCTCAATTGTTCATTCTGCCTGGTATAGTGAAGGACTTAAATTCACAGACAGACAGCCTAGGTCAAATTTCTCACCTTTATTACCATCCTTGGATATAAGCTTTCATGTGACATCTCATTTGTCATTCTACCTGGTAAAATGACGAAGTTATATTCGCGGTCGGACAGACAGACGGACAGACAGCCTAGGTAAAATGCCTGACCTTTATTACCATCCTGGGATTATAAGCTTTCATTTGACACCTCACTTGTCATTCTACCTGGTACAATGACGTAGGAGTTATATTCGCGGTCGGACAGACAGACGGAGAGACAGCCTAGGTCAAATTTCTCACCTTTATTACCATCTTTGGATTATAAGCTTTCATTTGACACCTTATTTGTCATTCTACCTGATACAATGACGTAGGAGTTATATTCGCGGTCGGAAAAGTCGACAGACAGACAGCCTAGGTAAAATTTCTCATCTTTATTACCATTCTTGGATTATAAGCTTTCATTTGACACCTTATTTGTCATTCTAGCTGGTATATTGACGAAGGAGTTGGTTCTAGTTGGTGATTAGAGACAGACGATAGACGGACAGACGGACGTGGATAATTCAAAGTTTTCACATTTTTCCAAAATTGGGTGAAAAAGATAATCGTGTTTATGGACACACACTGATGGACAAACAGATATGGATAATTATTCAAGGTTTTTACCATTTTTTAAAGTGATAAAATGGACTAAAAAAGTAATTACTCTTATATGCTTAATTATAAAATAAGTAAAAATTTAACACATGTGTGAGTTATTTGTACAAAAATGTTTTAATAAATTGCAAAGAGCGGATATAATTATATTTATTGTTAGTGTTTTCAAAATCAATATAAGCTTATAAACTAACAATTTTGATATGAGAATACCTTATGGTGTTTTAAAACTGTGCTCGCGTAGCTGCTATCGCAAGAGCGAACCAACAGCACCAACTAGTTAACCACGATTATAGCCTCATAAATAATAAACACTCTCTCGTCGAGCATTACCTTCGAGAACACCTTCATATTTACAACTGACCTCGTAAATACAAAAGTAGGAGCCAAACTGACAGAATACTAATTAAGGCCGATGCCACATTATGCGTTTTGACCGGATGCGGTGAAAACGCATCCGTTTCCAACGCAACCGGACCGACCTGTCACACTATGCGTTTAGTCTGGTGCAGTTTGTAAGCGCACACCGATGACTCAAAACGCATCCGTTTCCAACGCAACCGGACCGATCTGTCACACTATGCGTTTTCACCCCGGTCAAAACGCATAATGTGGCATCGGCCTAACAGCCTCCTATTCAGGATCCGCAATTACTTGGTCTTCAAATTTTTCCACTGTCCGGTCTTTAACCGTTTCTGTTTATTGTCTTGCTAAGCCATTGGAATTGGCAATGGCTTTAAAGCCATTTTGTTATCATTTCTCATTCGACACGTCACTAGTCATTTTTTCTATTATAAAAACGGAAGAGTTGTGCTCAGGCAACGGAACGACAGACTGAGGGACAGACAAAGATGTTTAATTTAACCCTTTCGTTTCGTAAAGCTAAAAATCTGAAATTTGTAACATAACCAGAATGACTTTTTTGCGAATTTTTGATATTATGTAGTTTTGCATTTTCAAAGTGCACAGCTTGGTCACTACAAGATGTCCTAATTTGACGACATCATGAGCCAATGGAGTAGAAATATTACATTTTTATTTAAACTACTGACAAAAAAACAAAATCTGAAGTATTTTATTCAATAAGTAATTCTTACAAAACAATTTTTTTATTTACTTATACCGAGATGAAAAACTCAAAGGGATTGGCGCTGTATACACCAGTCACAAGTAACCACAGAAACATATATTTCCACATATTAAATATTTTGTTTTAAATCTCTTAGATGGAAGCACAAGTATTTATTAAACCGAATACTATGTATGTCCGTAATCGTGGACAATGTGTTACAAGGGCGAAAAAGATGGATATACATACAAAAAATTATAGAATAAGAAAAGGAAAGTAGGAAATCTCGTTTCGTTTTGGTTCAGGGAAGGCAACCATCTAAACTGATGAAGTTTGCTACAGAAATAGCTGTCTGTAGATTGCGCCTTGCATCTGAATCGAACTGAAACATAAATTGTCTTTTAATTCACTTCTATCTTTGCTCAGATTTTGAGTACTAAGAACCTTTTCTCGTATTTTTTCCTAGACAACTGAAAGCGGAACGTGATTGTATATTGTAGAATCATTTCCGCTTTCAATATTCGTCATCTCCATGCCTTGTAAATTGTGGAAGGCAGAGATTTAGGATGTTAACAGAGAATGGTTTTAATATGGAAAGTTTCAGATTAAAATTAGTGTATATTATTATACTTATTTAATAATTGATTCTGTATCTGGAACTTGCTTATATTATTTAACAGATGTCGCGGCGGAGTGCTCATGGTGGATTTTAATCTATTTTTAAAATTCTCCTAAAAAAACAATCCCGTTTCGTTTTGATTCAGAGGCAGGCAAGCATCTACACTGACGAAGTTCATAACCGAAACTGTAGATTGTGCCTTGCCTCTGTATCGAAATAAAACAAAAATTGTCTTTTAATTAAATTATAGAATAGGTTGTCCTCAATTGAGGCCACGGTGAACTAAAGGGTTAGGCTTTTTACCGCTTTTAAAATGTTGTAAACTGGGAAAAAACAATAATAATTTAATAAATAGCAGTGACTTGATATAATTTTACTTATTTCTAATGTTTTCAAAATTGGTATAAGCTTACAAACTAACAATTTTGTTATGAGAAAACCTTATCATGGCCAGATCATTAACTTTAATACGTGTTTTAAAACTGTGCTCGAGTAGCTGCTATCGCAACAGCAGCGAACCAACAGCGCCAACTAATAAACCACAATTATAGCCTCATAAATATTTAACACACTTTCGTCGAGCATTACCTTCGAGAACACCTCCATGTTTACAATTGACCTCGTAAATAGAAGAGTAGGGGTCAAACTGACAGAATACTCGTCATTTCCTATTCGTGATCCGCAATCACTTGTTCCTCAAATTTTTCCACACTTCACCGGTCTTTAACCGTTTCTGTTTATTTTTTCATTTTCGGAAATGTATTCGACACGCATAGCTGCCTCCCTCACGCGTTGGGTCAGCGTCGTAGAAAGAAAAGTTTCAAGGAACCATGAACTTTTTTACAGCTGGAAATACATATAGGGGAGTGCATATAGATTTTCACTTCGGAAAAAATCAAACAAGATATAACTTTTTGTAATTTCATTAAGAAATGTTTAATAAATAACCTATCAAAAAGTTCTACTCGAGAAGTGGGTGCTTCATTTTTTATTAAACAAATGAACTACGAAGTTTGATGTTTTTTTTAAATAACTCCGAAAATATAAATTCTAGAACAAAACTGACTTGACCATTAAAAAAATCAGAAAAGTTTACAAAAAAAAAAACTTTATATAAAGAATTTTCTAAAATTAAATCTGTATATTCTATAATTTTTTATTTATAACGCTAAAGTCACCCTTCTCACAAACATTGGCGCACTGTAAACTAGCCTACGGTGAAGTGCACGGTTGAGTTATTTTAATGTAATGCTTTAACTAATGGATCAAATAAAATTTTGCAAATTGAACCTGAAAGAAGAATAAACAAGTTATTTTACGGTTATAATAAAAAGAAATAAAATGCATGGAAATAAGTACGGTGGGGGCGGAAAATGAGCCTGAGATGAATTTTGTTTAAAAATTACTGAAAAATGTGTATCTACTACAATTTTTCTTATAAAACCGTCAATTTTGCACAACTTACCTTTCAAGTATCGTACTAAATGATGTTTCATTAAAAAAAAAATCTCAAAAATTTAATTCAAATGATATGACGTGTTAAAAATGTAATTTTTGAAATCTTCGTAGTTCTATAGAATTACCACCAATTTAAGAAGGTATGACTCAAATTTGAACAGATTTATTACACTTTTATGTGTGCTTTTTTAAAGATTAGGATGTAATATTTAAAATGCACTAAATTATTTTACTTTAGAAATGAAATACACTACCTATTTCTTTTTGAGAAAATTAAAAGATAACAAAAATGTAATACAAAAACCGAAAATTACCAGCTAAAAAATGTTTATATAAACTGATCAAAATTTTTTCTGTAAAACTTACCTAAAATACATTTAATAATAAACTTCAACAATAACAAATGTTCAGCAAAAAATTTTTTTTGGCTCTTATACAGTATGTCTGCGTAACTAGGGACCTATTGATAACTTTTTTATTATCAGTTTTACGAAAAAAAGTTATTCTTTATAAAATACTCTGCATCATATATAATCTAAGATGCAATCATCAAATATCAAATTTAATTAATGTTATCCCAGGTATGTCAAAAAATATGAATTTCACTCAAGAGTAAAGTATCGTTAAATATCACAATATCGAAAAGTGTTATTAAGAAAAGTTGTTTGGAATTAAAAAAAATTGTTTTAGTGTTCAATTACATCCTTCTAATTAAAATATTGTGAATAATAAAGGCACTTAACTCTTAAGAAAAAATCATATTTTTTACATACCTCGTAAAAATTAAAAAAGTCTAATATCTGATGGTTGTATCTTAGATTTTAGACCAGGGAGAGCATTTTATGAAGAATAACTTTTTTTCGTAAAAGTGATAATAAAATAGTTATCATCATTGAAATAAAATGATGATGAGTATCCGTAATTTGAGAAAAAATTGAAAACAATTTTCGATTAGAATAATGTAATTGTATATTTAAACATAGTTTTTAATTTCAAACAACTTTTCCTAATAGCATTTTTTGATATTCTGAAATATAATGGTACATTATTCTTTAACGAAATTCATATTTTTGACATAACTCGTATAAAATTGATAAAATTTGATATCTGATGCTTGAGTTTTAGATTTTTGACTATCTAGAGCATTTTATGACGAATAACTTTTTTTCGTAAAATTGATAATAAAAAAGTTTTCCATGTGGTTCCTAGCTTCGCAGACATAGTCTATAAGAGCTTCTGTATAAGAATTTTCAAATTAAAATGCCATATTCGGATTCAGTATAATTAAAAACAAAATAGAAACATATCTGATCAGAGTAAAATGATGAATTTACCGATATTTTTAAAATTATTAATACAAAATCATTGTTATTGTTTAAACAATTAATAAACAATTAGCGGCCAAATCCGCGAGTAGAACTTTTTACTTTAACATGTATATTATAAACTAACAAAAAAGTTTTAGAAAAATATAAGCTTGTTTGAATTTTTCCGAAACAATGCATGTTTTCGTTCTAATTGCACTCCCCTAAAATGTTTATTAATAAATTTCTTATCGAACGTAGAATTTGGAAAAACAAGTAAACTGTTACCAAATCATCTTTTATTTCAGAAACAATGCAGTTTGCTAAAAACAATTGTCTTAGCTACACCAGCAAAAAAAAGGTTGAAACTCAAAACGGAAAAGTATTATGTTAGATGTCAGAAATGTAAAAAATCAAGAATTAGGTAAACAAGGAATTACCGGTAGTGTTTACACGAGAGCTCCAAAATTATCGATTTGTATCCCGAGTGATGCTTTGACAGTTTTAATTATGTCAAAAAGTCAAGAAGGCAAAACAAATCGATAATTTGTATAATATAATATTTAAATAAGTTAAGAGTTAAGATGTTAAGAGTTCGAGAGTATTTCTGTAAGATTATTTCATGAATAAAACTGTCTTTTTACAGTGCACAGATTCTAAAAGTGCCGGTAAGAGGTGGCGTCTATGCCAAGTATTATAAATAGTCGGTGTATGAGAGAGAAAGTATTCGAAATAATGAAATAACCAAACTCTATATTACTTTTTTTTATTTTTTTTTATTAATGGCTTTGACATAGCCAATTAGCCAGACTATTTGTTTTTTTTTGTATGGTATTCCAATAACAATTTTAAGTTAATATCTAAGCCTACTTATTATCTAAATTTACAGGGTGTTATAATATATTAATCCATACATTTTTCAATTTTGTGTGATATTTTTACAATTTTTAATTTTATTATCTAACCCTATTTAAAATTTAAATTTACAGGACGTTACATATTCGTAAAGACATTGTAACGTCTGCTTATTTTTTGGAAAAAGAATTTCGTTTAAATTGAGAGGTAAAGGACAATTTAGATCAATTAACTTTCCATACATTACTTTAATATTTTGTCTGTACTGTCCATACTCCAATATGAGGTGCTGTAGATCTCCCATTCCACCACAGGCGCAATATGGGTTATCACTGATACCTATGCTGTGTTTGTATGCTGGGGTTAGTGCGTGATTTGACCTCATTCTGTTTATTGTTTTTATAAATAGCCTATTTGATTCTTGTTTAAACCATCTCTCATTCTGAATTAGTGGTTGGCAATTTCTAAAATTTATTCCCGTTGTACTTTGGTTATATACACGTTGCCAATTTTGTTTGCAATGGTTTTTACTGATATTATCTATATTGGTTACTGGTAGAAGTATGTTGTTTATGTTTCGTTTGGTTAAAGCTGCAGATTTAGCTAATTTGTCGACTTCTTCATTTCCAAATATTCCATAATGTCCTCTAACCCAGTATTATATATTACTTGTTAGATATTATACTAGTCATATTGTATTATACTAGTCATACACCGATTATAATACAAGGCATAGATGCCATCCCTCACCGGCACCTTTAGAATCTGTGCACTGTATCAAATAATATTTTATTGATATCTTCGCATGAATATTTTGCTAAACCTGTTTCTTGGTATTCTCTGTGACAAGTTGTAAAACATTAATTGTCATTATTGTCACTGAATGTATTTGAAGTAATATTTGACGACGGGAAATTGTCAGTAGTAACTGCACGAGAGATCTAAAATTATCGATTTGTTTCCGAAGTGATACTTTGGCAGTTGTGATTTCAGTTTCCGGAGTGTGAAAAATAGTATGATATAATTGATCCAAATAATGGCATAACCCAGACATCCAAAGTGAAAGTTATCCTCCAACACCAAATTGTTTTATATGGTCCACATAATGTTCAGAAAAAAGTCACACCACTTTCACACTTGTCACACTACACAAGAGGGAGTAGAAATCGGTAAATTCGTAGTTTTTTTAGGTTGTTCGTCAATATTTCTAAAACTATGCGGTTTAGCATGAACAACCTTCTATACAAAAATGTTCTACATTAAATTTGCAATAAAAAAGTTCCTATGCATAATCCTTCTAAAATGAACTGTTCCAAAGTTACGGAGGTAGTATAGTATAATTAGTCCAAAAAAGGACTAACCTAAACATCCAAAGTAAAAGTTTTCCTTCGAAACCAAATTTTTCTATATGGTCCACATATTGTTCAGTAAAAAGTTACACCATTTTGAGCGTCCGGTTTGGTAGGGGGGGGGGGGAGATGGGGGAGAAGTCGGTAAATTAGTAGTTTTTTTAAGTTTTTAGTCAGTATTTCTAAAACTATGCTTTAGCGTGAACAATAGTCTATACAAAAATATTCTACATGAAATTTAAAACAAATAAGGTTCTATACATAATTGTTATAAAATCAACGGTTCCAGAGTTACGGAGAGTGAAAAGTGGAGGTTTTCGATACTTTTTATATTATCTTAGCAATTAATGATGATTTTGGGTGATGACGTTGACGTTTTTTCAAGGGCTTATCACTAACATATCATCGGCCACTGAAATAGCAAATTTTATTTATAAAACACAATCCTGATAAAGAAAATTTCTATAAATGGCCCAAAGAATATAAAAAGTATCGAACACCTCCACTTTTACCCTCCGTAACTCTGGAACCGTTGATTTTATAACAAATATGTGTAGGACCTTTTTTGTTTTAAATTTCACGTAGAACATTTTTGTATAGAATATTGTTTTTGCTAAAGAATAGTTATAGAAATATTGACGAAAAACGTAAAAAAAACTATTAATTTACCGACTTTTCCCCAAATTTCCCATTCAAACCGGATGCTCAAAATGGTGTAACTTTTTACTGAACAATTTGTGGAACATATAGAACAATTTGGTGTTGAAGGAAAACTTTTATTTTGCATATCTGTGTTAGGCTTTTTTTGGACCAATTATACTATACTACCTCCGTAACTTTTGAACCGTTCATTTTAGAAGGATTATGCATAGGACCTTTTTTATTTCAAATGTTACCGATTTCTCCCCCATCTCCCCCCCAAACCCGACGCTCAAAATGGTGTAACTTTTTTCTGAACATTATGTGGACCATATAGAAAAATTTGGTGTTGGAGGATAACTTTCACTTTGGATATCTGGGTTTGGGTCTAGTTATACCATACTACAAGTCGATAATAATTTTAGAGATAGAGTGTAATTCGCTGAGATTATTTTATGAATAAAACTATCTTTTTAAATCATTTTTAACTAATATTTTATTATTATCTTCACCTAACTATTTGATAAGCCTGTTCCTTGGTGCTCTCTGTGACAAGTTGTAAAACATTAATTGTCATTAATGTCACTGAGGGCCGGTTGTTCGAACGCTAATCAACATTGATCACTATCAAATACTTAATTACTCTCACAACTGTCAATGTCAATTTTGGTTGGGTTGCCGAAAACATAGTTATTGATGACAATTATGAAATTAGTTAATCAATTATGTTAATACGTGTTATGTTAATTGACTAACTAATCTCATAGTTATAATTAACTATATTTTCAGCAACCCAACCAAAGTTGACATTGACAGTTGTGACAGTAATTAAATATTTGATAGTGATCAATGTTGATTAGCGTTCGAACAACCGGCCCTTAATGTTCATTTTTGCGCAGTAACGAAGGGCATCTGAAGTAATGCTTGACGACGAGATATTATCAAAAATTATCGGGTATAATATCACAAGAGAGTGAGAATAAATTGAAAATAATGCGACAGTTTTTCGAAAATTTGTTGTCTGGCAATAGACACGAGAGCCCGTAGGGCTCGAGTGGCTATTACCCAATGGCAACAAATTCGAGTAAAAAATGAAGCATTATTTTCTTATTTATTCTTACTGTCGTGTGATATTCGTAAGATTATTTTTTAATACGTATATTCTGGATATATTCTTAAATGTGACAGTTGTCAAAACTAGGAAATTGGCAAACAAAAAAATTCTATCGGGAATTTTCTACAGTAGATAATTCTCAGTATAATTTTAATCTTATTGGACAGAAGTAAACAAACGATCAAATATCTTACTATACGATTGGAAGGTAAAATAATTAAAAAATAATCGGGTATAATATCACAAGAGAGTGAGAGTAAATTGAAAATAATGCGACAGTTTTTTGAAAATTTGTTTTCTGGCAATAGACACGAGAGCTCGCAGGGCTCGAGTGGCTATTGCCCAATGACAACAAATTTGAGTGAAAATGAAGCATTATTTTCTTATTTATTCTTACTGTCGTGTGATATTCGTAAGATTATTTTTTAATACGTATATTATGGATATTTTCTTAAATGTGACAGTTGTCAAAACTAGCAAACTGGCTGTCATTAAACAGAAACAATCTACTTAAAAAATTCTATCAGTAATTTTCTACAGTAGATAATTCTCAGTATAATTTTAATCTGATTGGACAGAATTAAACACTTGATCGAATATCTTACTATACGATTGGAAGTTAAAATAATCAAAAAATAATCGCTGTAATTTTTATGTCTGTAGCTTCCTATTGGTCAGAATCTCCTATGAATGAAATACTCGAAAAACTGGCATTAATAATAGCAAGAGAGTGAGAATAAATTGACAATAATGCCACAATTTTTCGAAAATTTCAGAGCTCGAGTGGCTATTGTCCAATGGCAACAAGTTTGAGAAAAAGTGGAACATTACTTTCTTATTTATTCTTACTGTAGTTGTGATATTCGAAAGGTTATTATTTAATACTTACATATAAAATTCAAATTTTTGTATAAAAACATTCAGTGACATTGATCCCAATTACTGTGACACACATTTTTCAACTTGTAAAAGTGAACAGCACCGTTAAGCAAATATTTAGACGAATATATGAATAAAATATTAATTAAAATTATTTATAAAAACAGTTTTATTAATGAAATAATCTTACCGAAGTAAACACGAGCGCTTGAATTTGCCGATTTGTATTCCTCTCGTGACAATTTGACATTAAATAGAGAACTAAAAGTTTATTATGGATATTTTCTTAAATGTGACAGTTATCAAAGCTAGTAAAATGTATTGCTAGTATTTTAATGGCGTCTAGCTTTCCCACTTTCAACAATACTTTTACTAAAATAATTCATATCTTAATTAAAGTAATAACATATTACTACTCTTTAGTCTCCATTTATGAAAATTGCTATATTATTCTCCAAATGCAAAGAAACTGAACCAATATTTGCCAATGGTAAAGTTGATAAAGCTACAAAAATGATGGAAACGCTTTATGAAGCGTCAAAAAACACATCAAAGACATTTATGACCAATCTTGTAGTCAGCGATAAAATTCAAATTGAAAGCGATCGACCAAGTAATAACATGTGGCACGACACTCGCTTAGACCGAGATAATTAGACCATTGAAATACAAAGGGCAGGTCTCACATCGACTGCCTTTGGTAGATTGAACAACATTTGTAAGTCTAATATTCAGTTTGTTTGAAAAGGAAGGTTTTTGACCAATGTGTTTTACCGGTTCTTATATGGTGCGGAAACACGAACTTTGAAAACAAGAAACTTCTTCTTCTTCTTTGGGTGCCGTCTTCATAGCGAAGTTTGGCGATGACTTCTGCAAAGTTTTCTCTATTTTGGACTTTTCTTATTAGACTTTGAAAGTCTAATCCTGTCCATTCTTTGATGTTGCGCAGCCAGGTCATTTGTCGTCTACCCGGACCGCATCTTCCTTCTATTTTCCCTTCCATAATAAGTTGAAAGAAGTTATACCTGTCGTGTCTAAATATGTGTCCAGGATAAGATATTTTAAGTCTCTTGACAATTTCTGTGAGTTCACGTTCTCTACTCATACGCCTTAAAATTTCTTCATTTCTAACGCGGTCGTTCCATGGAATTTTCAGCATACGACGAAATACCCACATCTCAAAGCTCTCTAAACGTCGTAACGAGTTGACTGTTAACGTCCAAGCTTCCACGCCGTGCAACAGTATACTATATACTATTGTGTTTTCAATTTTATCAATCAAAGGCAAAATAAAAATTAAATTAAATTTTTTTTTTAAATAACGCGGGCACATAAATTTGATACACCCTGTATATTGAGCTGTAAATATTTATTAGAATTTATTTTGGATGTAAGTGGATTTTTCTTTTTAATGAGCTTTCCGATGAACCATTAAAGACTTTTGTGAATAATTAAAGTGAAAAGGACGATGTATTTAGATTTAAAATGAAAATAGATTGTTTATTACGAGAACTATAGAATCCACAGGTAATTATCACTTTCTGGGAAAGTGGTTTAAAAAGAAAGTTTGGAATTTTAATATCTTTGTCAACACGAGTAAATGTTGTAGAGTTTCCCCGAAAGTAATTAGGATGGTCGGAATAATTTTGAAAATGAATGTTTGTTTGTCGAATGGAAAATATTGTTTCTGATTCTTGGCAAGTTGGAAGGGGAAAGGTAGTTTGAATGATTGAGAGAGTTTGAAAAAGAAGTCATTATGTTTTTGGCACCGCTGAAGAGCAGTTCGACGTTTTAGTGGATAGATAGTTAGCAAGTACCAGTGGTTGTTTGATAGTGGAGAATAGTGTTGAAAAGTGGAACGAGAGACAGATCAAATTGAGACGAAATACCTCTTTGATTCTGTATTATTGTGAGAAGGAGAGCAGAGAATTTTTGGAGTTTTGTTTGAATCGAGTACGTGTCAAAAGAGGCCCGGCTTGTTGGAGAATTGGTGCTGGTATGCTGATAGTTTTGAAGCTGGAGAACGGAGAGGGTTTTGATGAGTAGCCTTTGACATAGTCAACGAGGGAGAGCTGTTTTTGGGTCACGAGAAGACATCAGAGTGATTGAAACAAAAGGTCAGTCAACTTATGTGAAAGATATTTTTATGTTCGGAAACTAAACTTTTGAGTAAAAAGCATATGAATTAAAATTCCAATATTTCTAAAAGTAAATAAGAAGTCTAGCTAATCTTGCGAATACATAAATTTATTTTGTTTAGTTTGTTTTACCAAAGTCATCGGGAACAAACTGATAAAGTGTTTTTTTTAACTACATATAATAAATTTAAGTGGTAAAAATTTTATTCGGACATCTGTGTCCACAGGTTTTTTGATTTGATAGATTTTAGAGTATTGATTTTGATAAATAAAAGACAATTCTGTATTTTTATTTCAATATTTTGCTTTATTTCTTTTCCCTATTTTATCCCGATTAGGATCAACTAAGAGATACTGAACCCACGAGAGAAGATAAGTATAACGTGAGATAATTTGGATTTTTTTTTAATAGTAAAAAAGGCACCCTGAGATTTTTTATTCATTTTTTATGTATGATTTGCGACAATTAAATAATTAGTCAAATAAATAATAATTAATATAAAATTAATAAGAAGCAGATCATAACAATACATAACACTTTATCATGCGGTATCGTAGGGACAGATCAAGATTGCGGCAGTGAGTAACTGTCGCATCTTTAAGAAGGTGTTTCTTGCCTGTTCTATTCTACATTTAATCTCTTGTTCTTGGTCTAAGGTTTCATGTATCCAACATCCTAAGTACTTAAACTTTTTCACTTGTTCAACGAAATTGTTGTTGTCTGGGATGTTTATAACTTGTGTGTGCTTTTTTGAAATTACCATTGTTTTAGTTTTTTTTACATTCACCTTGAGACCATATAGTTCTCCTTCTCGCACTACTTTGGTTAACAGAATTTGTAGTTCTTCTTCACTGCCAGCAATCAGTACTGTATCATCGGCATACCTGATGTTGTAACAATTTTTCCATTGACTTTATTCCTTCTTGTGCTTCATCTAGAGCTCGTGCAAAAATTTCTTCTGAGTACAAGTTGAATAATAATGGTGATAATTGACAACCTTGTCTAACTCCTCTTTGGATGCTTATGGTTTCAGTATCACCCATTTCGGTTCTAACAGAGGCGTTTTGATTCCAGTAGAGTTCACGTATTGTATTAATGTCGTTTGGATCCAGGTTCTTTTTTGCAAGCATCCCATTAGCTGATCATGTTTGACTTTGTCAAAAGCCTTTTCATAGTCTATGAAGCACAAGTAGACATCTTTTTGTTGATCCCGACACTTTTGCATGAGAACAATGAAACTGAACAAAGCCTCTCGAGTGCCCATACCGTTTCGAAAGCCAAATTGTTCCGGACCCATATCTTCTTCGCATTTTTTGTAAATTCTGTTATGGATAATTTTTAGAAATAGTTTTGGAATATGAGGCATGAGACTTATTAATCGAAAGTCGTTTAATTTTTTTGAGTAGTTTGATTTAGGTATAGGTAAAAACGTAGACGTTAACCATTCTTGTGGAATTGTACCAGTCTTGTATATACTATTGAAGAGTCTTGACAATAGTTCTAAATTGTCTTCTTCCAAAAGTTGTATAATTTCACTATGGACGTAGTCAGGTCCAGAGGCTTTTCCGGTTTTCATATTTTTAAGGCGTATTTTATTTCTGATGTTAAGATGGGCAAGTCGTTATTTTTGATGTTTGTTTGTCTATCAATATTTATTGTTCTATTGTCTGAGAATAGGTTTTGTATGTATGTTCGCCATTCAACGCTTATTTCTTCTATTGTGTTCAGGACTATATCATCCGTGCTTGTTACTCTGCCAGTCGGCCGAGCGTTTCTGATCCCACACATTTCTTTAATTTTCTTATGGAGAAGTCTATCATCATGTTTATTCTGTAGGTCTTCTATCTCTTCGCAAGTTTCTGCAAGCCACTTTTCTTTTGCTTCCACTTTCATTTTTCTTATTAATCTGTGTATTTATGTGTATTTCTTTATATTTATTCCAGTCTTTGTTCTTGTGTTGTCGTCTCACATTCATCATTTCTAATATTTCGTTAGTTATCCATGGTTTCTTGCCTCTTTGATTTGTGGGTTTAAGGTGGTCATCAGCTTTTAGAAATACAGTCTTAAGTTCTCTCCATATTTGGTTTAAGTCGTCGGATTCTTCTGATAAATCAGTTTTCTTTTGTCTGTTTTTAAGTTCTCGACATTCGTGGTTAAGCTCTTGTGATATCTTCTGTTTTGTTTCTACGTTCTTGAGTAAGCTCATGTCTGATGTCTGTTGTCTCTTTTTTCTTTTGATGCTTTTTAATGCATTTTTAAATTTAGCGACAAGCAAGGTATGGTCGGAAGCGACATCTGCACCGGGGTAAGATTTTGCGCTTTGTATGCTATTTCGGTATCTGTGGTTGATCATGATGTAATCTATTTGGTTTCTGACGCAATTTTTATCATTGTCTTGTGGCGATTTCCATGTGTATAGTCTGTGCGCAGGTAATTTGAACCATGCATTCATAATAGTAATATTCTGTTCTTGACAAAATTGAAACAGCCTATCGCCTCTTCCATTTCGTTAACCTAATCCATGTTCTCCAATAATATTCTCAGATCTACCTTTTCCCACTTTCGCATTGAGGTCTCCCATTATTATAGTTATTTCGTGCTTTTTTGTAAGCTGCATCAATCCTTGTTGGTCTCCGTAGAACTCTACTATTTCAGTGTCGGGTTTATCACTTGTTGGAGCATATACCTGTATGATGTTGATGTTGATTGGACTTCCATGTAATTGTAGAAGTAGCATACGATCCGAGTGGTAGATCACATTTTTAATGCATTTTTCTATACCTTGGCTTACTATGATACCAACGCCATTCCAGTGCTGTCTTTGATTGTTACCTGAGTAGTATATTGTCTGGTTGTCAATTTTCATTGTTCCTGAATTAGACCACCTCATCTCACTGATGCCAAGAACACTAATGTTAAGTCTATTCATTTCTTGGATGGTGTTGTGGATTTTGCCGGCTTCAAATATACTGTTGACATTCCAGGTTCCAATTTGTATTGTTAGTCTATTTTTAACTCTTTCCACTTTCGGGTGGGTCCTAGCTTTCTTCGCGGGGATTCTTAGCACCCCCTGACCATCTAAGTTCTGCCATGGACTGGGAGCCAATTGTATGGTTGTGCCTTGCATGGTCATTATTCAAAAAAGGAACAACAAATAAAATAAGATTTACACAACTCACTATGGAGAGATCAATGTTAGGTATTACAATCAGAGATGAAGTACCCAACATAGAAATAAGAAGAAGAACAGGAGTCACGGTCGCAGTTGAAAGAGTAGCCATGTATAAATGGGCTTGGGCTGGACATGTTGCTAGATTGACGTATGATGGATAGACAGAAAGATTCTGGATCGGCGACCAAGACAAGAGGCATATCGAAGTAGAGGACAATGACCGACTACATAGATGGACGGATGTTACAAAGCGCATCACCACAAACTGGATGCAAGAATCTCTAGACAGAGATAGGTGGAAAAATTTACGAGAGGCCTACGTTCAGAAGTCGGCAAATATAGTCTAATGGATGATGATGATGACTCTTTGGTCAAATACCTTATTAATTGCTCGAGTACAGATATTTTTTCTGTCACTTTAGTAATACCTACATTTGTGTGCATCGAAAATAAAAGTTGGAAATGTTATATCTAATAGCGTGAAAAAGTTGCTAGTGTTATTCTTCAGCATATTAGTATTTTTCATTTTTTTTGTAAGCCAATTTTCTGCCCCCCCCCCCACCCCCAACGACTTTGAATTTTATTAAATATCCGATTTTTATGGAAATTTCAATTCAAATTATTTGGAATAAAATATGTGCTAACTTAATCTAAGATTAGTTAAAGAAAACTTAAAATGTTGTCAATTACAAATTAACAGATATTTAAAGTTTCATTTGTTTTTTCCGTTTCCCCAACCCCTTTGAAATGTCCCGCTTCGTGAGTCCGTGCGTGTAATTTTCACTTATGTTTGGTGCGATGCCTTACTTTGTTATTATTGTTGTTTGTAAATTAAAGATTTTTAAAATAGATAAACCAGGACCATGGTGAATAAAACCAAGATGTGCTGTGGACCGCCCCATTTTTTGGCAACCACCAAATATACCTGAAAATGTTTTACCGAAATACAAACAAGCGATGAATTTTTGTGGTTGCAAGAGGATAAAAAACTCAGCAAGAGCCAGAATTTTCTGGTATTGCCGAACAGGTCGCAATTAAATTGGAGGAAATATGGAAAAAGGCTCTAATTCCAATAACTTAACATACAAGAATTATTCAGCTATTGAAAGCCTATAAGACATATATATGAAACATGAAACCATTTAAGAACAGGCAAAACAGTAAATTTTACAAAAATAAAATTCAATGCTTTAAGAACAAAAGTAAAACTACACGTTTCGATATTGCAGCATGCAAATGTCTTTGCATGATGAACTCTGATTAATTGTCTTTGTAGCAAATCTCAAAAAGTGCCTCTGGATGAGTGCGAAATCCCATTAAATCAAAGAATTCCCAGAAAAATGGTGATTAGCTCGATTGATAGGGAAAACAAAAACAAATATAATCAGAGAGAACAACGGTAAAAGAAGAAAGTTACCGACGCAAAGACAAAACTTTAGCTCAAGTAAAAAACAGTTCCAAGTTTTATGGTCAATCGATCGTGGAAGAACACATAACACTTGTACATGAGCCAGGGTGCAAATATTTATGATATTGATATCCTCTTGCCTGGTATATCAGACTGTATCAAATCCAGCTATTGCATGTGACGAAACAGTCGTAAATACTGGCGTTAAGGGTGACGTAATACGGCTGAAGAATATCGTAAAAATCCGCTTCAGTGGTTTGTATGCCTACGACATTCAAATAATCTACTCCTTGGACATCAAAAGAAGTTTGCCAGTGACCAAGTCAAAAAACGTGAGGGTCTTCAAACTTTCTTCTATAAAAATTTCGATGCAAACGACTACTTTGCTGTTAATGTGTCAGGCTTTTGACAAAAGCTTCTCTAGCAGTTTGTGGAGCGTATTCGAGGGATGGATTTATAAAAACTCGAATTGATTCCAGAAAAACCATGCCTCACTTTAATGCTAAATCGGAAGATATCTTCGAATAGAATGCTTTTACCATATTTTTTGTAATATTTATATATCTAATTTTGTACTTTGTTTTATATTTATTTTAGTATTAAAAAATTTGGGTGACGTCAGGGAGACGGATCAGTAAAATTTTTAATTGCCTTGTGAAACCAGAAAATATTTTCAAATTCAAACCCAATTTATTTATTCAAGTTCTATAAAGTATTAAATTTCCTTTACAAAAGGAATTAAGCATACTAATGTATTTTTTATAATTTTTCGTTGCCGTTGGGGACAGAAAATATTTTTTTATTTCAACGCAATTTTACTAAAATACTACATAGTGTGTTAGGCAACTTTTCTGAACTATTACCTTTTCAATTCGAAATAAAAATTTTTTTCGTCTGTTAACATTTTTTCAAAAATTTTAATTCTGTTGGGGGTGCAGAAGATATTTTCCAATTTCGAAAAAATTTTACCAACATACTTAACAGTTGATTGGACAACTTTTGCGAGGTATTACTTTTCAATCGCAAAGAAAAAATTTTTTTTTCGCCTTTTTCGTTGCACCCTAACCTACATATTGCCGAAACAATAAGTTATATTTTTCTTCGCATAAACCTTGTTTTTATTAAAGTTACTTTCACAAACAAAAACCAGTTAAAATAAAAAACAGGCATTTCCCCTAGCACATATTTTGTAGTTGATGACATCTCCAAAATTCGGCCCATCGCTACCGCATCGACCTGACTTTCCTGTTGCTCCTCCCGCTTTCCAGAACGTTAGAATAGAAAAACCCAATTCCTTAATGTAAATATTAAAATGTTCGTGCATATAAATCATTCGACGGTGTCTTGAGTGGTGTTTCGTGTTGGAAAATTATTAGATTTCGAATTTAAACCAGGCAAAGTTTTATTGGACGCAGTGGCGTGGATTGTCCAATCCGACCTAAGAGGGAAATTCCATGTATCTTTAAGTACTATGTCTATTATAATTGTACGTTTATTAAGGACATATAGGTGGTACAGGACAGGTAATTTCTTGTTGGAATAACCTGATCCTGGATGGCAAGTAGGAAACCCTCGGTCTCGGGAAGCGTCTTTCCTGACGTCAACCAAAAGTTCGACGGTGAATTGTCGACATGTTCTTGGTTAACCTAATTTAGATGCCGCCCATGCAGGGGCCTACCCATCCAGGTGCGCATTTTTTCCCGATTAAACTGTGGTTTATGCGCATTTCTTGTTCTCTCAGTTTAATAGGTGTTTTGTCATCTAATGCGAATATTGCGCGATGTAAAGTAGATGTCTCCACCTGCGCCTGAAAATAAGTTCTTATATTAGTAACTTGTTTATCCAGTTGCTCACCTATGTCTTTTTCCTAGATATCGCGGTGATGTTGTTCTCTCTACTGAACTACGTGGATGATGATTCTGTGCCTTTGTTAGGAATGTTCTTGCTTTTCGCTGAATACTCTCTATATCCGTTTTTGACCACTTTTTAATGACAAATAAATAGCTAAGCGTGGAAAAGGCGTACGTATTCAATGCCTTAAACAAATTTTTACTATTAAGATATGACCGGTTGAGCTGTCTCACTCTTCGTACGAACTCGGAATTTAGTTCGGTGTTCATTTGTTTATGATAAATTGTCTGTTCTTGCTTTACTCCGACACATTATTTATACATGTTATTTTCACCTATAGCCTCGATATTTTTGCCATCCTGCATATCGAAACCTCCAGGCTGAATCTTTCCTCTAACTATATTTAGAATACGGCACTTGTATAATTCAAAGTGCATACTAATATAATTTGAAAAAGTTTCTTCAGTTTTTACCATCTGGTATAGGTGGTTTCGACTGGAAGCCATTAGTTTCAAATCATCCATACACAACAGATTATTAAGCTTCGCCACAACAGTATTGTAATTTTTGATACTAAATCTGAGTCACTGAAGTTCAGTAGCTGAGATAGTGGGTTCATCGCTAGGCAGAACCAAAGTGGACTCAAATAGTCCCCTTGGAAAAACCCCCGGTTAATTGGGATATCTTCAGTTTCGATATTGTTTTCACCAGAGGTTTGAAGGTCCATGATTTGATGTGACCAATTTGTACAAAGTTGGAAAACAAATAATTGGGCGGTATTTTACTGGATCTTGTGTGTTATTTTATTTTCTATATTTCTGTACGGAATGGAAGCTTGGACATTGAAGAGACAACACATAAGAAGAATAGAAGCGTTCGAAATGTGGTGTTACAGAAGAATATTGAAAATTCAGTAGGTTCAAAGGATTACCAATGTTGAAGTGCTACGACGTTTAAATAAGGAGTTAGAAATTATGAAAAGTATAAAAACTAGAAAACTGGAATATTTGGGTCACATAACCAGAGGAGAAAAATATGAGTTGCTGAGAATTATTATGCAAAGAAGGATCCAAGGAAGAAGAAGCATAGGAAGAAGAGGCATCTCCTGGCTGAGGAACCTTAGAGAATGGTTTAACTGTAGTTCATTACAACTATTCAGAGCAGCAGCCAACAAAGTGACTATAGCCATTATGATATCCAACCTTCGATAGGAGAGGGAACTTTAAGAAGAAGAAGTGTGTTATTTTGATCCTTTGGTATTAGATAAGTGGTTCCCTGAGTAAGAAATGATGGTATTTCCTGTGGATTAGAAATAATGTGATTCATCAATGTTGACAAACACTCATAAACACCCAAGAACTTCTTTATCCAGAAGTTTTGAACTTCATCCGATCCAGAAGCTTTCCAGTTATGAAGCTCTTTGATAGTATTCGAGACTTCTTCAGTGGTGAAAGGCTCGTAAGGGATATTAATGTAATATTTACAGTTGTTCGTCGTGTCTTCAATCCATCCAGTATTATTATTATGATTAGCTGGTGTTGAAAGTTGATTTACCCAAAACTCATGATATTTTTTGTTGGCTTGGGTATGATTTTGTTTCATTTTCTACAGTGGAATTAAGTTTCCTATAGAACGCCGAATGCTCAAAAAGTTTAGTGTCAGATTTGAGGTTATTACTAACTTTGTATCTTTGTAGTCGTCCTGAATAAAAGGAGAGTTTTTGTTTTAACGTGTCCAGGCACTGCTGGTCTGTGCAGTTTTTTGGATCATATTGTGAATGTCTTGCGGTGTTCCACATTATTTCTTCAGCTCTTCTAATTACTTTTCTATTGGTTATTCCTCGAATATATTCCGTAATTTGTCCAACATCTCTACGCACTATTTCAATCTTCCTGAGCAGCCTTTCCGTTATTAGTACCCTTTCGTGTTCTGATTTTAATGCCCATTACATTAGCAATTGCTGTTGTTGCAGAGTAGATTAGCATATGCAAATTGTCCAATGTGTGAGCTTCTACAACACAATTGTGTAGGACTTCGGTGTTCACAATTTGTAACAGCGCAGCTAGTTTCTTACAAGAGTTTATTCTGGGTAGCGGTGGTCTGCTAAGTGGGTTTGTTCCATTAAATTTTTGTACGGCATGAGCCATTTCGTTTACTAGACTGTCGCGTAACTCGTTGTTTTCCTGCTGTGAATCATCAGGTCGAGTTTCTGGTATGGGAAGCTCAGGAATCTGCTGATCGCGGATTTCATCAGGGGCTTGATCTAGAACAAGCCCTTGCTTATGTTTTATCTCCCTTGTGACTTCAATTTTGATGATATCGCGTCTATTCTGTAGGATAAGATTATTTCTAATGATTACCCGATATTGATCTGCTACTCTTTGTTCAGTTACGTGAATATCTGGGTACTCCCTGCAAAATTCGGCATAGAGCTGTTGTCGGTAGCCGATTGTTTTTTGACCGCGGTTGTGACCTTGTAATAGAAGCGCAAAATGTTTTCCTTAATAGACACTGTCCATTTCATGCACTGCCTCGGTCGTCCCGCCTGAGTGAGCGCTGGCTGATGTTCCAGTGCATCACCTTCAACGAGTGGAGCTGTTGCTGTTGTTTGGCTCGCTTGTGGTTGTTGTTGGGGCTGTAGCTGGTTGTGTGACAGGAGACCGCCTCCTCATCACCCTGTCAGCGACGTCTCGCATGCTGTCACGTCCAGCGCCGGCTCCAGACGTGCCTGTCCCCAGGCAGCGATCCCGAACAACTGAACATAAACCATAATTCTCCATATTAATGGGTGTGCATTTTATACCTACTGCCAGGTATCAGTTTGTGTTCCACGGTAAGTATCCCTGCTACCCTCTGGGTACTGGCGCTACGAATACCCAGAGAGCATCCCCCATTCGCAGGGGGCCGCGCCTAATTGAAGAACTGAAAAAACTCCCACAAGATTGCGACATGTGATTGAATTACGTAAAATAATTATTTAACGACAAAACTCAACTACTTTCGGTTTTATCTCTGGAACCGGAAGTCTGAGGTCAAATTTCTTGAGGTCATTTTTTAAACCATGTTTGGGCTATAAGCTTTATTCAACACCTTATTTTAGCATTCCAGGTGAGATATATGGTTTTAGTAACGGAGCTTTCTCATTTTAATGTTATAAAATGGCTGAAAACAATAATACATTGTACAGGGTGTCCCAATAAGAATGGCTCTCGGCCATGTCTCAGGAACCGTTTCGATTATAGCTTTGAGAAAAAAATATTTATAACAAAAGTTGCCTCGGGAAAAGCCTAGAAATTATTTTCATAATTGTAGGTCCACCGCTAGAGGGCGTAATTGAATATCAAAAATAAAAAAATCTAAATTTTACAAAATTAACCTAACGAAAGGGCACTGGAAATCAAATCATCGTATTCTTCATAAAATTCTGCGCATATTTGATTTCACAAGTTTAAGCCTACCTCTGCAAATAAGAGGTGGGTGTGAGTGGGAACCTTCTTATGAAAAAATGGCTACAAGTCCGGTTTTGCTAAATCAAATTTTGCATACGTGGTGTTGTTGAACACAGCTCTTTTTCGTCAATGTGTCTTATTTTCGAAATAGCCTAATAAGTAATGTGCAAACTAGGAGGCGTTATTTAATTATTTTCAGAAATCTAGTTTTCTTTGGAAAATATTAAATAAAAGTATGCATTTTTAATCCTGTATTACAAAATTAGACCAAATTAGCAACACAATACCGAAAACCGCATGTCGATACCTTTTTTCTATCTCGAGATATCTTAAGAAATTTTGTAAATTTTAAACATAACTGTTACTCACCGGTAAACGAGGTTAAGGAAAAGTAGTGTGCTATGGAAAAAACAAATAAACATTTTCCAGATGTAAACGTATATAATTGATTAAAACAACAATAAGACAAACAACACTATAGACTATAACAAAGAAATAAAAGCAACTACTTACTTAGTCTTAGTGACTGTAGTAGACTAGAATCTAGAGAATACGAAACGCCATTCAAAGCATTGCGAAAGCTGAAATTGAAACCGATGTTCAGTCTACTCTTGAACGAGTAAATGCTTGCATCAAAAATGATGGGCAACAATTTGAACATCTAGGTCGTCACTAAGTATAAGTAGTTGCTTTTATTTCTTTGTTACATTTTATAGTGTTGATTGTCTTATTGTTGTTTTAATTAATTATATACATTTACATCTGAAAAATGTTTATTTGTTTTTTCCATAGCACACTACTTTTCCTTAACTTCGTTTACCGGTGACATTAACAGTTGTCTAAAATCTACACGTTTCTTAAGATATCTCGAGATAGAAAAAAGGTATCGACATGTGGTTTTCGGTATTATGTTGCTAATTTGGTCTAATTTTATAATATAGGAATAAAAATGCATACTTGTATTTAATATTCTCCAAAGAAAGCTAGATTTCCGAAAATAATTAAATAACGCGTACTACCTGGCATATTTCTTATTAGGCTATCTCGAAAATAAGACTCTTACATTGATGAAAGAGAGCTGTTTTCAACAAGACCAAGTATCCAAAATTCGATTTAGCAGAACCGGACTTACAGCCATTTTTTCATAAGAAGGTTCCCACTCACCCCCACCTCTTATTTGCAAAGGTGGACTTAAACTTGTGAAATCAAATATGCGTAGAATTTTATGAAGAATACGATGATTGGATTTCCAGTGCCCTTTCATTAGGTAAATTTTGTAAAATTTTGATTTTTTTAATTTTTGTTATTCAATTACGCCCTCTAGCGGTGGACCTACAATTATTATGAAAATAATATCCAGGCTTTTCCCGAGGCAACTTTTGTTATAAATATTTCTTTCTCAAAGCTATAATATAAACGGTTCCTGAGATATGGCCGAGAGCCATTCTTATTGGGACAACCGGTACATATATAAATCGGCATGCCACGTGCAAATAACTACCAGTAGTTAATGCGAGTTAAGTTCGAAAGAAAAAAATAGAAATATTATTCTTTTAATCATTATAGAAAAGCGTGTTTATCAAAATGTCAACTGAATCCGAAGTTACGTTTTGAAATAGCTGTTCTAGATATTGATTATCATTAATATTATAAAAATGTCAACGCATAGATAATAAAGACATAAAAGATCCCCCCGTTTCATAGTCCTGTCATAAGCAAATGGCTTTTTTGACTGTGTAAAGCACCTCTGAGAGTAACATATTGACGAGAGGATATGGGCTAATAAATTTATACATAAAGCAATGCACCAGGAGGCGAATGGGGTGGTGCGTTGGCAACAGCTGAGGGCAGCAACGAGCACAGTCATAGCATATAGTGTGGCGGTAGTAGCAAGGTGGGTCTGCCGCCCCTTATCGTGCTGCCTAGGCTGGCTTGCGTGTGCGTATCGCACCGATGTGATTGATCTTGGCGCGGTGTATTTCTCGCTGGCAGTTGCCAATATATTTGAATACATTAAATGTCGTTAGAATGAAACGTTACATGTATTAGGAAAACTAATGGATATGCCATAGTCAACAACTATAATATGAGGAATACACATAATTGAGTCTCCAACACGCACCATAGCGTTTAAACAGGGTGTCGCTAATAAATAATTTAAAAGTAAACGTGTCAGTAAAAGACTGAAAATTAAAATTTTTTACAAAATAACAATATAAATCGAAAAGTGGTAAGGCCCCGGTCCTGATGAAATTCCAATAGAACTGCTCAAACGTATGGACGATGAATCTATTAAAATACTCTTAGATCTATTAAACACAATATATGGAACTGGAATAATACCTAAGGAATGGCTTTGTTCGACTTTTATACTACTTCCAAAAAAGGCAAATAAAAAGGAATGCAACGAATATCGTACGATAGCTTTGATGAGTCATAATCTAAAATTATTTTTTAAAATAATCCATAATATAATCTGTAGGAAATTAGACGTAGACATCAGTAACACTAAGATGGGATTCAGAAAAGGGCTGGGTACAAGGGAAGCTCTGTTTGCAATAAACGTTCCCTGACAAAGATGCTTAGATATAAACCAAGAAATTTACACCTGTTTTATTGATTTTGACCTTTTTGCCTTTGACAGAGTACAGCATGAACCACTAAGGCAAGTTCTAATAAACAAAAATATAGACAGCCGAGATATTCGAGTTATTTGCAACCTATATTGGAATCAAACAGCAAATGTGAATGTTGAGGGTAGGCTAACAGAAGAAATTTAAATCCGTCGAGAAATCGGACAGGGATGTATCTTATCGCCACTTTTATTTAATCTGTATAATGAAGCCATCTATCAACAAGCACTCGCTGAAGAAGATGTTGGTCTGACATAATAAATGGTGAGACGATCAGCCATATAAGGTATTTTGACGATACGGTTCTCCTATCGGAAACGCTAGAAGAACTACAACATCTCATTTAAAGTCTGAATGTATACTGTAACAGTTCTATCTATATATCTAATCAGCCCTAAACATCCATCCTTGTGAAGTGTTATGTCTTTTCCACCCTGTTGTATGGAGTTGAGGCTTGGACACTAAAAGAGTCGACTATAAAAAACATCGAAGCATTCGAGATGTGGTCTTGCGGTCATCTCAAAGTATCATCGATGGACCGCGTCACTAACAGGCAAGTACTCCAAACTTTAGACAAAAGATGCGAAATTATAAATGAGATAAACACTAGAAAGATGGAACACTTGGGGCACATTATGAGGGGTAAAAAGTACGAAGTTTTAAGTAATATCATGCAGGGCAAAATTAGGGGCAAAAGAAGTGTGAGAAGAAGAAAAATATCGTGGCTTCGAAATCCACGTGAATGATTCGGGTGTAGTTCGATTGAACTTTTTAGGAGCGCTGCTATCAAAGTGGCAGTGGCCATGATGATTTCCAATCTCCGCTAGGAGTGGCACGCCAAGAAGAAGGCAAAATAATAAAAGTCACCAGGAAATGAAGCATTTAAAAATCGAAAAATTTCTTCCTCTATTTTTCAGTTGTAATAAATAGGGGAAGTCAATAGAAAAGGCGTACTAGCTTTTGGGTATCGAAATCTTTACTGCGTCGTGGCAAAAAAGCCACTTTTTTCATTTGTTTCATTATTGTGAAAAGAAACTACTCATTGCAGATCAAAACTTTCACTATCTTGAAAGCCGGAGTAGCTCTTTAAAGCGAGATTTTTCAAATTTAAAAATGTTTATAAAGAACCAAATTATGGCCAATTTAACCCGAAAGTAAGCATTTTTTTCAAGCATATGTGCATTTTTAATGCTTTTGAAAAAGTTGATTTATTTTTAAATGATTACTTTATAAATCATTGATGCAGAGTGAAAGGTGTTACTATGTATGTGGTCTACCATCGCAAGTCTGCTAGTATTCTTATTTCTATCTAAGTAAGCAGGCTGCTGTGGCTATGTAATACGTCACTTAGAGAGAGATGAAAGCATCGACACACATTTATTACCAAAGAACGGATAAAGACCAAAAGGATTAAAAATGAATATGAGTAAAACAAAAATCATGACAAATACCACTGACACATTAAATATAAATATAAATAATGTAAATATTAAGAGGAAACAGTAGCGATCAACAGGTAGCGAAAACGCGTTCCAAGATTGCGGCTGTAATTTTGAATATTTTTTCGAGATATGTGGCACACGTATTCGTAATATAATAAAGAATGGCGGTACAGAGCCCAATTTAAAAAATATATTAATATGTGGAAATTACTCTGTAATTAAATACAATATTAAAAAAACGAGCCTGTACCGCCACTAAGAAGAACAAAAAAATACATTTTCTTCAAATAAACTTTTTTATCCGATGCCTAGATTTTGTGTCATTTTGGAACTACTAAAATTTTTTATTTCATTAGTAGTTCCAAAATGACACAAAATCTAGGCATCTGATAAAAAAGTTTATTTGAAGAAAGTGTATTTTTTTGTTCTTCTTAATGGCGGTACAGACTCGTTTTTTTAATATTGTATTTATTTACAGAGTAATTTCCACATATTAATATATTTTTCAAATTGGGCTCTGTACCGCCATTCTTTATTATATTACAAATACGTGTGCCAAATATCTCGAAAAAATATTCAAAATTACAGCCTCAATCTTGGAACGCGTTTTGGCTACCTGTTGATCGCTACTGTATCACCTTAAGAGTGGTTGACGAATACATATACCTGAGTCAAATAATCAAAGCTAGTAAAGAGAACCAAACAATAGGGAACTTGCATAAAATTTTAAATTCGAAAAAAATGTTATAAATCACAACAGAACATAATTTAAAACATGTATCAAAGATAAAAAAGTTCTGATTGTCTTTCGTTTGGCCTCTAAACACGATTAAAAAATTCAAATTATACCAGCCAGCCCAAAACGCGTCGTGACGTCATCCGGTTTTATGTTTATATTTTGCACCAACAAAGTAAACAAAATTGTATATAATTTTAAATTAGACATTATAAACGTCAGTATAAAATACAGTTTGTGACATCACAAGTATTTTTGATCGTTTGAACTATTCATAGAAAACTTGTACTTTTACAAAATGGTTTTATTTTCCATAGTAAACCTTCTTTCCTTTCCTTCAAAAACTGTGTCAAACTCCAATCTGTACAAACTGGTATATACAGGGTGTAACAAAAATACAGGTCATAAATTTATTCACATACTCTAGGACCAAAAATAGTTCGATTGAACCTAACTTACCTACACAACTTTGTACTAACCTTAGTACAAATGTGCACATAAAAAAAGTTAGAGCTCTTTGAAGTTACAATATGAAAATCGATTTTTTCGAAAACCAATATATCGAAAACTATTAGATATTTTTTATTGAAAATGGGCATGTGGCATTCTTATGGCAGTAGCACCTAAAAAAAAAATTATAGTGAAATTTGGACACCCCATAAAAATTTTATGGGGGTTTTGTTCTTTTAAACCCCCCAAACTTTGGTGTACGTTCCAATTTAATTATTATTGTAGTACCATTAGTTAAACACAATGTTTCAAAACATTTTTTGCCTCCTAGTACTTTTTCGAGAAGTCAGTTTTTATCGAGATATTTTGAATATTTGCCTAATCCACCACATATTTGTATATGGTTAATTACGATTATGGAGACTTGGTAATAATATGAAAATTTATTTATGATTTGCATTTTTAGGTATATTTTGAACCATATTAAAAAAGAAGCCACATCTCGATAAATGGTGCCTTATCGAAAAAATCCAAGGAGGCAAAAAAGTTTTAAAAACACTGTGTGTAACTAATGATACCACAGTAATAGTTTAATTGAAACGTACACAAACATTTGGGGGGTTTAAAGGAACAAAACCCCCATAAAACGTTTATGTAAACATATTAAAAAAGAAGCCGCAACTCGATACAAAATGCCTTATAGAAAAAATACTAAGAGGCAAAAAAGTTTTACAAATATTGAGTTTAACTAATAGTACAACAATAATAATTTAATTGGAACGTCCCCAAATTTTGGGGGGGGGGGTTTAAGGGAACAAAACCCCCATAACATTTTTATGGGGTGCACAAATTTCACTATAATTTTTATTCGAAATATTCCTGCCATTAGAATGTCACGTATCCATTTTTAATAAAAAATCTCTAATAGTTTTCGATATATTCGAAAAAATCGATTTTCATTTTGTAATTTCAAAGGGCTGTAAATTTTTTTATGTGCATATTTGTACTAAGGTAAGTTAGCTTCATTTGAACTATTTTTGGTCCCAGAATATGTGATTTGATTTATGACCTGTATTTTTGTTACACCCTGTATTATTACAATGATATACGATAAATGTCTTTAGAATATAAATATTTTTCCCTTATTCCGCGACGATGAGCTGACCAAATACCCAAGTAGGTGGAGGATAATAAACTTAAGAAGGAGAAGAAGAATATACTTAAATTTATGACCATAATCATATCTATACAGAGTTGGGATAAAGTATGGAACAAAGCAAATATCTTTGAAACGAAAAGAACAATATTTATGAAACTTTGCATGCAAGTACAGTGACGCAAAAGGCATCTGATGGATTTAAATGGGACACCCTGTCTATTTTTGCAAATTTTAAAAGAAATTGTTATTTTTAATTCATACATACCAAGTTTTGAAGAAAAAACTATTAAAACAAGAAATAAATCTCTTTACCGTTAAAAAATAGGTTAATTTATTTACGTTAGACCAATGATATTAAAAATAAAAAAAAATAATTTCAAGTGTTAAAAGTGTTTGCTGTTCACCTCCTGACAACGTGCAAGCCTAGAAATAAATTCGTGAGTAACTTTTTGCAATATTTCTCCACGTATTAGTTCACATTCATCAATTATTATTCTTTGTCTCAAATCCTGCAAGCATGTTGGTCGCCTAAGGTAAACACGTAATTTTAGATAACCCAAAGAAAAAATCTAACGGGTTGAGGTCCGGAGATCGAGCGGGCCACTCTATGAATCCTCTACGTCCAATCCATGGATTTGGAAAATTCACTTCCAAAAAATGAAAATTCACCATAACCTATTATCATCAAGAGGCCTAGATCTCGCGTATGAAAAAAAAGTTGATTAATAGCAAGCTGAAAATTTGTTAATAGCTTAAGGGTGTCTAGTCGGATAAACTTTGATATATGGGAACACTGGAACAGGGGCAGTTTTAATTGTAGAACAAGTTAAATATTTGGAACGCTCAGATCACGAAAACGGCACATTTATTTTGTCTGACAGAACAGACTTAGACTCTCCGAACAGAGATTAATAGTATAGTATAATAGTTGATCCAAAAGATGGCATAACCCAGACATCCAAAGTGAAAGTTATCCTTCAACACCAAATTGTTCTATATGGTCCACACAATGTCCAGAAAAAAGTCACACCATTTTGAGCGTCGGGTTTGGGGTGGAGAGGGGGGAGAAATCGGTAAATTCGTAGTTTTTTAAGTTTTTCGCCAATATTTCTAAAACTATGCGGTTTAGCATGAACAACCCTCTATACAAAATTGTTCCACATTAAATTTGAAATAAAAAAAGGCCCTCTGCATAATCTTTCTAAAATGAATGGTTCCAAAGTTACGGAGGTAGTACAGTAAAACTGGTCCAAAAAAAGGCCTAACCCAAACATCCAAAGTAAAAGTTTCCCTCCAACACCAAAATGTTCTATATGGTCCACATATTGTTCAGTAAAAAGTTACACCATTTTGAGCGTCCGGTTTGGGAGGGAGATGGGAGAGAAGACGGTAAATTAGTAGTTTTTTTAAAGTTTTTCGTCAATATTTCTAAAACTATGATATACCGTAAACAATGTTATATACAAAAACATTCTACATGAAATTTAAAACAAAAAATGTTCTTTACATAATTGCTATAAAATCAATGGTTCCAGAGTTACGGAGGGTGAAAAGTCGAGGTTTTCGATACTTTTTATATTTTTTGGGTAATATTTATGATATAACTATACCAAAGACCCAGACATCCAAAGTGAAAGTTATCCTCCAACACCAAATTGTTCTATATGGTCCACATAATGTTCAGAAAAAAGTCACACCATTTTGAGCGTCGGGTTTGGGCGAGAGAGGGGGGAGAAATCGGTAAATATAAAAAGTATCGAAAACCTCCACTTTTCATCCTCCGTAACTCTAGAACCGTTGATTTTATAACAATTATGTATAGAACATTTTTTGTTTTAAATTTTATATAGAATATTCTTGTATAGAACATTCCTTACGCTAAAGCATAGTTTTAGAAATATTGACGAAAAGCTTAAAAAAACTACTAATTTACCGATTTCTCCCTCATCTCCCCCCCAAACCGGACGCTCAAAATGGTGTAACTTTTTACTGAACAATATGTGGACCCTATAGAACAATTTGGTGTTGAAGGAAATCTTTTACTTTGGATGTCTGGGTTAGGCGTTTTTTTTGGACCAATTATACTATACTACCTCCCTAACTTTGGAACCGTTCATTTTAGAAGGATTATGCATAGAGCCTTTTTTATTTTAAATATAATGTAGAACAATTTTGTGTAGAAAGTTGTTCATGCTAAACCGCTTAGTTTTAGAAATATTTACGAAAAACTTAAAATACTATGAATTTACAGATTTCTCCCCTCTCCCCCCCAAACCCGACGCTCTAAATGGTGTGACTTTTTTCTGAACATTATGTGGACCATATAGAACAATTTGGTGTTGGCGGATAATTTTCACTTTATATGTCTGGGTTTGGGTCTAACTATACCATACTATAAACCCTCATGCAAAAATCAGACTGCTATTTATCAAATGTCATAATTCCTGTCATTTGACATATTCTACATGTTTCACTCATTAAAACGCCCATTTGGTGATAAATAGCAGTCTGATTTTTGCATGAGAGTTTAATCTCTGTTCGGAGAGTTTAAGTCTGTTCTGTCGGACAAAATACATGTGCCGTTTTCGTGGTCTGACCGCTCCAAATTTTTAACCTGTTCCACAATTTAAACTGCCCCTGTTCCAGTGTTCCCATATATCAAAGTTTATCCGACTAGACACCTTTAAGCTATTAACAAATTTTCAGCTTGCTATTAATCAACTTTTTTTTTCATACGCGGGATCCAGACCTATAATATTTCAATACGATCTTTTCCACTTAAATGAACTATTTTTAATACAACTTATTTCTGTCAATAAGTTCAGTAACAGTTTTACCTACTATACTAAATTCAAATAAGTCATGCAGTGCATGTAAACAACAATTTTAGTCTACAGTATAGATGGTACTCGTGTATTTCCTATTACGTTGTATTAATACAAAAAATTATCTACAGACACTTTTTAACAAATTTTTTCTACCAAATTTGGTATGTATGAATTAAAAATAACAAGTTCTTTTAAAATCTGCAAAAATATATAGGGTGTGCCATTTAGATTAAATACGTTAGGAGTATTTCCGGTGAAACCGGAAGTGAAATAGTAACAAAAAAAGGCAACAGATGCCCTTTGCGTCACTGTACTTGCATGGAAAGTTACATAAATATTGTTCTTTTCGTTTCAAAGATATTTGCTTGGTTCCATAATTTATCCCAACCCAGTATAATAAAACTATGTGACGTCACGGGTCGTATGAACTATTTTATACTGCAGAAGAATTTAAATTTGTAGTTCTAAGTTATTAAGAATTTTTGAAGCGTGAAATTTTGGAAATCTCATTTTTAAATAAAACTGAACATTATCATGTAATAAAAAAATGTGCAAGTTCCCTATTGAAGTACAAAGAAAAATCAGATTGGCGTGAGCAGCGTTTGGAAAGTTAAGATGGGTACTAAAAAGTACAAAAATACAAGAATACCTAAAAAACCGTGTATTTGACCAGTGTATCCTTCTTGTTCTGACGTATGGCTCAGAAAGATGAACATTAACAAAGGCTAACATAAACAAAATAGAAATAACGCATAGAAAAATGGAAACATCCATGCTGGGAATAAAACTGCAAGAAGTAAAATCAAACAAATGGATAAGAGAGAAAATAAAAGTATAAAATGTAACCGAACATATCAGGCATGTCATATCAAAATTAGCAATCTCCAGTTTTTATTAAAATTTAGTTTTTGTTTATTCCTTGCACTCTAGCCATTTCTTTATATAACAGGGTTAAAGTGGAGATTTGCGGGCCACAATGCGAGACAGGAAGATAAAAGATGAAATGCTGAAATACAATACTGGAGACCGTGGAAAAGAATAAGGGGCAGAGGAAGACCTCAGATGAGATGGAAAGACAATATTGTAAAAGCTGCAGGAACTCACTGGAAAAGCGCAGCCAAGGACAGACAGATATGGAAAGATTTGGGGAAGGCCTATGTCCAAAGTTGGATAGAAATGGACTAAAGGAAAAGAAGAACCGGAAGAAGAGAGTAGAAGAACCAGGCCCAGAGCCCGATTTAAGGACCGGGTTGAACACGACTTACGAGTTTATGAGGACGAAATTTGAAAATCAAGGTGAAGGATAGGAAGGAATGGACGGTATTTTTAGGGCAGAGCAAGACCCACCAAGGGCTGTAGAGCCAATGATGATGATTGTATTATTAGTATTTACATTTTATTTCTTTCGAACATCGGGTAGTAACTAAAGTTTTAATTAACAGTACAGCTCCCGAAACGAACCATGGCCGACGAGAAACGCTGTCGACGGTCGTACGACCACCTAAATTCTACAGTCTACAGTCTCTACACAGGCAGGATTTCTCTCACCAGCCATGGTTCGCGCCGAGAGCTGTATATGCGATTAGTAATAATAATATCTAACCATTTAAGTATTAGATTCTTTGTACCCGAGAGCACTACATTCTTTTCTTTTGAGCTTTTCTGCGGTTTCCTGGACTGTACTATTAGCGACCACATATTGAACGAACCATATCTTTGTATCTAGTTATGTCTAGTAATGACTAGTAATCACAGGAGAGTGATTTGATTATAAGCATTATTATGAGGATGTTTTTTATATTCATTTTTAATGATATCTAAGATTGGCGCAAACCATAATAAAAATGTTGAAATAAATAAAACTTATAAAACTAGTAGACGAGATTTATTTGCAAAGTGTAGTCCATTCATCCAGTCTCGAGATATTTCTAAACAGTTTGTTCACCACATAAATCCAAGAAGTTAACCATTGAACAATGTTTCATTCGGTTTGCCGGCGCTGCTACCTACGTATGCAAACATGCGCGTAAATCACACTCGAACCATAAAGCATTTCTGGACGATTATGTCGCCATCACCACGAGGGAAATCGAGGCAAAGGATCGGCTCAGTCGCTCCAGATTCTGCTAATGTCCTCTCTCTGCATGTTCTGCGGAAAAGTGACTGCTCCTTGACGGTATGCTTAACCCCGAATTTAAAATACCGTAAAAATATCACTGTAATATATTAAAAATAGTTTCCGCTTAAAAAAAATCGTATTAAAAAGCTGACAGGGAAATATTGAAAAAAATATTTATATTGCCTCTAAAATATGCGAAGGAAAATTCATGTTTTACTCCATAAAAAACAAATTTGGAGAGTGTTTGGAACTTAGTTTGCGATGAAATATAATTTGATTTTATAATAATATGTACATTTTTGAAAGTTTCTTAAAAAAAAAATAGTATTTTTAAAAATTACTATTTCGTATCGACCGTGCAAGTATGTAGTAAAACGCTACAGAGTATTGTTCAAATATCGGAACACCGATCTGCGGCTTAAAATAAAACTATGTATTATTGTTTCAGGAGGAGATACCTTAATGAACTACCTGGAAGAGAGGAAACTATATGCTATGAACTCGTTCTTCAATATGAAACTGCAACGAAAATGGACATGGATCAGTCCTAATGGTCAAGTAAAAAATGAAATAGACTACATACTTTCATCGGAAAAGTATTTTGTACGAGACGTAACCGTTCTTCCATTTTACAACTGGTAGTGACCATAGATTAGTTAGAGGGAACCTAAGCATTAATGGGCAACTTGAAATGAAAAAGAGAACACAAATGTTATAAAATTTAGATATGGACAAATTAAGGGAAAATAAATAAAAGTATAAAGAGAAAATCAAAAACATCATGCCCGATAAAAATCAACTCGTAAATAAAGGAGTCGACGAAATCAATAACATTCTAACACAAACATTACTGAAAGCCGGGAAAGAAGTGGCACCCATGAGAAAGAAAAGACAAAAATGTATCTCACATGAAATAAAAACATTAATGGAAAAACGGAGAACACTAGCTCAACAAAACAAGAGATCAACAGCAGAGTATTCGAAGATAAAAAAAAAGCACCAAGAAAAAGGTAAAAGGAGAGAAAAGAAGGAAACAAGAAGAAAAAGTTATTCAACAAAACAAGAATATGGAGTGCTTACGACCAAACCTGGGAAAAACAGAAATAAATGCCATCAAAAATACTCAGGGAGAAGAGACCAACGATATACATGAAATATTAGCAATAACACAACAGTATTAATTAAAATTATATCAAGAAAAGCAACCACCGACACAAGAAAATCTTCAAAAATTGAAAACTAAAATAAAAAATGCTAACACTGACCTACAACCAGAGATTAGCAAATCAGAAATAAAGAAAGCCCTGAGAGAAATGAAAAATAATAAATCACCAGGAAGAGACGGCATTACATTGGAGATGATTAAAAATGGCGGAAAAATTAAAAGGGAAGTCTTATATTTATTATTGAACAAAATACTAAGTACACGAAATATACCCAGTAATTGGAATGAAGCAATCACCCTATTATTGTTTAAAAAAGGAGATAAAAAGGTCTGAAAAATTATAGACCGATTACCTTGCTCAATGTTATGTATAAATTGTTAACTCAAATATTAACCAACAGACTAACCCCTAAATTCGACAATTATCAGAACAAAGAACAGGCAGGATTCAGAAAAGGCTACAGTACATATGATCACCTACTGAAAATAAATGAAGTTACTTTTTGAGAAAATAAATGAATACCAAATACCCATATATATGGCATTTATAGATTTTGAAAAGGCATTCGACTCCATAGAACACTCGGCAGTGAAACAATCGCTACACAATAGCAGAGTAGATTACAAGTATACAGAACTAATCTCTAATATATACAGTAAGGCCACAACTACGATCCAACTTGAACAGAATACACACCCCATACCTATCAAAAGGGGCGTTAGATAGGGAGATACGATTTCGCCGAAGCTCTTCAACCAAGCTCTAGAAGACATTTTCAAGAGATTACAATGGGAAGAATATGGAATCATCATTAACGGCCAATACTTAAATCACCTAAGATACGCTGACGATATCGTCATTATCGCTACAGACAAGGAACAACTACAAATAATGATACAACAACTAAACCACGAAGCCAGTAAAGTTGGATTAAATATGAATTACAGCAAAACAAAAGTGATAACAAATCAAGAGGATGAGTTAGAATCGTAGTTAAACAAAACCAAATAGAGGAAGTGAATGAATACATATACTTGGCACAAATAATAAAATTGAATAGAGACAACCAAACAGCAGAAATAAAGAGACGAACGAAGTTATCGTGGGCCTCGTTTGGTAAGCTCAGCTTCATATTGAAGAATAAAAAATACCCTCAATATCTAAAAACAAAAATCTACGACCAATGTATTCTTCCGGTCCTTACATATTGATGTCAAACATGGACGTTCACAAACGCGAATATGGACAGAATTGCGAAAACACAGAGAGCAATGGAAAGACAAACGATCAACTAAGACTGTCAGATAGAAAAAGTAATTCCTGGGTAAGAAATATCACAAAAGTTAAAGATGCTACTCGTCAAACAGCTAAACTAAAATGGAAATTCGCCGGTCATATGATTAGACAAAAAGACGAAAGATGGAATAAAATTATTACAGAGTGGAGACCATGGACATATAAACGAAAGAGAGGAAGACCACAGATGAGATGGGTAGATGACCTAAAACACAAAGCAGGCTTAAAATGGATGCACATGGCTCAGGATAGAGAAAGTTGGAGGAGCGAAGGGGAGACCTATGTCCAATATTTGATGTCGCAAGGCTAATAGATAGACGGATAGACTATTATTTCAGAATTCAACATTTCGTTGAATGTTTATTTTTTCAACTGCTTCAGGAATTTACTATAAAATTAAGTTACAATTAGATACAAACATAATGAAATGTGGTACTAATTTTGTGAAACTAATTTTGTCAGCGGCAACAGATATGACATTCTTTCATCACGAGCTTCGAGGCGATACGAATGTCCAGTTACACCAACAAATAAATGCTTGATTTTTTTATTTGGATCGCCGTTGAATTTAAAATATAATAATTGTCAAAAAACTGTCAATTAAAAACAGAAATTTTAACGATTCTCCCTAAGAATATTAAATTTTTACCATCAAATATAATAACACAACACTTTTCTTTTCTTTCGAAAAAGGTTATTTAATATTTTTTGGGCGAATTGTTTAAATTTCTGTTTTTAATTTGACAGTTTTTTGACATTTATATTTTAAAATAAACGGGCAATTCAAATCAATCGTTTATTTGTTGGTGCAACTGGACATAAATTAATTTCGGTCTTTTATCTTTTCACATGTGCTTTTAGACTCCAGTTTAGACTAGAAACTAGTTTTATTATCCAACCAGATATTTTGATTTTTTTCAGAATTTTAAAATATTGTAGTAAATGTAATTTGACTTACTTGTATCAGTCTTATAATTGTTTGTATTTTTGTTTTTATTGACGTGGTACATTTCGATAAATAATCTTTTTTTATAATTATTTTCTATTTCCGAAATCTTGCCATGTGATAAATCAAATTCGTGGGTCGCCCTTTGTGTTAGTATGGAGTGCTACAGCATAGGAAATGTTTTCTGATTTTCAGTTACTTTTGTGCTGCGTTATCCCTTGTTTAAATCACTGCGATGTTTGCTCTATATACTGTCCATCACATTCGAGACAAGAAAGTTGGTAATCGAGGTGACTCTTATTATTTAGAATCAGTCTTTAAGTTTGGAGAATAAGCTGTAATTACATGTGCTGTTTCATTTATATATTTTTATTTTCGAGATTCTACTCAGCAGATTAATTATTTTGTTGGTTTAACCAACCCCAAGTGAGTATGTCGCCATCAACGATGAAAATTGAAGCAAAGGATCGGCTCAGTCGCTCCAGATTCTGCTTATGTCCTCTCTCTGCATGTTCTGCGGGAAAGTGACTGCTCCTTGACGGTATGCTTCCGAATTTAAAATACTTAAAAAATTTTGGAAATTGTTTGGAAACTTAGTTTAGGAAGATATACAAATTGATTTTAGAATATATTTTTTGAACGTATCTTAAATTAAAAACTGTAAAAATAATGTGTTATTTTTTTTGCTACATGGTTACCTGGTTATGGTTGAAAATATGTTTGGCGATGTGTTCTTCCCAATAATTACAGTTTGGCGACGCCATTCTTTCGACAGCGTCTGTTGTTTTTGTTCTACGAATTATTTCTTATATAGAGGTGGTTCTACGACGGTAGCGGGTATATTTCTCTGCAATCTTGGTATAGGATATATCTACTTCAGGTATAGCACTCAATGCCCAAGCAAGCACATGGATTTCCCTAGCTTCTAATCACCGGTGAAACCATGTCTAAATTGAAAGCATTCAAATATCCACCCATTCCTCCCTTCACTTCCAAAAACACGCAGTAGCCAAGCGTTGCATTTTAACACATTGAGTGCCACCATGGTAACACAAAAATAGGGTACCACAGGCCGAAGTTATCAAAATCAAGAAAACAAATATAAAACATGGAATTAGTATACCAGTTTAAGAAAAACCTGTAAAAACATGATTTGGTTATTATATGACATCATTTTTAGTATATATCCGCATTTGATACACGCGGCCAGTATTGTTTAGCATGTTTTTTCGAGACCCACAAATGCTATACAGAGTGGGACAAATAAAAGTGTCCACCTCGATATTTGGCAGTATTTATTAGATCTTAAGAAAACGACGAAACAGGTCGATTTTTGATCAAAGTGAGACACATTTTTACGGTACACACATCTGTCATTTGTCAACCCCCTCCCTTCCACATCCCCCGCCCCTTATTTTTAAATAGGGAATAGGGGTCGTGTGCTAGCTCATTTGAAAGGTTAGTCAATTCTCTATTCAGTAATACAAACATTAACATAATTATTTATACAGGGTGTCCAAGAAATTTTTTTAATTAAAATAATTGACACAAAAAGAAGAATGTATGTAATTTATTTAATTCAAAATACATTCTACTGCTGTCACAAAACATAAAAAAATATTTTTTGATAAATAAACATTGCTTTTTGCTTAATTTCAATACTCAAGCTGCCACCCATCTGGTTCTTGGTAGGTTGAATATTGAATTTAAAACAATGTTTATTTATCAAATAAACGTTTTTCGTTTTCAGTCAGTAGTAGAATGTATTTTGAGTTAAATGAATTACATACATTCTTCTTTTTGCGTCAATTAATTTAATATAAAATAATTTTTCTTGGACACCCTGTACAAATAATTATGCCAATGTTAATATTACTGAATAGAGAATTGAATAACCTTTCAAATGAGCTAACACACGACCCTTATTCCCTATCTAAAAATTAGGGGTGGGGGATGTGAAAAGGAGGGGGTTGACAAATGACAAATGTATGTATCGTAAAAATTTGTCCACCTTTGATCAAAAATCGACCTGTTTAGTCATTTTCTTAAAATCTAATAAATACTGCCAAATATCTAGGTGGATACTTTTATTTGGTCCACTCGGTATAAACTGATATTTTTTCTAAAAGATTCTTTATTTATGTAGAGGATTAATTACGTCGTTTTTGTATGTTTTATAAAAAAGAACATTATTTAGTTTAGTGTTTTGAAGGCCATACACGTTTTGTAGTTATTTTTTTATGTTTCTAGAAACAGTTTTATTTCGTTTATTTTATCGAAAAATACTATCTTTTAATTTGTTTTTTTAACCCATTTCCCTTTATTTTGTTTAAAAATATGTCTAGGCAAAACTCATCGCAGTACCTGCAGGCCAACCACAGTTGGGGTTCGTAAGCATCCATAAAGATATTTAGATGGTGTGTATCTGATGCGGATGTACACGGCTCAAAATACAAAAATACATGTGCATCCACATTGGATACACGCGGCCACTAAATCAGTGTGACGCGTGTACCCATGTTGGATACATGTGGCACTGAATGTGTTAATGGCGTAAAACCTAAAAATAAACGGGTTGTTTAGAATAAAATGACACAGAGGTATTATGAAGAACTACCTGAGCGCCTTGACTCGCTTGGCTATCTGACCGATGGATGATTTTATTTATATTTTATTTTAAAAAATATGCATTCTAAACCAATCAAAATGTTTGAGGTCATTATTTATGCCACAGTAAAGAAAGTCATAGGAAGCGGTGGATTCCAACAACTCAAGTCAAAAAAGTAAATTTTTCACAAACGAATTTTTCCTGTTTAAGAATAGGTATAGGTATACTTACTTACTTACTTAAGCCGTCCTCTTGTACCTTACGGTGTCGAGGTAGGATAGGTATAATTAAAGGTTATTTTGGAATAGAATCAGTCATGTAATTTTCAGGTTCAAATTCTTGTTTCAAGACAACTGAAAGTAAGATTTGAACATGGCTTTTAAGAAGTTAAACATTTGGTTTTTTTTCCAAAACAACCGTAAGTCAGTGACTTAAGCACTTTTGGAAAATTCATGTGGAAGATAACTTCATATTATTATTCATTTGTAAGTTTATTGATAATCAGAGCTTGTCTTTAAGATGTCAGAAAAGGTTTTATAACTATCTACGTACATAATTAAAAATTAATTTTTATTCATCAAAATAAATTATTCATATATTTGTCAAAATTTGATAAGTAAAGTTCAAAAATCTTTTAAATAAAAGCCTGTAGATCATCATACTAGGGATGGCGGTTTTTGACAAAATACCGGTTTTCGGTTATACCGTTTTTTTTTTGCTTACGGTTTAACCTGGCGGTTGTAACCGTCCAAAAAACTGGTTTTTCCAAAAACCGGTTTTTGGTTTTTTTAATCCAATAGGTTACAATGTTACATTTACAATGGACTTTAGTTTGCGATACTCGACTAGACTCGATACTCGATATCAATATGATCAAAATTAGTACTATCGAAATAACATCAATATTAATATAAATAAAACACAATTTTGAATAAAACCATTTTATTATATTAATTGTTATATTTTTTTATTATTTTATTATTATTATGTATTTATTGATTATTATTAAATATAATACAGCGTAAGATTAATATATACATATTGCAATAATATACAATTTATTCCAACCAATTCAACTTATAAAAAATATCCCAGACACTTTCAAATTCGGGATTTAAAAAAAATAATATCAACATAAATATTTTACTTAAAAATAAATTGGATAATGCAATTTACCTTTTATTTTTACTACCATCAAAAAAAATTTATCATGTATTTCTTTTAACACGTTTTTATATTTGTATAATAGGTACATTTTAACTCCTTTAATACTTCCTGTATGGGTGCATCGTTTTGAAAACGTAGGGAACTCCTTGGAGATTCGTATTCGTAATCGGTAATTCGATATTCATAGTCAGAACATTATTTTTGGTAATCAGAAAAAGTCAGTCACCATGTTTGCGTCTACTTTAACCAGATCACTTCTTATGTAAATATTATGATTACAAATACCTTTTCAACGAAATATTACCTTGTTTCTAGCTGATGCCAGTTTGCACTTTCAGTTTGCTTCTGTATTTATAAAATAAAATTTGAATTATGGTTTTGTTTGGAATAATTACTTGAGAATAATAATTATGATTGGGATCCAAAATAATACCTAACCTAATCCTAATCATCGTAAAAACCTAATAACCGGTTTTTACTTTAAAAAGAAAAAACCGGTTATAAACGTTACAAATCAACAACCGGTAAAACCGGTTATTGCGAAGTAAAAAATCCAGTTTTACGTTAAAACCGGTAGGTTTTTCCCATCCCTACATCATACACTACAGTATTATTATCGTTGGAACCATTTTGCACATTGGTAAGTGCAGTATTATAAAAGTCTTTTGAACTTTCAGATAATGAAATAAATTTGAGGAGGTTTTCCACATCTTTTTTCTTCTTTTCACTCACATGATTCACTAATGGCATAGACTTCACTGTACTGTACACTCCCAGCAAATTGCGTCCTTTTTTTATAACTTTAAAGTACTAGAATCACCACAGGATCGAAACTGGGTATCATTATTGTTAATTTCGAGTTTTCTGTGTACTCTAGTGTGTATAATTTTCAGGAATACTTTCAGTACATGGCTCATCAAACTGATTGTACGGTAATCACTACATTGTTTGGCATTTATCTTTTTTTGGTATGATAACAAAGGTGGATAAAGTCCATTCTTCTGGTATTTTTCCTGATGTATACATGCTATTGAAAAGTTCCACTAAAATGTTCATCGATCAAGTCTTCTTATATCAGTTTAAGGATTTCCGTTGGTATTTCATCTGGACCTGGGGCTTTACCGTTTTTCATTCTTTTTAGTGCGTACATTACTTCCTCTTCCGTTATTTCTGGGCCTTCGTCTCCTTGTATGTTACTTAGTTCAGATTGTTGTCTATCATCTGCAAAGAGTTCTTCAACATAGATTTTCCATGTCTTCAACTGTTCGTCTAGTTCTCTTATTATGTTTCCGTTGACATTATACAGGATATTTGGCTGCTTACGTTTTTGTTTACTTGCAAGTTCTTTCACTTTTTTATGTCCATTAAAAATATCATGTTTTGCCTGCAATTGCTCTATTTCTTCACAGTTTCTTCTATAAAAATCTTCCTTTGCTATTCTGTTATTTTTCCATCTGCGCCTGTGTAAGCCTTAACGGATTTTAAGGAGTTTCTGTATCGTTAGTTTATCAATAAAACATCAATCTGGTTTCGAATTATTCTTTGGCCATTGTGCTGGTGTGATTTCCACGTCCAAAGTCTTCTCTTTGGTAAGTTGAAGAATGTATTAGATACAATCATGTAATTTTCCTGACAGAATTGAAGCAGTCTGTCACCTCGTTCATTTTTTTAACCGAGTCCGTATACTCCTACATGTTTGCCACTTTTTCCTTTAAGAATTTTTGAGTTAAAATCACCTAGAATTACGGTGATGTCTCGTAGTTTCGTCGATTTTAATACTTGATTGATTTCATCGTAGAATTGTTCAATTTCGTCCTCGAATTTATCTGCAGTAGTTGCATAGATTTGTATGATATTTAGTTTACTTGTGTTTGTGTTTGTTTGTAGTTGGAGAAATAAGAGCCGATCTGATACTGGAGTAGAATTAATGACCGACTGCATCATAGACTTAGATACGAAAACTGCTACGCCTTGTCTGTGTTGAGTACTACTATTTCCGGAGTAATATGCTATGCCATTTGTTGTCGAAAAACTGCCAGAATTTGGCCACTTTGCCTTACTAATGCCTAGATTGTCGACATTTAATCTTTGCATTTCTTGTATTATGTATATTATGCATTTTGCCTGGATCATACATACTCCTAACATTCCATGTACCAATTTTTAAATACTCTCTTGGGTGTTTTTCTATTTTTTTCTTTAAGAGTGGTATTTATGACTTCACAGGGATTTTGCTGGTTGACGACCCGGGAGGCCCTGTGGTCTTCTTGTGATATACCTCCCATGCCGGATCCTGGTCTCCGATTCCCATGATCAGTGGTTGAGTTGGCTTTTTGTTGTACAGTCATGATGATCGTACTAGAGATATCCATGATATATCTTTAATGTAGTGGTTTCTCCTTGCCCCTCTACATCCTTATGCAGTTGACTAGTAAATAGTTCTTCCGCCTTTAGTGTCAATTCCTTGACCCCAGAACAAAAGAGTGCCCTTTCACGTGCATACCAACCGAAGTTGGTCAACAAGTGGGGACTGCTTATTCCGGCAGTCACTCGGTCGCCAGAGCCTCGTCAGTTATCTAGCAGGGTGCATCGGATGATCAAGATCAAATCAACAACGGGCAGGTGAGGTTGGCCTTTGGATAGAAAAGGCTGTGTGTTGCGCGTCAGCATCCCTTACACCCCTTTTATTTTTCACTTTTTCCTAAAAAAAAAAAAATAGAAAAGTACTCTTATTTTTATCATAAATTATTTAATTTTAATGCCACGAACTACTTCTAGAGATCACTTGATACGTATTTCTGATTACTTTGAAAAGTATTGTGTAAGTATATTTTTCTACGACCGGCTAATAACATGCTTATTATTACACACTATTTTTGAATAAATAATAACACTAATTACTTTACCCGTGACTAGTAGTTCATTACTCACAGGTCATTATAGACGGAGAGGCAGCGCTGAAAAATCTATTTGAATTTACTAAAGCTAGATTTTTCACAGTTGATTTCTGTGAATGTGTAGAGAAACATACTGCGGTCGGTCAAACGAAACGTAGAACAGGGGTTACTGAGAGGGTATCAAATTTGATTTCCTACGAAGGTAATTATTTCCATTTACTAAGGCTGAAAATCAGTACATATATTCTAAATTAAATATAAGTAAAAGTTATTATAGTCGGTCAGCTGTATGACGGGACAGAGCCGGTCGGTCGGTCCCAATATTCGATTGAGAAAATGAAGCATTTTGGCTCGCAATTTTTTCGTCCGGCATGGATTTACTTGAAATTTTCACAGAGGGTAGGCAATAGTCAAAGGAGCAGTTTTATATCATGCCGCTATCATACGCTAAAACCTTGGGGGTGGTTGCCGCCCCATCTCGGGGGTGGGAATTTTTTATTACATTTTAACCATTGAATTCGATGTAAAAAGTGATTCTAAGAAAAAAATGTTTTTTACATTTTCTTCGTAAAACTAATATAATTTTTCGAGTTATTCGCGCATGAAAATAACAGTTTCTCTTCGAAAAAATCGACTTTTTTAGAGGGTTTTTTGAGAATATCTCGAAAAATATGCATTTAATATAAAAAAACTGTAGATATCAAAATTGTATCTTTTAGTAATACAAACCAAATTCTTTTCCAATAATATCTTTAACACCAATACAAACCGAGGTATGGCATGTTAAAAGTTAGCTTTTTTCGTCAAATGCATAATTTGGAAATATTCAAAGCCAAATAATGGGAAAAATTTGCATTTTTCGAGGAAAACTTAAATAATCTTTTTTCAAGTATATAATTAGACCTTTCAAAAAAATAATAAAAAGTTTCTAACGTAAAAATTAAGCGACTTAATATCAAAAAAATGTCGGTACCTGCTTTTCTCTTCGAAAAAATCAGTGAAAACAACCCCGTAACTACCTTCCTAATTCAAAATTGGTCTTCACCTTGCTGTAGTTCCTTTTATATTTATACTATCCATACACTCAAGGAGTTTGACATATTTAAAATGCCTAATTTTGGAAAAATATTATATCTCACTGTGTACTAATTTTCAGCCTTATTAAATGGAAATAATTACCTTCGTAGGAAAGCAACTTTGATACCCTCTCAGTAACCCCTGTTCTACGTTTCGCTTGACCGACCGCAGTATGTTTCTCTACACACTCACAGTAATCAACTGTGAAAAATCTAGCTTTAGTAAATTCAAATAGATTTTTCAGCGCTGCCTCTTGGTCTATTTCTCACGGGCTGAAGTTAGGTTCATGTCACTTTTAATATTAGTCTTTTGTAAAATGCAAATTATATACTTGTATATTTAACACAATGATTATTGTAATTTAGATCAATAATTACTTCGAAATTTTTTTAAAGGATTTTTAACTGTAACAATGGGTCCGTATATATTTTACTTTAAAGGTACGATTCCAACATCGGCGGCAGGCGGCAGTCGGCAACTGCAGACGGTAGTTGCAATTGTCGCCGTGACAGACGTCACCGCTTTGCACTATCAATTTGTATGAGACTGATTCCGACATATAGAGCCGGAAAAATGAAAGATTAACCATAAACGATCATATCAATCACATATTATTAGTACGTTCTTTAAAGGTAAAATATTGCAAAACCTCTACATTTTAAAGAACTCCTTGTATTGACATGAAATTTGGCATACACATAGCTAACAAGTCAAAGAAAAAAGTGATATTGAAACGATGTGTGCTTTTGCCCTAGGGGTGAGTTTCACCACTTTTGTGGGTGAAAAATATATGTTCGAAATAAGTCCGGAAATGGATAAAATGACTGATTCTAAACAACTTTTGTTCCATGAAGGTTTTCCACCAAGTTAATACTTTTCAAGTAATTTGCGAGTGAATATGTAATTTTTCTACAAAATAACCACGTTTTCAGACGGTTTTTCGCAAATAACTCAAAAAATAAATTATTTGGTCAAAAAAAATCTTATCAAAAATATAGCACGTAAAAAAGTGAAAAACATGGTGTATATATTAGGTCACTATACCTAGTATAAGCAGAGTTATCTAATGAAAAATAGGTTCATATTCGTCAAATTCCAAATTGAATATTTTAACGTGCCATAACCAAAAAACGAAGCACTTTTTTGTGGAAAACCCGTTTTAACTTTTTTAAAGTATTTAAAAAATGCTTACTTTTGGTTTTTAAAAAAAATTTTTGCATCAAAAGTAAACAAGTTACGCTCAAAATAAAGTTAATCTTTTTTTTTTTTGGTAAGAAATCGGGAAAATCACCACATAATTAGCATTTCAAATTGCTCAATTGTTACCACTTCACAAGTGTTTTACTCGCGTATGTATTGATCATATGATCTGTAAGTTCCATCGGTTCAAAGTCCTTATTCTTGAAAGAGCTGTAGTTAGAAGGGCTTAAGAGTCACTTATCACGAGTACATGCAAATTTAGAAACACCGAATCTTAACAAATTTTTGTCTTAAAGACAAAAAAAAATACAAGATATTCAGAAAAGTAAAGCCGACTTTTTTTACTGTTCAAAATTTTTGGTATCTCTAACAATTTTTAAGTTATTTTGAAAAATAGCATTTTTTTCAAAATTTTTAAACATTTTATTTTAAAACCAATTTTTTTCAGAAATAAGCACTTTGAATCGATAAAACTTACAGATCATATAAACGCGACATAAGCAAAGTAACTTGTGAAGCGGTAATGATTAATTTCATTTCAGTTGCTAACTGGGGGGGGGGGTGATTTTCCTTATTTTTTTTTGCCAAAACAAAAGGGACCATCTTTATTTTGAGCGTAACTTGCTTACATTTGATGTTAGAATGTTTTTTTATAAAAACAGAAATAAACCTTTTTTTTACACACTTTAAAAAAGTTGTAACGTGTTTTTCCCAAGAATGCTTCATTATTTGGATATTTCACATTGAATTATTCTATTCGGAATTTTTCGAATATGAACCTATTTTTCATTAGCTACAACTCTGCTTTTGCTAGGTATAGAGACCTAATATAAACACCGTTTTTTTTCTATTTTTTATAGGCTATAGTTTTGCTAAGAATATTTTTTCGACAAAATGCTTACGTTTTGAGTTATTTGCGAAAAACCGTCTAAAAACGGTTATTTTGTTGAAAAATGAACATATTTACTTGCACATAACTCGAAAAATGTTGATTTGGTGAAAGAAATTTGTAGAGCAAAAGTTGCTTAAAATTAGTCAGTTTATCCATTTCGGGACTTATCTTGGACATATATTTTTTCACAAAAGAGATGGGGTGAAACTCACCCCCAGGGCAAAAGCACACATCGGCACCATATCACTTTTTTCTTTGACATGTTAGCTATGCGTATGCCAAATTTAATATCAATCCAAGCGGTTGTTTAAAATTTACAGCAAAAACCGTGAAAGAATGTACTATATTAAGATAATTAATAATCTATCTCTCTCGTTTGTTATTTATAGAAAAATACAGCAAATACAAAATATGTGATTTTATGTGATTGACATGGTCGCTCATTCTTTCATTTTTCTTACTGTAACTGCAATTGCTGTTTGGCGGAACTTCAGTTGCTAATAATTATACAAATTAATAGGCAAAGTAAATACGTATGTCATGTTAACAACTGTAACTGCCGTCTGCAGTTGCCGTCTGCCGTCGATGTTGGGATCGTACCTTTATACCTTGTTTACTATTACAAATTTTGACGTTTATCATTTTTAATAACAGTGGCCTTAGCGATTTTTGCTGTGTTCATTGGTATGTAAAACTTATATTGTGTTTATTTTATAAAGTTATATTGTATTATAGAGTATGTCCCTGTAAGTTATATCCATATGGAAAACTTTTTTATTATTAATTTTACGAAAAAAAGGTATTCTTCATAAAAAGCTCTGAATGGTCCAAAACCTAAGATTCAACCATCAGATATCAAATTTTATGAATATTATACGAGGAGTGTTAAAAAATATGAATTTCGCTCTAGAGTAAAGTAGCTTTATTTTTCACATTATTGAAAATTGCTATTATGAAAAGCTGTTTAGAATTAAGAACTAGGTATATCAGATTAGGCAATTACAACCTTTCAATTATTAAAAAAAATTTTTTTGAATAATTATGGAAAACAAAGATTATTTTCAGTTATTTCAATTCTGATAACTCTTTTATTATTAATTTTACCATAAAAAGTTCTGAATGATTTATAACCCAAAATACAACAATCTTATATCAAATTTTATCAATCTTAAACGACGTATGTCAAAAAAGATAAATTTAGATCAAAAGTAAATTACCTTTATAGTTCAGAATATTTAAATTATAAGGATGTAATTTCATATTAAAACATAATTTTTAATTCTAAACAGCTTTTTATAACAACAATTTTTGATATTGTCAAAAATAAAAGTATTTTACTCTTGAGCGAAATTCATATCTTTTGACATACTTCCTATAAAATTGATAAAAGTTGATATAAGGTGGTTATATTATTTTAGGTTTTAGACAATGAAGAACACTTTATAAAGAATAACTTTTTTCGTAAAATTAGTAATAAAAGACTTATTTTAATTGAAATAACTGAATATAATGTTGGTTATCCATAATAATTTAAGAGGAAACAGTAGCGATCAACAGGTAGCCAAAACGCGTTCCCAGATTGCGGCTGTAATTTTGAATATTTTTTCGAGATATTTGACACATGTATTCATAATATAATAAAGAATGGCGGTACAGAGCCCAATTTGAAAAATATATTAATAAGTGGAATTACTCTGTAATAACTTTAATAAAAATTGTTGATTTATTTTAATAACTTTATATAACAAATTTTGCTTATAATTTGTCCCTCTATTTACTTGAGTATTAATTTTAATAAAATAATTTTCACCCCCGAGAAGGGATGGCATCCACCCCCAGGGAAAAAGCGCAAGTTGGCATCATGTCACCTTTGTTCCTTGAGTTATCCTCTAATTACTCACCAATTTTCATGAAAATCGATTAAGGTTCAACGAAATAGGAGGTGAAAACCTTCAGTGACTGCACTATTATATCTTTTGATCTATATATATATGAAAAACCGCTTTAAAACGTCCGTTTTTGTTTTCATGAAAATTTAAAATCTTTGATGATAACTCAAAGAATATTAATTTATTCTGATAACTTTATACAGAGTGTTTCACTGGGAAACGACGAGCGACTGTGGCCGGCCACAGTCGCTCGTCTGTGATGGAACTTCCACTCGACATAAGAACCCACGGTCAATCATCGGAAACTACTTTTGTGGATTTGCAACGTAGCGCTGCAGCGTGGTCAGCCTGTTTTGAACCTAAATCGTTTTTCATTTTTTTTTCTACTTCGAGCATTGTTTTTGGATCGGAGCATTTTTACAATATTTTTACAACCTAGACCTGGATTTTTTATAATTTTAAATAAATTAATTGATTGGGCACATTAAAGAATTTTTGCGTGCCAAATATAAATTAAATATACCGTTTGGGTAAAAAGTAATGAACCAAATGAGAAAAGATATAAAACATACGGTAACTTTGTTATTGATAAAGTAAGACCCATTAAGTATGGTAATTTTGAGACTGCCTAGGTGTTCCCTTTCTACTGTAAACGTATGTTACTTTCCCAATGAACTATGAACCACTCTGTATAACAAATTTTGCTTAAAACTTGTCCCTCTATCGATTTATGGGGTGAGTTTTAATAAAATAACTTTCACCCCCGAGAAGGGGTGGCATCCATCCCTAGGGTAAAAGCACAATGTGTCACATGACACCAAACATTCGTGATTTGATTCGTGATTCATGATTTTCAACGACATCGTAGGTGAAACAATTCAGTGACTGTACTAGAAATAACATATCTAAATAACTTTTTCTTAACTTTTTTAAGAAACAGAAAAGTAGTCATCATAAAATCACATTTCAACTTTTTAAAAATATAAGGTTGTTTTCTGACGGAAAATATTTTATTTAACAACGTCCATCCCCAAGCTATAATTACTAAATTGGTTTGTGTTTGTTTTTAAGATTAGTTAATTTATCACAGGTCTATTTATTTTTCATTACAAATCGTTGGTTTCGTTCGTATTTGCAAATAAAAATTACCAGTTTTTCTCGAGGGCAGAAAGGATAAAAAAATCTAAATTATCATCGTCTGATTGTTTTTAATTAATAATGTGGAAATTTTTTGTTATACACGATATTATAAGCTAAAAATAACTTTGGGAATTGAGTTATTTTAATCTTTATTTATTTGTTAATAATTAGGCATGACAGGGGAGGGCAGCGGGGATTTTTGCAGTTACTCGAGCGCGTCAGATTATCACATGGGGAGAATCCTTGTACCCTGTAAATGTACCTCTACCATATATTGTTCTTAAGACAGGGGGGTCCTTAAGAGGGGTCCGAAAAAAATATATCCTTGGAAAAACTCGAAATTGTCAGATTAAGATAAGCTAAGTTAAGTACATGCAAAACAGGGTATGTTTTAAAAATTTGTAGTGGAAAAAAATATGTGTTTATTATTTTTTAAAAATCTATCGAATGACATCGGTGGGGGTTTGGGGTAGGGGAAGTCGGGGCAAAGTGAACCAGTTAAGATTTGTCAAATAATATGACTTATACGAAAATAATAATTACAACTATTTTTTATTCATACGATAGCAGAACAATTTGGCTACATATTCCAATATCTAAAAACTAAAAAACAGTTTTATGTAATAATATGTTATAAACATATTTCCCAAAAGTCGCAAAAAGTTCACTTTGCCCCTCAGGCGGGGCAAAGTGAGCTTTGTTTTTGGGGCAAAGTAAAACATATCAGATCAATTAAATACTTAATCAGGAAATACAATTTAACAAACTTTAAACATAAAAGATTCTATATAAACTGGATTTTTCCATATCTGAGTCTTTTAGAGCGAAGCTTTCCCATGATTTGAGATGCAGTTATTACCGAGATATCATCTACCTCTGAAAAGACGGAGATGTTCCAGTTTCCTCTGTACTGTCTCATAAATTTTACTTCATTCCCGTTTTTTAATGGATCTTTAACTTGGGCAACACATTCTTTTTTTATTTTATCATTAGTTAGTTAAACTAATATAAAATCTTCGGCAAACACATTTTTCGTTGGAACTGCAGTAAGCTGGTTTGTTTGCAAAATTTTAACATCTTCATCACTGAAGGTTTCCGTGTCACTGGAATCTTTTCACAAGTGGGCGTCATCAGCATCATGGTCTTCGGAGTCAAAAGATTCTGGAACAGCAATTTTTCGTTTTACTGCAACTTAAATTCAATTAATTTTCTTGACGTCACTATTACCAGATTAAATGACCACTTCGATTTTAGTATCTTTAGGAAACAAACACAGACTGACCATGTCATACCACTATCCTCTAACCACCCAATGCCACACAAACTTGCCGCGTTTCACAGTTACATACACCGCCTTGAAACCATTCCCTTATCACAATGCAATTACAATAAAGAATTAAACATACTGCGTCAAATAGACCTTAATAACGGTTACGATCCACATATCATAGACAAGCTCATTCATAAAAGACAGCTTAAAGTCTCACGATATGCTGCGTTCCCTAGGGATTCGACAACCAAACCTACTTATGCTTCTATACCCTTTCACCAAGATAGACTATCTGGGGATATTTCGAATATTATCAAAAGATCAGTAGACAACATCCAAATTTCTTTTAAAGTATCCAATAATTTAGGAAAATATCTATCAAACACCAAAGATAGTATCAATTACATGAATCGTGGTGGTGTCTATAGACTACAATGTTCTGACTGTGACGCTACTTATATAGGAAGAACTTGTAGATAACTTGCTTCCCGCTCTCTTGAACACACCAAAAGAGAGAACACCTCTACCTTTTCTCAACCATCTTAAACACAAAAATCATACTTTAAATATACCAGATGATGTCACTCTACTTCACAACATCCCACAGAAAGACCTCTTGAAATTAGACTTATACGAGGACCTAGAAATTATTAAAGAAAAACAAAAAAGTCCGAATTGTGTCAACCGACATGTTTCATTCAGTCGTTACTTTCAACCACTCCATCCACAACTTTTTTCTTAACACATTTACAATATTACTTCACCTTCTTTCTACTGCTTAGTTCACATTCGCACTTATAATTCATCTGGTACAAGCCACAATAATCTCTTTTCATCTTCAGCCATCAAACCACTTTTATATATCCATAACATGCATATAAATTACTGACATCATCATACACAGACATACACATTGTACAGGGTGTCCCGAAAAGATTGGTCATAAATTATACCACAGATTCTGGGGTCAAAAATAGGTTGATTGAACCTCACTTACCTATATACAATAGTGCACACAAAAAAAGTTACAGCCCTTTGAAATTACAAAATGAAAATCGATTTTTTTTCATATATCGAAAATTCTTAGTGATTTTCTATTAAAAATGGACATGTGGCATTCTTATGACAGCAACATCTTAAAAAAAATTAAAGTCAAATTTGTGCACTCCATAAAAATTTTATGGAGGTTTTGTTCCATTAAACCCCCCAATGGCCCAATAAATGACCGTTTTAGAGTGTAATTTCCAGGGGCAACTCCGAATTGCATGAAGATTTGGGTTCAGGTTCTACTTACCCTCCACTTCAAAGTTGAATTTGTGCCGTTGGTTGCTTTTACTTGGGGGGTGACATTTACCCCTTCTCGGGGGTGAAAAACGCTTGTTTAAAATAAGGCCGGAAATGGATAAATTGACTTATTTTAAGCACCTTTTGTTCCATAAAGTTTTTTACGTAAATCAATACTTTTCGAGTTTTTCGCGATTTAAAATGTTGATTTTTCGACAAAAAAACTACGTTTTCAGACCGTTTTCCCAAATAACTCAAAAAGTAAATATTTTATCGAAAAAAATATTTTTGGCAAAAGTGTAGCCCATAAAAAAAAACGAAAAAAATGGTGTACCCGTAAAGTCTACAAATTAAGTAGAAGCAAAGTTGTAGCTCATGAAAAATACGTTTTTATTCGTCTAATTCCAAATCGAATAATTCAACGCGAAATTACCCAAGAAAGAAGCGTTTTTGGGGAAAACCTTATTAACATTTTTAAAGTATCGAAAAAACCGTATTATTTGTTTTTTACAAAAGTTTACAGCATCAAACATAAACGAGTTACACTGAAAAAAAAATTTGGCTTCCTTTTTTTTGGTAAAAAAAATCGTGAAAACCTCCCTCTATTTAGCACCCTAATAGTGGAGTCAATGAAGGTTTTCAACTCCGATTTCGTTGAAACTTCATCGATTTTCATGAAAATTGGTAAGTATGTAGAGGATACCTCAAGAAACAAAGGTGACATGGTGCAAACTTGCGCTTTTATCCTGGGGTGGGGATGCCACCCCTTCTCTTGGGTGGAAATTATTTTATTAAAAATAATACCGGTAATCGATAGGGGGACAAATTATAAGTAAAATTTGTTATATAAAGTTACTCCAATAAATCAATAGTTTTTGAGTTATTAAAGATCATAAGTTTTGATTTTGCCTGAAAAAAATCCATGTTTTAAAGCAGTTTTTCATAAATAACTCAAAAACCATAAGTTTCTTCAAAAAAGTTGTTATTACCAAAATCGAAGATAATATCAAAAAAAATCAGCTCCTTATTCGAAAAATCCTTTATACATATACAAAGTGAGTTATATGCAATTGAATGTATATTTTTTTTCCGCGAGTACTCAAATCTTAGTATTCAAGCTTAAATAACAGGAAAACGATGCACTTTGTTAAATATATACCTCGTCCAATTTACTTACCGTTGCGCGTCATCTGCGCCATAGCCTGTGACACGATACCAACTCGAAATATTTAGGCGGTGAGCGTGTTCTTTTTTAGAATCAAAATTATTCTAAAGGAGAACACACCTACCGCCTAGATATTTCGTGTTGGTATCGTGTCACAGGCTATGGCGCGGATGACGTGCAACGGTAAGTAAATTGGACGAGGATAGATACTAAACATTTTAATAAAGTACTTAAAGGTAACTATCAAAAAGCTATATAAGAAGTCGATAGCATCAAAATTAAGCAAGTTATGATGGAAATAAGAGGACCCTTTCAGATTTTTTAGGGAAGAATGAAAAATGAAACATACGTCATTTCCACAAAAATTAAAAGTTATAATAACCCATTTAAAACTTTATTTATTTTAACATGAGTAATAACTTCAACAATTTTGACCGGTTTAGAAGGCATATTTTTGAAAAAAATACGATTAAAAAAATTTGAATTTTTCAAATTTTCGTGAATTTCATTTTCTTTTGATAATAACTCCAAAAATACTCGATATGCTTAAAAAATGGTGGACAACAAAATTTTAGTTTTAACTTTATTTAAGCTTTTTCTTTTCTTAATATTTTTTTACGACAAAAAATAACCGAGATAGAAACATTTAAACCATAAATTTTACTGCGAGAACCATGTAACCGGGGTCCTTTCACCTTGTATTTAAAAAAAAAATAAAGGATTTAGAAAATTATGTTTTACACAGTGTTATAGACCTTTTACTTAGCTTTGTAATAGTTTTCGAATAAATCTCATATTTCAAAAATTAACGGAGTTATTTTAAAAAAAACCAATAACATCTTCTTTGAAAAAATATTATAGCGGAGATTTTGTATGTATACAGGTTGTGGGAAGTCCAATTAGTCGTTTGTTGTAGGAGATACGAAAAAAGTTTATTTAGGTGAGATTGGGGCATATTGTATAATATCAGAATTTAAATACACTTTCAAATATACAGGGCCACCCATATTGACAGGGTGAAACAAAATTATCTTTTGTTTAATGGAACACCCTCTACCTATATTTTTACATTTTTGGATTCTCCTCTACGTTTTATTTCTTAAAATATCAGGGGCCGGATTACGTACACTCGATACGCAACGTATCCGCCATGTTTTACTGTAGCGCCTTATGGGAAAACATGGCGGATACGATGCGTATCGAGTGTACGTAATCCGGGCCCAGGTTTTGTGATGCTATACGAAGTATGTCCACCTGACACCGCTTACACTGTGGAACTAGTTTGACTTTTTTATCGGCTCTATTTCTACTGTACTTCTCAGAATCGTTTTGATTTGAACTCTTTGCTTATATATTCTTTATTCTCGAATGTCAGAAGAAACATGTTTAATGGTTCCTTGGTTTTCCATTTTAGTTTGTGGTTTGTATTTTCTGGTTTGCAAGTGTGATGCAATCTTATAGATGTTATTTTGACGGGTCTGTTTTGTTTGTTCTCATAATAATATTACTAAAAACCATTTTCAGATAATTAATTTGGTTGCCTTTCCTTTAGTGGTCACCTAATGTTACATAAATTTTCACGGCACAATTACTAAGTACATAGTTTATTCTGAGAGTTGATCCCATCCTTGGTGCAATTATTTATTGATCAGAAAAGTTAAAATAATGTAAAACAAACAATACTTGACACATACTAAGCTGAACATGATTTTTTTTCGTAGTAGCTGTAGTATGTTGTTTTATATTATTTATTACCTATACTAAATTAGTATTAGTATGTTTCGTTTATCTAAAAAAATGTAAAACAAACAAAAATTCTGTTTTCTTGTAGTTGATTTTCGTATAGATATTGTTTTATATTGTAGTAAATTGAATTTAGTTTTAGTATGTTCCGTTTGTTTGTAGAATTATATTTAATTAGATTTGCTTTAATTACTAAAATAAATATGTATGTATTTGTGGAAATATAAAGGAAACCTAGCATTAGCGGACACATTTCTATAACGGCCAATTGTTTTCTATTTTTAGTGGCCGTTATTGACAGGTTTTACTGTACCAATAATATTTTATTAAATTATGAAACATTATTTAAATAAAAAAATTTATAAACTTGATAAAGAAAGTTTGCTTAGAATTTACTCCTCTATCTATCCTACCTATCTAATTATGGGGTTATTTTTAATAAAATAGTGTTCACCCATGAGAAGGGGTAACATCCACCCCCAGGATAAAAGCGCAAGTTGGTACCACATCATTTTTGTTTCTTGAGGTATCCTCTAACTACTTACCAATTTTCATGAGAATTGATGGAGGTTCAACGAAATCAGGTGTGAAAACCTTCAGTGACTGCCTTTTTAGAAATATAGAAGAATAATTTTTTTCGTGATTGTCGATTTGCTAATTTTCTGATTTTTGGTTGCTATAAGGTTTGAAAAACTAATAAAAATTATAAATCATGCACATAAATGTAAAAAAATATTTATTTTACTTAATTAAACGAGATTGTTTGAGCCAGAATGCTGAAATCTGCATTTTTATCATTAAAAAAAAACGTGGATTTCGCCCCTAAAATGCAGAAAGCGCAACTTGGTGCCACATTACTTTTGTTTTTTGACGTATCTTCTAACTACTCAACAATTTTCATGAAAATCGATGAAGGTTAAAAGAAATCACGATGAAGGGTGGAAACATTCAGTGACTACACATTCAGAAATATAGAAGAATAAGGTTTTCGTGATTTTCGACTTGTTAATTTTCGGATTTTTGGTTGCTATAAGGTTTGGAAATTTAAAAAATGTAATTCATGCACATAAATATAAAAAAAATATTTATTTTTCTTAATTAAACGAGATTACTTGCGCCAAAATGCGGAAATCTGCATTTTTAACAATTTAAAAAGTAGGGGTGTATTGCACCCCTAAAATGCCAAAGAGCAAGTTGACGCTATATAAATTTTATTGCTTGAGGTATCCTCTAACTACTCACCGATTTTCATGAAAATCGATGAAGGTTCAACGAAATAGGAAGTGAAAACTTACAGTGACTGCACTTTCAGAAATCTAAAAAATAATTTTTAAAAAAGGGGTGTATTTCACCCCTAAAATGCAAAAATCGCAAGTTGGCACTATGTCATCTTTGTTCCTTGAGGTATCCGTTAACCACTCACCAATTTTTATGAAATTCGATGGAGGTTCAACGAAATCTGAGGTAATAACTCATATCCACATTCATTGACTCCACTATAAATGAAATTAATCGTGTGGCTTTACCATCTATTTTAACTGTATGTGAATTGATTATGTGATCTGTAAGTTTGATTGGTTTAAAGTGCTTATTTTTAAAAACATTTGGTTTTAGAGTAAAACAAAATTTTCTAAAAATTTTTGAAAAATTTCATTTTTTAAAATAACTTAAAAAGTATTAGTGATTAGGAAAATCTTAAAGAGTAACAAAAAGTAGGTTTTGCTATTATAAATATGCTAGTTTCATTTTGTTTCTCCGTAAGACAAAAATTAGTTAAGATATGGCTGTTCAAAATTTGCATACACTAGTGATTACTGACCTATTCAAGCTTTCTCAATAATAACCATTTAAAAAATAAACACTTTAAACCGGTGAGACTGACATGATCATATAAAAAATAGATAGGTAAGTAAATTGTTTGTAAAGCGGTAGAGATTAATTTCATTTGAGGAGCTAAACACGGCGAGATTTTCATGATTTTTTACAAAAAAAAAGAGGGCCAATTTTATTTTGAGCATAACTCGCTTATTTTTAATGCTAAAAGTTTTGTTAACAATTAAAACAAAGCTTTTTATAAACACTTTAACAAAGTTTAAATGGGTTTATCCCGAAAAGAGCTTAATTTTTCGGTGATTTCACCTTGAAATATTCGATTTGGAATTAGACGAATAAGAACGTATTTTTCATGAGCTACAACTTTGTTTTTATTTGATTGATAAACTTTACTGGTACACCATTTTTTTGGGTTTTTTATAAGCTACACTTTTGCTAATATTATTTTTTTGATTTAAAATATTTACTTTTTGAGTTATTTGCGAAAAACCGTCTGAAAACGTTGTTTTTTGTCGAAAAATGAACATTTTAAATGGCAAATAACTCGAAAAGTATTGACCTAGGTAAAAACTCTATAGAACAAAAGTTGCTTAAAATCAGTCAATTTATCCATTTCCGGTCTTACCTTGAACGTATGTTTTCACCCCCGAGAAGGGGTGACTGTCACCCCCCAAGTAAAAGCAACCAACGGCACAATTTCAACTTTGAAGTGGAGGGTAAGTAGAACCTAAATAAAAATTTTCATGCAATTCGGAGTTGCCCCTGAAAATTACACGGTATCGCCGAATTTCCCGTTCATTTACTGGGCTACAAACTTTTGTGTACGTTACAATTAAATTATTATTGTGGCACCATTAGTTAAATACAATGTTTTTAAAACTTTTTACCTCCTAGTACTTTTTCGATAAGCCAGTATTTATCGACATATTTTGAATATTTGTCGAATACACCACATATTTGTATATAGTCCAGAAAGCCACTGCGCATCCGCTAGGAAAAATATTCTAATTCGGATTTTTTGCACAATCTTACTCAAAAAGGACTCCTTTTAACAAATTTGCATGTTGCCAGGACCAAAAGGTGGTCAAAAATTTTTTAAACGTTTTTTTTTTTTGTTTTTTTCCTAAAATTATTTTTTTTGCATGGAACAAAGTTTTTTTAGGTTTTTTGGATCATTCCAAACAGAAAAGGTCTTTAGTGATTCTTCTCTAAAAATGATAGTTTTTGACATATAAGCGATTAAAAATTGAAAAATTGCGAAATAGGCCATTTTTGACACTCAAAAACTATGTGAAAAACTGAAAATTTGAATGTTGCCAAGGTAGGTAGATATTCTTTAAACATCGATTGATGAAATCCCGAAGAGTTTTTTGCAATATAATATCCAAAACTCCTTTGTTTTTAATTTAAAATCACGCGTGCGCGACACTATTTTTCACCGTTGCATGTGTATACAGTATGGTGCAAATGAAAGGAATAAATTCGTTATTTCGTAAACGGGCTACTTTAAGAAAAAACCCGAAACAGGTCGATTTTTATTTTTAAGTTATGATATTGTGGCATGTATGGTATACTAGTGACGTCATCCGTCTGGGCTTGATGACGTAATCGATTATTTTTTTAAATCAGAATAGGGGTCGTGTGGTAGCTCATTTGAAAGGTTCTTTAATTCTCTATTCAGTAATGTAAACATTTACATAATTATTTATACAGGGTGTCCAAAAAATTTTTATTAAATTAAATTATTTGACAAAAAAGAATTAGAAGGACACCCTGTATAAATAATTATATAAATGTTTATATTACTAAATAGAGAATTGAAGAACCTTTCAAATGAGCTAGCACACGACCCCTATTCTCATTTAAAAAAATCATCGATTACGTCATCACGGCCAGATGGATGACGTCAGTAGTATATCATATATGCCATAATATCGTAACTTAAACATACAAATCGACCTGTTTCGGGATTTTTTCTTAAAGTCGCCGGTTTACGAAATAACGACTTTATTCCTTTTATTTGCACCATACTGTCGGTGGAAAATAGTGTCGCGCACGCTTGATTATAAATTAAAAAACAAAGGAGTTTTGAATACTGTATTGCAAAAAACTCTTCGGGATTTCATGAATCGATATTTAAGGAATATCAGCTTACTTTGGCAATATTCAAATTTTAACTTTGTCACATAGTTTTTGAGGGTTAAAAATGGCCTATTTCGCAATTTTTCAATTTTTAATCGCTTATATGTCAAAAACTATCATTTTTAGAGAAAAGTCACTAAAGACCTTTTCTGTTTGGAATGATCCAAAAAATCTAAAAAAACTTTGTTCAATGCAAAAAAAAATAATTTTAGGAAAAAAACAAAAAAAAACCTTTAAAAAATTTTTGACCAACTTTTGGCCCTTACAACATGCAAATTTGTTAAAAGGAGTCCTTTTTGAGTAAGATTGTACAAAAAATCCGAATTAAAATATTTTTCCTAGCGGATGCGCAGTGGCTTTCTGGACTAATATGGTTAAGTACGATTATAGAGACCTGTTAATAATCTGAAAATTTATTTATAATTTACATTTTTAGGTATATTTTGAAAAAGAAGCCACATCTCGATAAAAGGTGACTTACCAAAAAAAGAATAGGAGACAAAAAAATTTTAAAAACACTGTGTTTAACTAGTGGTACCACAATAATAGTTTAACTGGAACATACACAAACATTTGGGGGGTTTAACCCTGCTGTCCCGTTCGAGTCAACTACACAAATGTACTGTTCGGGTCAATATGACCCAACTATGGTTTGCGTTCCTTAATCGAAATAAAATAAGCTAATGGTGATAAATAAAACTGTATTAACAATAAATTATGGTTAATTAAACAAAAATTATGTTGTTAATGTAAATTAAACCTTATTAACAAAAATAAAAGGTAGGTATTTTTTTCTTTCAAAAAAGCCTAGTAAAAAATATTTACAAAAATTTAATTCAGTTTAGAACTGGGACAGTAATAAAAAGAATGGATTTTACAGATATGTTTATGATATATACAATATAATTATTAGTATTTTTATTGTTTTTAGGGCAAGAGTATCCACTCCTCCCTTTTTGGAATTGTAATCTAAAATAATTTGGGGCTTTTTCATTTGATGAAAATTATGCACGATGCATCGATTCATGATGCAAAGCACTCATAAGAACAACATTTTTATTATTTTTAGGAATATTGTCAACAACATTGGTATCTTGCGTGAAGCAAAAAAGACGATCTATGAACTTCTTTATTCGCGATTTTTGCTGTAAGCTCCGGTTTATTTTATCTATAGTCCCCGGCATTGTATCTACTTTGTTTTAGAAGAAATTTTCCTGAATTTTACCATGTAAAAAGTTATTACACGTAATATTGTGGCCTTACAAATCACTACTCAAGTCACACATCACACGCATTCCTGTATAGATCTGCAATTTTAGAGCATAAGAAGTTATACTGTTCATAATTACATAAAACCCAAACTTGTGTGCCATATTTCGCTGGCTTAATTGGAATGTACCATTTGAATGGAGAGCGGTCTCTAAAGGCAACTAGTTGCTTATTGACGGCAACATTTTCATCAGGGTTAAAAAATGTTGGTACATTTTCTACCAATGTTTCCTAAATTTTACGTATTGCAGCAAGTTTATCAAAAAGTCTCCTATCCTGCCTAGTAGTTTTGCTATCAAAACGTATTACTTGCAAACTTTTTGTAAATATATCAAGCGACATTGTTGATTGAAATAAACTACGACCCTTTTCTCCATTCCACAAACTTTTAGTTAATTCACCATGGGACTTTAAACTCGAGCTAAAAAAAAGGATCAATGTATGCTTGGAAACCAACTTTATTCATGTTTTTCCAGTTGGTTCCGAAGACATGCTGTCCGTCCATGTCGGTCATATTTATAATTTGGTTTGCCATATCGTCCAGCTATACTACAGTTTATTTTACAAGTTCCAGCTTGCAGAAACCTGTTTTTAGTTACAAACATATCCGGTTGACAAACACACAGGTACTGCCAATATAGAATACTGTCAACTAAACACACATACAAAGGTAAATTTTAACGGTTTAAATACGCGGGTCATATTGACCCGAACGTACTCTGGGTAACAATTTCATTTTTATCAAAAAAATCAGGAAGTTGATTGTTTATCTCATATGCAATTGAAAGACCTCACATTAGGTAACAAAGTCACGAAACACCAAATCGTTACGCTGTAATAATTTTTAAAATAAGAAATAAATTATTTTTTGGGTCAAATAGACCCGAACAGAACAGCAGGGTTAAAGGAACAAAACCTCCATAAATTTTGTATGTAGATATATTAAAAAAGTAGCCGCATCTCGATAAAGACTGAATTATCGAAAAAATATTAAGAGGCAAAAAAGTTTTAAAAGTGTTGTGTTTAACTAATGGTACCACAATAATCAATTAATTGGAACGTACACAAAAGTTTGGGGGGGTTTAAGGAAACAAAACCCCCATAAATTTTTTATGGGGTGGACAATCTTCACTATAATTTTGTTTTAAGATGTTTCTGCCATACGCATGATACATGTCCATTTTCAATATAAAATATCTTATAGTTTTCGATATATTGAAAAAAATCGATTTTCATTTTGTAAGTTCAAAGGGCTGTAAATTTTTTCATAAGCACATTTGTACTAAGGTAAATTAGGTTCAATCGAAGTATTTTTGACCTCAAAATGTGTGGTATAATTTATGACCAATCTTTTCGGGACACCCTGTATAAATTTTCATCTACATACAACCCATCATCATATTTCTAAATATCACTATTCTCACCCTAGCTATTCAACCTGTCATTACCAACATATAACACTTATCTATAGTAAAACCAAATCAAAGCCCAATTTCCTTTCTAGGTCCCGTTCATGTTCCTTTTTCATTACCTTCCTCACAGACGTTTCATATCCCCAGCCCCTATTGTCATCATCTTACGACGGTTTTGGTTTTTGGACCCTTAGGGATCCGGGCAGCCTGCGAAGTCTTCAGGAATTGGTCGCCTAAGTTTGAGCTTGTGCTTTCCAATGATACATCCCCCTAGATTATTTAAGACATTTTTACACCCCCCTTGACATTATCAGTCACCCCCATTGTGATTCCTTTAATTTACACAAATCCCAACAGATGTCAATAAGTTAAATAAATTCGATAACTTTACATTAACACAAAATTGTTTTTTAAATCTTAGGTTTTTTGAAAAAAAGATTTTATTACTGATTTCAGTTATCGAATATATATTAACATTTGTGTAATGTGGGTTGCCTATCCATCAACACTAACAGTATACGCAAATACATTTTTAACAACACTTAGTTTACTGAATTTCAAATGATAATTTTCACAATGGAGTGTGTTGTTACATCATTTCTAATTTCAACAAGTTGTAAACCATAGTCTTTATGACAGGCCAATTTTTCAACTTCCTGTGAAACTGTCATTTCTGTCTTGTCATCTTTCTGAGGTCTCCACCTATTTCATTGTCATTTGCTACCAGATGTTTATCATGTAATCAAGTCACACCACAGCTCATATATTACCTGGGGCATAATATTAAAATAGTTTAAACATCTATGCTTTAATTGGCATATTTAACTAATGTTTCCTTAACGGACCACTTATACAGGGCTTTGACCCACATATTTTTGTTAAACTATACCTTGGTGGTTAGCATGTCAACTTCACATAAGTATAACCGACAGCTTTTTTAACCATAGTCAAAATTTCAATCTTTGCATTATTTTATCAGGTTATATTCATTTAAGGTAAGCACTGATGATGACGCAAACCAGTCGAAAACTAGTTATGTGGTTGTGATGTAGCCCTTTTTAGGGATTTTAAATATACACCTTTTATATAGGATTTATTAATTTTTTTTTAATTCGTTTTCCTGTTCTGCCGTAAATACTGTTCTAAATTTACCCAGCCCTTTCTTTGCTGCCAGGTCAGATGTTCTATCTAGTTTCAGTCTTCGGAATAGCATTGCTGGTGGTACATTAAACTGTGTAGCAGCTGCTTTATATTTTAATGTTACCTCCCGAACAGCATCAATAGCATTTTTCATCGATTTCTCTGAACAAAACTGTTGATTGCTTTTACGAACATACGTTCTAACCATTTTACCTTAAAGAGAAAATTCTCAACATTAAAAGTGTACTCACTCCAGCAAACAACTGATTTATAATATATCTATAGTAGTTTTTTTATCCGGTTTAATTTTAGGCGATACAAGAATTAGTAAAATAATCTCGGATAATTATTAAACCGAAATTTAAAAATCCCGACTAAATATAGTTTCTAACCTTCAACCTTCAATAAACACATTCTACAAAAATCTACCTACTACAAAACAATAGTGGGGGCAAAGTGAACCTAGGATCAATTTGCCCCGTGTAAAAAACTTCACTTTACCCCACACTGGTACTTTTTGACATTTTATGTTAATGTGAAACTGCCATGACGTATCATCTTCGTTTTCTTGCAAAACTATCTCTAATTAGATGCCTAACATAATAGATTAACAACGTTTGAATGTAATAATAACTAGTTGAAATATACATTAGATTACATACTTACCAGATTAGAATTTTACCACGATAAAATAAAAATTTCATTCACAACTTAGCAGCTTTCGTCAAACTTGCACACTGCTCTCGTCTTGCACACTGTTACCAACTTAAATATATTAAATTTACGTTTTAAGCTGTATTACTGGCGCGAATGATTTAAAATTTTAAAATATAGTTCACTTAGCCCCAAATTCCCCTACATTTAAAATTTTAAATACGAACCCCGCAATATTTCGCGAAATGAACATTAGATGGAAAAACTGAAAAACACACGTATTTAGTGTTATTAAAAAATCTATCGAATGACACTAAACACGACCCCCCACAAAGATGGTCCACTTTAAAATCTTAAATAGGAGCCACCATTTTTCATTGCAGATTTGGATTCCTTAAAAAATAAGTAACTTTTGTTTGAGATATTTTTTCGAATTATGGATAGATAGCGCTATAATCGGAAAAAACGATTGTTGGAAATGGAAAATTAAATTAAAAAACGGAAAGGTCCCCACTTTATGGAAAACTTGACTTAAGTTTTTTTGGTTTTAGGACCTACTCTTCACAACCAAATAGGTCCCCATAACGGTCGAGTAACTGTAAATTTAGCATACTTATCTTCCCTACTATCTGTATTAAACCGTTTGTTAAGGATTTTAAAGGCAATTTTAAGAGAATTCTCAGTAGTTTGTTAAACTATTAGTGAGACAATTACATTTTAACTAAGGGCATTATGTTTGATAGCATAAGGATATTTTACGAAGGTATAATTTCTTTGCATCTATTGAAATTAGTCTTCATATTGTGTTGATTTGGTACATGGTATATTTTTATTCTATTGGTTTTTTGCGTAGTGAAATTAATAATATATTAGCACTTCGAGCTAGCTTCGAAGTATTTTTCTTTCCCATATTTGTAAGCAAGGGGAGCAAACAATATTTGGGAGCAAAGTATGCTAACTTTGCAGTCACTCGAGCGTCATGGGGACCTATTGGGTAGGGTGGAACGAAAGAGGTCAAAAAATAGGAGAAAATAAAAAGTCTTGTGGCTATCGTTAAAAGTTGTGTCAGGTGATGAAAACAATCGATGCTAGAGCATTTTGAAATAAAAAGAAATCTTGAGGTTCCATATTGGCTTTGAAAAAACAAAAAACAAAAAAATTATTTTTGTCGAAAAAATCTATATGGCTGTGATCAATTGTCGTCTTTAGGATTGAAAAGCATCTTATGCAAAATTATTTTGAAATTAAGCGATGTTTGCAGGTTCCATAATACCATTGAAGCTTGATATAATATGAAGTACCTGTTAAAAACGACGCTATTGTTTCAAATTATTCAAAGTTCAACGTCAAGTTGAATCATGAAGAAGAGTTCGTTGTACCTCTATCAACAATTACAGTCCAACCATCTACGTCACAAATGCGGATTTGCTTGCCAAGTTTAGCTTCGGCGTAGGACAGAACCGGGGTCTCCGATCGTTCTGCTGCAGCTGCAATTATAGCATCAGTGGTCTTATTACTAAAATACTATTATAGTACCCCTATCTTTTAAGACCACTGATGCTATAATTGCAGCTGCAGCAGAACGATCGGAGACCCCGGTTCTGTCCTACGCCGAAGCTAAACTTGGCAAGCAAATCCGCATTTGTGACGTAGATGGTTGGACTGTAATTGTTGATAGAGGTACAACGAACTCTTCTTCATGATTCAACTTGACGTTGAACTTATAATTGTGTTGAACTTATAATAATTGTGACTGATAAATCGAAAGTAATCGATAAGATAAGAATAAGGCAACAGCTTGCATCTCATAGATATTATCTCCAGAAGCAGAAGGAAGGAGTGTCAATTAGAAGTATATTTGTTGATGTTCGTAAAGACAAGACTGTACTGCAACAAAAAAAATGTTAAAGGAAATAAAAATGTAGTATGTCCAAGTATGTAAATGATTTATTTCTTTCGCTGAGCGCTTTCGACATAAACGTCATCATCGGAGCTAATGCTAAAATAAAAAAGAGATTTTGTAAGAAAAAGGAGTACAAAACTCTGTTTTTACTTACGTCAAATAGTAAAAAGTACCGCGACAATTGAGATGTAATCATGTGCATCTTATTATTATAAATGTGATTTTTGATTGCAAATGCTCACTTCTTTGTCCTCCGTACAACACCAAACAGTAAAAAACAGAAAAACGGCAACATACACGTTGCAAAAAAGATAAAAACTTTTTTCATGGTAGGGGTGTAGGCATCACCCATCCATTCTTGGCCTAGTAGACACAGCTGACTGACAAAGTCGGATATTCATCTGCTTTTATCTGCTCTGCGTTGACGTTTGACAGCTGGCATTAAAATATGAATATTTTTAACATATTGAAAGGAAAATTGAAAATTTTTACAATGAAATTGATAAGGAAATGTACCTTAGTGATGTTTGTACTAATCAACTAATAAATTAATTGATAACATGATTGATTTTAAGACCAATTGGCCCAACATACATACACACCGTGTTAGGTTAAAAAATAAAAACAGAAAATAATGAGAAAGATCAATTTTAATTGTGATTTCTCAAGTTCAATATTCCGGAAGATATTAGATTATTGAAAATATAGATTGAGATAATATTAGATTGTTGTTATTTATCATCTTTTTGTCAATTATATAAGTCATTGAAATGACCTTGACTGGGTGTATGGATATTTTATTAAGTTGATTCCCTAATGATTTTAGTAGAAATATTAAATGATTTTATTAAATGCTAAGATAAGATGTTAAAAAGGGGTATATTCAGTTTCTACTGTTGTGAGACATTGATAACAAATTAATGTTTATTTTGCGAATTATCGCGGGGTTTTTATTTAAAATTTTAAATTTACTTCCCACCGCTCTCCGTGGGAGTCATGTTTGTACCATTCGATAGATTTTTGAAAAATATTGAAGACGTATTTTTTTAGTTTTTCGATCTAACGTTCATTTAGCGAAATATTCGCTTTTTTTGTGAAATTTTTGACTCACACATTTCCGTACGCCCCGCTCAAATCGTCATATTTTTTAAATATGTACTCTTTTGCATATACTTAACTTACCTTATTTTAATCAGAAAATTTCGAGTATTTTTAAGGATATATTTTTTTCGGGCCCGCTTAACGAACTTCCCTGTGTTAAGAGCCAATATATCGTCGTACTAGAACAATATTAAGACAACTTAAAAAATATAAATCAAATGAGTAACCATTTTCAATTTCGTTGCAAAACGAAAATACAGCCGAACCATATTCCAGTCCAATCAGAGAGTGCTGCAAGCACCTCTACCGGTTTCGAAACTTATTAGTCTCTCATCAGGAGGCACATATGCTGCTCTCCCTGATCCAACCAAAACAAACCCCAGCGTGCAGTCCCGAATTGCAACGAACGAAATGGCATAGATGCCCTAGCGGCAACTGCTAGCAAAAGACTAAGTTTTCACTCTAATGGCATATAACATATCCCACCAGAATGAAAACAATGGGAACCTTCTCTGGTTACACCTCCGAGGCTTCTACAATTTGCAAGCCATACGGATGCTGAGACTAAGGAAGATGAGGGAATTCTACAATTTACAATTCACGTTACATCTGCTCAGCGCGGTAAAGTTCCAACGAGACTGGTTCCCTTCATACTCCACACAGAGTAAATGTAAATCAATCAATAAATGATTTACATTTACTCTGTGTGGAGTATGAAGGGAACCAGTCTCGTTGGAACTTTACCGCGCTGAGCAGATGTGACGTGAATTTTAAATTGTAGAATTCCCTCATCTTCCTTAGTCTCAGCATCCGTATGGCTTGCAAATTGTAGAAGCCTCGGAGGTGTAACCAGAGAAAGTTCCCATTGTTTTCATTCTGGTGGGATATGTTATATGCCATTAGAGTGAAAACTTAGTCTTTAGTCTTTTTAAAAAATATAGTTTCGAGTAAATTGAGTTTTAAATTTCCTCCATAGAAAGTATGAAATAAAAATATTTTATATTAGTTTATTGCATTGTTTCTTAAATGTTATGGTGTCCTATTTGTTCTTGAGTGTGTTTAGAGTTCAACTGAAAATTTGAACTAATAGATAATGAGAATAAACTGAGATTTTGTAACATGTCCTCCTCTTACACTTTAAAAATTGGTGATATAAAATTTATCTTTGCTAAATGTTGAAGTTGTCCTAGTATTGTATTTATTTTTTTTAATATTCTTTAAAAATATCTTTATTTTTCTTCAACTTATCCTAGTAGTTCACCAATTCTATTTTTCAACAATTAATTTTTTTACCAGATTTAGCCATACGGCCCGCACTCCCTCTAAGGGGAAAATTCACTCATCCCAGATACCTAGGGTATCAAAAGGATTGAGCTCTGGTGGGACTCTTTCCGTGTTATCGAGCCCTAGGTGACTTGGTACGCCGGAGTATCTCCCAAAAATTTTCGCACGCATCTGGAGGTCGAGACTAGCACAGCTTTCTGGATAGTCTTGTAAAGATGTTCATTTAGACCCAGCTTTTTGATGTTTTCTATGAGGTTCTTTGGAATGACTCCAGTAGTAGAAAGAATAATAGGTATTGTCTGGGTACTTTCCATTCTCCATTGCCTGCTTATTTGTATTTCGAGATCTCTATACTTGGCGATTTTTTCGTTGTGCTTAACACGCAGATTATTGTTGTTGGGTATCGCCACCTCTATTAATGTTGTTTGCCTAGTAAGTTTATTAACTAGTATGAGATCCGGTCTATTATGCGCCACTGTTTGGTTTGTGAGCACAGTGCGATCCCAGTATAGCTTGTAGTTGTCGTTTTCAGACATTCTATCAGGGACATATTGATAATAAGGAAGATGATCGGTTTGGAGAAGTCCAAGTTTGTTAGCTAGTTCTTGGTGGAGAATCTTTCCTACTGAGTCATGGCGTTCTTTATAATCAGTTCCGACAAACCCCTGGCAGCCCCCGGTAAGATGTTGGATGGATTCTTGGGCTTGACATCCATATCGGCATTTGTCGTTTTGGACCTGAGGATCTTTTACAATGTACTTCAGGTAATTTCTAGTTGGAATAACCTGATCCTGAATGGCAAGTAGGAAACCTTCTGTCTCAGGAAACATCTTTCCTGATACCAACCAATAGTTCGACGCTCTACTGTCAACATATTCTTGGTTGACCTCATTGAGATGCCGTCCATGCAGTGGTTTACCCATCCAGGTGCGCATTTTTTCGTCCTTAGATAGGTGGTTTATGCACATTTCTTGTTCCCTCAGTTTAAGCGGCGTTGAGTCATCTACTGCACAGATGGCACGATGTAAAGTAGATGATTCAGCCTGTGCCTGAAAATAAGTTCTTAAGTTAGCCACTTGTTTATCCAATTGCTCACATATGTGCATGAGTCCTCTTCCTCTTAGATACCGCGGTAATGTTGTTCTCTCTACTACACTGCGAGGATGATGGTTGTGTGCCTTTGTGAGAAGTGTTCTTGCTTTCCGCTGAAGACTTTCTATATCGGTTTTTGACCACTTGATAATACCAAATGAGTAGCTAAGCGCGAAAAAGGCGTACGTATTTAATGCCTTAAACAAATTTTTACTATTGAGATATGACCGATTAAGCTGTCTTACCCTTCGTACAAATTTAGAAGTTAGTTCAGTTCTCATTTGTTTATGGTCAATTTTCCGCGCTCGCTTTACACCGAGATATTTATACATATCATTTTCACCCATGGCCTCGATGTTCTGGCCATTTTGCATATCGAAACCACCGGGCTGAACCTGTCCTCTGACTATATTTCTGTGACTGAGGTGAGTAAGCACATAAGTCAAATTTACCGAATTTTTTTTTTTGATGAAAATTTGTAGGGGATTTGTAATACTATCATCGGCTCTAATCACTTTAGTCGACTATGCATTTTTACGTCTGTTATTGCGATTTGTGCATAATAACCACACTGAGAAAATATCGACTTGACCTTGTGAGTAAACACTTAAGTCGACTTATGTGAAGAGAGCCAATTTGAACTTGTTGAATCTTGTCGTCCCGTCGCTGACTTATGTTACTAGGCGCGTGTGGAACGTTACATGCAGAAAAAATTTACCCTAAAATAGTTCAGTTTGGTTTGAAATCGCGACTAACACGTTTCCAAAAGGTTTTTGTTTCAAGTGTCTGTTTATCTAAATATTAGAGTTTATTTCAATTGAAAAAATATGAGTGGGTTTTCAAGTAGATGGGAAAAAATTAAAGCTGCTTTGAAAAAAAGTGAAGAAAAAGAGTTGAATGTTGCTAATACGAGCGATCCTTGCGGCATGGTTATTTCTAAGGAGAATGGTAAGTTTTTCGGTTTATTATATTTAGAAAGATAGATTGGTTAAAATTTGTATGTTATTTTAGATGATGGTGATGTTTACATGAGGCTAGAGACCAACAGTAGTTTTACTGGGATGCTTTTGAATGAAAGTGTAGAATATACCCTAGATTCATATGAGACGCCCTTTGTGCCAGAACTTGGCTATAATGATCCCTGCTGCAGTAATAATACTGGTAATTAAATCTTATATTCTTCTAATTTGAATTGCTGCATAACCTAACTTGCAGAATTCGAGTTGTAAGCTACTTATCATTTTTGTTACAGAACAAAACTTTGTATCGGAATATCTTCAAAGCGCTCAGGATGAACCAATTATTATACAAGAATTAACTTCATCATCTACGGTTGTTCAACCAACAAGCTGGTTATCGGAATATGTTGAAAGCGCTGAGGATGAACCAAAAACTATTCAAGAATTAACTTCTCCATCAATGTCTTTTCAACCAGAGCAACACAAAAATTCAAACAGTACAGATGGAATATTATTTTCAGAAGGTTGGTAATATTGACATAAAATTACTCAGTGTTAACATATTTTATTGTTCCAGATCAAAATTCAAATTTACTGGTAAAACCTACAAATGAAGATGGTTCAGATGATGAGTTGATAGAGGATCCGCATTACATTCCTGAAAGCAATACCGTTTTGATGACAAATGAAAATACTACAAGAAAACGCAGATTAGAGCGTAAAAGATCACGTCAACAGCTGGAAAAACTACCGGACACAAGAAAGGCTAGAGAATTAAGGAAAAAAAATCGTAATTCCGGTAAGTCATATGTTACAAAAAAAGGCAAAATCATTCCAGAAAGACCATTTCAAACTCTGCCATTATGCCGAGCTAAATGCAAAACAAAAATCACTGAAAGTCAGCTGAAAGAAATTTTTTCCGAATATTGGAGTTTAGGCAGTTACGACAAGAGAGCAGCTTATATAGCCAGTCTTTTCACCATACATGACAAAAAATCACACAGGCCACGTACAGACGATCCAGACAAAGAAAAATATCGCCTTAAAACCAACAAATATTTTTTACGAATAAATGGTAGCCATATTTCTGTTTGCCGTAAGTGCTTTCTTGTGACTTTCAATGAAACAGACAAGTTCCTAAAAGTTATCGCTTTAAAAAAAAGAGCATCACCTGGGGAAACAAAGACTGATTCTTTCCAAGGAAAGAATATTCCACTTAACAAGTGGTCTGAAAAAAAGTTAGAAGAAGCTAGTAAGCATATTCTGAGTTTCCCGAGTTACGAAAGCCACTACTCACGCGGCCAAACAAATAAAAAGTTTCTACCATCACATCTGACCCTAGAAGCAATGTGTTCACTGTACAAGGAGTCACACCAAAACCCTGTGTCGTATCCGTATTATAGAACAGAATTTCATAAATTAAATCTATCGTTTAAAAAGCCTCAAACTGATACTTGTCATAAATGCGACAAGTTTGTTATGGTACTGAAATGCACCGATGGAGCAGATAAAGAATCTGCAGCAATAGAAAAGGAAAATCATATAATCTCTGCAGAACAGGCATATCAGGCTAAAAAACAAGACAAGCTTTTAGCTCAAAAGACTAAAGAAATGAAATGTTTTACTTTTGATCTCCAGCAATGTCTACCAACCCCTTTTTTAAAGTCTTCAGTCGCTTTTTACAAGCGACAGCTATGGACATTCAACCTCACTGTAATGGATGAAAATGGGAAATCAAAGCATTTCATGTGGCACGAATGTACTGCAAAGCGAGGGGCCAATGAGGTTGGATCATGCTTGTATAAAGTGTGTCTAGAATTGCCTCCTGAAGTTACCCATGTTGTGCTTTATTCCGATACGTGTGGAGGGCAAAATAAAAATTCACACATTTCATCCATGATTATGTCAATATTACAGAGGTCAGACGTAAACGTGCAAGTAGTTGATCATAAGTTTATGGTACCTGGTCATACCCACATGGAGGTAGATGTAGCACACTCGATGATCGAGAAAAAAAAAGAAAAGATCGAATATAGAAATTTTTCTTCCTCATGATTGGTATCAGCTGGTCAGATCAACAAGTTCAAAATTTGAAGTAGTGGAGATGGCCCGTAAGGATTTTTTCGATTTTGCTTCTCTGTTAAAGGGGCCATTGGTGTTTAGGAAAAAAGACGAGCAAGGAGAAACTTTTCGCTGGCATGACGTGCAATGGCTAAACTATAGAAAAGGGGATAATGGAAAAATATTTTTCAAAAAATCCTTAAATGTAGAGGAGCCATTTAAGGAAATGTCTTTTATTAGACGAAATGGGTTGGGAAATTTAGTTCCCCCATTGAAATATAAGATGGATGTGCCAATAAATAAAGAAAAAAAGAAGGATCTTCTTGATTTGCTTCCCTTAATCCCTACAACTTTTCACGGGTTTTATGAAAATCTACCATCGAGTGAAACAGCGTTGCTGGACTATCCAGGTATCGACGAAGATACTGATTAAATATAAAGTTATTATGTTTAAATATTTCATTAAGTTTTTTTAATGTTTATTTTTTTAACAAACTTCCTTTTTTGTAACAAATAAAAGATACTTTATGTAATAATATTATTTTAATAACCCTTCTCTGTAAGTGCAATAACACATAAGTCATAGACACGCTTGGGATCTAATGACATAAGTCACGTAATTCATTTTTGACACATTTTTTATTTCATTTCTGGTGAAAATTTTGGAGAATGTTCTATATTAGTACGAGACATTTACATGGATAATTATAAGAACAACAATTAAAACCAAATAAAGTAAGTAATACGCAATTGTCAGCTATAAAACGGATTTAGCGGTACCCGGCGAATTTTAAATCGCTTCTACTGAAAACTAGGCAAAATGACTTATGTGCTTTCTCATCTCAGTCACAGATTTAAGATACGGCACTTGTCTAGACCGAAGTGCATACTAATATCACTAGAGAAGGTTTCTACAGTTTTTAGCATCTGATCTAGGTGTTTTCGAGTTGAAGCCATTAATTTTAGATCATCAATATACAACAAATGATTAAGCTTCGCTACAACAGTATTGTGTGTGTGTGTGTGTGTGTGTGTGTGTGTGTGTGTGTGTGTGTGTGTGTGTGTGTGTGTGTGTGTGTGTGTGTGTGTGTGTGTGTGTGTGTGTGTGTGTGTGTGTGTGTGTGTGTGTGTGTGTGTGTGTGTGTGTGTGTGTGTGTGTGTGTGTGTGTGTGTGTGTGTGTGTGTGTGTGTGTGTGTGTGTGTGTGTGTGTGTGTGTGTGTGTGTGTGTGTGTGTGTGTGTGTGTGTGTGTGTGTGTGTGTGTGTGTGTGTGTGTGTGTGTGTGTGTGTGTGTGTGTGTGTGTGTGTGTGTGTGTGTGTGTGTGTGTGTGTGTGTGTGTGTGTGTGTGTGTGTGTGTGTGTGTGTGTGTGTGTGTGTGTGTGTGTGTGTGTGTGTGTGTGTGTGTGTGTGTGTGTGTGTGTGTGTGTGTGTGTGTGTGTGTGTGTGTGTGTGTGTGTGTGTGTGTGTGTGTGTGTGTGTGTGTGTGTGTGTGTGTGTGTGTGTGTGTGTGTGTGTGTGTGTGTGTGTGTGTGTGTGTGTGTGTGTGTGTGTGTGTGTGTGTGTGTGTGTGTGTGTGTGTGTGTGTGTGTGTGTGTGTGTGTGTGTGTGTGTGTGTGTGTGTGTGTGTGTGTGTGTGTGTGTGTGTGTGTGTGTGTGTGTGTGTGTGTGTGTGTGTGTGTGTGTGTGTGTGTGTGTGTGTGTGTGTGTGTGTGTGTGTGTGTGTGTGTGTGTGTGTGTGTGTGTGTGTGTGTGTGTGTGTGTGTGTGTGTGTGTGTGTGTGTGTGTGTGTGTGTGTGTGTGTGTGTGTGTGTGTGTGTGTGTGTGTGTGTGTGTGTGTGTGTGTGTGTGTGTGTGTGTGTGTGTGTGTGTGTGTGTGTGTGTGTGTGTGTGTGTGTGTGTGTGTGTGTGTGTGTGTGTGTGTGTGTGTGTGTGTGTGTGTGTGTGTGTGTGTGTGTGTGTGTGTGTGTGTGTGTGTGTGTGTGTGTGTGTGTGTGTGTGTGTGTGTGTGTGTGTGTGTGTGTGTGTGTGTGTGTGTGTGTGTGTGTGTGTGTGTGTGTGTGTGTGTGTGTGTGTGTGTGTGTGTGTGTGTGTGTGTGTGTGTGTGTGTGTGTGTGTGTGTGTGTGTGTGTGTGTGTGTGTGTGTGTGTGTGTGTGTGTGTGTGTGTGTGTGTGTGTGTGTGTGTGTGTGTGTGTGTGTGTGTGTGTGTGTGTGTGTGTGTGTGTGTGTGTGTGTGTGTGTGTGTGTGTGTGTGTGTGTGTGTGTGTGTGTGTGTGTGTGTGTGTGTGTGTGTGTGTGTGTGTGTGTGTGTGTGTGTGTGTGTGTGTGTGTGTGTGTGTGTGTGTGTGTGTGTGTGTGTGTGTGTGTGTGTGTGTGTGTGTGTGTGTGTGTGTGTGTGTGTGTGTGTGTGTGTGTGTGTGTGTGTGTGTGTGTGTGTGTGTGTGTGTGTGTGTGTGTGTGTGTGTGTGTGTGTGTGTGTGTGTGTGTGTGTGTGTGTGTGTGTGTGTGTGTGTGTGTGTGTGTGTGTGTGTGTGTGTGTGTGTGTGTGTGTGTGTGTGTGTGTGTGTGTGTGTGTGTGTGTGTGTGTGTGTGTGTGTGTGTGTGTGTGTGTGTGTGTGTGTGTGTGTGTGTGTGTGTGTGTGTGTGTGTGTGTGTGTGTGTGTGTGTGTGTGTGTGTGTGTGTGTGTGTGTGTGTGTGTGTGTGTGTGTGTGTGTGTGTGTGTGTGTGTGTGTGTGTGTGTGTGTGTGTGTGTGTGTGTGTGTGTGTGTGTGTGTGTGTGTGTGTGTGTGTGTGTGTGTGTGTGTGTGTGTGTGTGTGTGTGTGTGTGTGTGTGTGTGTGTGTGTGTGTGTGTGTGTGTGTGTGTGTGTGTGTGTGTGTGTGTGTGTGTGTGTGTGTGTGTGTGTGTGTGTGTGTGTGTGTGTGTTTGTGAAAAAATGACTTGGATGCGGGTCCGTTAGCCACAGATTTTTATTTATATCTGACTCAAATGACTATATTTGTTTCTTTCAAGTAGTTTATGAGTAATTTAAATATTTTCATTTTATGGCAACTTAGTAGATATTCTATACTAATTGGAAAATGAACTTGTGTTTGTCGTAAATTGTAATACAATTGATTTATATATCTCTCGTTAATTTTGCATTCAAAGAAAATATGGTTCAAATCTCTAATCGAAACATTATCATAAAAACAGAATGATGAATTAACTATTCCTAATTTGTGCAGATGTGCCTCATATTTTCCGTGTCGAGTTTTTAATCTAACGATAGTAGAAATATCTTGCTTTGGCAGGTTATACTTAAATATGTATTCAGTTGGCGGAGGAAGTTTTTGATGTAAAGAAAAATATAAATTTTTTGATATGCTTGAAATATTTTTCCATTGTTTTTTCCATATTTTATTTATTCTATCTTTGACGTCATTTATTGCATCTGTCGATAAGATCTGAGTTAGGATCTCACCATTTTTTATTGCATCTTTGGCCAACTCATCCACTTTCTCATTACCCAGTATACCAGCATGCCCTTTTGCCCATATAAATACTACTTCCACTTTAGACAAATTATTTTTTATATTACATAAAATTTTTGATTTGTATGAATTAAAATCAGTGTTTTGAATTGCATATATTGCAGATCTGGAGTCTGTTATTATCACAGCTTTTTCAATATTATTCTCTTTGATCCATTCTAGAGCTTTTTCGATGGCTATAATCTCAGCTGTAAAAATACTACTAATACTAGATAATTTATAATTATTATGTTGATGGGTATTTTGCACATACATAGCACATCCTACTCCTGTTTGATTTTTAGAACCATCTGTGTAAATTACTGTATAATCCACAAAGTCGCTCAGTATAGATTTTACTAAAATATTATTTAAATGATTTGATTCTGTATATTTAGGAATTATGATTCTTGGTTTTTTTGTCAAAGTTTTATACGGAAATTTATAAATTGGTAATAATTTACTGTTGTGTAAATCTGTATAATTCCTGGTTTCAATGAATGCATCTGTTAGTGGTCGTGAATTTTTTATTCTCCAATATTTGCTAGTTAAGTTTTCCATGTTTAATACAACAGTATTGTTATTTTTGATGCTAAAGCCTGAGTCAGTGGAATTCAATAGCTGAGATAGTGGGTTCATTTCTAGGCAGAACCAAAGTGGACTCAAGGAGTCCCCCTGGAAAAGCCCCTGGTTAATTGGGATATCTTCAGTTTCGATATTGTTTTCACCGGGTATTTGAAGGTGAATTTTTGTATTCCATTCAGTCATTATATACGGCTTTAAAAAGGTCAATATATTATCATCGACTTTATATATTTTCAATACATCGATAAGCCATGCATGCGGCACTGAATCAAACGCTTTCTTGTAGTCAATGAAAGCAGTAAAGAGATTTCGTTTTTTGATATATGCCTGGTTAGAAATGGCTGAGTCGATAATAAGCTGTTCTTTACAGCCCATGGAACCCTTAGCGCGTCCTTTCTGTTGAGGCTATATGATATTATTTAGAGCGCAGTGTTGGTAAATACGCCGAGCTACACAGGATGTGACCAATTCGTACAATGTAGGTAGAAAAGTAATCAGGCGGTACTTGGCTGGATCTTGGGTGTTATTTTGATCCTTCGGTATTAAATAAGTGGTCCCCTTAGTAAGGAATGATGGTATTTCCTGCGGATTATAAATAACATAATTAATTAAAATTGACAATCGCTCATGAACACTCCAAAACTTCTTTAGCCAGAAGTTCTGGACTCCATCCGGGCCAGGAGATTTCCAGTTGTGAAGCTCTTTGATAGTATTTGAGACTTCTTCAGTGGTGAAAGGTTCGTAAGGGATATTATTGTAATATTGACAGTTTTTCGTCGTGTCTTCAATCCATCCAGCATTGTTGTTATGAGTAGCTGGCGTTGAAAGTTGGTTTCCCAAAACTCGTGAATTTCTTCTTGACTTGGGTATACTTTATTTTCATTTTGTACAGTGGAGTTAAGTTTCCTATAAAACGCTTTCTCTGAATGATCAAAGAGTATGTTGTCGCATTTTCGATTGTTACTGACTTTGTATCTCCTTAGACGGCCTGAATAAGCGGAGAGTTTTTGTTTTAAAGTGTCCAGGCAATGTTCAGCTGTGTTGTTTTCTGGATCATGCTGTGAGTGTCTCGGAGTATTTCGCATTATTTCTTCAGCTCTTCTAATTAATTTTCTACTCGTTGTTCCTCGAATATTTTCCGTTATTCGACCAATATCCCTTCGCAACGATTCAACTTTTCTTTGCAGCCGTTTTGCCCAAGGTGCAATTCTGTCACCTGTCCTTCCGTTGTTAGTAATAGATGTTGCTGCACAGTAGATCATAATATGCAAATACTCCAATGTTTGAGCTTCTACGACATAATTGGGTAGGACTTCAGTGTTTATAATTTGTAACAGCGTGAATTGGGATACACAGCATCTCAATAAACATCATATTAGATATAAACCTTTTAATAATTAAATGCCCGTGGTAATGTTTGTTTAATAAATACGAGTAACCTAGTTTTGCATGCTAGTATTTGATACAAGGTCGAGTTGCAATAATATTCAGTGGGTGTTTATTAACAGTCAGCACTTTAAATCACGGTCACCTCGGCTTACCAAAACAGTAAATAAACAATAACCGACTTTAATTATATTTTTACGAGAACAGATAAATCAATTAGCAGTTGAGATTCGACGGGGTAACATCGATTTCAAGTAAATAATAGACCACCAGTTATTTTCTGTGATATATTTAACGTGTAAATAAATATCTTAACAACGAACTATATTTACTACATCAACCCTCATAGTCGGGGTAACCACCCCTCAGTATCCAGGGTGGCTCAGAAGGCGGGAGCCACCATATGGCGATCCAAGACCAGGCGAGAACATAAGGAACAAGCAGTCTAGAATGAGAAATGGGAAAACACGTCAATGTTCGTGCTCCTCGACCACCCTAGACAACAGTGTGGTACCTACATGGGAATAATGGAGACATCAGGCCGACGCGGAGCTGAATGGAATGGAATGGAGACGGAACTACCATATGGAACATCGTGGGACAATGCTATGGAACGTGCAGCGAGGACTTTTTGGTGATACGAACACAGACCGTGTAAAAGTGGTGAGTCCATATTATCTATTTTTATGGTATTTCCTGATTCGTATAATATAAAATATAAAGTATAAAGTAATATTAACGTAATTATCATTTAAGACGCACATTACCTTTTAAGTTTTACCTATTTTTACTTAATTATTATATTTTAATTTCCTTATGATACCAATATTTATCAAAATATACAGAATTTTTTTTAACCCTGATATTAGTTATTATAGGACGTAATGATACATTTTATTTGATACTGATTTTTATATGATTTTTTTATATATTTACCAACATATTTTATCTTTGCTGATTTTTATCCATTTATTATTGGACTACTGATTTTTATTACACTTTTGTTGGCTAAGCAGTAGACCCCTTTTTAATGGTGATTTATATTGAGTGATATACTGATTTTTTTATGGCAATTTACTATATTTTTACTATTTTTGACATAATATTTTTCATATATATATTTACTATACCGCGTAAGACTGTCAAATTTATGCGTTCGTTACGGGTACAGGAATAAGAAAATTATGAATAAATGAGTAGCAACAAAGTTACTTGGGAAGATTTCATCAAAATAGTTGAGGAGATTACGCAAGAAGTAACAAGACAAAGTAGAAGGGTCTTGAAGAAGAAAGTACCTAAATCTAAGGATATACAAGAAGAAGTAACGACACAGCTAATTAAATTGTATAACAAATTCACACATTTAACGAAGAAAAATTGGGAAGCGCTATCGGACAAACAAAGAGAAGCGTGCAACAAATATTTCGGAAAAATAAGAGACAAAGTTATACGCTCATTTCAAGCTGTAAACTTAAGGACAGTAGTTCCAAGTTCAATACATCAACTAATCGACAAGGAAATAGAGGAAGAACAAAGCGACGAAGAAGTAGAAGAGGAAAAAAGTGACGAGGAGATAGAGGAAAAAATTGACGAGGAAATAAAAGAGGGAAAAAGCGACATAAAACAAGAGATAAAAATATTAAACATGGCTCTGACAATCAACGAATTTTTGAATATTGCAAGCAAGGTATTGCCCAACGAGTTTGATGGAAGCGCAGGGAAATTACAACCATTTTTAGACGCATTAGAGTTACTTGGAAAAATAGCAGAAGGACATGAAGAAACAGCAATAACATTAATAAAAACAAGATTGACTAATAAGGCTAGAAATCTGATAACTACAGAGGATACGATCCCACTTATAGCAGCGGCACTGAAGAAAGAGTTAAGAGGTGACAATCCGAAAACGATAATAGACAAGTTAACAAAGAAAAGGCAAGGAAACAAAGATGCAGCAGTGTACGCATCCGAAGTAGAGGAATTAGCGGAACAGTTGAAAGTACCATACATAGCGGAAGGAATGCCATTGGAGCTAGCGAAAAAATACACAACGGAAACAGTTGTAGCAACAATGAAGCGAAACGTTAATACGGATAGAGCAAAGTTAATACTGGAGGCAGGTAATTTCACAACACCGCAGGAAGTAGTATCTAAATTTTTATCGATTGATACGACAGAGGAGAACACACAGGGAAGACTGTTCAATTATAGGACGAATTATGAAAATAGGAGAGGACAACAGCAATACCGAAGAGGATACCACAACAAATACGACAGAGGAAGGAGAAATAACTTCGGACAACGGAACGAAGGAGAAGAAACAGGAAACCAACGGAATTATTCCAACAGAGGATATAGACAATTCAACAACCAAACGTACAGAGGAAACCAGAGAGGAGGACGAAACAGAAACGCAAGGCTACTTGAGTTAGAAGACAGCCAAGAGGAAACAGAAAACCAGCAGTTGGGGTTTTGAATGAACGAAACAAGGAAAGTACACAGTCAGAAGTGGAATATAATATTTACAACTTCGACTTAAACCTAACGAATTTTGTACTAATGAAAACAGGAATCCTAGAAAACACAAATACCTTTATCATAGACACAGGAGCTGATATTTCAATACTGAAATGTTCACAAGATTTTATGAAGGAACATGTGAAACCAAACACAAAAGCGAAAATAAAAGGAGTAACTAAAGGAGAATTACAAACAATGGGAGAAGTTGAAACAACACTAGAAATAAAAGGATCTCGATTTGAGCATATCTTTCAATTAGTGGAGCCTAGCTTTCCTATTCCAACCGACGGAATCATTGGGAGAGACTTCATTTCAAATTTTCAATGCATACTAGACTATGCTAACCTTAAAATGCACATTAAAGAGGACAACGATTGTTACATTAGTACAAACATTTTGGATAATATAGATAATGACACGATAATAATACCGCCCAGATGTGAAATTTACAGAATCGTAAAAATTTTTCAAACGCTGAAGAACGACAGGATAGTGGAACAACAAGAAATACAACCAGGAATATTCATAGCGAGAGCAATTATTTCAAGTAATAATCCGTACATCAAAATTTTGAACACAACCTACGAAACAGTAAAAGTAGAGACAAACGAACTCAAAACATTAGACATTAAATTATTCAACATATATAGACTGATCAACGACAGCAAGGATAGGAAAAAGGAATTACGGGAATCATTGAAGTTAGACATTCCAGAATACATACGCGATAAGTTAGTATCTTTATGTGAAGATTATTCAGATATATTCGCCCTAAGGCACGACATGCTAACATGTAACAACTTCTACGAGCAGAAACTGAGAGTTAAAGACCAAACTCCGGTATACATTAAAAACTATAGGACACCTCATGCACAAACAGAGGAATTAAACCGGCAAGTGCAAAAACTGAGAGACCAAGGAATAATAGAACCGTCTACATCAGAATACAACAGCCCAGTAATACTGGTACCGAAAAAGGCGATAGATGGAAATAAAGCATGGAGATTATGCATAGATTTTAGACAACTGAACAAGAAAATAGTCACAGACAAATTTCCTTTACCAAGGATAGACTCGATACTAGATCAACTAGGAAGAGCAAAATGGTTTTCAGTTATAGACTTAATGTCAGGTTTTCACCAGATACCATTAGAAAAATCATCGAGAAAATACACATCGTTTAGCACAGAAAATGGAGCATTTCAATTTACCAGATTACCTTTTGGATTAAATGTAAGCCCAAACAGCTTTTCAAGGATGATGTCAATAGCATTTTCGGGATTAACACCAGACAAAGCATTTCTTTACATGGACGATATAGTAGTGATAGGAATATCTGAAAAACATCACCTAGACAACCTGAAAAAGACATTTGAGACATGTCGAAAATTCAATTTGAAACTTAACCCAGGAAAATGTCAATTTTTTAGAAGAGAAGTAACATATTTAGGACATGATCTTTCTCAGGAAGGAGTATCACCAGACAAAGCAAAATATGCAACGATTGAACAATACCCGACACCTAAGACAGCGGAAGAAACAAAAAGATTCGTAGCATTTTGTAACTATTATAGACGTTTTATTCAAAATTTTGCTGAAATATGCAGACCACTCAACAGATTATCAAGAAAAGGAGTAGAATTTTTTTGGTCAGAAGAATGTGAAAAAGCATTCAATAAGCTTAAATCATCTCTGATAAAGCCACCGATCCTAAAATATCCAGATTGCAATAAACAATTCATCCTAACAACAGACGCATCCAACGAGAGTTGTTCAGCAATTTTAAGTCAAGATTATAACGGAATAGACCTACCTATAGCATACGCATCAAGAAGTTTTAATAAAGGAGAATGTAATAAACCTATAATCGTTAAGGAATTACTAGCGATTCATTGGGGAATTAATCATTTCAAATGTTATTTATATGGAGCACCAACATTTTTAGTAAAAGCGGATCATAAACCACTAACACATTTATTTGCAATGAAAGAACCAACTTCGAAACTTACAAGAATCAGATTAGATTTAGAGGAACACGATTTCGAAATAGAATACATAACAGGGAAAAATAACTATGCAGATAGTCTTTCAAGAATAACATTACATCAACTAAAGAACCTATACATAGACAATACCCATATATTAGCTATAACACGAGCTCAAGCAAGAGAAAATAAGAAGGAAGCAAGGCAAACGAAGGCAGAAAGCGAACTCGCACTACAGCCAGAAGCCCACAAACAGACAGTAAGAAAGGTACTAAATAATTTAGAGGCGCATAGACTACCAATTTTGTCTTTTGGAGCAGAACTAATCTCACCAAGGCTGAGCATTAGGGTCAAAAACAAAATAAAGTGCAGCAAGAGCATAGCCACAGGATTCAATCATTTCGATTTAAACCAAATGTTGGCACAGCTTGATAAGCTGGCGGTAGAGGAAGCAGTACGTAAAGTAAAAATATGCGTAAACGATATTATTTTTAAAGTGTGCACAATTGAGGAATTTATTAAACAAGGAAACAAAATATTAAAGAATGTTGAAATATACATATGTGAAGTACCAGAAACAATAGAAGAAGACAAAGAAAAACACAGGCTAATAGAAGAATATCACAATCATCCGATGTTTGGAGGACACGTAGGAAATAACAGACTCATAAAGAAGCTAAAAGCAATATTTAGATGGAAAAATTTGGAAAAAGACGTAAGAAAATACGTTAAACAATGTCATAAATGTCAAATTAATAAACCGAAAAAAACACATGTCGAAGAATTCGTGATATCGGACACTTCTTCCAAACCATGGGACATAGTATATATAGATACGATAGGTCCATTCACTAAAAGTAACGAAGGTAATAGATACTGTATAACAATGTTATGTGAACTTACTAAATACGCGGTCAGCATACCCGTGTGCAATAAAGAAGCAGATACAATAGCCCGAGGAATTTTTGATCATTTCATACCAACATACGGACTCATGAAGCAAATAAGAACAGACCAAGGCACAGAATATAAAAATGAAGTAATGCAGGAATTAACAAAGCTATTAAAAATAGAGCACAACTCCTCAACGGCATACCATCCACAGTCCATTGGAAGTTGCGAAAAACTACACAGAACATTAAACGAGTACGTAAGAGCATTCATAGATGAAGACAGAGAAAATTGGGATGTGTGTTGCAGGATGTTCACATACTGCTACAATACAACCCCTAACGCGTACCATGGTTACACACCGTTTGAACTATTATATGGCAGGAAGGTTAACCTACCAGAAGACCTTACACAGGAGGTTCAACCATGTTACAATATAGATGCTTACTACAATGAGTTACGTTACAAACTACAAAGCGCACACGAGAGAGCTAGAACCTTCTTACTAAAGCACAAAAAAGAGCGACAAGAAAAGAATAAGCTCAAAGCAACACCACAACAATTTAAAATAGGAGACCTAGTCCTGGTAAAAAGGGAAGAGAATGGTAAGTTTGATAGTCTTTATGTAGGCCCTTTCACAATAACAGAGGTAAATAATGTTAATTGTAAGATCAGATCGGAAAACAATAAAATCAAGGAAATACATAAGAATAGACTATATGCTTACAATCCGAGAACACCGTGAGTGACAAGTGAAACGGGAACAGTCTAGATAACGAACATTTTCACTTTTATTTTTTGTATCTAATTAGTATTTATAGGAAAAATGTATATATTGTACTTCGTAAAACGCAGCAAGTAATTAGTGGTACTATTAGAAAAATTTTCTTCCTTTTCCGTAGTCAGAAAATTTTCGGGGGAAGGGGAAGATGAATTGGGATACACAGCATCTCAATAAACATCATATTACAAATAAACCTTTTAATAATTAAATGCCCGTGGTAATGTTTGTTTAATAAATACGAGTAACCTATAGTCCGTCCCACTTTGACTTTACAGTATAGGGAACATATGCAATACAGTCCTTATGAGAATTTTTAGCACGGTGATACCGATTTTATCAAAAATAATTTTAGGCGAACATTAGAGATATTAAATTAAAACTGTTTTAGAAAGGCAATCTACAATTTTAGGATTCATATGCGTAATACCAATAGTATATCAAATAAACTAAAAAGCATTTACGAATCCTAAAATGGTAGATTGTCTTTCTAAAACTGTTTTAATTAAATCTCTCTAATGTTCGATTAAAATTTTTTTTTTATAAAATCGTCATCACCGCGCTAATAACTCTCATAAGGACTGCATTGTCAATATTCCCTATACTGTAAAGTCAAGGTGGGACGGACTATAGTTTTGCATGCTAGTATTTGATACAAGGTCGAGTTGCAATAATATTCAGTGGGTGTTTATTAACAGTCAGCACTTTAAATCACGGTCACCTCGGCTTACCAAAACAGTAAATAAACAGTAACCGACTTTAATTATATTTTTACGAGAACAGATAAATCAATTAGCAGTTGAGATTCGACGGGGTAACATCGATTTCAAGTAAATAATAGACCACCAGTTATTTTCTGTGATATATTTAACGTGTAAATAAATGTCTTAACAACGAACTATATTTACTACATCAACCCTCATAGTCGGGGTAACCACCCCTCAGTATCCAGGGTGGCTCAGAAGGCGGGAGCCACCATAAGCGCACCTAGTTTCTTACAAGAGTTTATTCTTGGTAGCGATGGTCTGCTAAGTGGGTTTGTTCCACTAAACTCTTGTACGGCTCGTGCCATTTCGTTTATCAGACTATCCTGCAACTCGTTGTTGTTCTCATGTGTATTCTCAGGTCGAGTTTCTTGTATGGCAGGCTCGGGAATCTGCTCATGTGTTTCGTTAGTGACTTGATCCACAACTAGCTCTTGGTTATTAATTTCCCTTTCGACTTCGCTTTTGATGGCATCGCGTCTAGTCTCAGGGATAAGATTATTTCTGATGATTACCCGGTATTGATCTGCTACTCTATGTTCAGATACTTTAATATTTGGGTACTCCGTGCAAAATTCGGCATACAGTTGTTGTCGGTAGCCGATTGCTTCTTGACCGAGGTTTGTCACCTTATAGTAAAAGCGCAGGATGTCTTCGTTCATGGACACAGTCCATTTCATACGCTGTCTCGGTCGTCCCGCTTGAGTGAGCGCCGGCTCATGTTCCAGCGCAGCACCTTCAGCGAGTGGAGCTCTTGTTGTTGTTTGGCTCATTTCTGGTGGTTGTTGTTGTTGGACTGTAGCTGTTTGTGTGACAGGGGCCCGCCTCCTCAACACCCTGCCACCGACGTCCCGCATGCTGTCACGTCCAGCGCCGGCTCCAAACGTGCCCTGGCGATCCCCAGACAGCGATCCTAAACATAAATCATTATTCACCATATTAATGGGTTTGAATTTTATACCTACTGCCAGGTGTCAGTTTTTGCTCCACGGCAGGTATCCCTTCTACCCTCCGGGTATTGGCGCTACGAACACCCAGAAAGCATCCCCCATTCGTAGGGGGCCGCGCCTGATAGAAGAACTGACAAAAAACTCCCACAGGTAATTTTTTTTTAATTTTTTAATATTAATTTTGATTTTAATTTTTTAATTTTAATTTTTTTACTATTATTAGCATTTAAAAATATCCCACTGTTACACTATTTTTTGACGCACTTGACCACTTTGTCTTTTTTCATTGATTTTTCAAGTTATCTTTACACAATTATTCGCAAAAAAATACAGTAGGTATTGTAATTTTTTATTTTTTATTGAAACTTCAAGATATAGCAAATATAATATTATTACATAAATTTATAAAATGAAATCAAATATATTACCAACTGGTTAAATCATTTATACTAAAATTCCACTCAATAAACAATAATAAATTGAAAAAAATCTTCCGCGAACATTTTTTAATCGCTAACTTCTTGATCTTTTTGTTAACCTTTCTTGTACGATTTTAGATTTTAAAAAAATCGTGATGTTCAGCAGGGATATGTCGGATGAAACTTAAAAGATCTTCTTTTTTCTTAAAGAGAATTTTAGGGTGTTCCATATAAGCTAGAGCAATATTGTCACCTTCATTCATTCGAACGTTAATTTGTTTCAATGAATCGGTACCAGGGGTTTCCTTGTAGAAAATAATATTTGGGCTTTCTTTGGTCACTCGCAGTACCTTAATATTGCTTCAGAGTATTTTCTCTCCAATTGAATTTTTAGATAAACTTGCAAAATTCATGCTAAACTTTTTCAAATACATTTTAATAAACAGAAGACACGTGTTTTCCGAACGAATTTAAGAAACGACTTCAAGCATCCCCACTCTATTGCAGTCGGAGAGCAACTTGAACTGACCAGTGAAAGTGAACAACTTCACTCTAACCGACTCATCCACGAATTCGTAGGTGAGCGTGGGGATATACTGGGACATTTACTTAAATAATTCTTATTTTTGAAGCTTGGTTAGGGAAATACAGAGACAACTTAAATAACAGGTTAATTTAAAATTTTCTTTGTCACACTCCGTGAAATACTCGTAAAATACTAAGACAACTTAAAAACACAGATATGTTAAAAAATCATAATGCAGATGTGGGGCTAGACTAAAACATGTGGGAATGTCCGGGTATTTCACCACAACTATGATTAGAAAAGGCAAATATTAATCGGATAATAAAAAGGTATTTTAAGATATCTTCCTTTTAACCCAGGTATTTCCAACAAATCAATTAGTGCAATATTAGGATATTGCTCATAAACACCACAAAGTAGCCGATTGAACACATCTTAGTATCCTCAGATAGCTTATGAAATTTTACATCAGATAAAGCAGATAACTCAAAAGTCAAATATTTGAAGATATCCTAGTATTGTTCTAGTGCGACGATATAGTAGACGTACATCTGCAGGGTACCAAGTTTCTCATCATATGATAATCTGACGCGCTCGAGTAACTGCAAAAATCCACGCTTGGGCTCACCTACCATAGTACAGGTTTCTGAGGCACACGTAACTACATATTACTGTAAGTATATATAATGGTAGTAAGACATCAGTCTTACTACCATTGCCTATTTTACACTAAATAATAATGATGACAGCGGATCTCCTTGTCGTATTCCTTTTCTCACTTCAAAGTTTTCTGTTAGTTTATTATACACTTTATTGGTTTTTTTCGTGTTATCTTTATAATTATTATTATTATTATTGGTAAAAGTTCTAGATTTTTGATGCTCTATATATTTTTCTTCTTTGCTCTTTCAGAAGCTCGTGTAAAATCTACGAAGAGTGCCATTATCGGTTTATTATATTCATGGCTCTGAGCTTGTATATCTCTTAAAGTAAAGCTATTGTCCATAGTACTTTTCCTTTTAGTCCAGAGAAATAAGATTTTTCTCGTGACACATCCCCCTCCGGCCGAAACCAAATCCTTTAAGTCGTATGGACATATATATTAATAACCTATATGTTTCCTGCGGCCGATTTTGATGATATACATAGTTATAAACAAATGAAGATCTTTCTTTCTTTCTTTCTCCCCTTCCTTATACCCTTTCAGGTGTCGGATTTGGGTTTAATTTAGCTACATATTCACCCATCTCTTCCATTCTTTTCGGTGCTATTAGTTTCATTTCTTCTAGCGTTTTCTGTTTAATTTTTCCTGCTTCTCTTATTTGCTGTATCCATTTTTTCCTCGGCCTGCCTTTTTTCTTTTTTGTAATATTCCTTGTTTCGTGAATTTTCCTTGCTAGTCTAATAGGTTTTATTCTCATCAGATGTCCATACCAGTTTCCCGACAAGTTTTTTGTTCCTGGTTTGTTTTAATTAGTTTTTGATTATAATATGCTTAAATATTAGGTACTAGATTTTTGATTTTATGAATATTAATCTAGGCATGCATTAACTTACAGTTTTTCTGAAGGATTTTGCGTTGTGTCGTACACTGCACTTTCCTTTAACTATTAATCTTACTTTTAATATTTTATTATTTGTTTATACCACTTAATTTTTAATTTTTATGAGAGCTAAATTTTTCACGTTTTTCACGTTCGATTTCCAGGACCGGATATCAAACTTTTTCCGGGATTTTCCTTTTAGTCCAGAGAAATAAGATTTTTCTCGTGGCACATCCCCCTCCGGCCGAAACCAAATTTTTTAAGTAGTATGGATATCTATATTAATAACCTATATGTCTGTTTCCTGCAGCCGATTTTGATGATATACATAGTTATAAACAAATGAAGATCAAAAAACGCTAAATTTTCGCTTTTTTCGTCTCTTACTAAAAAATGAAGCATTTTAAACAAATTTAAGAGTAAGAAACTGATAAATCATATAAAAAACTTCAATATGGCTTTCGCTGCTTATGTTTATCCTTATTTTTTGCTTAGAAAATTGAAAAATAAATCATAAATTTTGAATATTATAAATGTTCATAACTTATGTAAAAATTAAGTAAAAACTTTCTTATTACGCAGTATGCTGAGACATCTGGTGCTAAAATTATATTCTAAATTTCAAAGCAATTAATCAAATATGTAGTTTAAAAGTTATTTAATTTGTTTTTCCCAAATTAATGTTTTTTGCAACATTATAAGTCAGAAAACAATGAGGTTATAGTAATACTTCGGACAATTTACGAAAGAAGAAGATTTGTGCTATTACCTTAATTAAAAAAATGACAAAAACTAATTTTAAATAGTGTAAAATTATTTTTCAAGAACATGTAAATTTTTTGCTTATAAACAATTAGAATAACTTTTTAGCCGTTAGGCGTAAAAAATTATTTTCCCATATTTAGAAAGACTAAATTTTTATACACATTTATAAAGAAAAACAATTGTCTTAGGACAATTAGGAACGAAGTTAGCACCCTTTTTTTTAATTCACAGCAGCTTTGTTAATAACAATTAAGAAATAAAATTAGCCTCATTTGAAAGATCATATTTCAAGGTTTTAACTTACCAAGTATACAAAAGATTTCTTTTTAAGGACATCGTCCACAAAGCTTAAAAATATGGCCCTTAAAATCGGCTGGCGTTGAAATTTTAGGATAGCGATGAGAGGGGGAAGGAGCTGTATCTCTGTTTCTCGATTATTTATTTCGTTGTTTCTTTTTTTAATTTGTATGTACTTTTTACGTACATTACGAATAGGCGTTATTTAAATAAAGTAATTGTTATATACACCATCAAATTTGTTTAAACAATTTTTTTTCAATTTTTTATATAATATTCGATGTAACTTTTATTGTAAAACGTACATATTGGTTATAAGGGTGTTTGGTAAAGAATGGGCTATAGCTTAACCTCAGGTTCCTGAGGTTAAAATAGGCCGATTTAATCTAACTTACCTTTGTACAAAGTTTATAATAACCGAGATACAGGGTGTCAAAGTTAAACTTTTTTTTATTTAATATTGAATATTTCCTGACAGGTATGCGATAACAACATCAAATTTAGTATGTGGGTGTTTTTTGGGTCGAGAAAACTAAATTCCCTACCAAAAATTATGTATTGCCCAGAGGGCGTCACATATGCCTTTCAGCACTCAATTATTACGTTAAATTTTTTTTATCCCTCACTCTGTATAATTTTGACGTTAAAATTTTTATTCTCTATTATTTTATTCTCATAACATAACATTTACTAAAAGGCTTGAGAGTGTGTTACAGATGCATTTTAATAATTTCATGACTGGATCGTGTGACTAATGTTCAGGTCATACGTAGAATGTCCAAGGAACGCGAGATAATTAACAAAATCAAAAAGCTTAAATAAGAATAACTTGGCTATATTGTGAGCAAGGAACAGAGATATGGCTTGTTGCAACTCATTCTTCAGGGCAAGAAATTTGGAAAGAGAGCACTGGGGAAAAGAAAAATATATTGCCCTTCCTCTTTATAGGGAAAAGTCCTGGATTTCCTATAGTCGTGGATCCCGCGTACTAAAAAATTTGATTAATAGCAAGCTGAAAATATGGTAATAGTTTAACGGTGTCAAGTCGGACAAATTTTGATGTATGGGAACACTGAAAGAGGGCAAGTTTTAATCGTGGAACTGGTTAAAAATTTGGAACGTCAGACTACGAAAACGTCCCATGTATTTTGTCGGACAGAACTTCCAATTAATATGTTACCCTTTCATTAAACTCTCATGGAAAAATCAGACTGCCATTTATCATCTGTGATAATTCCTGTCATTTGACATATTCTACGTGTCGGACTTATTTAAATGCACAGTTGGTGATAAATACCAGTCTGATTTTTGCATGAGAGTTTAATGAAAAAGTATCAAATCAATTGGATGTTCTGTCCGACAAAATGCATGGGACGTTTTCGTAGTATGACGTTCTAAAGTTTTAACCCGTTCCACAATTGAAACTTCCCCTGTTCCAGTGTTCCCATACATCAAAGTTTGTCCGTCTAGACATCGTTAAGCTATTAGCAAATTTTCAGCTTGCTATTAATCAACTTTTTTGTAGTACGCGGGATCCAGGCCTACTATTTGAGACCTTGGCTTCAACAGCTTAAAAAGTGGTTAAATACAGCAGGTGCAAGGAAAGTTAGGATAGCCATGCTGATCGTAAACATCCGGAAAGAATAGGCACCTTTTTCTTCTTAAAGTTCCTATCGTTCACGGTGATGTTGATCATCATGGCTATCTTGACTTTGTTTACCGCAGCGCGAAACAGTTCAGTAGTAGTCGTGTTATACCACTTTCGTAAATTTTAAAGCCAGGAAATGCGGCTTCTTCCCGGTCCTCTATTACCATTTACCTTCTCTTGGAAAATCAGTTGGAGAAGGCCGTAGTCTTGATTTCTCATTACATGTCCTAGATATTCTAATTCTTTAGTTTTGATGGTCACGAGGATTTCACACCTTTTCCTCATTCTACGCAGGACTTCCACATAAGTAATTTGGTCAACCCAGGATATCCGTAAGATGCGCTTGTAACACCACATTTCGAAGGCTTCGAGCCGATATTTATATAGATGCAACAGTTAGCGTCCACGCTTCCATTCTGTAGAACAGAACTGTGAATATATAGCATTTCAACAGACGGTATTTTGTTTTGAATGATATAGGCCATTTCACGAATATACGACTGTTTTGGATTATCACGCTAACGAATATTTTACTTAGTGTGCAATATAAGAAATACGGAAGTAAATGGCTCTAATAAAGTTACTGAATGTTTACCTATTCTTTCATTTGGTTCATTACTTTTTAACCACACTGTAAGTAATAATTACTTCAATAAGCAACAATTAAATATACAGTGTGGTTAAAAAGTAATGAACCAAATGCGAAAATAAATAGAAGTATTTATTACTTCAATAAGCAACAATTAAATATACAGTGTGGTTAAAAAGTAATGAACCAAATAATAAAATAGATAAAACATCCAGTAACTTTGTTATTGATAAAGTAAGACCCATTACGTATGGTATTTTGAGAGTGTCTAGGTGTCCCCTTTCTACTGTAAACATATGTTACTTTCCCAATGAACCATCCTGTATAACAAATTTTTCTTAGGACTTCTCCCTCTATCGATTTAGTTTTAATAAAATAATTTTCACCCCCGAGAAAGGGGTGGCATCCATCCCTAGAGTAAAAGCACAATGTGTTACATGGCACCATGTAACCTTCCTTTCTTGAGGTATCCTCTAACTACTTACCAATTTTCATGAAAATCTATGGATTTTCAACGACATCGTAGGGGAAACCATTCAGTGACTATACTATAAATAACATTAGCTAAATAACTTCAACTTAACTTTTTTAAGAAACAGAAAAGTAATCATCATAAAATCACATTTCAACTTTTTAAAAATATAAGGTTGTTTTCTGACGGAAAATATTTTATTTAGCAACCTCCATCCTCAAGCTATAATTACTAAAGTGGTTTGTGTTTGTTTTTAAGATTAGTTAATTATTATCACAGGTCTATTTATTTTTCATTACAAATCGTGGGCTTCGTTCGTATTTGCAAATATAAATTACCAGTTCTTCTCTAGGGCAGAAGGGATAAAAAAATCTAAATTATCATCGTCCGTCTGTTTTTAATTAATGTGGAAATTTTTTGTTGTACACGGTAATATAAGCTAAAAATAACTTTTGGAATTGAGTTATTTTAATCTTGATTTATTTGTTAATAATTAGGCATGGCAGGGGAGCCCAAGCGGGGATTTTTGCAGTTACTCGAGCGCGTCAGATTATTACATGGGAAGTAACCATGTACCCTGTAAATGTACAAGATATACGTGAGATGCGCTTGTAACACCACATTTCGAAAGCTTCGAGCCGATATATAGATGCAATAGTTAGTGTCCACGCTTCCATTCCGTAGAACAGAACTGTGAATATGTAGCACTTCAACAGATGGTATTTTGTTTTTAATTGTATAGGCCATTCCACTAATATACGACTGTTTTGGATTATCACGCTTATTATAGTATAACGGATAATTTATTTAGTGTGCAACAGTAAGTGTGTAAGAAATACGGAAGTAAATGCGTCTAACAATTACTTCAATAAGCAACAATGTAATTTTCAATTTACTTTCGTTCTTCATATCTTGCACAGTAAAATATTCGTTGTCGAGATAATCCAAAACAATCGCATTTTCGTGAAATAGGGCATATCTCTCGACTGTTGAAAATGGGCCTTATTTTAATGTATGCTGCCCTTGTTTTTATTATTTGCTGTTTAATTTCTATTAAGTGGTCCCATTGGCTATTTAAATTGGTGCCCAGATATGTATATTGCTCGGTTGATTGTACATAAGTAGGGCTACTCACCTTAAAAAAGGATTGGAAATGGACAGTTTTCTTTCAATACCATTGCTATATCACTCGTTTACCTTTGTCTTTAATATATTTTACTGGTAGTGTTTTATGATGAAATGATGAAATGATGGCAGAAATAAAAACCATACTGAAAGACCAAAAGGAAACGATGGAATATATTAGGGAGCTAAATGAAAAAAACAAAAAATTGGAAGAAGGTTTAAAAATGGCAAATAAAAGAATAGAACAATTGGAAAAAGATAGACGGAGAAATAATATGGTATTAAAGGGCCTAACACTGGATTCTACCGACGGAAAGCCAGTAAAGGAGTCAGTAGAACACTTCATAGGAAGAAATCTCAAATTGTAGGTCAAACTGAGAGCAGCGGTGAAGCTCGGAGACCAAATCTTTGTAGCAGAAATGGAAAACCTAACGGAAAAGCTAAGTGCACTAAAAAAACAAAGGAAAACTGAAAAATCTTCAGGGACAAAAGGAGTATATAAAATTAGATTTAACAAGAAAGGAAAGGGAAATGCAAGCAAAAATTAGGAAAATGGCAAAAGAAGAAAAAGACAAAGGTAATACTACGAAGATAGGATATATGAAACTGGAGATTATTGGAAAGGAGTGGAAATGGGACTATAATACTGAGAAAATTATACAAATTCAAAGAACTATCGGGAAAAGGACTCCAAAAAAGTAATAGAAAATAATGAGACCGGACCCACAACAATGACGACCAAGGCAATAAATGGGAAAAGCGATAGGGAAAAAGATGATACACAGGTAAACAAGGATGAAAATAAGAAGAAGGGGAAAGCTAGATTGCAGAAAAAAGGAGAGATAAAAATGGGAACATGGAATGTGAGAAGCATCATGGGAAAAGAGGAAGAACTGGTAGAAGAAATGATAAAACAAAAAATAGAAATACTAGGAATAACGGGAACGAAGATGAAAGGAAAAGTCTTAAGAAAATACACGAAGGAAATTGGTTACTTTGGGTAGTAGCGGGTTCAAAAGAGAGAGAGCAAAAGAAGGAGTCGGGATAATAATTGCACCGAATAGACTACAACACGTTATAAAAGAAACATATGTTAACCGGAGAATATTATCGGTGAAAATGAAACTTGTGAACGAAGAAATATGGACAATAATAACAGCCTACGGAGTAAATGACAGTTTACTTTAAAATGGTGTATTATAAAAAATTCTAGGATTATTTTTGAATAATATATGCTTTTTCAAAATGTAATAAGTACTTGCAACGATTTTTGATTTCAGGATTATTTTTTAAATCCCTCATTATAACTTTTTTATGTGATTGTGTGATATGATTAAATCTTATTTTTTATAGGTAATATTTTGGATCGACTTGACTCGGCCGGGCAAACTTCAAAATATGGATTAATTCCAATATTTACTGTCAAAGCTCCTGCACCACAAGCTTTGCTTGAAGAAATGGCATGTAAATTTACCAAAGGATGTACAAAAGACTGCGGTTGTAGGAAGATAGGAATTAGTTGATCAATATTCTGCAAAAGGTGCATGTACATGGGTACTAATTGTGGGAACTCTAAGGTAACTGTGGTATCAGAGGAAGATATTGAAGCTAATGCTAACGAAGAGATGGACTTTGGTTTTGAAAATTTTTTAAATGTCAACGTTTAAATAATTTTAACTAAAGTGATGTTTTCTAAGACAAATGTTTATGTAATTTTTGTAAAAGAAATAATTTTAAATAATACACGTAAAAAATATCAAAGAATCACTCGGTGTCCATTTAATATTTAAATAGAGGGTGATACACCATTTTAAAGAACAGAAAGTAAGCCCTCTTTATTGAGCAATATATAGGTTATGCATGTACAAGAAAAAAAAGTTATAATGAGAAATTTCAAAAATAATCGTAAAAATGTAAAAAATGATATTTTTTTATATTAAATAGGTATTATAATATAATATATAATATATTATATTGTATATACTATATATAATATAATATTATCTAATATATAGCATATTATATAATAATATTATTTTATTTTTATATTATACTATAAAAAATCGTTAAAAGTATAAAACCTTGAAAAACTATAATCTCTTTAGAAAAAGTCGTACAACGTTATACGGCAGACCATTTTAAAGGTAATTGATTTATATTCCTATTACGTCTACCATTGCATATACCTAAAGTTACTTAGAAAAAAGATACAGAACAATATTTGCGAAATAACAAGGAAAATTGCCCAAAATTGCTGTGAGTGGCGAATTTTGAAAAATCATATTTCGAAAACTATAAATCGTAATTACCTCTACTAAACAACATTTTAAAGAAGAAATATGTAGATTTTTTCCGTAAAGCAATGTCTATACCTATATCCTCGTGGACAAAAGTTATGGGACAAAAAACAAAATTTCTTTCTTTTGGGTTTCTTTGTGCTTTTTCTTTTTAATATATTTTTGTAAAAAAAAGTATAATTGACTTTAGAAAGTGATATTTAGACAGGAAATTAAACCAGGAACAGTTTTTATGTAGATATGTTTGTACCAAAAGTGCATAGAACTCACCCTAATGTAACCTGTGCCCAGGGACTAATTCACCCATTTCTCAAAAACGCACCCCTTCAAATGGTAGCACTCCGCGGTTTTTTCATATATAGATGTCCATTGACCATAGGAAACAATAAAACCCCGTTAACGTTGTAGTTCCTTTTAGCTATCTCATTTTGAATTTAATCAATAGCCTAGAATGGGACGAACAGGAAGCTTATTTAAGGCTATGAAAACAAAATTTTTGGGGAAAAAAGAGATACCGGAGAAAATAAAAACGGCAGTCGTTAAATCAGTAGTTAGACCAGCAATCATGTATAGCAGTGAGACATGGACATTGACGGGAGACAAAAATCCAGAGTCAATGCTATGGAAATAAGGTTCCTGAGAAAAATAGCAAAAAAAAAGGACAGACAAAATACGAAACGAAACAATTAGACAAAACCTAAAACTAGAACCAATCAATGAAAAAATAGTAGAGGGACAACTTAGATGGTTTGCAAAAGAGAAAAACCAAGAGTTATGTGGGTAGATGAAATTAGGAAAGAAGTCGAGAAGAAAGGATTGACATTGGAAAGTGCAAGAAACCTAACGCAAGATCGGAAACCATGAAGACTACAATGCCAAACTCAACTCCACCAGCCTTACACCTAAAGCTAGAAAGGCTTAGGACTAAGTAAGTAAGTAAGTGTTTTATACCTTATTTAAGAATATTTTCCGGAACTTGTGCGATATCTATTTATTGATATCATTTCCTTGTATTGTCTGAGCTGCTTTTGTATTTATTAGTTTTTTGGTTGGAAGTACAAATTTATTGGCGGATTAAGTTCTTAAAAATGTTTAAAATTCACTTAGCTTTTCTCGGTCATGTTTAAGCAAATTTACTTCGGTCATGAACGCGATAAAATCAAAATTCGAAGTTAAAACGGATATTCCTTGGCTAAGTACGTAGTTCCCCGTATAATTTCATCGGTGCTCAAACTCAATGTGAAACCTTTAATTCATTTATGTTTTCACATTGTGACAGGTTGCACGCATATATGCAACACGCCATACCACTCTAGCCACTGCATCTAGAGGTAAATGCACCTGTTACAGCGAAATTATAGTAATAAGGGGTAAATGTCCCCTATGCTGACATGCATTCAGATTAGACCATTTTGTTCGACATCATGTTATAAAAATATCGAAATATATAACATCTTATGAAATAAATTAGGATATAGGTATATGTACAAATATTTGTTGTACAAACAGGTAAGTAAGTTTGTTCTAGAACACGAAATAACAAAATCATAATTTTTTTTATAAGTGATTTTTTTCTTGATTAAGATGGCAGGACATCTAGCAAGATCATTGCAGAACAACCCTCCTAGAAGAATCCTTATGTCACAAACTGTGGGAAGTAGAATTAGGGGTAGGCCAAAACTCAGTTGGAAGGATGGTGTGGATGAGGATGGGAGAAAACTAGGCGCAGCAAACTGGCAACAGTTGGCAATGGATAGGACTGACTGGCGTTATAGACTTGGGAAGGTCGAGGCTCTTTCATAAGGCTGTAGCACCATTGATGATGATGATGATTTCTTTCTTGTCATTTAGGAAGGAAATAATAATTAACATATTATGTGATATGTGTGTGTATGTGTGTTTGTTAGGTATTATAAATTGCTGTGAGGTATTATAATATAATATAATAAATGAAATGATATTGGTAAGATCAATGTGCCTTTTAGTGCTTAAGTAAATGAATTCATAATAAAATGTATTTTTTGAATTCCACTACACTATAAGTTATAGGTTGTTTATAGTATCGGGCGGTACTGGGAATAAAAATAATGTAAACAATAACAAACTATTCGCTAGAGTGATAATGTTCATAGCTAATGTTCATACCAAACCCTTCTTTCAGTGCATGATAGTTTTCCGAATTCTCTCTATCATGATTATGATACATAGAACAAAAAAATGATATATTCGTTAACGGATACTTGCATAGGTACAATGTCAAGGGGTAAAATTACAATTTTAATTCTAGGTTAATATATGTCGACATTTTATCGTTGACGCACTATAAGAAGGGTTTGTATGAACTATAATTTAAATATACATATGTATAGTGACAATACAATAATTTCTTCTTCTTCTTCTTCTTTGTGTATAGACAAGTCTTTATCTGTTTTTTTTCAATGTGCCTCTAGTAAGTTGTCGTTCCATCGTTTTCGTGGTCTTCGCACTGATCGTCTTCCTATTGGGTAATCGTCTCTCGCTGTCCTGACTACCCTATTTGTTGTCATTCGGCTTATGTGTTCATTCCATTCTATTCTTCTATTTCTTACCCAATTATTAATGTTATCCACCTTGCATCTCCGTCGTATATCTGCACTTCTAGCTCTGTCCCATAGAGTCTTACCATCGATTTTTTGAAGGGTTTTCATCTCCGCTGTTGCCGCGTATATAATTATTAGTCTGATGACTGTTTTATAAATTCTGCCTTTGATTTCTTTTCCGATATTTTTATTTCTCCATATTGTGTCATTCAGGCCACCTGCGGCTCTGTTTGCTCTATTCACTTGATCTTTCTCTTCTGTTTCGAGACTTCTGTCGCTAGATAGTGTGATGCCTAGGTATTTAAACTCCATCACTTGTTCCATTATCTAACCTTTCAGCTCCGATTTACATCTTATTGGATCTGCTTTTATAACCATGAATTTTGTCTTTGTTAAGGAAATTAACATGTTAAAGTTTCTGGCGGTTATGTTAAACTGATGCAGCATACGTTGTAAATCATATTCACTTTGAAAGATTGGTATTGAGTCGTCAGCATAGCAAATTATTTTAAGTTGTTTTTCTCCCATTTGGTATCCTATTTTGTTCTTACTTTTTTTATTATTTCGTCCATGATCAAGTTGAACAATAAAGGACTCAAGGAATACCCCTGTCTTATTCCATTGCCAACTTCAATTGGGTCAGTTAGTTCATCTTCCACTTATACTTTTATTGTGATTTTCTGGTAGATATTTTCGATCGTTTTAATTATACCTAGAGGTACCTCTCTCGAGTATAACAAATGGATAATGTCCTTTAATATAAGCCTGTTAAATGCTTTCTTAAGGTCCACAAAACATAAATATGCCGGTTTGTTGTTTTCCAACGATTTCTATTGAACTTGCCTCATTATATAAATAGCGTCAGTGCATGACTTTCCCGACCTAAAACCTTGTTGTTCTTCTGCTAATGGTATAATTTCATTCAATTTGTTTGTTATCACTTTGGTTGTTAATTTTAATGTTAAGTTTAATAAGTTAATTGCTCTGTAATTATTCGGGACTGATGTGTCTCTTTTTTGAAGAGAGGTATTAATTAGGATGCTTGATCTCCATTCTTGTGGTATTTTGTTTTGTTCTATTATTTTTTGTATTAATTTTAATAGTTGTTTAGTTAGATCTTGCCCTCCGTGTTTTATGAGTTTGTTTGATATTCTGTCCTCTCCTGAAGATTTTCTGTTTTCTAATTTTCTTAATGCTTCCTTTACCTCTCCCTCCTCAATGTTTACTTCTTCCTTTGTCGTAACTTCAGGTGTTGGTAGTTCATTATCGTTGCCTTTAGCAAATAGAGATCGGAAGTAGTCTGCTTATGTTTCCTTCTAAATGGGTTTCGCTTTTATTAATCCGTTCATCTCCTTTCTTTGTCCTCTAATCATTCTCCATACTTCTGTTTGTGTTCCGTAGAAATCGTGTTCCATCTGTTTAGAGAAACTCTGCCAGTGCTCATTTTTTATTTGTCTCACTAAAGTATTCGTTTCGTTTCTGATTCTTTTGTAGTGGTTGTATGCCTGATATGTTTGTTTTGTTCTGTACTGTAAAAGGGCTTCCTTCTTTTCGTCACATTTTATCTTCACTTCCTCTCTAAACTACGCGGTTTTCTTCTTTAATATGTGAATATTCGTTACTTTTTTCTCTCCAAGTGATTCTGTTTCAGCGTTGATTATGTTGTCTTTGAGTGTTTGCCAGCTTTCATCGATGTTATCGTTTTCTAATATTTGTTTGTGTTGGTGCTGCCCTCTTGGGTGTGAAGTATTTCTGCTAAGTTGATGCTATATCTGCTAAGTTGAGGCATCTTACATCGAATATTTTTAATGGATGTATATCTCTGTTGGTTACAACCTAATCTATCATAGATCTTTGTTCACGGGTGTTATTAAATGTATATTTGTGTTGGTCCTTGTGGTCAAGCAATAATTTCAGACGGTCCTATTTATATAATCTAAAAGTCAAATAATTAGGACTGCACGTCGTAGATTGACATCATAACCCACCCGTACAAAACTTGACAGCAACAACTTTTTCCTTATATATTAGTTTTTTAGCTACCGTCAAGTTTATCAGGAAAGCGCTCTTGCCAAATAAAAACATGTATGTATTTTGTATTGGACTGGACTGGACTGGAATAATGACGCGGCTGTAGTTTCGAGTTGCAACGAAATTGAAAATGGTTATTTATTTTTGATATACAGTACGTAAATCGTTCAGCTAGACATAGAGAACATACATTGTATATATTAAGATACATAAATACATACATTCTATTATATTGAGATACTTGTGGCAACTGTGCTCTCTCGATGACAATATGTGTAGTAAAAATGCCTTTTACAAAATTAGGCTTTTATTCACATAAAACTTGACAGTAGAATTAATTTGAATGACAAAACAATTAATCAATAAAATAAACAATGACAAAAGAATACTAAATTATACTACATTCACCCGGCCCTATTTTTGAACAAAATCTTGCAAATATCGTGGTTTATTTTTAGTTCTAGCTGATTCTAGCCAATTGGTAAAGGCCTCCACTTGCCTCGAAAGCTGTAAATGGTTTGTCAGATTCGTAAATTGGTATTTGATGATATGCGTATTTTAAATCAATTGAGCTAAAAATTTTATATTTTGCTATCTTAGACACCAGTGAATCAATATTCGGCAACGGATAAGCATCAAGTAATGTGAATCTATTTATTGTTTGAGAGTAATCAACTACCATCCGACGTTTATGATTTTCGTTTTTAGTTACCAACACTTGGGCCCTCCAAGGTGATTTACTTTCTTCAATAATTTCTTCTTTAAGGAGACGTTTTATTTCTTGTTTAATAAATTCTTCATCTTCCTGTGAATGCCTGCGAGATTTAGTAGCAATAGGGTGACAATTTTCTGTTAAATTGGCAAACAACGAAGGTGGCTTAATTTTAGCTTCAGTAAGACAGCATATCTTAAGAGGTCTTCTTGGTCCTCCAAATTTAACTTCTAAGCTTTCATGTTGTTTCATAATATCTTGACCCAAAATCACATCTGTACAAAGATTGGATAAAACTAAAACTTTTGTTTGATCATATTTTTCTTTATCAACCTGAATGTTTATTAAACAATAGCCTTGAATATTAGCTGAGAATGACATAGATGCCATAGAAACTTGGACCCCTTGTATTGGAAAAATTTTAAGCTTATTTTCAATAGCGAATTCATGATCTAAAAAAGTATCTGAGCTTCCAGTGTCTATTAAAGCGTTGGCATCAAGTTGGTTAACTGTTACTTTGGCTATACATTTTGAAAGCGATTGAGGTGTTTCCATTGAAGAAGCGATTACCATTGTAGATGCATAAGTTGATCTCGTTTGACTTTTCTTTGATTGCATGCACATTTTAAACCAATGTCCAATTTTATGACAGTTTTGGCAAATCGCAGCCCTTGCTGGACATACAGATCGAGGATGTCTTGGATGTCCACAAAAATAACAAGTCTGACCAGGTTTTGTTTGAACAGAAGCTAAAGTAGTTTGTTCTGAATTTGGATGACTACAAGATGCTATATTACTTAATGCTCATGATATGTATCAGATTGTTTTTGAGAATCTTCTAAAGATCTAGATTTAGATAATGATAAGATAAAGAACTAAACTCTAGTAATCTTTGACGTATATTAGATTGAACGAGACCATTAATAAAAGCATCACGAATATAGTCATTTTTATTTTCTTCTGAAGAAACTGCTTTAAAATTACAATTTTTAGCCATTAGCCAAAAGCTTTAACGGTTGAGCATACTGATCTATAGATTCGTTTATTTGTTGTTTTCTTGTAGCTAGAATATGTCTTGCGTAAATCTCATTTGTAGGTTTAATATACAATTCTTCCAAAATTTTGATAGCAGAAATGTATGTTTTTGCTTCGCTTATGTAATCATATACTGAATGTGAGACAAAATTGATTAAAAGCATGTACTTGTCTTTATCTTCTAGCGATTTTTCTGTAGATTTATTGCTTTCCAAAAAATTCTTAAATGTTTCGTACCAGTGTTTAAATTCTTTGGCGGCAGTTTGGGAGTTTGGATCAGCCTCTAGTTTATCAGGTCTAAAGTACTTCTCCATTGTATATTTGGTATATTTATGTGAATAAAATTGTAGTAAAAATGCCTTTTACAAAATTAGGCTTTTATTCACATAAAACTTGACAGTAGAATTAATTTGAATGACAAAACAATTAATCAATAAAATAAACAATGACAAAAGAATACTAAATTATACTACAATATGGTTATTAGCATTCAGGGGCATTAACCTCAAAATTCACAACTCATTTCGACTGACACAAATAAACGTCAAAATATGACAATGTAGGTAGTAGCTAAATATTTTTGGCCTAAGAGAATGTAAAAACTGTTTAGTTTTGACATTACTTTTTAAAAAAATATTTAAAAATTAAAGTAAAATTATTAACTCATTAATCATAAACTTTGTTTTTGATCTATTTATGGATGAAAGCCTTGCTTCAAAAGTCACTCATTCCATTCGTTCTAACAGCTCTATTGTACCAAAAGCTCATACTCGAAGAGAAGCTTCAACTAACACAGGTTAGCGCAGTTACCAAAATTCGCTCCATGTATATTCCCTATGTCCAGCTGAACGATTTACGTACTGTATATATTTACCACAACAACCACAGGCTACTCTGTTTCTCTTTGTCTTTAAGAGTGTGAAACAAAGATCACTATCTGTAATATGTATATCTATAAAAGTCATGTCCGATAGAAGATTATGTAAGATTTTTGTTTGTTTTTTTTTCTTCTTTTATGGCCTTTAGGAGCTGTGGCCATTTAGCCAGCAACGTTTCTTAAAATTAGTGACTAACTAAATCTACCATACAACAAAACTATTACGAACCTAGTCGACCAATCAAAGATAGTGAAGGGTCAGTGAAGTTGGTTAAAAAATAAACTGTCAAACCTCCTTACTGTATAGTAGCTTAATTCTATGACACTGTATTTTTAGGGCAAGTCTTTCACTACTTCACATATCAAGAGATGTTCATCCGTTTTCTGTTTGTAAATTTGTTTCAAAAAATATATTAAAATGGCATTGAGGTAAATAAAAAAACGAGTTTCCATCATTTGTGTCTTATATTTTTATGCATATAACCTGTTATGATATGGAAGCGATGGGTGCTTGTCTAAAACCATTATTTTCTATTATAATCCACAAGGAAATAATACAGAAATATAACTGAACCAAGTATATTTATCCAACAACTTACAAACAAAAATATAATATAATAGTCTCCCGTTTTATACCGCTCACGTGGCTTTGGGAGTATAGCAGGGTAGTCTGCTATATCTAGGGCCTACGGTAAACAAGGAAGGTAACAGGGCCAGAGCTACGCTTCAACCGCCTATTATTACCCCTGGTTTTACCCAAGGTACTCATTTTATTCAGGCTGAGTCGACCTGGGGCCTATAAACATTTTAAAAATGTCTAGTTGTTTTGTCGGCGGTGGGATTTGAACTATGGCCTACCAGCACACGAGCCAAGCACACTACCGCTTAGCTACGCCGGCCACATACAAAAATAAAAACAAAAATAAAGGTCTCTATTAATAATGAAAGGATCTGAAGCAGGCAATGCATAATTGCATAGGCCAATATTGTGCTTAGAGTAAATTGTTCTAGTGGAGGAATTCACCAGGACGAATCAAGCGAAGCAGTTCATTATAGAGCATTGATCAAAATTTACAGCAGACCTAATAGGCAAAGACAAAAACACAGTCAAAGCCATAAGTAGGTCTATTAACAGGGCACTGTAACTAAATAGGCAGTTGAAGTTGATATGGGATTGGAGATTATACGCTTATACGATTATACAGATTTTGGCACCTAGAGTGAGTCCTGACCTTTTATGTCAGTGCGAGAGCCTGTGTAAATATTCTTTATATTAGATAAAGAAAATGCATGAAAAGTTGAGTGTCGAATCTATTAGACCTTTTAAAAAGGAAAAAAATACATGTGGTAGACATAATGATAGAGTTGGCTCCTAGTAGAGAGTGTACCAGATTAATAGTTTCTGGTTTGGGAACAGAAGATTTCAGTATCTATGGAAAACCTACCCAGAATGATCATGTTATACCGTTATCCTCTCATCACCAAATGTCACATAAATATGCAGCCTTTCACAGTGATGTGCACCGACTAAAGACAATTACATTATATCTATCTAACTACAATAAAGAACTCAATATTCTCCGTCAAATAGCATTTAACAACGGTTACAATCCTAATCTTATAAACAAACTCATTTAAAAGAATTGGAAAAGACTGCAAGACTTGTACACACTTCTGAATAGGTCAAAACGGCAAACAGGTGTATGTTTTCAAAAAACTTTTGATAGTGTGTAAAAAATATATTTTATATCAGCTAAGTACTTTCAGCACATAACGTGCCATCATCAGAGCTTCCTAAAAGGACATATTTAAGATAAGATTTTTTTTCCTATAAAAAAAATGAGTGAAAAACTTACGTCCTCTTAAAATACCTTCATAGAAGAGCAATTGCTTAACAACACAACAAAAAACATGAATACTGGGCAAAAGCCACAGATATAGGGTAATAACCCTTTACAGTGAATAGAATCACATCTAAATTCTTTTATTAATTTATCAAGGCAACATGGCTGAGTCAGACCATTTTGAGTCCACGTGAACAGCAGATCAGCTGAGGAAGACTGTCATTTATTGAAATGGTAAAGAAGGAACGACAATCTTTTGCGACCTCTATATTCATAAATATTAATTAAAAAATTGAAAATGACTAAAAAGCCATGTGTAGGTTAAATGAATTTAAAGTTAAGATACTAAATTTTTTATAAAGTTAAATTTTCAAAAAATTACTATTATTACTATTGAAGTGAAATGTTAACGTGCATATTATAAGTTATCAAAATTCTCCCAAAAACAAAACTGTTATAGTTCGACCAAGTGTAGGAGAAGTTAGATGAAATCAAACCTAGGAGAAATATCATTTGACAAGCTCAGAGTTCGAAAGCTGTTATTTAAAAAATTTGAAAAATCGTATTGATTAATTCAGATTGATTCAGATTATTTGTTATTTGTCTGAATTAATCAATACGATTTTTCAAATTTTTTAAATAACAGCTTTCGAACTCTGAGCTTGTCAAATGATATTTCCCCTAGGTTTGATTTCATCTAACTTCTTCTACACTTGGTCGAACTATAACAGTTTTGTTTTTGGGAGAATTTTGATAACTTATAATATGCACGTTAACATTTCACTTCAATAGTAATAATAGTAATCTTTTGAAAATTTAACTTTATAAAAAATTTAGTATCTTAACTTTAAATTCATTTAAACTACACATGGCTTTTTAGTCATTTTCAATTTTTTATATAATTCCCTTCAGAGTTGTGACTGCATAATCTTCACTGATGATGCATAAGGATGCTGAAATAGTTAATATATGGAGATGGTAGTCCAACTCTGGATCGAATATAAACAAAACCTGCCTTGAACCCTTTTTTATCTTTTTCATTTTTACTCAATTTGTGAGTATTTAGAAACTGTCTTTCGGTCCTTTTCCTAGACGAAGAGAAGGTAAATGCGTGGCCTAAGTGTCCTCTATTTGCTTTCTCCTATTTCGTCGTCTCTATGTGATTATATATTGTAAAATCCGGAGATATGGGATGCAGCCAGAAAGTAGTTTATTAACGAAAAGTCTTGGATTTAAAATATTGTTAATTATATTTTTATTTCAATTATTCTAATTGTTTAAAAAGTAGTAAACTTTGTATCTAGGGCTTTTCGTTTTCCTCGTAATACGAGAGATGTCGCTGTATTGCGTCTCAAAAGGCGGGTTCATCGCATCGCGATGGTTTGCTTTAAAAGAAGCAGAATGTTTGTATTCCCTTCAGAGTTGTGACTGCATAATCTTCACTGATGATGCATAAGGATGCTGAAATAGTTACTATATATGGAGATGGTAGTCCAACTCTGAATCGAATATAAACAAAACCTGCCTTGAACCCTTTTTTATCTATTTCAATTTTTTAATTAATATTTATGAATATAGAGGTCGCATAAGATTGTCGTTCCTTCTTTACCATTTCAATAAATAACAGTCTTCCTCAGCTGATCTGCTGTTCACGTGGGCTCAAAATGGTCTGACTCAGCCTTGTTGCCTTGATAAATTAATAAAAGAATTTAGATGTGATTCTATTCACTGTAAAGGGTTATTACCCTATATCTGTGGCTTTTGCCCAGTATTCATGTTTTTTGTTGTGTTGTTAAGCAATTGCTCTTCTATGAAGGTATTTTAAGAGGACGTAAGTTTTTCACTCATTTTTTTTATAGGAAAAAAATCTTATCTTAAATATGTCCTTTTAGGAAGCTCTGATGATGGCACGTTATGTGCTGAAAGTACTTAGCTGATATAAAATATATTTTTTACACACTATCAAAAGTTTTTTGAAAACATACACCTGTTTGCCGTTTTGACCTCATTTAAAAGAGACACAGAGTCTTGAGAGAGACTGCTTTCCCCAGAGACTTACCCATTAAATCCTTCTATGCTTCCTTACCGTATCATCATAAACGTCTTTTCGTTGATATCAGATATCTTCTTAAAAAAACAGTTGATAACCCTTACATTACTTTTAAAGTACCAAATAATCTGGGACAGTGTCTTTCCAATTCTAAAGACCCTATTAACTATATGAATCTTAGCGGCGTCTATAGATTACAATGCCCGATTGTGATGCTACATAATATGTAGGAAAAACCTGTAGATCACTAGCTTCTTAGAACCTTAGAACATACCAAAGGAGAGAACACTTCAACTTTCTCACAACATATCATACATAATAAACATACTGTCAACATCCCAGAAGACGTCTCATTGATACATAACATCCCTCAAAAAAACTTCCTAAAATTGGACCTGTATGAGGACTTACAAATAGTTAAAAAGAAGCAGAAAATTCCTAATTGTGTTTACCGCCATATTTCTTTTAATCGAGATTTTCAACCCCTACATCGACAACTTTTTTCATAATACATATCATCTATGTCCTCTCATCTTCTTTGTATCATCATACTATGACTATCATCTACGTTTTTATTTCTATATAAATTTTCGATAAGCAACATCCAACTTCATTATCTCAATATATTTTATTCACATTTCATTTTTCCACATTCTTAATATTTCACTTCTACATTACTTTCGACATACTTCCACATTATCCGTTATATTTTCTACATTATTGATTATCTCCACATCCTGCCACCCTGGTTTTCCACCCTTCTTCCTCATTCAGTTTCAGGCGGTTCGGGGTTGAGTCTCTTGGGTCAGTCTCATCGAGTGTTTTAGTCTCATTCTTATTAGCACATAACAACAAAATTTCTTTAACCAAACGAAATATACCATCACTCTCCAATTTTGGCAGGTTTATCTGTACTTAACATTTAACTACACGCGCTGCGTGTAGTTAGATAAGAGTTCTACTGCAAATATGTTAAAAATTTAATTTTTGACCTTGTTTATCTCTCTAACCTATCACTGGCATGTGCTTTACAATTTGGTTTTAGTTTCGTTATAATCGGCGTTCTGGTTATAATCGGTATTATTTGTTGTTTTCGGTGGTGGACAATATACGCCACGATTATCTTAATATAAGTAGTAATATAAGTACATATTTCAATTGTTTTTTAGTCATTAGGGCACAAAATATATTTTTCTTTATAAACAAAACGTTTTCTCCTGTAAAAAATCAAATTTCAAAAAAAAATATAAGTAATTTTATTTATCATGGAATCCAGTTATTCCATGATTCCAGTTATAGATCCCAATTGGCTCACTTAGAAGGAACTCGAAGTATTCACTGATGCCGAATAAGGTTTATAACAAAAAACTAACTGTATTTAAAAAAAAACAAATCCGCTGTTTTTACGTGTATTTTCTTGTGGCGTATAAAGTACGCCACGCGTGTAGTTATGTTATAACCTGATGCGCGGGTAGTTAAAGGTTAACAAATTAGATCAAATTATCAGTCATCAAAACACTCACACATTAATCAAGAACTTGTACATTTATGTACACATTAAACAAATTCTTATATCCTAGACGTTTTACGTAAAAGGCCTTTCTAAGTCTATTTTTCTAATAATTCTAAATCTATAATTCTAAGTCTATAATAAGTCTAAGTCTATAATTCTAAGTCTATTTTTACATTCTAATTTCCTAATATATTATTGACTGCATAACTCCTAGCACCTATTTATCATCTTCTCATGTTCTTAATCATTGCATATTTCACATTTAACTTCGAATATTTCTAACACCAATATATGGATATTTGTTAATGTTTTATTTTCAACATTAACATTAACTTTAAATTCGTTGGCTGAAGTAACAAAACAGTTCATAACGTCGCATTGACAGTTTGTCTCTGGCAGACTTCTTAAGTTCCTTCACCTTTAGTTGACACTCAACTCTCAATATGTGAGGTTCATCCCTTTCATATTACATCCACGTTGGTTAGAGTCCTGTGTTGCCCTGGGTAACATCCAGGAATATTTGCAGCATCCATTGATTTTATTCATAATATGTAGTATCATTTAAGATCTCGTAACTTGTAAAGGGTTTTTACCCATAACTTTTTGGTGGCTCATGCATGCATGCTATTTTAAGTATGACCTCTGTCAATTCTTAACCTTGGTCAACTTTTAGAACATTGTCTTTTATTAATTAGGTTATACTTATCATTTTAGGGCTTTATCACTGATAATGGATTATTTGTTAATCCGAAAACGTTTTGTTTATTTGACGCAACCCTTATTGGGGTCTTTTAAATATACCTTTTACAAAGGATCCAGTATTTTTTGTGATTTATTGTATACAACCAGCAACAGGAATTTTATTTCCCTCGAGGATCTTTTAAAAAGGGTCAGGCTAGGGAATATTACCTAGCATGAGAAGACCAAAATAGAGCTAAGAAGGTCGCAGTGTAGGCTGTGAGCCACCTTATTGGATCTATCTATGTACAGTATATTGTACGTTTTAAACTAATACATACATTTCGAGCATACCGTTTTTTCCTTCCAGCAATGTACGGTTGGTCATAGGCTTATTGGCATATACCTATGAATTTAAATAACCTCATAAACAGAAGTCCAATGTTATTAAATCACACGATAAAGGATCAATTTTGGTCACCAAAACTAGAGAGTAGAGGAGCAGAAAATATCTAATATAGTAATTAAATGGTTTTAAGGGCGGTATGGAATGTGACACCGTCTTGTTAAAACCACTTATCGTCCACGTCAATCGCCTAATTTAGGAAGAACGAACTCTGTTATCATGTTGCGATCTTGCGTTATCCAGAACAAATAATAGCCACTGACTGACCAACCTCATTTTCAAAGAAGTCTGGTCCAATGGTGCTTATTACCCAAAAGCTCCACCAAATAGTGACACTTTGAAGCAGTTTTTTTTCGACCATTTCAATGTGGGTTATTGTAAAACCAAATACGGCAATTTTGATGTTTGCTTGTGAAAATTTGCTTCATCGTTTAAGATGATTTTACGCTAAAAAATTATTTCATGTTCAGTAATCCATTCAATGAATTCTCTTCACTGAACATGGTCCTTAGACTTAATTTATTGTACCAGTTAAACTTTGTAAGCATGTAGACGGAAATATTTAGTAAGCATAGGCTGTAGAGAACTTTTTTAAATTTTTAAATCTTGTTTCCGACGCAGAATTGGTATCGCCATTTAAGCTGCTGGTTTTTGGACGACCAGTGTATTAAAAAATCCACAAGGAAAAGAAAAAGTTTTCCTGTAGTTGGCTGTATACCATCAATCACAAAATTGGAAAGAAATCCTTTGTAAAAGGTATAAAATTTTTTTTATTAAAAATCCCTTAAAAGGGCTACATCACAAAAAAACGTTTTCGATTTTTATAAAAAATCATCATCAGTGTTCGATAAACTGGATGCTAGCTGAGCCACAAAAGAAAAATATCTGGGTAAAAACCCTTTACATAAAATATAGATGCCTTAAAAGTGCATACTTCAATAAAATGGCCTGTGATGGTCACATGGCAAACAGGATAATGCCCTAAGGTAAAGTATAAAAGTATACTTTATCTTAGGGCATTATCCTGTTTGCCATGTGACCATCACAGGCCTTTTTATTGAAGTATGCACTTTTAAGGCATCTACATTTTATGTAAAGGGTTTTTATCCAGATATTTTTCTTTTGTGGCTCAGCTAGTATCCAGTTTATCGAACACTGATGATGATTTTTTATAAAAATCGAAAACATTTTGTTGTGATGTAGCCCTTTTAAGGGATTTTTAATAAAAAAAAATTTATACCTTTTACAAAGGATTTCTTTCCAATTCAGTGTATTAACGTCAACTGATCCAGTCTCTTTGAAGTTGGGAATTACTCTCATTACAGTTGACATAGTTAAAAAAATATTTCAACCATACTTTGTACAAAATTTTTAAATTGTGGCATCCAAATTTTTTGCCAACAATGAAAACATGTTGTTCTCTCGTGTAACTCTCTAATTTTACCAAACTTATACCGTCAGATATCAAACTGTTTTTTGTTTTTTGTTTCCAACACTTTACTGCACAAATGGCGGCAAATTCGAATCTTGCGTAAATTTTTAAACGCCCTATATGGTTGCGTAGAAATAGATAACAAGGCGACAACAGCTTTAAAACATGTTTCCATATTATATACATCTTATTCATTGTAATAGACTGGTGCTCGCCATCTTAACTTCCAAACGCCATTAACAAGAACACTATTAGAACTGTTAAAATAAAAAAGGATAATAGTATTTTAATTTAAGAGTAGGTGGATACATACTAGTGATGGCGGTTTTTGACAAAACACCTGTTTTCGGTTATACCAGTTTTTTTGCCTACGGTTTAACCTAGCGGATATAACCGGCCAATAATAACCGGTTTTTCTAAAAACCGGTTTTCGATTTTTTTAAACCAATAGGTTACAATGTTATATTTACAATGCACTTTAGTTTGCGATACTCCACTCGACTCGATACTAGATTTTGATATGATCAAAATTAGTACTATCGAAAGAACATCAATATCAATTTAAATATAACACAATTTTTAATAAGACCATTTTATTCTATTAATTATTATATTATCCAGATTTAGCCATACGGCTCACACTAACTCTTAGGGGAAAATTGACTCATCCCAGATACCTACGGTATCAAAAGGATTGAGCTCTGGTGGGACTCTTTCCGTGTTTTCGAGCCCTAGGTGAATTGGAATGAAGGTGTATCTCCAAAAATTTTCGTACACTTCTGGCCGTTCGCGAGTAGTACAGTTTTCTGCATGGTCTTATAAAGATTTTCATTCAGATCAAGCTTTTTTATGCTTTCGAGGAGGGTCTTCGGAATGACTCCAGTAGTAGACATAATAATCGGTATCGTCTGGGTACTTTGCACTCTCCATTGCCTTCGTATTTGAATTGCCAGATCTCTGTACTTGGTGATTTTTCAGTAAATTTACTACATAGATTAGTGTTGTTAGGTATCGCCACATCAATTGGTGTTGTTTTTCTTGTTAATTTATTAACTAGTACGAGATCTGGGCCCGGATTACGTACACTCGATACGCATCGTATCCGCCATGTTTTCCCATAGCGCCTTACGGGAAAACATGGCGGATACGATACGTATCGAGTGTACGTAATCCCTATGCTGGTCTATTATGTTCCACTGTTTGGTCTGTGAGCACAGTGCGGTCCCAGTATAGCTTGTAGTTGCCATCCTCAAGCATACTCTCAGGGACGTATTGATAATACGGGAGTTGGTCCGTTTGTAGAAGTCCCAGCTTGATAGCTATCCCTTGATGAAGGATCTTTCCCACTGCGTCATGCCGTTCCTTATATTCAGTTGCAGCAAATGCCTGGCAGCCCCCTGTAAGATGTTGGATGGTTTCTTGGGCTTGACATCCATATCGGCATCTGTCGTTTTGAACCTGAGGGTATTTGATGATATATTTTAGGTAATTTCTGTTGGTATAACCTGATCCTGAATGGCCAGTAATGAACCCTCCGTTTCAGGGAACATCTTTCCTGATGTCAACCAATAGTTCGACGCTGCATTGTCGACATAGTCTTGGACCTCATTGGGATGTCGCCCGTGCAGAGGTTTACCCATCCAGGTGCGCATTTTTTCGTCTCGATTGAGGTGGTTTATTAGGTTTATGCGCATTTCTGGTTCCCTCAGTTTTATCGGTGTTATGTCATCTACTGCGCAAATAGCGCGAGGTAGAGTAGATGTCTCAGCTTGCATCTGAAAATAAGATCTTAAATTAGCAATTTGTTTATCTAATTGCTCACCTATATCCATAAGTCCTCTTCCTCCTAGATTCCGTGGTAATGTCGTTCTTTCTACTGTACTTTTAGAATGGAGTTCTTGTGCCTTTGTGGGGTGTGTTCGTACTTTTCGCTGAAGATTTTTTATATCTTTTTTGTACACTTAGCAATACCAAATGAATAGCTAAGCGCGGAACAAGCGTAGGTGTTTAGTGCCTTAAACAAATTTTTACTGTAAAGGTTTGAACGAAGCAGCTGTTTTATCTTTCGTATAAACTCAGTAGTAATCCCAATTTTCATTTGCTTATGGTCAATTTTCTGCGCCTGCTTTACTCCAAGATATTTGTATATATCCTTTTCACCCATAGCCTCGAGGTTCTGGCCATTTTGCATATCGAATCCACCGGGCTGTACCTTTCCTCTGACTATATTTAGAACGCGGCACTTGTCTAGTCCACAGTACATATTAATATCATTAGAGAATGTTATTAACAGATGATTAAGCTTCGCTACTACAGTATTGTTGTTTTTAATGCTAAAACCTGAATCAGTGGAGTTTAATAGCTGTGATAGAGGGTTCATAGCCAAACAGAACCACAACAGACTCAGCGAGTCTCCTTGAAACAGGCCCCGGTTGATTCCGATATTTTCCGTTTCGATATTGTTTTCACCAGGTATTTGGAGGTGAATTTTAGTCTTCCAACTTGTCGTTATATGGCTTAAAAATTCACAATGTTATCATCGACTTTGTATATCCTTAATTTATCTATAAGCCATTCATGCGGCATTGAATGCGGTGGTCTGCTAAGTGGATTTGTTCCATTAAACTCTTGTACGGCACGAGCCATTTCGTTTGCTAAACTATGGCGCAACTCGTTGTTTTCCTGCTCTGTATTGTCAGGTTGAGCTTCTGGTACGGGAATCTCAGGAATCTGCTCATCAAGGATTTCATTAGGGACTTGATCTAAAACTAGCTCTTGGTTAATAAACTCCCGTTCGACTTCGCTTTTGATCGTATTACGTCTAGTCTCTGGGATAAGGTTGTCCTTTTTTATGATTACCCGGTATTGATCTGATACTCTTTGCTCCGATTCTTGAATATCTGGGTACTCCCTGCAAAATTCGGCATACAGCTGTTGTCTGTAGCCGATCGTTTCTTGACCGAGGTTTGTCACCTTATAATAGAAGCGCAAAATGCTTTCGTTAATGGACACAGTCCATTCTATGCGCTTCCTCGGTCGTCCCGCTTGAGTGAGCGCCAGCTGATGTTCCAGCGCGGCACCTTCAGCGAGTGCAGCTCTTGCTGTTGTTTGGATCGCTTGTGGTTGTTGTTGTTGTTGTTGGGCTGTAGCTGTTTGTGTGACAGGGGCCCGCCTCCTCAACACTCTGTCACCGACGTCCCGCATGCTGTCACGTCCAGCGCCGGCTCCAGACGTGCCCTGGCGATCCCCAGGCAGCGATCCTAAACAAAAACCATAATTCTCCATATTAATGGGTGTGCATTTTATACCTACTGCCAGGTGTCAGTTTTTGTTCCACGGCAAGTATCCCTGCTAATCTCTGGATATTGGCGCTACGAATACCCAGAAAGTATCCCCATTCGCAGGGGGCCGCGCCTGATAGAAGAACTGACAAAAAAACTCCCACAGGTTATTATATTATTATTTTTATTATATTGTTATTATTATATATTTATTGATTATTATTAAATATAATATAGCGTAAGATTAATACATACATATTCCAATAATATACAATTTAACCCAACCATTTCAACTTATAAATTTCCCAGACTCATTCAAATTTAATTAAAAAAATAATATCAACATAAATATTTTACTTAAAAATAAATTGGATAATGCAATTTATCTTTTATTTTTACTATCATCAAAAAAATTATCATGTGTTTCTTTTAAGACGTTTGTATATTTGTATAATAGGTACATCTTAACTCATTTAATACTTCCTGTATGGGTGTATCGTTTTAAAAACGTAGGGTAATCCTTGGAGATTCGTATTCGTAATCGGTAATTCGATATTCATAGTCAAAACATTATTTTTGGTAATCAGAAAAAGTCATTCACCCACTTTCAATCTCAGGAGTCAAGTGTGAAAAATAGATGATGTTTGCGTCTACTTCAACCAGATTACGTCTTATGTATATATTATGATTACAAATACTTTTTCAACGAAATATTATAATAAAACTTAATTGTTTCTGGCTGATGCGAGTTTGCACTTTCAGTTTGCTTCTGTATTTATAAAATAAAATTTGAATTATGGTTTTGTTTGGAATAATTATTTGAGAATAATAATTATGATTGGGCTCCAAAATAATACCTAACCCAATCCTAATCACCGTAAAAACCTGTTATTGCGAAGTAAAAAACCGGTTTTAGGTTAAACCGGTAGGTTTTTCCCATCCCTAATACATACAGAAACACATACGAGGTATACTATGGTGCTTCTCAGAGGCTTTTTTCAGTGTGACGCTAGTGACAGAAAAAAAGGCACGCCCTTGATACATACACATTTATAACATTTATTTCAGTTATTGATAGATGGCGCTATAATCGAAAAAAAGATTTAGGTATTTACGCATTATTTACCTATTACATAATATCTATACGAATATATTTTAAAGTTCTTCTCAGTCTTTCAGTGTATGACGTAATATACGATTTAGGAATGTAGAGAATCATAGTATGACATTTTAGTTAAATCTGACAGTTGTGAGAATCATACCTAATCGTAAGTTGGTATAAAAACAAATCAATTGTGTTTATTTAATTTAAAAAGGTTTGTTTTTTGATTTATATAGTTTTATATATTTTACAGATTATAGTCGTATAGACAATACATAAATTATTATTTTTTGTTCGATTATAGCGTCATCTATCAACAACTAGAATAAATGTTATAAATGCCTTTAATCACGGACGTGCCTTTTTTTCTGTCACTTCCAACTTAATGCGTTAGAAAGAAATCAAAAATTGTGACACACAGAGAGATAATACCTCTATCATATACTTTAATATTAATATAATATGTAGGTGTAACCTAATATTCTAGTACTTATTTTTATATGGTATTTATTTATATGAAGTTCGTTTGATAAAATTTCTGAAGTATTAGGTATATACATGCACAAAATTTTCTACTTCAATTTTTGCCTTTATTAAACATTCTATTTGATATAAACATTGTATATCCTTAAGCTCTTCAAAACATTTTTGTATCTAGCTAAAATATAACTGAGTTGCTCATTTCAAAAAGAACACGCAGTCACTAAAACGAAATTTTACAGGAGAGGCTTTACACGAAGAGGCATATTAAGTACCAAGACTATTTGAAATTTATTTAAAAACATGCTAATCATATTGTTATTACACGTTACATTTTTATTGAGAAAGCTCTTTGTGTCTTTGTCTTTTGTTTTTGTATACTAAAAATTTTATTCATATTCATTATTATGTTCTATATCTTTTCACTCCTAAATATCATTTGTTATTATCGATTGTAGGATGTCTTGATAAAATTATTTATGGTCCTAAATAATGCTTGGATGGACTTATCTAATATTTTGTAGGTTCTTGTAGTTTAATTTTCTTTATTTAGCTGAATGCCTGGACAGTTAATGTTCATTGGCATGGTACTGTTAATTTCGCAATCAGATAGTATAATACTAGTATGTGTGTTGAGTAAATGTCTGGTTACTTAGTAAATTCGACTTCATTGTCTTTACAAAGAGACACTAATTGTATCGGAACGTCCGCGGTCCTTCCAGTGAGTACCGATCACACAAGGATAGAATCTATTTTCATTTATTAGTTTTTAAAAATCGAAAAATTTCCTACCCAGCTGAGATTCGAACCCACAACACTTGGATCCAAAGGTAGGCTCTCATTTCACTAAGCCACAGATGGGTACAGTACTATATTGAAACACAATAATTATACAAATCACTGTTATACAAACATATTCAGTGCAAGACCTATATAAGTTAGCGACAAAAGTCGTTAACAAGCAATCACGCAAGCTTAACAGCTTGCGATATTTTTGTAAGATCAAATGGGACTTATATGATTTGACTAGGAATGTACACTTCCTAAGGGTCGATTTCTCATACCTGCGGTAATCTATGGTTCAGTTGAACCAGGTTCACCGGTGATCTTCGGATTTGTTTGGAATGCTATCTCATTGCACTTTCATAACAGTGCACGTTCTACAGCTTTCGAGAAATGCCAATAAATGGCAAAAGGTAAAAAACTGTCACCATTTTCAACTACCTTTTTTATGCTGTTTTTGAATAAAGTTAAATTTAATTATTTATAGTCAAATAGTCATTTTAATAATTACAAATAAATATTATAAAAACAAAAATTAAGTTATAGACTGTAAAATTAAGTTATAGAATGACTAGATTAGGCTTGTAACCTTAAATGTCTTTCCTTTTGATTACCTACATGCCTGCCTTACCGTGTGGGGTGGGTATATAGGTAATCAATAATTATTAAGAAAAAAGAAAAACACTTGAATGAGAAAAGTGTGACCATTGTCCTTATCCCAAAATTTTTATTAAGATTAATTTAGCAAAAATTCACTTTGAAAATAAAAATTTGTTATATCTATTCTTAACAAAAAGGTCGGTCAGACTTAGATAACCTTAAATTAGATTAATAATTAGATAGTTTAGATAAGATATATTATGTTTATGTATGTACTATTTACTTGGTTTCTGGCCGCATGGTCTAATCCTAAAGCCAATAAAAAAAAACAAAAAATAATGTTATCGTTTATCGTTAGGCTTAATGTAATAAAATAGGATATATTTATAATTATGACAGCGTTTCGTGTTAATACAACACATACGTCAAAATAATTGTCAAAGTTAATTTAAATTTGGAAATCTCTCCGAAAAATATTAATTTTTGGCGGATTATTTGATTTATACCGTTCTAATTTAGTTTGTTTAGTTTTGTTAAACTTTTCCTTATTTAGTTTACATTTTGAAAGTGTTCATAAGTTAAACGTTACTTGAAAACTCCTCTATGGAGTCATCTAGTGGAGGCGAACCGCCTGATATTGAGAATTCGATGGATAGTAGCTGTGATTTACAAGATTTAAATGGATTTCTACCCAACCAGCCTCAAAATAAGATAAGTAGTAGTATTAATCTTAACAATATTAATGAAAAACAAAATACTTTAGTAAACTCAGATCAACCAGAAAAAACCAGGCCTGTTTATTTATACGAAAAAATTGATTTAGGACCTTTTTACATTTTCATTGAAAACTCCAGTTTAAATTTTACAGGAAAATTAAACGCTGTTAAAATAGGCGAGATCCTATTTACGTTACATCCAGAAATTGACAATTATATAAAAAAAATTGACTCAATCGGACGCAACCGAGTTAGGGTCTCATTTAAAAATTATAGTAGCGCAAATGCTTTAGTTACTTCCAAATTCCTTATTCAAAAAAATCTGACCGCATACATTCCAAAATTTCAATTGTTTAAACTAGGTGTAGTAAGGGATATAGATTCAGATATATCGGAAGAATATCTTAAAAATAGAATAAAGGAATTTGATCACCATTGCAAATTCTCGGTTGAGTATGTGAAACGAATAACAAGAAAAATAGTAGCAGATGACAAAGTAATATTTAATCCAACAAAATCAGTTATTGTGTCTTTTAAATGCCAGAATATACCAAAGTGTGTAGTAATTAATCATGTCTTACACACTGTTGAAAAATACCAGCAAAAGGTAATTATCTGTTACCACTGCTATAGGTATGGGCACATGAGTAAGCAGTGTAAAAGTAATCCTCGCTGTTTTAAGTGTCATGAATCTCACCTTTCCGATTCTTGTCCTTTATCATCGTTTAACAAAAAATGTCTATCCTGTGAAGGTGAACACTTCACTAATGAATGGGAGATATGCCCAGAATTTGATCGCCAAAAGAAAATAAAACATTATATGTCTGAAAACAGCTTATCTTTTAAGGAAACAATTAAACTCTTTCCTAAGATAACTTATGCATCTATAGCAGCCAATAATTCCTCAATAAATTCTCATCAAACTCCAAATATGAATGCACCATCCTCTTCATATTCCTTTACTCAATTGTCCACGTCTCAAACATCTTCCAATCAGTTCGCTCTACCTTAAGTTTCAAATAGATATACAATAATAAAACCACCAAAATACAAACGACCTATCTCTTCCTCACCAGACCAAGTAACAATCATCATCATTCTCTTTGCCTTATCCCTATGCGGGGTCGGCTTCCCTAATTGCATTTCTCCACACAATTCTATCTTGGGCCATATCAATGTTAATCCCCTTTACCAACATGTCCTGCCTTATCGTCTCCCCCCAGGTCTTCTTTGGTCTTCCTCTCCTACTCCTTCCAGGAATCTGCACTTCAGCTATTCTTCATATTGGGTGGTTAACGTCTCGACGTTGAACATGACCAAACCATCTTAACCTATGCTCTCTCATTTTGGCATCAATTGGTGCCACACCTAGACTTCCCCTAATATACTCATTTCTAATTTTATCCTTCTTTGTCACTCCACTCATCCATCTAAGCATTCTCATTTCCGCCACATGCACTCGCTGTTCCTCTTTGTTTTTCACTGCCCAACATTCAGTTCCGTACATCATAGCTGGTCTTATGGCTGTTTTATAGAATTTTCCCTTCAGCTTCATTGGAATTTTTCTGTCACACAACACACCACTCGCTTCTTTCCACTTCATCCATCCAGCCCTAATTCTACTGCATGCATCTCCATCTATTTCTCCATTACTCTGTAATACCGATCCTAGGTACTTAAAACTATTGCTTTTTACAATCATTTCACCATCCAAAGATACCATTTTATTTGTAGTAGCTCCATCTTTAAATGAACATTCCAAATACTCTGTTTTTGTCCTACTAAGTTTTAAACCTTTTTCCTCCAGAGCTTGTCTCCACTGTTCCAGTTTTTGATCTAAGTCTCTTTCACTATTTCCTACTAAGACGACATCATCAGCATACATTAAGCACCATGGAATGTTACCCTGTATTTTCGCTGTAATCTGGTCCAAAACTTATGAGAATAAATACGGACTAAGCACAGAACCTTGATGCAATCCTACTTTCACATGAAATTTATCAGTCTCTCCCACACCTGTCCTAACACTAGTCGTTACTCCCTCATACATATCCCTCACAATCTTTACATATTCACCAGGGACTCCTTTCTTATTGAGTGCCCACCACAGAATCTCTCGAGGAACTCCATCATATGCTTTCTCAAGATCAATGAATACCATATGAGCGTTTGTTTCTTTACTCCTGTATTTTTCCATCAACTGCCTTATAATGAAAATTGCATCTGTTGTTGATCTACCCTGCATAAAGCCAAATTGATTCTCGGATATTTCGGTCTCTTCACGTATCCGTCTATCAATTACTCTTTCCCATATTTTCATGGTGTGGCTAAGCAGTTTTATAGCCCTGTAGTTTGTACATTGTTGTATATCTCCCTTGTTTTTGTAAACAGGTACCAGTATACTGCTTCTCCATTCTCCATTCATTCCAGACCAAGTAACAATGGAACATCAAAAAATAATAAAGTTAAACCCCATGTCCAACAGACCTGGTGGTATTATCACCTCTTCTTCGTATCAATCTACATTTAATCCAGAACAAGGATCTAAAATACATGAACCATCAAAAGAATTAACAGAATTAATATCAAATATAGTTACAAGTATTATCTCTAATATAAATCACAAAAATTTTGAAATTCCAGAAAAATCAGTTCTAGTAAATTCAATTCAATCAGTTTTAAGTTCTCTCTTATATAATAATGAATAGATTGGTAATTTGTCAATGGAATTGTAGATCGGCTAACTCTAATAGAGAAAACCTTATCCACCTATTAGAAGACCAGAAAGTTGATATCGCATTATTATCAGAAACTAGATTTAAACCAGAAAAGTATTATAACTTTCACGGGTACAATATTGTCAGAGACGACCGCTTTTCAGTAACTGTTGGCGGTGGCTCAGCAATTTTAATAAATTCAAACCTATATTACGAGGAAGTCACCATGAAAGTAGATTTAATAAACGTCAATAAAGTAGAAATAAAAATAAAGTTTAAGTCATATACTGTCACATTTATATCTATGTATGTTCCCCCAGGAACCAAGTTATTGTTACAACAATGGAACAATTTCATAACATCTATAGAAAGACCATTTATAATAGGAGGTGACCTTAATGCTCACCACATTGCCTGGGGTCTAGACAACCAAACAGATATGAAAGGTAAAATCTTGATGGACTGTATAGACGATAATAATTTAATATTCAAAAATGATGCCTCTCCTACTTTCTTTAGGAACTTCTCGAAATCGGCAATAGACCTGACCATTTGTACTCCTGACTTAAACCACCTGATCACTTGGAAAACACTTCAAGACCTATTTGGTTCAGACCATACACCTATAAGAGTAGAGTTAGAGGATCAACCAACTCATACATATAATCCATATTCACAAAAGTGGAATTTAAAGAATGCCGACTGGAAATTATATGAACAGTATTCGGAAGATGTATTCTCTCAATTTAAAGATATAAATTCTTATGAACAAATTTTGCACAATATAAATACAACTGCATCCTACTGCATCCCCAAATTTAAAATAAAAAAACCGACTTCCAGAGGAAAATACTGGTGGGATTTAGAATGTGAAGAAGCAGTCAGAAGAAGACAGGAAAGTTTTTGTATATTCAAAGAAAATCCAAACCATGAAAACCTACTTAAGTATAAAAAAGATGATGCACATGTCAAGAAGATCACTAAACAAACTAAAAGAAATAGCTGGAGAGATTATGTCGGATCCCTAAATAGGTCAGTCCCTATTAAAGATGTATGGTCAAAAGTTAACCGAATAAAAAATAGAAAAACAAAGAACAAAGTCCCTGTTATTCTGTCGGAAGCTTCGTGGATAGAAGAGTTCCATCAAAATATCACACCGCCGTCTGCAGAATTAGTAATTCCTGATTTACAACTAAATGCTCTGTACGACTATCCAGAACCAATCCGTTTCCTAGTCAAACCATTTTCTGCCACTGAACTAAACTTTGCGTTGAAGAAAAACTCAAATTCAGCACCAGGTGCCGATAATATCCATTACTCGATGCTATCAAATCTTTCAAGAATTGGTAAGGCTGCACTACTAAATATATATAATGAAATTTGGATGCGCCGCATAAAGATTCCTGACGATTGGCACGTTTACACTATTATCCCGGTTTTAAAACCAGGAAAATCATCAAAGAATTGGGATTCTTACCGTCCAATCGGTCTGGCTTCCTGTATACTAAAAACATATGAGAGACTTATTAAAAACCGTCTGGAATTTTGGCTAGAAAAGAACGACCTATTACCAAGAAGTCAGTTTGGTTTTAGAAAAGGTAAATCCACACAAGATAGCCTCTGCCACTTTTTAATAGACATTTATAGTTCCTTTACTTATAAGAAAGCAGTTAGTGCTTTGTTCTTAGATATAAAAGGGGCTTACGACAACGTTAATCTTCACATACTATATGCGAAAATGTTGGAAATAGGAATACCCGAGATAGTAACATGGAACATCATTAACTTATACATTAATCGAGCAGTTCACGTTAGATTAAATGGAGATCAATCTAACTCCCGATACACATCTTTGGGACTACCTCAGGGTAGCATCCTAAGTCCTATATTATATATACTGTATACTGCTGACTTAGAAACTAAACTTCCTCAACACATAAAAATCCTACAGTACGCTGATGATGTTGCGATATATGCAGAAAATAAGTCAATAGATAGATGTAATAACTACCTTAAATCGACATTAAATATTATAAAAAAATGGGCTACCGATAATAACTTAACAATATCAGAGAGTAAATCAACCATTGTTACCTTTACTAAAAAACGATATGTTCCTCAAAGCCATCTACAATTTGATAATACTAGTATTCCTTATAAAACTTCAATAAAATTTCTTGGCGTATTTTTAGACTCCAAATTAAATTGGAAAGAACACACAAATTACATATTACGAAGAATGGAAAATGCAATGAATATCATGAAGACTGTAAGTGTCAGTAACTGGGGAGCTGATCCAAACATATCAATATTACTATACAGAAATTTGATAAGATCAATCTTAGACTATGGATCTATTTTTTATGGCTCAGCATCAAACTCTGTACTCCAAAAAATCGAGAGGATCAAAAATAAGGCACTTAGGTTATGCACTGGTTATTCTCGTAGCACACCTATATTGGTCATGGAATGTGAGCTTAATGAACCTCCACTTTCATTACGCAGGGAATACCTAAGTGAGAAATTTATAGTTAAAACAGCGGTTAACGATAAACTGCTATTAAATAAAATTGTTCATTTAACCACCTCATACCTAACTCATTATTACTGGGAAAAAAACCAACTGCTTTTAGTTGTGGAAAGCTTCCTCAACGTTTCTAATTCCATTGGCGACATACACCAAATTGAACAAAGCTCGTCTCGAAAGCTAAATTATGAAGATTATTTATCTCCAGTTAACTGTCATTTAAGTAATATTCGTGCGACAGACTTCCTTACTAAAATAGACCACCTTCAGTGTGTACAAAAAAACTGGGGTAGTTATCAGAAATTATATACGGATGGTTCAAAAATGGAAGGAAAAGTTGGATATGCTATATATTACCCACAAAAAAGTATAAAAATAAACAACAGATTACCTGATAAAATGAAAATTTTCACAGCTGAACTCATTGCAATCAAAGAAGCATACAAAATATGTATTAATCAAAAAGAACTCAATTATGTTATATTTACAGACTGCCAAAGCATTGTAAAGACATTGAAATATAATGTACATAATTTTGCAGAAAATTATATCATCAGTGACATCATAGCAATGAACAGTGAAGCTTTGAAATCGGGCAAAAATATAATATTGTGTTGGATAAAAGCACACATTGGTATAAAAAACAACGAAATAGTAGATGATCTGGCTAAAAAAGCAACAACGAAGGAATCCACTCTGCATACTTATCAACTTCCTATGGGAGACATAATTTCTATTATGAGATCTATCAAACGGACGAAATGGCAGGAACAATACAATAATTCAGACAAAGGAAATTATTACAAAAAAATCCAGCCTACACTTCCCATCAAGACATGGTTTAATCAAGTTTCCAACAAAGGCTTTATCAAAACTATTTGTCGAATAAGAAGTAATCACTGTCTGACTCCAGTCTACAAAAGAGAAATAGGACTTGTAGATAATGATGAATGTTTATGTGGAGAGCTAGCTGATCTACAACATATGCTATTAGAATGTCCTTTACATTTTATTGAAATATCAAACTTTTTTGCCAATCTAGTTCAAGTTAATGTACAATTTCCTTTTAATCTTATATACCTTTTACAATCAAACAATCTAGATGTTTATAAAATTTTGTACAACCATGTTAATTGTTTAAAATTAAAGCTCTGAGAAAAAAGAAAAAAAAATAAAAAAAAAAAATAATTAAATAAAATAAAAAGATACTAAGATCTAAACCTCCGCGAGGTTGAATCGGGTTTAGGTCTTAGCGCGATAAAAAAATATACAAAAAAAAAAAAAAAAAACTAAAAAAAAGAATAAAAAATGTAATAAAAAAAATGTTAAAAAATATAATAAAAAAAATAATAAAAAAAAACAGAGTAAAAAAAACAGTAGTACTAATAGTTTTAAATTTAGATACTAAGCATATATTTTGTAAAAGAGAGAATTCAAAACACATTGACTGGCCAGTTGGTTGCTTAAACCAGTGCCAATAAAACATAAACACACACACACACGTGTTAATACAACGCATGCGTAGTCCATGAAATCATCTGAACTGAGTTCTGAAATCTTTGAACGGCCGAATTCCACCGTTCAAGCATCGTTCAAGTTTAAACTGCCATCGGTTGAACGTGAATTGAGAAAGACGATTTTGACTTTAAACTGACGTTTACTGGAAGTTCAGGTTAAACTGGAGTTGAACTCGATATGAGAAATTGGCCCTAAGAGGTATTTCGTGGCAAAAAGTAAAAGTCCTAAAACAGTGACATAAGTAATTTTTGTAACGAGCGATTTAGCTATAGTCATTTAGTTTCAGTTACTTCACACCACTTTTTCAGTTTTAGTGCTCTATCAATAAATGTTTCTTTTCTTCAATTTCTTTAAACCTTTACGTGTCTGATTTAGCCTTCCGTAACAGACTTCGTTTCCATAGAAAACTAGCAGCACACCATTCCTAAGATATTTTACTAGGTTCTTACTTCCGCCACTATTTTGTATTGATTCAAAATTTTACTGTATCCTGCTCTCAACTACTGTCGTTTCAAAATCAGTTTCGAAAACCTCGTCTTCACTTTTTGTTTTGACCAATGAGTTACAAGCTTTAAACTGTTTCACCAATTTAGTTAACTAGAGTTTTTATAATATAATGACAGAGGGAACAAAAAGAACAAAAAAATTCAAAAAGTAATTAAAAAAATAAGTACAAAAGTACCTAAAGTAAATGAATAATAGTAGAAAATTAAAACAAAGAAAAAACAATTGCGCAGTGTAGTGAAAAATATAAAACAAAAACATTGATGATACAATACGACGAAGTGTAAAGAAATAATACTTATTTAAGAAACAGTTCGTGAAGTATACTTTTTGCGAACGTAAGCCATGTTTAGAGCACGAGCGACAGGGAAGCGAGTGCTATACATCACGTAAGTTCTAAAAAAGTACTTTACGCACAGTTTCATACAGTATTTTATCTACGATAAACAAATAAAAAACTGTAACTCTTCGCCACTGGAATTCATTTCTATTCTACAATTTTTAGAACTTTAACATTTAAAAATTCTAACTTCTTTCAAACTACAAAACTGTCAAAACTTTTGTTGTAATTTATTGCTCACATGTCATCACCATGACAACGCGAAAGTTAAGGATATTTGATTATATGAAAGTATGCCAAAAACGGTGCGAAAAAGTAAATCACATTTAAAATACATTGTTACTTCACGCACACTCTAAATCCTTCACGCACTGCTATCTATAATGACAGTTTTCACAAACTAAGAACTTATACATAATATGAGATAGAGCAGATAAATTAATTATTTGAAGATAATAACCGTTTATAAAATTACTGTTTAATATAATAAATGTAGTAAGATTAAGAGGTCACATCAGCGCAGCATCAGACGCAACGGAGCGTCGGCGGTATTTGACATTATCTAAGATGAAATATTAAATAAGTAGGTATCATAAATATTGGCAATATCATTTTAAAGCCTTCTACTTATATATGTATAATATATGGTTAGAAAACCGATGCAGGTTTTTCAAAATGAGAGTGACTATTTCTCTATGTTGCCTAATTAGTTATTATGTAGTTATATTATTTTCGATTTCTTGTTATACACTGCGGTCAGAGAAAACGGGCACCCCAAAAATGGGTCATTTTTGATGTCTCGTATCTCATAAACCTGTTGTTCGATTTAAGAAGATGGGTACGTATTTTAGGCTGCAATGCTATTCAAATGGAGATTTATTGTTTTTTCGAATCCTGAGAAAACTAATAAATATTTTAAAAGATTACGTTATTGGCGAGGGCCGAAAGTCCCTGAGAACTTCTATAATGTTTAATAAGTTACAGGGGTGAAAAACTAAGAGAAAATGTAGTGTGATTTTGAATTTCAAATATATCATTCAAAAAAAACTTTTTATTTATTCTAAGGGACTTTCGGCCCTCGGCAATAATATAGTCTTTCATTCTGCGTTTAAATTTTTCAAAAACATATATTGGTTTTTTCAGGATTCGAAAAAAATAAACACAATGTCCGTGGTAATATTTCCAAATCTACGTTTGTCATAAAACGCACTCAGTCGAATAGAATATTGTCATCATACTGTCAGTCAGAGAGTGACAATTTTAAATATTTGACATGGCATCGGGAATATTTTGAGTGGTTGATTAAATAATATTGATATAATATAGTGTATTTGATAAATAGTTGATTTAAGACGTGAACTTAATAAATAGTATATTAAGTATGGAGAACGGTAAGGGTTTTATACCGATCGAAGACAATTGTTGTCTGAGATCGGTTACCCTTAACGTTCGACATGCTTATAAAGTTTTTTGCACGATTAATACCATTATAAATTATAAAATTAAACATTTTCGTCATATTGACTAGTTTCATTCATTTTATCAAGATAGATACTTTGGTTGTTAGGTAGTAACTAGGGTGCATAACAACAATGGAGAATTGAGTTTTTATTTAGTTGTCAATAATTTTAAGTACAATTTTGATTATTATAAATTAAAATATGAGCGAAAGTGAATTTGAAGAAATTGAACGGGCTTGGGAAGAAGGGTGTTCCGCAATTACTCCCGAAAAATCCAAAATCCGTTATCAAAATAGCTACCAAAGTTTTAAAAAATTGTGCGAAGGTAAGAATTTAAGAATCGAAGAAAAGACTCTATTGGCATATTTCGTTCAAAGACATATGCAGTTGAAAGCTCCTGGAAGACTCTGGGCACAATATTCAATGATTAAATCCACCGTTTTTCTTTATGATGGCATTGATATTTCCAAGTTTCCAACTTTGATCGTGTATTTGAAGAGAAAAAATATTGGATAGGTACTACTAATGTTTGCGATTCTGCAGGAGTTTCTGTTAGAAGTGAAACCACAGCCCAAACAAGTGGGATTTCATTAAATAATTTAACAAATTGTACCATAAGTGTCAATATTAATAAATAATTCGTTAGTTTTCTTTATTCTTTCAAAAAATAAATTAAAATTAAGAGATTTTTAACTCGACGGTAAGTGAATTACTTACCGTCGAGTTGGAGTACTTACCGTCGAGTTGGATTACTTACCGTCGAGTTGCTAGTAAATGTCACCTACTGACGTAAAATCTGTCACGGTAAACAGTCAAAAATGATCAATCGTGCAAAAAAGTTATTTATTGTGTATTATTTTTGGAAGATCCAAACAGACAATACATCAGGATAATATATTCTGTGATCCAAGTATTTTGTTGTTAAAGATGTTCAAAATTTTAAGTGTTCCATAGTAACAATATATTTTTAAAAAATCACTTAAACACTTTTCCTCTTTTCTCGATTGAGTACTAGTTTTTTTGTACATATAAATTATTACAATCACTGAATATACATAGTTAGTGAAAAAGTTATTTATTAACTGAATTAATAATTTGCAATTATAAAAATAACACTTATCCAAGAACATTCAAAAGCCATCTCATTAAATTAATGATGACATTTTCAAGTGGAATGACATTCTAGTAATGTTTACATATCCATACCAGTGTGAATTTTACTACATGTAATTTGCCGTGTAAAGACAGAAAAAGTAGGGATACCCGTAAAGTATTTGCGAATTATGTACCGATAGCCTTAAGTAATTTTTTTAATATGTTATAGCATTATTCTTTATCAATATCGCTGTAATAATATTGTTACTAAACAGGAAAAGTTTTGTTGTATACCGGGTGTACAATTCAAACTGTGTTTTTTCTCAAAGTTCCCAACACCCTGTGGAATAGTCTAGAATTTATATAACACTGTAATTAAAACCCAACTATAGCCTCAGGGTTTCTTAACATTCTGGGTTTAATTCAATCGCTTATGTTGGATAATAAAAAAGTTAGGTACTTTAACAACTAGCCATATTCTTCATCAGTACAGGGTGTTTCTAAATAAGTGCGACAAGCTTTAAGAGGTAATTCTGCATTAAAAAATAATCATAGTTTGTTTTATAATCGTATGTCCGCACATGCTTCGTTTCCGAGATACGGGAAGTTAAGTATTTTCTTACAAACTGACGACTTATTTATTGCTTTAAAACCGTTTGAGATATGCAAATGAAATTTGAAGGGTTTTAAGACGTAGTTATTGCACATTTTTTGACATACCATTAAGAGGATCGGTACGTATTTTCGGCTGCAATGCTATTCAAATGGGGATTCATTTTTTTCAAATCCTGAGAAAACTAATAAGTATTTTTGAAAAATTTAAACGCTGAATGAAAGATTACGTTATTAGCGAGGGCCGAAAGTCCCTGAGAACTTCTATAATGTTTATTTTAATAAGTTACAGGGGTGAAAAAACTAAGAGAAAATTTAGTGTGATTTTTAATTTCAAATATCTCATTCAAAATAAACTTTTTATTTATTCTAAGAGACTTTCGGCCCTCGGTAATTATTTAGACTTTCATTCTGCGTTTAAATTTTTCAAAAATATTTATTGGTTTTTTCAGGATTTGAAAAAAATGAACACAATGCCGTGGTAATATTTTCCAAATCTGTCTTTGTCTTACAATGCACTCAACCGAATATAATATTGTCAGCATATATTGTCAGTCAGACACTGACAATCAGTGACAATTTTAAATATTTGACATTGCATCGGGAATATTTTGAGAAATTGATTAAATATTATTGATATATAGTGTTTTTGATAAATAATTGATTTAAGACGTGAACTTAATAAAAAGTTATTTATTGTGTATTATTTGTGGAAGATCCAAGCAGAGAATACATCAGATATATCCTGTGATCCAAGTATTTTGTTGTTAGAGATGTTCAAAATTGTAAGCGTTCCAAAATAACAACATATTATTAAAAAATCACTTTAACACTTTTCCTCTTTTCTCGATTGATTATTAGTTTTTGTTGTACAAAAAAATTATTACAATCACTGAAAACATAGTTAGTGAAAAAATTATCACATTTATTAACTGAATTAATAATTTGCAATTATAAAAATGACAGTTATCCAAGAACATTCAAAAGCCATCTCTTTAAATTAATTATGACATTTTCAAGTAGAATGACATTATAGTAATGTTTACATATCCACACCAGTGTGAATTTTACTACACGTAATTTGCCGTGTAAAGACAGAAAAAGTAGGGATACACGTAAAATATTTGCGAATTATGTACCCATAGCCTTAACAATTTTATATTCACCATTGGCGTGCATACAAGTAATTAGATTGGTCATATTCACCTTATGCGCACCAATGATGAATATAAAATTTTTAATTGCAAAAGTGCATTTGCATATCTCAACCGACTTTAGGGCAATAAATATATCTTCAGTTTGTAAGAAAAAAATCAACATCCCATATCTCGGAAACCAAGCATTTGCGGACATATCCGGATCGCCCTGAAAATTTCAAGTTTCTTGAACATTTTTGCCTCTGGTACAGTAATAACATTTTTTTAGGCTAAGCTAATGTATTTTTTATTTGTCATCAATGTTTGTTTAAAAAAAGAAACGGTTTTTTATTGTTTTTATTGAAACGGCAGATATCAAACCAAATTGTTGATAATTCAGACAAACGAAAAAAAAAATGGAAAGTAGAGAACGTGGTAAAACATCAGTAAAATTTTAATATCTAATATCGTGTATTGCCTCCCCTTGCTCTAATAACCTCTTGTAGATGACGGGGCATACTCTCAATTTTACTCCGGATTACATGTTTTGGTATGTTATTCCACTCTCTAACTAACGGATCCTTAAGCTCCTGTGCGTTGTTATTAGAATGTATATGGGTTTGAATACGTTTTTTCAAATCGTCCCAGATATGTTCGATAGGTTTTATGTCCGGGGACCTAGCTGGCCGGGCTAACCTCGTAATTCCAACCTCGTCCAACTATTGCATGCTGATCCTGGCAACGTACGATAGCACGTTGTCCTGCATAAAAACGACATATCTCCAAGCCCCACCATGGCGGGCATAAAATGTTCCTCCAGAATCTCCGTAATGTACCTTCCTGCAGTTAAGGACCCATTTTCGACAAAAGGTAACTCTGTGCGGAAGTTGGAAGCCACACCTCCCCAAGCCATAACCGAGCCACCACCAAATGGCACTCTTGGAGCAATGCAAGCTTGTGAAAATTTTTCGACGGTTCTCCTCCAAACTCTTACACGTCCATCTGATCCAGTTAGACAGAAACGGGATTCATCTGAGAATAACACTTTGCTCCAATCGTTAATTCCCCAATGCGCGTATTGTCGAGCAAAAGCTAGTCGTGCAACTCGATCCTCCCGGCAAGGTGGAGGTCCTGTAGCCATTACCTGAGAAGATAGTCCAAAAGAGCGAAGACTTCTCCTGACTGTTGCAACGCTAACGTTGCAATTTCGTACTTCCTGTAGACGATTTCGATGCATAACTGCAGTTGTGGTCCGGTTTCGTAAAGCTTGACTCACAAGGAAACGGTCATCTCGTGCCGTGGTCTTTCTTCTTGGTCCAGAGCCAGGCCATCTGGTTAGCAAACCCGTCTCCTGAAATCGTTGAAGTACTCGTTGAACTGTAGAAAGGCTTACACCAACAGTTATTGCGACTTATTGCCGTTGAGCGTGACCGTCTTCCACAAGCGCAACTATTCGTAATATTCGTGCCGTTTCAACAACAGTCAAAGGCATTTTTGGCAAAAAATAAACAATAATAAATACTAATAATAACACTAATGAACAATTATGACAGCAATAATAAACGGTCTTCGCTGCGTTTAACAGTTATAGATACCATTCATTCATTTTGACACGTTTGTACTTTTCCGCGAAATCGGCAATATAGGAATTCTTTGTAACAAAGGAAATCGCTAAGCCTACAACAACTGTCAGAAACATGTATAAGTTTGTATTTGTGTTATTATTATTTACGATAAAGCTAGTTAAAAATGAAATATCGATGATTTTTAAGATGACCCGAATTTTATGATCGCGAGTGTATGTTTGTAGAGCAAAAGGTGATTATTTTTCATGCAGAATTACCCCTTAAAGTTTGTCGCACTTATTTAGACACATCCTGTACTGATGAAGACCATGGCTAGTTGTTAAAGTACCTAACTTTTATATTATCCAACCGAAGTTATTGAATCGAAAAGAGAATGTTAAGAAAACCTGAGGCTGTAGTTGGGTTTTAATTTCAGTATTTTATAACTCCTAGAATATTCCACAGGGTGTTGCGAACTTTAAGAAAAAAACACAGTTTGTTTCGTACACCCGTTATACAGTGAAATATTACCTGTTTAACAACAATATTACTACAGCGATATTGCTAAAGGATAAGGCTATAATATTTTTAAAAAATTTCTTAAATCGGACAACAGGTTTAGGAGAAACAAGATATCAAATATGATCCATTTTTTAGGGTGCCCGTTTTCTCTGACGTGCAGTGTAGATAATTAATTTAGTAGTTCCAAGGTGACGCAAAATCAAAGCATGGGAATAAAAAGATGATTTGAAGAAAATGTATTTTTTTGTTCTTTTTAATGGCGGTACAGGCTCGTTTCTCTAATACTTTATCTAATTATAGACTAATTTCCACATCGTGACATATTTCTCAACCTTTGCTCTGCACCGCCATTTTTTAGTATATTACGAATATGTGTGCCAAATATCTCAACACAATATTCAAAATAAAAGCTGCAATCTTGGATTGCATTTCATGTTATTATGACGGACTGATGTAGCCTCTTCAGGGCCGCCGCTAAAGTGTTGGCCGCCCGTGTGCAACTTAATATTTGCCGCCCCCTTTTAACACTTTAGTTGTTTTAACCCGGGAGTAGTCGCGCTCACTTCTGTAACGTCGATAGTCGCGTGTGAGATTCTATTTCAAAATACGAATTTAAAACAAATTTTTATTTTGAACTATTTTTATCTACTTTTTATATTAAAAATATATATTTCTAACAATTTAAAAAAAAAACCTGTGTTAACGGCCACCTGCCAAAATCGGCCACCTGTCCTAACGGCCAGTTTAAAAATTTCCCAAACCAATTATATGTAGACTACAAAAACTGGTAATATCGTCCACCTTTCTATATCGGCCAATAGTTCTTTCATTTTTAGTGGCCGTTACTGACAAATTTTACTGTACAGTAAAACCTGTGGTAACGGCCACCTGCCAACATCGGCCACCTGTCCTAACGGCCAGTTTAAAAATTTCCCAAATCAATTATATGTAGACTACAAAAATTGGCAATAGCGGCCACCTTTCTATATCGGCCAAGAGTTCTTTCATTTTTAGTGCCCGTTACTGACAGGTTTTACTGTATTACGAAAAAGGATGAAATGTGAGATTCTATCTAACGGCGCGACTACTCGCGGCTTAAAGCTAATTGGCTTTGCCCAAAGCCATAAATTCCACAAAAAGAAGAAGAAGAAAAAAAAATTCCTACGCATTATTACACCCTTCCTCGAGGCACTTACGAAAATTTTTTTAAATTGCAAAATGTTTCATCAAGTTATCGCGAAAAAGGATAAAAATTGAGATTCTATCTCACCGCGCGACTACTCGCGGGTTAACATAGGTACTAGTATTTAAAGAAATGTGCAGGAGATACATTGTAACTGTAACGCGTATATGAATAAAAATTACTCTGATTTCGACGTTACTTTTAGACCTGGATACCGCGAACCAAAAAAAATAGATCAATAGCAAGCTGAAAATTTGTTAATAGCTTAACGGTGTCTAGTCTGACACACTTTGATTTATGGGAACACTGAAACAGGGGAAGTTTTAATTATGGAACAGGTTAAAAATTTGGAACTTTAGACTACGAAACGGTTCCTTGTATTTTGTCGGACATTACTTCCAATTGATTTGTAACCATTTCATTAAACTCTCATGCAAAAACCAGACTAGTGTTTATCACCAACTGGGCATTTTAATGAGTGGAACACCAAGAACATGTCAAATGACATGTTGACAATGAATCATGTTGGCTAGTAATAGCAGTCTGATTTTTGCATGAGAGTTTAATGAAAGGATAACAAATCAATTGGATATTCTGTGCGACAAAATACATGGAACGTTTTTCTAATCTAACGTTCCAAATTTTTAAACTTTTACACAATTAAAACTTTCCCTGTTCCAGTATTCCCGTACATCAAAGTTTGTCCGACTAGACACCGTTAAGCTATTAACAAATTTTGAGCTTGCTATTAATCAACTTTTTTTGGTACGCGGGATCCAGGTCTATTTGAAATAAAGTAGTATGCAAAAGAAACGGTCACTACTATATATTACAAATCAAAATCGTTTACCAAAAGCGTGTCTAAAATCATCAAATTCTCAACTTGACTGAACTATAACCCATCTATAACCATACATAAGCATAAAAGAACAATATTATAACAGAGCAACCATCGAGTAATAAAAAAGATTTTTTTAAACCATCGAGTAATAAAAAAGACTTTTGTATTACTCAATTAGAGCAATTTAACCAGCACTTATCTAAATTCTCGGAAAGTATCCTATTGTCGTATCGTACTTTCTTAAAAAATCATAAATGTTCAGAATTTGAAAAAATCGCATATGGACCCGTAGGCCACACAGGCGATAATTTTCGGCGCCGTAAGAGCAGTAAACCCATTGGTTGATTAACTCCTCCAATAATTGTAGATGAAATAGGAGTTAGTCAACCAATGCCTCGTCAGGTTTACTGCTCTTACGGCGCCGTAAATTATCGCCCGTGTGACCTTAGCCTTAGGCACAATCAGTTCGAAAGCCGCCAGTCACTTTGAATAATTAAAAAGCATTCCTGGAAATATTTCATGACTACAACTGCAAAAGGGTAGTTCATATAATAAATAACATTTTCTGGCATTTTTGTTTAAATTGTATTAAATATTACGAGTTTATAGAAATATCTGAATCATTACTATGTATTTAATTTTTTGAATTTATTTTCGTTAAAAATATATTATCATCAGTGGCCTGCTTTTGGCCGCCCCTATAATCTGCCGCCCGTGTGCGATGCACACTTTGCACAAATGGTAGCGGCGGCCCTGAGCCTCTTAACAAAATAACAGAGTTCCATAATAAGTACATTTTATATCACATCTTATATTGTATACACAATAATATACAAAAACAAATGATACATAGTTCAGGGTAAAAATAATATTTACTGCGCCACTGACGTCAGTCAATGACACTTTCGTATATTTCGGTTTTCTGGAAATATTTAATCGAACGAAACGAACCGCTCAATGGAATGTGACGTCTATTTCTTTGAGTTGTCACTTAGAATAGAGCGGTTCTCTACGAATCTGGATCCGCCAGCAATACTTTTTTGCTGGAAATATGGCTTTGTGTTAAATATCTATTTTTAGTCGAGGACAGAGAAAAGCCCTTCAGAAACGATACAGTACACTTAGACGGCTTGTGTACATATCCTTGTGTAACATTTTCTATATGGGGACTGGGATTTACCACCTGCTTTACAAAATGCTGACATTATAGAGGGTACGAATAAAAGGATTTGATCGAGAGATGTTCGGGGAAATGTTTTCAGTAAATAATTTATATACCTACAAAAAACAAGTTTTAGTATTAAATTTAATTATCATAACACTCGACTTAACGGACACTTTGTCTGTTTTATGACAAGGAAAAATAAAAGAAAAAAGAAAATTATACAATAAGTGGCAAGAATATAGGTTCGACACAGAATCTCAAAACTTTACAAAAATAAAGCGAAACTAGGGGTAGCAAATGATAAAGCAGAAGCGTATACAAATCTTTACGATGAACTTAATAAAAAGGAAGGCGAAACAAATATATATAAAAAAATACCCAAGCAGAGAGCAAAGAAAGCAAAAAATTTTAATCAGATTAGATATATCCGAGATGAAAATAATAAAACACTAATTCACAAAACGGACAACAAAAAGAGATGGGAAAAGTAAATCGACAGTTGATTAAATGAAAAATTTAACAGAAATCCAACTGAGTTAACGGAGACAGTAACAGCAATGGTCAACCAAAGAGCAAGCGAAGAAGTGTTCAAGTACTTAAAAAAATAAAGAAAAAAAAGCAGTTGGAACAGATGATATTCTTGGGGAAATGTGGAGAGCATTAGGAGAGATAGCTGCAAGTTAGCTAACAGGTTTATTTAATAGAATTATGAAAGTTGGACAAATTGATGAGGAATAGAGAAACCATACATTAGTACATACCTGTTTACAAAACACGGGAGATATACAAAATGTAAAAAATAAAGGTTCATAAAACTACTTAGCCACACCATGAACATTTGGGAAAATACAATTGATACACGGATACGTCAAGAAACCGAAATATCTGATAATCAATTCTATTTTGTGCAAGGCAGATCAGCCAAAGATGCAATTTTCGTTATAAAAAAGTTGATGAAAAAATACAGGAATAAAGAAAGAAACACTCACATGGTATTCATTGATCTTGAAGAAGCGTATGATAGAATTCCTTCAGAGATTCTCTGCTGGGCACTAAATAAGAAAGTAGTCCCCGATGAATATGTAAATATTCTCAGAGATATGTATGAAGGAGTAACAACTAGTGTTAGGACAGGTGTGGGAGAGACTGATAAAGGACCACGCAACACTCCTTATGGAAAAGTGGTCCCGGTCAAATTTGATGAAAGTCTGGTCGATGATACTTCTTGATGTGTAGATTAAAAAAGTCCATGGCACCTGGGTCTGAATAACTACTATTCTCGAGTTACAGCCTTCTGAAGTTATTGGATTCGAGTGCTCGGTTTACGTTAAGTACACTAATTTACAGTTAAGTGAACGAAAATATTTATTATTGGAAGAAGAGAAACTCAAGTTCTTCATACATACTTGCGTGTTGTATATGAATTCGTGGTCAAAAATAGTTGGATCGTATTTTAGTCTTCAGAAAACCTCCAAAAAGTCCTCAGAAAATTAAAGAAGTGCGGTATAAAATGTGCTGCTAGATCGATATAAGCATTATCATGTTTTCATGAATGCTTCTCAGTTATAGAATACCAGCAAAACTGCAGTTCCGCCTTATCTTTAGAAAACTACTGAACAGTGGCGGATCTAGGGAGAATTGGGGGTAATTCATCTCGTTACATGTTCCAGAATAATTAAGGAAAAATTGTTGTAACATAAAAAATACATTAGCTGACATGAAACATGTCCCGCTTATCATATATAAGACAGGTAGAGAACGTGGACTTAATTTCAATACAAAAAAAAAGAAAGTACCTGGTAGTCTGTAAATGCTAAATATTAATTACAATTGTCTAAAAAAAAAACGGGTTTAAATCATCTTCGACTATTGCTACGTTAACATTTTGCTGATTTCGGTTAGATGCATCATACGTCGTGTTAACTAACGACCTATCAGGATACTTAACATTGGGTTGACGTCTTGCAAAGCCTAAAAACCATAACACACTGGCGATATTAGCACAAGTACCTACAGTTCTCGCACCAGATTGACAGGTACAGTAGTACCCGTTAATCGGTTCTTCTGCAGGCTCATCTTCATCATTATCTTCATCAAACGTATAGGAAATGAATACTTGGTGTTTTGTAGCTTGCCGAAACCTAGAAAATATTCTAACTCTTATGAATCCCGGTTCATCCATATTCTCATCAATTTGAAACTCTTCGTCATTTTCTCTTATTTTTTTATCTTGTATGTAAGATGGTGCCAGTTTAATTTGATATATAACAATCGTAAGGTCTTTTAGTCTAAGTCGAAAACAGGAAAGTTAGCAAAATCATGATCATGAAGCCTTCTCCATTGACCATTTCTTCTAATCAGATTATCAGTCTCAACTATAGCTTGTACAACATTGGGAATTAGTAACCTCTGTAATAACTGTTCAGCTGCTTTAGATGTAGCACCTTGCATGTGGATCAGTGGGTGATATTTATTTAATAGTGCACCAGCAATACGGTAAAAATCATTTAGTTTTTTTGCATAGTGCATGTTTATAGGATTGGCAAAGAATTTAGAGATAGAGCGTAAATGACCATTTCTGTCTTCTACATATTCCATCGATTTTTCGTAATAATACGTGAGTTATTAGCATCTTCAGTTGAAAGTTACTTTTGTCCACATAACAAAAGGGCTGGCATCTTATGTTTGATACCTAGTAATTGTAAAAAAATTAGTGACAAATCTGCGTACACTAGTAGCTTTTGAAAATGTAACTTTGTATTATAAAGCTCATCATTATTGGCTATAGAAGCCCTGGTGGACCTCGGCCTGTTCGAGAATCAGCTTCCATTCCTTTCTATCCTCCGCCTTCGCTTTCCAATTTCGCACTCTTAACACCCATAACTCATCTTCTCTGGTCCTTAAATCGTACTGTAGGCCACGGGTGCCTATACGCATGGGCAGGGGGGCGTGGCTCCCCTGTATTTTCGGGTGCTTTGAATTATATTATATGGTTATTCAAAGTATACAAAATATAATGTGCAACATCTTCACGTTTGGCCCCCTAAAAATTTTTATATGGCGCCCGTGCTCTGAGCCTACGTCCTTTCGTCACACTATCCGCTCTTTGGTTATAAATGTGTTTTGATGGCTCGATCCCTTTCATTTTCGTTAAATAAAATGTTTTCATTAATTCTGGACATTTTACCGGTGGAATTACCCCTATCCCCCCTAGATCCGCCAATGTTCAGTAGTTTTCTAAAGATAAGGCCAAACTGCAGTATTGCTGGTATGGCATAACTGAGAAGCATTCATGAAAACATGATAATGCTTATATCGATCTAGCAGCACATTTTATACCGCACTTCTTTAGTTTTCTGAAGAATTTTCGGAGGTTTTCTGAAGACTAAAATAGGACCCAAATATTTTTGACCACGAATTCATATACAACACGCAAGTATGTATGAAGAACATGAGTTTCTCTTCTTCCAGTAATAAATATTTTCGTTCACTTGACCGTAAATTACTGCACTTAACGTAAACCGAGCACTCCAATCCAATAATTTCAGAAAGCTGTAAATCGAGAATAGTAGTTATTCAGACCCAGGTGCCGTGAACTTTTTTAATCTACACATCAAGAAGTATCATTGACTAAACTTTCATCAAATTTGACCGGGACCACTTTTCCATAAGGAGGTCCTTTCATGTGAAAGTAGGATTGCATCAAGGGCGGTGCTTAGTCTCGATTTTTATTCTCAATATTTATAGATCAGATAACACCCAAACTACAGGGAAACATTCTCTGGTGCTTAATATATCGTGATGATGTATTGGTGGGAAATAGTGAAGGCGACTTAAAACAAAAACGGGAACAGGTGAGAAAAGGTTTTGAAGAAAAAGTTTAAAACTTTTGATGATGTTTATTTTATGTAAGGTAAAAACAACTTAAAAAACCTTAATTTCAATAAATTATTTTTGTTTTATGGTCGATAGAGTCTCATAAAATAAAAAAAAACAAAATATTGACTAATGTAACAAAAATTATACATTTCCATTTATTTTATACTTGGTGTCGAGCATCGAAACAAAACGGACGTGTTGGCTCTCCCTGTTTACAAAGAGTTTTTCAGTGCTGCAAATAAATTTATTAATAAACAATTGAAATAGATAAGATACATCGTTTCCGAACCGTTGAGGTGGACGAGGTGTTTTTTCTCGTGTTATTAATAAAATCGAAAGCGATAAAATAGCAATTAGTGATAAAGTGATCAGTCAATGGAATTAAAAAACATACCAGCTTTTCGACCGTCTGAGTAAGTAGTTCATTTTGATTTGATAATTATTTTTGTTAAATCATTTGTTAAATCAACATTTCTGTGGAGATTCCATATAAAACTGTGCTCGTGACGCAGTGTAAGATGGAAATTCAAGCAGAAACACAATAAAATGTTTCCACCACCAAATTTTTCCCAATCAGAAAAGGAAGCGATATGATTTCAGCAAAATAATGTGCTGTTTCAAGAAAACTATCAACGTTCACACAACGAACAAATGCTACTTAGCAGTTGGAAATTATCTGAGGCCGAAAAGTATAAGGCCTTGGAAGCAACTCAACAACTACAAAAACCAGCTAATAAACATGCAAAAAATGTTTGATGAATTAAACGAAAAATATACACTGCTCGAGAAAAACCTGTCTAACAATATCGATAAAGAGACGGTTCAGTATCATGCAGTCAAAGATGATCTTGCACAGGAAACAGAGTGGATTCGTGCGAAAAACAGAAAAAAGAGGAAAATGGGCACTTCCCTAACAACACCACGAGAAGAATATAACAACACAAAAAGTCTTGAACAAACTAAAATAATTGAGAAACCCTCACCGATTTTAGTAGAAGGGGAGAACAACTTTAACGATCTTCATGCTATGGTACTTAGCTATCAAAACGTTCAAATAAAAGTCATCAACGACAAAACTATTAAAATTAATGTACAAAAAGAGGAACATTTTAAACTGATGACCGCAGTATTAAATGATAAGAAATATCCATGGCATTCCTAAAACAAGCAAAATAGGTACTTAAAGTAATGACCACTGGATTACATCATTCTGTAACGCCTAATGATATTGTTTAAGAGTAAAGGAGACGTGGCTATAAGCTTATCGAAGCTACACCCAAACTAAAGTATAATACTTAACTTAATAATGTTCATGGTGTTATTTAGACACGTTGAAAATATCGATAAACTATTCGGAATTTCTGACATATTGCCAACCTTTTGGCCATATGCAAAAATATTGCGCAAAACAAACACGATGTGCTAGATGTACCAGAAATCACCTGAATACCAACTGTAATACACCTAAAAATGACCAACCAATATGTGTCCACTGTGGAGAAAGTCATCCTGAAAACTACAGAGGATGCATGGCAGCAACATAAATGCAGAAGTTAAAAGACAATCAGAAGTTAAAGGTAATAATTACCCTAACGAAAACAGAAAGGTAATCTAAGTGAAAAGAAAACTCAGAAGGATCTAGAAATGCTCTAGACTCCATCTGATAAAACTAAACTAAATAATGCTACACAACAGTTTAAAACAGAAATAAAAAAAAAAAAAATAAAAACGAATCAATTAGTAACTATCTAAGAGAATTGACAAATGATAGCACAACTGATTATTCCCTCTGGAGAGCCACTATGAAATTAAAACGACCGATAATGCAAAATCCTTCACTAGAAAATACAGATGGAAGCTGGGCAAAAAACAATTTAGAGAAGGCTAATAAATTTGCTGAATATTTCGAGGAAACATTCCAGCCAAATGAAGGTGATAACGCACTACCATGGGGAAATGTCACAAAGGAAGAAGGTGAAATAAAACTGGTCACTCCAAAAGAAGTAGCCGACGAAATTAAATCAAACATCAATCCCAGGAAAGCAGCTGGGTTTGACTTAATTACTGGGTAAATCTTAAACACAACTTCCTAAAAAAACCCACAGTAAAACTGACATATTTTATAAATGCCTCTTTCAGATTAAGATATATTCCCAAGATATGGAGAGTGGCTGAGGTAATTATGATCTTTAAATCTAGAAAACAACCAAATACAGTATCATCGTACAGGCTGATTTCATTACTACCCGTAATTTCGAAGCTGTACGAGAAGCTTTTGCTGAAAAAGTTGAAAATTCTCATAGACGCTAGGCTCTAATTCCATAACATCAGTTTGGGTTTCAAGAAAGACATTCAACTATCGACCAAGTCCATAGAACGAATAATAAGGATAACGAATAATAGAGAGGTCGCTGGAAGGAAAAAAAGTTTGCTCCGTTGTCTTCCTGGACGTGGCGCAAGATTTTGATAAGGTATGACACGAAGGACTTAAATACAAATTAAGCAGGATTTTGCCAAGACCATACACAGAATTATCCGAATCTTATATATCAGAGAAAGTTTTTGGGGTTAAGCAAGAAGAAGATTACTCGGAACTAAAAGAAATCAATGCAGGTGTACCACAAGGTAGTGTGATAGGACCGGTCCTATACCTATTGTACACTAGTGACATCCCTAAAGAAAATAATAACACCATAGCTACCTTTGCTGATGTCACTTCCGTCTTAGCCGTAGGTGAGGACCCTGAAGAAGCAACAAGAAAACTACAAATCTCTGTTAACAGACTTAACAAGTGGACTAAATGTTAACAAAAGTTAACGTGAAGTATAAAAAAATGTATTGGCTATTGAGAAGACAATCCACTCTGCTAATGTACAACAAAATACTTTTGTATAAACAGATTATAAAACCTATATGGACATATGGCATTTAGCTATGGGGATGAGCTGAACATCATTCAACGATTCCAAAACAAAGTGCTAAGGAGCATTGTCAACGCTCCATGGTACTATAGGAACAGTGACTTTCATAGGGACCTAGAAATGGATAATGTTAACAAGATCATAGAAAAATTTGCAAAGAGTCACGAACAACGATTTGTTGAGGCCAACAAGTGAACACGTCAATGTTGAGGCCATCGAGCTCCTCGACACACGGATCTGGCTAGAAGACTCAAGAGTAAGAAACCCATTGAGTTAATTAAGTGAAAAATAGTGCACGGTGCAAGTGATGGTAGAATAGAATAGAATAGAATAGAAATATGCTTTATTGCCATGAAAATTTTTACAATTTTATCGACAAAGCTTATATATAGTCAAAAAAAAAACAAAACAGTAACAATCCAATTTACTAAAATTACATAAATCGTCAATATATTTATATAATAATAATCAGAACGAAGTTAAAACAGAAAAAATGAATTGCAAAAATTTAAATAAATTGCAAATGCATAGTGTACCTAATAATTAATAAAAAAGGTTTAAAAATTAAGAAGTTAAAAAGTTAAGCTTCTGCATATGACACCCAAATATAGATAAAAAAATAATAAAAATACTACTTGTGCAAAGGGTACTGTAATTTCTTAGTTATTGACTAAAAAAATCTTTTACTGAATAATATGGTCTTTCAGGCAGGTAGGCTTGTGTCAGTTTACGGAATTTGTGGAAAGATGGTGCCGATTTTAGTTGTAGGGGGAGATGGTTGTACATTTTTTTTGCGGAATATAATATCGATTTCTTTACTAACTCCGAGGACAGGGTCGGCAAATAGACGTCAAACGTAGAATTTCTCGTGAAGTAGTCATGATTAGGTCTTGGTGGAAAGACATGTAGATGTTTATGAATTAAGCAAACAGTTTCTAAAATATACAAAGATGGAAGGGTTAAAATTCCGTGATCTTTGAAATAACTTCTGCAATGTGTTGTTCTTCTGAGGTAAAACAGATATCTTATTTTTTTTTTGTAATTTGAAAATAACATCGAATTGGGCAGCTGAACCAGAACCCCAAAAAGGAAGACCATAACGAAGATGTGACTCGAATAAAAAAAAATATGTTATTTTGGAAGATGCTAAATTGAGTTCATTCGAAACAGATCTTATGGCATAGCAAGCTGAAGAGAGTTTCTTCCGTAACAAATCGATATGGAGGGACCATTTAAGCTTGTTGTCTAAAAAAATACGAAGGAATTTTACAGAATCAACGGTACTGATCTGGCTGTTATTAAGGGGTAAGGGTTGAAGAGCTCCTTTATAAGACAATCCTACTATTTTATCTACGTTAAACGAGAATAAATTTGAGTCAGACCAGGATTTTATTGTAAGTAAATCAGAAGTTATAGTAGCATAAAATGTTGCAATATTTGAGTTGCTCCAAGTGATACTGGTATCAACAGCAAAAAGAGAGATTTTTACATCGATTTTTAAATTAGTGATGCCATTAATAAAGACAAGAAAAAGTAGAGGACCCAATACTGAACATTGAGGTACCCCACATACAATGTTTTTGAGACTAGAGTCTGTATCATTTGCTCTAACCCGTTGTTTCCTATCATCCAAGTAATATTGGAAACAATCTAAAGAAATGCGTTGAATTCCGTAGCAATTTAGTTTTTTTTATCAAAACGTTATGATTTACATAATCAAAAGCTTTGGCGTAGTCACAAAAAACGGTGGCAGTGTGAAGATTATTGTTCAGTGCTTGATAAACCTCATGTAGTACAGAAAATATGGCATCAATGGTGCATTTATTATTTAAAAACCGAACTGATTTTGTGATAAAATGTTGTGTTTAACTAGAAAGGACATAAGTCGGACTTTTATGAGTCTCTCAATGATTTTGGAGAGTACCGGTAGTAGTGCAATACGTCTATAATTGCAGGTAATAGATATTTCACCGCCCTTATGAAGAGGAATAATGATGGCTGTCTTCAGGCACTCTGGAAATTTACCTTTCTCAAAAGAATCATTAATTAGTGAAATGAGGACATCTAACACATTTTCTGGAAGATTAGACAAAATTTTTATCGATAGACCATCAGTACTACAGGAAGATTTGCTTTTGATACTATTGATTGTTTGGATCAGTTCAGATTTATCGACTGGTTTTATAAAGAATGAATTCGAGACCTTTCTTGAATTAGGGAGATAGGAAATGGGATCTTGTTGTGTCAAAATAGTTGATGTAATATTTTTACTCACATTAACAAAGTACTAATTTAGATTTTCAGGGTCTGGAAGGGAAAATGTTTGAGCAGTGTGGGTTTATTTCGAAGATCGTTTATTATGGACCAAGTTTCTTTTGCAACACTTTTGGAGCTTCCCAGACGGTTCTGGCAGTATACTTTTTTAGCTGATTTTATAAGTTTAAGATAGGTTGCCCTGTACTTGGTGATATATTCAGTGATAGAGTCGTTGGTAGTTAATTTCTTGATATAGAGAAGAAACGCATATTCTTGGAAGATATTCGGATACCTTTAGTAGTCCAGGGTTTGTGATGTTTTGACTTAATTGCAATTAAAGGAAATGCTTTATTGAAGATACAGATAAGCTTATCTAAGAACTCACTGAAATTATTATCCACGTCCATGGCAGGAAAGCACCACTCAGAGGTTAAGCATAAATTTTGGAATTTACGAAAGTTCCGGGTGGAAAAAATCCTGCCTAAACGTCGGGTTTTCGAGGACGGTTTGCTGGAGATATTAAACTTCGTATACACTGCTTCATGATCAGATAGTCCAGCATTAATAATTGTAGAGTGGACATCAAGGGGTGAGAAATCTGACACTGTATAATTAATTATGGTAGATGAAGTTTTTGTAATGGAGAATCAACGTGGTACAAGATAACATTTGTGCAAGGAATTGACAGAACCTAGGGGGTTCTATTGAGATTGTCCTTAGGCTTAAATTTTTGGTAGTAATTTAGGTTAGAAATAATTTGCTCATTGATCACATTATTTGATCAGATTGTAATGTCCTTAAGCATTTTATTGGTATTTAATAAATATAAAAACAAATATTTTATGCCGGAGTGAAATATTTTTCTAATTAATACAACAAAATATTTTTAAAATATGCACACGAAGATCGACTATTTTTTATTAGAGTTAGAGAAATAGCTCACATACTTTTCTGCTATAGCAGAAATTTCCTTTTGCGATACTTTGTTCCCAATCGTTTATTAATGTTTTTCTGAAGCTATTTCCTTGTGGCATTTTTATAATTAAGTATTATCTATGGAAAATAAGCCACAATTTTACTAAAAAATAAATTTATTAACGTTTTGAAGCCCAAATCGGGTTTCGTTGTCAAAATACGAAATACTATTAAAATAAACAAAAATGTTGTTGCTAAGTAAAAAAAATGCTTCTAATAATTTATTTAATCTGACTCATTTATATTGGCAATTCAGACGTATATTATACATTTTAAAGTAGAAGACTTTAAAATGATATCGCCAATATTTATGAGTTGCGTTCCTGGGACGACTTTACTAAAAGATAGTTCATTCGATTACATGAAATTAATCCCAACTTAAGAATATCCGTCGCAAAAAATCATAGCATGTGATCTGTCTTTAAAAAGACAACCAAATGCAACGATGAAAGTAAAATTCTCGCGTTAGAGATTCCATAGTAAATCACGAGGGAAAACCAGGAAAAAACCTCGTGATACTATCCCGACATCGTAAGTATTTGGTCTTACATTTAATTTACTTTCAAAAAACTAATACCAAATTCTGACTTTAATATGTTTAAATTATAAATAATATTAATAATGCATAGATATAAAATAAGTAATAGGTACTAAAATATAAAATTTGTACTAACTCGATATGTTATTGACTTACTGATCGTGGTATTTTCTTTCTATTGACTTCTCTTTCAGTATGGGTAACCACATCCTACTGCATTCTACCGAGGAATTTGCGACACAATTGGTTTCATTTAGCATAATTAGAGCCGCTTCTTCGATTTTTCTCTTTTTACTATCTGATTATTTCAGGACTATACTTGAATCTCTCCAGAACTCTATGTTCATTATCCCATGCGTGTTGACATATTTGAGATCTATCAACTGCTCTATTTTTAATATAAGACTGATGTTCACTTATTCTAAGGTTTAATGGTCTTGATATTTCACCTAAATAAAATTGTTCGCATTCACAAGGTATTTTATAAATACAATTCTTTGTTCTTTCTTGTTCATTGTTAGGTTTAGTTTTAGATGGAATAGATCTCAATGTGTTTGTTGTTTTAAATGTTGTTGAAATGTTGAATTTATTTCCTATTGTTCTAAGTTTCTCCGATAGTCCTTTTATATATGGTATTGTTATTTTTTTCGTATAGGTCTGGATCCCGCGTATGAAAAAAAGTTGATTAATAGCAAGCTGAAAATTTGTTAATAGCTTAAGAGTGTCTAGTCGGACAAACTTTGATATATGGCAACACTGGAACAGGGGAAGTTTTAATTGTGGAACAGGTTAAAAATTTGAAACGGTCAGACCACGAAAACGGCACATGTATTTTGTCCGACAGAACAGACTTAAACTCTCCGAACAGAGATTAAACTCTCATGCAAAAATCAGACTGCTATTTATCACCAAATGGGCGTTTTAATGAGTGGGACATGTAGAATATGTTAAATGACAGGAATTATGACAGGTGATAAATAGCAGTCTGTATTTTGGATGAGAGTTTAATCTCCGTTCGGGGAGTTTAAGTCTATTCTGTCGGACAAAATAAATGTGCCGTTTTCGTGGTCTGACAGTTCCAAATTTTTAACCTGTTCCACAATTAAAACTGCCCCTGTTCCAGTGTTCCCATATATCAAAGTTTATCCGAATAGACACCCTGTAGCTATTAACAAATTTTTAGCTTGCTATTAATCAACTTTATATTTCATACGCGGGATCCAGACCTAATAGTATTTCTTGTGAATGTTGTAGGATCCCGTTCTAAGTTGTTCTGTTCCATTCGATCCAGTCTTGTCAATTCCTTATTTATAAACGATAAAGGATAATCATTTTTTAATAAAACAGATGTTAACAATTGTTTTTCTTCTAAAAATGAATTTTCGTTAGAACAAGTAATTTTGGCTCTATTATATAAGGATTTAATGATTCCCATTTTAACGTTCATGTTGTGATTTGATTTGTAATTGAGATATCTGTTGGTGTGTGTTGGTTTTCTATACACTTGAGTCTCATATCCAGTATCCTTCTTTGAGACTAAAACATCGAGGAAAGGCAAAGTGTTATTTTATTCTTTTCCATTGTAAATTTTATTGTTTCTTCTTGATCGTTTATAATATTCAGGAATGTATCCAACAATTCTGATCTATGAGGCCATCAATATTGAAAACACATCATCTACCTATCTCCACCATACTGTGGGTTTTAAATTTTGTTTAGAAATTATATTAGTTTCGAAATCCTCCATAAATATATTAGCCAATAATGGAAATAAAGGAGAGCCCATTGCTAGACCAAAATATTGTTTATAGAACTCATTATTTAGTTGAAAATAGGTATTATTAGTACATAATGTCAATAACTCCATTATAGCTGATACATTTAGTTTTGTCCTAGTTGTCCACATTTGTGAATAAACTTTTTATGTCAAAACTTACTAAAATATTATTTGGATTAAATTCAATATTTGTTAATTTGTTTAAAAATTGTTGTGTAATTTTTATAAATGTGTCATTATTATTTGCAAATGGTTTTATATTATTTAATAAAAATATTTTGATAGCTCACTACAAGGAGAATTGATGGTACTACAAATGGGTCTAAGTGGAATATTCGCAAATAATAATGACACATTTATAAAAAATACACAACATTTTTTAAACAAATTAACAAATATGGAATTTAATCCAAATAATACTTTAGTAAGTTTTGACATAAACAGTTTATTTACAAATGGGCCATTAGATAAAACTTTAAACATAATTAAAACGAAGTTAGAAAATGATAATACATTGACAACTAGGACAAAACTAAATGTTTCAGCTATAATGGAGTTATTGATATTATGTACTGATAATACCTATTTTCAACTAAATAATGAATTCTGTAAACAAAATTTTGGTCTAGCAATGGGCTCTCCCTTCTCTCCATTATTGGCTAATATATTTATGGAGTATTTCGGAACTAATATCATTTCTAAACAAAATTTAAAATCCACAGTATGGAGGAGATATGTAGCTGATATGTTTTCAATATGGCCTCATAGATCAGAATTGTTGGATACATTCCTGAATATTATAAACGATCAGGAAGAGACAATAAAATTTACAATGGAAAAGGAATACAATAACACTTTGCCTTTCCTCGATGTTTTAGTCTTAAAGAAGGATACTGGATATGAGACTCAAGTGTATAGAAAACCAACACACACCAACAGATATTTCAATTACTAATCAAATCACAACATCAACGTTAAAAAGGGAATCATTAAATTCTTATATGATAGAGCCAAAATTACTTGTTCTAACGAAAATTCATTTTTAGAAGAAAAACAATTCTTAACATCTGTTTTATTAAAAAATGATTATCCTTTATCGTTTATAAATAAGGAATTGACAAGATTGTATCGAATGGAACAGAACAACTTAGAACGGGATCCTACAACATTCACAAGAAATACTACGAGTAAAATAACAATACCATATAACAAAGGACTATCCGAGAAACTTAAAACAATAGGAAATAAATTCAACATTTCCACAATATTCAAAACAACAAACACATTGAGATCTATTCTATCTAAAACTAAACCTAACAATGAACAAGGAAGAACAAAGAATTGCATTTATAAAATACCTTGTGAATGAGAACAATTTTATTTAAGTGAGACATCAAGACCATTAGACGTTAGAATAAGTGAACATCAATCTTATATTAAAAATAGAGAATTTGAGAGATCTCAAATATGTCAAGACGCATGGGATAATGAACATAGAGTTCAGTGGAGAGATTCAAGTATAGTCCTGAAAGAATCAGATAGTAAAAAGAGAAAAATCAAAGAAGCGGCTCTAAGTATGCTAAATGAAACCAATTGTGTCGCAAATTCCTCGGTAGAATGCAATAGGATATGGTTACCCATACTGAAAGAGGAAGTCAATAGAAAAAAATACCACGATTAGTAAGTCAATAACATATCGAGTTAGTACAAATTTTATATTTTAGTACCTATTACTTATTGTTTATCTATGCATTATTAATATTATTTATAATTTAAACATATTAAAATCAGAATTTGGTATTAGTTTTTTGAAAGTAAATTAAATGTAAGACCAAATACTTACGATGTCGGGATAGTATCACGAGGTTTTTTTCCTGGCTTTCCCTCGTGATTTACTATGGAATCTCTAACGCGAGAATTTTACTGTCATCGTTGCATTCGGTTGTCTTTTTAAAGACAGATCACATGCTATGATTTTTTTGCGACGGATATTCTTGAGTTGGGATTGATTTCATGTAATCGAATGAACTATCTTTTAGTAAAGTCGTCCCAGGAACGCAACTCATAAATATTGGCGATATCATTTTAAAGTCTTCTACTTTAGAATGTATAATATACGTCTGAATTGCCAATATAAATGAGTCAGATTAAATAAATTATTAGAAGAATTTTTTTACTTAGCAACAACATTTTTGTTTATTTTAATAGTATTTTGTATTTTGACAACGAAACCCGGTTTGGGCTTCGAAACGTTAATAAATTAATTTTTTAGTAAAATTGTGGCTTATTTCCCATTGAAAATACTTAATCACTCGTTTATTAGCGGATGGTCTAACGCTACCACAGTTTGAAACTCGCCATAATTTTATCTAACTACCCTTCCTAAGTTGTCCCAAAAATGCTTTATAGGGTAAAGATCTGGATTTATAGCAGGCCAAGCTAGTAACTGAGTACCAACATCTGTAAAATATTGCGTTGATATCCATGGCTATATGTGTCGTCGAGTATATTATCCTGCATTAGGAGAAAATTCTCACGTTCTTCTTCTTATGGTGCCTGTACTTTCCGAACGTTGGTGATCATTCTGGCTATGATGACTTTGTTGGTTGCTATACGGAATAGTTGCTTTGAGGTCTTTCTATACCATGTTCTTCATCCTGGTGCCCCTTTTCCTTCAATTTTACCCTGTAGAATGCATTGGAGTAAATGTCTACTTTGTTCAGATTCAAATTCTCACGTACAAGATGCATATTATAAGGTAACACATATATTCTCCAGGCATTTTTTAATGTGCCAATCAGCATTAAGCTGATCGATCCCTAACATAACAATATCAACAATATCTGCATGTGCCTCCAAAGAAATGCCACCCCATACCATTCTATCTCCACCACCAAACTGCACTCTTGAAGTTAAGCAACATTGGGAATAGCCTTTTTGCACTCTTTGGCGGATATCAGGTAATCTATAGTGTGTACCACCTTGACTTTACAGTACAGGTTCTTATGACTAACAGTGATGCCAAATTTTATCAGAAACAAGTTTTAAGCAAATATACTTTTTTTCTATAGGATAACTTAGGAATTAATAATATTGACTGTCAAGGGTTCCAAAAAAAATTTTTTTTTCGAAAAATAACTGAATTAACTAACAATTAATGAACTTCAACGAATCAAATGAAATAACTAAAATTAATTTTAATTTTAAAATTAATACTAAATAATAAGGGTGTAAACACATTAAAATGACATTAATTTCAGGTTGGAAATCAGTCATTAATAATAAGAATAAACTGCAATTAAGATCCAAATTTTCCAAATAAGCAATCAGTTACTCAATACAAAGTTATCAGTAATAATTATAAGTTTATTTGATATTCTTTGTTGTAATTTAATTTAGGTGAACTGACAATCTATTTTATATTTTTCTTGACATTACTTCACAACTGTCTATACTGTCAATACATAAATTAACAACCACAGAACAACATCCACTTTTAATGTTGGATATTCTAACATTCGTAACCAAAAAAAGTTATTACGCATATCGATTATAAAATTATTGCTGATTACTTTTCGAAAATGACTATCACTTACAAAAAACAATGAAAAATATTGTTTCACTACAATGCTATTGACTGTAACGGGTTAGTTTTAATTTTACATTTTTAGGGCCCTACATTTGTAGGACCCCGGTAATGTTCGATTGAAAATTCTTTTGAAGAAAATCGGCATCGCCGCGCTAAAAATTCCGATAAGGATTGCATTGCCATATGTTCGTGTACTGTAAAGTCAAGGTGGGACAGACTATAGATTCGTCTGTATACAAAACGTTTCTCTAATCTTCTACAGAATCCCAATCCGTATGAGCAGGACAAAATTCCAGGAGTTGTGTTCAATGAGCTGCGTCAAATAAAGGGCTGTCGTACGTATGTATAAGGTGACAAATTTTATTCTCTTAATATTCTACGTACTGGTGACACGATGGTACCATGAACAGCTACAAGTCTCCTTGTAAAAAAGCTGTAACAGTAACTGGGGTGTATTCTGTAACATTTCCGTTAAATTTAAGAGGCCTCTAAAATTTAACTTTTAACGGTCCTCTAAAACTTTTCGGTTAGATTGTCATTCTGTACACACATATTATAGAGGACCGCTAAAATAATATTATTTTAGAGGAATCCTCTAAAAGGTTTTGGAACAAATACGGCAACGTCGCACGTTGATCGTTTTGAACTACTTTTAACCTAGAAATTGACCGAAAACTGACTGTTAGAGGCCAAAAACCTTAAGAAGAAGAAGAAAATGACAGTTTCCTAGAAAATAATACTTATTATATTTAATTATTTTTTAGTAAAACTCATATTTTCCAATTAAACATTTTTATTTATAAAGTTATACATTAAAATATTGCTGAAAAAATGCATATCTTATTTTTTCTTCTCCCCTTCGACACAATTTTGGTCAAATGGTCTATTTTCAATAACATTAAGGTCATCTTATTAATCTGCATCTGGTTATAAACCTTCTGAAACTTTACCTTTGTAATCATTTGGTACGTTTTGTAATGTTCCACAATAACTTTAAATAATTTTACCTGCATTAATAGGATTGAATTGCTTTGACAAACATCTTTGACTAGGTACTTAGGTAGGTATTACCTACTTCCTTTGAAATGGTAATTGTAGTTATTTACTTTCAGGTCAATTATTTACTTTGTGTTTATGTTGTAATCTGAAATCAGCTCTACAAAAAGAAACAAACATTTGAATTTTGTTACTTATAGGTGTAGTGTGTCAATTGTAAAGTAAAAATGAGACTTACCTTTCATTATTATTTATTAAGTACTTCTTCACCAAATACATTATAAAAAGCCATTTTCCATTTTTAAATACCTATTTATCTCCAGTATAATACAAGAATAACAAAGTACTATTCATACAAACATAACCCAACAAAAATAATCAAACCACATTTAACGGACTGCTAAAAATTTAGCGGGTACGTTTTGACATCCTCTAAAATATTTTTATTTAGAGGGAGTTTTAACGGTTTAGGTTATGATTTTAACGGATGTATGATTTACAGAATACCAAAATATTTTTAGCGGGCGCTAAAATTTTAGAGGCCACTAAAATTTAACGGAAGTGTTACAGAATACACCCCACTGTCCGCTTAGACCAGTAAGGATCTGTTTTTAGGTGGATGTGAGAGGTGGCATTTAGATTTTTGCGGATAAAGTTAGGTGATAACTTCGTTAATAATAATTGAATTATGTTCCTTCTCATATATGCCCGGAACATTAATAAAAAAAATAAAATATTTAACAATTTCAAAAAATTTCGTTTTTTTTCCAATTCTTTTGCTTTTAACTTAAAAACTGTTCATTTTAGAACAAAGTTGTATAGGAATAAAACAAAGATAATTAAATTTTCTATCAGATGCGATTGGTTAAAAATGTCTTAATTTATCACCCTTGCTTCAAAATAGCAATAAATATAAAATAAGGGGGCAAAACAAGCCTGCCTTATTCAATGATTTTCCATCACTTAGGTTACACTTGGAACCTTCCTAATTCACTTTGAAAATTTTTGTAATGTGCTAAAACCGTAATTATTTAAACCGTAAATCCATAATAATTTTGCAATCTAAACTTTTTTTAAAAAATTAAAATTTTTTAAAGTCTTGCACAACAAAAACTAGAATATACAAAGATTTGTCAATTTTTTACATATAAAGAAGTAACCCACCTATCTAATGCACTTTACAGAATTGAAATCGGATTATTTAAGCAGCCTCAGCAATGTTTTAAAGTTATAAAAAAAGTTTTGGCTTATAAATAAATTAGTGCTGTGGCCAGGAGGGGATGCTACGGGCTCCTTTATTTAGATGGACTTACCCAAGTTTTTTTATGTATTTTGACCGGTATAACACGAATTTTTTGGGTTACAGTTGATCCGGATGTCGATAAAATTGATATAAACAAAGAACTTGAGGAATTATATAACATCGACTTTTCGCAAAATAAAACATTTTTTTTGTATTTCTTGGGTAATTCTAAGCAAAAAATGTTCTTACAAGTTTTTTCGTAAGATGCATAGTTTTCCAGATAAACGCGGTGAAACTTTCAAAAATTCGAGAAATTGCAATATTTGAACGCGAATAAGGTTTGATTAAAAAATAAAATAGCAATTCTGCTGACAGCATTTGAAAGTTTACGTCTAATTATACCGGTTTTAATTATTTGCATAGCTAAAAATTAATTTTTTTATTATTAAACAAAGCTATTTGTTTATAAGCCAAAAAATTGTTTATAAATTTAAAACATCGCTGAGGTCCCTTTAATAATCCGATTTTAATTCTGTAAAGTGTATTAGATAGGTAGAGGACCTCTGTATATGTAAAAAAATAGCCAACTTCTAAATGGTCTACTTTTTGTTCAGAAAGATTTTAAAAAATTTGAACTTTTTTAAAAACATTTAGATTGCAAATTTATTATGCAAAATTTATTAGGTCGATTTTAATGAAATTTGGTTCGTGATTTAAGTATGTTACAAATAATTTCTAAGCGAATTACTAATGTTCTAGGTGCCACTAAAGTGGTTAAAAAATATTGAATAAAAACAGACTTATTTTGCCCCTTATTTTGTATTTATTGCTATATTGCAGAAAAGGTAATACCTTAAGACATTTTTTACAGGTCGTATATCATACAAAATTCAATTATCTTTATTTTATTTTTGTACGACTTTGTTCCAAAACGAATCGTTTAAAAGTTATAAGCAAAGAAATCAGAAAAAAATCGATGTTTTTCGAAATTTTTAAATATTTTAAATTTTTATTAATGTTCCGGGCAAATTTGAAAAGGAGCATAAGTCAATTATTATTAGTGAAGGTGTCACCTAACTTTATCTGCAAAAATCCGAATACCACCTCTCACATCCAAAAATAGACGATTTTTCGCAAATCCTTACTGGTCTAGCTCTCGAAGCATATGAAGTCTAAAAAACCGATCATCTACGGCCTTTGTGGACAGTCTTTTTGTAAGGTCTTAGTAAGTAAAAACCAGTTTCTCGAAATCAATATAAATCATAGAATACTGTCCATCGCGGAAGGCTAAGCATAATAATACCAGAGAACGGCAGTTCTCGCCAGTGGCGCACACCTTCACCCCCTACACGCGACACTATATATACACGAAATTTTCGATTTTCTAAATCTGACTGAACTGAAAATTGGGCTAACTCCCATCTTAAAGTTCAGCAAAAGACTCATCCATTCATATGTCAATAATCCATTTTGGTGAAAGGGTGTGGATTTTACGGCCCTTCCTATTTAAGGTCTGTTTTTCGTTCTCGTCCCCAAAACTCCCAAAAACTTCGAAAATTTAACTTCGGCCTTTGCAGCTTCTAATAGAAGCGATCATTAACTTTCCAACACATGTCTAATTTTGAAAATCGGTTATACCGTTCAAAAGTTACCAAGCTCAGAAATATGAGTCAATTTTTTTTTTAAAGGGAAAATGTTTGTAGATATTTATGTATGTATGTGTGTGGAAAAGTTAAACCGATCTGATTTTTTTTCTGTGTTTGAAGAAGGGGTGAGGGCCGATTCAGAACCGGTGTAGTTTGTCAGTTTTGACTACCCATAAGGCAGCTATAGGACTTGGTAGGTACAAAACGCCATATTTTTTGGCGGTATATCTTCGGTTCAAGAAGAGAAAGGAGAACAGTAAATACACCAAATCAATAGCGCTGAGTTAAGCTTTCAAATGGTGTTTAAGGTGTCAGTATCAGACATAGACACGGCTCAGCATAGCCCAAAAACTGAAAAACTAAACTTTGAAAATTTTGGTTTTTCGACAATTACTCAAAATTTCAACCTACGAATTACGCGAATAACTAAGCGTTTGTAGAAGGACTCTAGACAAATCTAACGGTGTATACCTTATATCCGGGAAAATTCGTATTTTTAAGGTATAGCCTTCATAATTATGATCAAATCTATGTTTTATGGGAAAAACGGTTTTTCAAGATCAATAATTCCTGTAATAGCTTCAGTTATCATACTTGACCTTAGATGCATAAGATATTACTTGTCAATAAAATAGGTTTCAAACTCATGTTTAGTGAACAAAATTGGTTAAGGCGTTTATAAGTTATTAAGCTATAAAAGCATAATCCAATTAACGATTATTCCCTAAATGGTTTATGTAGTTGTAGTCGTTACGACGCTAATTTGATCTGGCAACGGGCAATCCGAGTTCATTTACCGGCTATCCCAATATCTTTTTCAATCTATTTTGAATAGAAAAAAAAATCTAGTATATATTCGATGGACACTAGATCATTTGGGAGATAATGCGAAAAAGGCGACTATTTATAAAGCTTAACGTGTAATCGAGAAACATTGCATGCAACGTTATACATTTAATTTATAAATAACTTTGAAAAACTCCTGATACAAGAATAAAAAAACCTCTAAACGCCGTAAAAATGAGTGGCGCATACAATATTCCAGCTACAAATATACGTGGCGCGAAAATGTATCTTTCTACGAGAGTGCAAAAATGTCTACTTTCGCGCACGCATTTTAGTTTAGAAAGTTTCACTTTCCGCACGCGTGTTTCTTTTCCGTACGCGTGTTACTTTTCCGCACGCGTTTTTTACTTTTCCGCGCGCGTGTTAATTTAGATATGTTAATATAGCCTTAAAGTAATTATAATACATGCAATAAACTAATATTTAGTTATTATTTACTAATTTATTTCAAACTCCCGCTTCGCGTCGTTCGGCAAACTGCAGTCGCATGCGGAAAAGAATGACTTTCTGCACTTGTTAGGAAAATAACTATTTCATTTTGACGCAAAACAAAATTCTAGTTTTATTTTAAAAGAGTTTTTCATAATATTTGCTAAATTTGAAGTAAACGCGTCACAAAAGAGTTTCAAAATTCAAACTGTATCAAAGTTACTCTTTTGTGGCACGTTTTACTTTAAATTGGGCAAATATTATGAAAAATTGTTTTAAAAATAAAACTAGAATTTTGTTTTGCATTAAAATGAAATAGTTATTTATGATATAAGTGTTAAAAGTACACGTTTAAGGCACGCATATGAAAGTTTGCTCTGCAATTCACATGAGTGCCTTAAAAATGTACTTTTTAACACGCATATCATACAATATTTTTTCTACAAACTTAATTACGGGACAATATCTACAAAAACTTTTACTTGAGCTTGACTGACATTCCATTTTTATATTTTTTGACATTACGTCAAAATTGCCAATACGGTCAATACGAACTGCAGTGCCTTAAATTTTTTTTAAAGCACTAGTGCCTTAAATTAGTATTTTTAACGCTCGTATGGAGTGCTGAAAATTGCATTTTTAACACGGTTGTAGAAAAATACATTTTCGCGGCACGTAATATTCTTATCAGAACTTTTGTAGCTGGAATATTGTATGCGCCAACCATTTTTACGGCGTTTAGCGGTTTTTTATTCTTGTAGTCTAAAATACGATAATATAAGGTAGATTTGCAGAGATCTGTTTAATGGATAAAATTATTGGATATGTAATTTAGTTTGTTAACAATTACAAAAAACAAGGGTTGCCCGATCTAATCTTGTTCTAACTATAATTAATTAATAATTAAAAAATTACATTTCTTTGTAAATTAAAAAAAATTAGTCCCGGGCAGATATTATTTCAGATTTTTAGGTCGTTATAAACAAAAAAAATGTCTTTTGTAATTTTTCTCTAAATTTGATCGTTTTCTAGTTATAAACAATTTAAAACTGAAAAAATAACGAAAGATGACGATTTTCAAGGCTCAAAAAACATAAGTATAAAATATCATTTTTGAAGTGACGAAGTACCTAAATTCAAAGTTAAACCTTATTCTATCAGTTCTTGATAAGTCTTTTGGACTTATTTCATTGTGAATGATTGTTTTTTAGTTGTTAATGCCCGTGTCCCCATAAGAAACCTTCCTCATTAACAATTGAAAAAGTATGTTTTAGAATAAAATATGGCTAAAATTCTTATCGAGACCTGATAGCAAAAGGTTTGAACTTGAATTTATGTACTTGATAATTAAAAAATAATATTTTTTGTTATGTTTTAGAGCCTTGAAAATTGTCATCGTTCGTTCTTTTTTCAGTTTTAAATTGTTTATAACTCGAAAAGGGTCAACTTTAGAGAAAACTTACAAAATACCTTTTTTGTTTAAAATTATCCAAAAAATCTGATATAGTATCTGCCCGGGTCGTCTTTTTTTAAATTCATAAAAATAGTCATTGTTTTAATTATTAATTAATTATAGTTAGAACAAGATTAGATCGGGCAACCATTGTTTTTTGTAATTTTTAACAGGCTAAATTACATATTCAATAATTTTGGCCAATTAAACAGATCGGTGTGAATCGACCTTATTATATCGGCTCCTCTACTAATATTTTCGATATCGAATGGACGCCCAGTATTATGAAGATATAAGAAAAATAACTTCTTTTCAGCCACAACTCAGCCTCAATATGACAATTTTTATCTCCTTAATTACTGACGTGAATGTTGATGTTTCAAAACGTAGACTCCGATATGCGCTATGTCATACTATTTTGCCTATTCTATCTTTTTTCAATATGAATTTATCTTATATCTATGTATTTTTTTTTACATTACCTATGTAATAATTCTACACATTGCTGGAGAATAAAATACAGATCCAAATAAAATAAACATTATTTTTTGAAGAAAATTATGAAAACATGCATAATATTAAAAAATAGTGCTTTCCACTCGGAGATAGAACAACTGGATGAACTTGCTGCCATACTAATTAATAGTGAAATAATACACTTTACTACTTTTAACTATAGAAACCTAAACACTGACTGTGGTACGTGATACTGCGAGAAAACTTTACGTTAACGTAGCTCAAAGACTAAGGCCCGGCTCAAATTGAACCTAAGCGAGATACAACCTGTGCCGGCGAACTGCGTAGACATTTCTGCGCATCCTACTATCAGTGCATTCGTTCGCAGGTCTCGCTTGGGAACGTTTGTCATCGGCGTACAGTTTTCTTGGGCCGTGAGACGCGTGACTCACCGCCAGATATTCATGTTTACTTGTTTTTGTTTGCGAGACGGAAGTATCTGAAATGAATACGGATGGTACCTAAGTACAATTTATTATGATTAATAAAAATATTCGCATAGTTAACACCCCGAGTGAAAACTGCGTTGTCTTTATCATTAAATTCTGATAACTTTTGGTAGACTAAATAAGCGGCGATGCGAAATTAATAATCAAAGTTATGCTTTACAAAAACGCATTATTAGAAAATATTCATGTTACTTAAATCCGTGACCGATAAAAATATCGTATTACCCTCAAATTTAACTTGTCGGCATATTACATTTTTGTTTATTACATATTCCATTTTTGTTTATTCTTAAGCATTAAAAACGAAATATGCAGATAGTGTTATTTTTTATGACCGATCAGTAACGGAGGAATTATGAATTATGACCTGCAATAATTGTAAATGATTGTGATCCGACCAGTAAATTGAGGAATATGAGTTATGACCGAGCAGTAGGGGAGAGATTATTTTAAATATTTAGGTATTATGTGCAGAAATACAAAACAAAGGATTGACGCCTTTGAAATGTGGTACTGGAGAAGAATGCTTCGGATCTCATGGACGGAACACAGAACAAATCACTCAATCCTCCAAGAGCTTAATATTCAGACTCGACTTTCCTCTATTTGCCTCTCCACCATCTTAAAATTTTTCGGCCATATTGCAAGAAGAAGTGATAATAATCTTGAGAGACTTATAATTTCGTGAAACGTTGAAGGGAGCAGAAGTAGAGGTCGCTCACCTACTCTATGGACGGATCAAGTACAGAAAGCCAGTGGAAAAACATTCTCTGAATCCATGAGGGAAGCTCAGAACAGAAGCCGATGAAAAGAGATAGTTGCTCGTATTATAGGGAATCACGACACTCAGCAATGAGGAAACGACTGAGGAGGAGGAGGTGCAGAAATAAAATACTCAGTGTAAGATATCTTTTTATGCACCCGCTTATGATCAAATTCGATGTTTTCGAAAGTCAAACCGCTACGACTAATAGGGGCGTGTAAGATATTTTTAAAACGTTACGAGTTACAAGTATGGAAATACCGATTTAAAGTTGCCTACTCAATTCAGTACAAGGATCAGATACATCAGTATTTTGTAATCAGTATTTGTACTCACTACCACCCAGATATTGCCCGTCTCTATTCGCCACGTCGATAGCCAACGGTTGGGTTGTGTTGTGTTCAATATGCGGCGCGCTAGAAAAATAAATGCATGGGTCACCCGTCCCGCCGGAGTAGGTTGGGTCTCGCTTGGTTCAATTTGCGCCGGGCCTAAACCAAATAAAACTGCAGCAGTCGGGAGCATTTACAATTACACACCACTTGAAGGTACACAGATGGTGTTCTAGAAGTCTTATAAAACAGGCTTTATAACAAAATATATTTTCGGCAAGGTATGACGTACCGCATGTCAGTGGTTAAGAGTTAAAATAAAAAATGAATGGATAAAATCAACATACAGTTGAGTCCATGAGTCTTTACCCGTGCGTCATCATTTAAAGCATACGAAATAAATCGGAAATTTACTAAACGCAACAGCAAGTGACAGAAAGTGGGCATTACTCCGATCACGGGTTATAGTATAAAATTTGACGTTATCAAATAAATAAAATGTCAAATTTAAGTTTTGATTTAAAATTTTGGTGCATCATTACAGCTACATATAAAGTAGCTTGATAAATTATTTTATTATCATTGATTAATAAATGAATAAACAATAAAAAATTCAATAATATATTTTTTTTGTTATTTTATTAGCTTTGGCGAAACATTAAACACAGTCATTCCTTAACTGTGTCAATGAGGTTATCTTTGTACGTTGTCAAAATGAATGCTAAAGTAACATAAACTGACCATAAAATTTCAAATTCCAATATAAAATTAGTTGTGAAAACAACTGTTTGTGTATTATAAAAAACTTCAAAATGCAAAAATTCGACAAAGTAACAGCAAAAAAATCAACAGACAGCCACAAAAGTAAACAAAACAAAACGTCAGAAATTGTACTTAAAATATGTGAAAACACCCCCAATCGTCTTTTTTTGTACCTATCTCTTTTCAGGGTCTAGGACGTTTCATCGCCGCCCTTTCGATGCCGCCAATTCATCGCCGGTCGATTCATCGCCAGTCAGTTAAGCGCTAACTGATTTACTTCCGAATTTCCGACCAATTTTCGACAGTTACATTTATTATTTATTTTTAATATTAATTTAGTCCATGTGGTGAGACCGCTCCCGTCAGGAAAAATTTCTGATTCGGTTTCTTCGTGGATTCCTATTTAAAAATGTCCGCTTTAAACAAATATGAAGGGTGCCGGGCGGAATTTTTGGGCAGAAATTGTTTAAACAATATTTTTAAACAAATACAAAAGATCACATTTTTTTGCTCCATAGCATAAATTTTTAAGTTTCATGGGTCATTCTAAACAAAAAAGGTATCTTTTAAATTTTCTCAAAAATTATAGTTTTCGAGTTATAAGCGATTTAAAACCTGAAAAATGGGAAAATACGCATTTACTCATATTTAAATTAGTATTTTTGAGGTTGCCATATACTTATAATGAAGTTTAAACATTCAGCTTCAAGATTCTGAAGAGTGATCGCGTCTAACCTTAAAGGCGGGTTGACATTACTAGTGAATAACGAACGTGGCTCACGCTTACGTATTTTGCCCGTGCTATTGTTAGATATTTTATTATCCATTTTCAAACTCGAGCAGTACATTTGTATTTATGCAATGCACAGAAACAAATGTACTGCTAGAGTTTGAAAATAGATAATAAAATATCTAACAATAGTACGGGCAAAATAGGCAAGCGTGAGCCACGTTCGTTGTTCACTAGTAATGTCAACCCGCCTTAATTTAAATTGTTGTTTTTTAATTGATAAATATGTATATTCCAAAAATCTCCTATTTTCCTCCGAAAAAAATTTTTTGTAGATTTTTTGGAACATTCTAAATAAAAAAAGTTTGTTGACATTTTTCTCAAAAGTTAACAGTTTTAAAGTTATAAACGATTTAAAAACCAAAAATACGTTTTTTCTCATAATATTTCGGATTTTAAATCTCTTATAACTTTAAAACTATTAACTTTTTAGAAAAATTTTAAGGAACTTATTTTATTTAGAATATCCCAAAGAATCTGGAAAAAAATATTTTTCGTAGGAAAATAGATTTTTGAAATAGAGCACGCCGCACCGACAAAAAAATCGGATAAATATGCATATTTAGCAATTAAGAAACAACGGTATAAATTAAAGTTAGACGCGATCACTCTTCAGAATCTTGAAGCTGAATCTTTAACCTTCAAATTAAGTATCTGGCAGCCTCAAAAATACTAATTAAAATATGAGTTTTTAAGCCTCGAAATGCATATTTTCGCATTTTACAGATTTTAAATCGCTTATAACTCGAAAACTATCGATTTTTGCGAAAAATTACAAGATACCTTTCTTGTTTAGAATTACCCAAAATAGCTAAAAATATATATTTCAACGCAAAAAAACGTGATCTTTTTTATTTGTTTAAAAAAATTGTTTAACTAATTTCTGCCCAAAAATTCCGCCTGGTACCCTTCAGATTTGTTTAAAGGGGACATTTTTGAATACTAATCCACAAAGAAACCGAATCAGAAATTTTTTCAGACGGGAGCGGTCTCACCACATGGACTAATTCGGAATTCTAGGAAATGATCTAACCTAAGCTAATTTAACCTAACACTGCATAAATTTGAACATATATGTTTCTGAAAAGGCCATTTGACACTACATATTTAGTACTATTTAGTAGGTATCATATTTAGGAGAAGTAGAAATAGAACTGTAACTTAATTTAATATTTTTTATCGTATTAATTGTCATACGTTTTGAACTGAATTTAACGCCGTGTCGTGTCATCTCCCATAATACCAAATCAACTGACTAACTGGCGATGGAACTGACGGCGATAAAATGGACTGGCGATGAATCGGCGGCATCGAAAGGCAACGATGAACCTGCGGCGATGAAACGTCCCATTCTGCTCTTTTCAATGTACTGATTCTAGATCGTTCATAAAACTAACATGTTTGTTTTCTTAATAACAGGCGGTAGCTGGTTTGTCATTAGTTTAATGCGTGGAAGAGAATAATGCTAGATAAAAATATGTGTTTTATCTCGCCAGGTATTAATGACCCACGGGTATAGACTCGTGGACTCAGGTGTATATTTTGATAAATATATTTAATTATTATACTGGGCATTTCAACACATCTAAAAAGAAAAAATTGTGGAATTTTGGTTACTTTTGGTGGAAATGGTTACTTTTGTAGTCAGTGTATGTTACAAATTTTATTTAATATTAGGTTTACTAGAGTTAATATTAATTAAAGAGGTAATATTAGCATATATTGTTCAGGTCGAAAATATTTCTACAAAGTTTCGCTATGCAAAAGAAGGCATAAATCCGTAATAATCATTTTTCATTTTTTGGTTCTAAAGTAAGAAACAAATATTCGAAAATTGACATGTTAAGAAAATATTGGAATTTTATTGCAATTTCCCAAACATATCCGTTTTGTGAATTCTGTTATTTCCTTTAAGGTAAATATTTACTGAAATGCTGTAACATTTGTTATAAGATAAATTGAAAAGAATCTAAAATGCAATTTTGTTTTACTCGATGTGGAAAAAATACAAATATGTTATTTTTAACAGACTAGAGTAGAACCCGCTTCTTAGAATACAGGTTATAGGAATATCTCGGTTTAACCTTTAATTTAAATTTGAGATCCCGAAGTGTTTCCATTTACTCCGTCTTCATAAAGTTATGCGTTTACAGGAATAGGATGTTTACTACGTTTTTGTTGTATAGGCCTTGGCACTTCAGCCACATTTGTGACCTTGAAAAGAATATAAAATGCAATTTTGTTTTACTCGATGTGGAAAAAATACAAATATGTTATTTTTAACAGACTAGAGTAGAACCCGCTTCTTAGAATACAGGTTATAGGAATGTCTCGGTTTAATCTTTAATTTAAATTTGAGATCCCGAAGTGTTTCCATTTACTCCGTCTTCATAAATTTTTGCGGTTACAGGAATAGGATGTTTACTACGTTTTTGTTGTATAGGCCTTGGCACTTCAGCCACATTTGTGGCCTTGAAAAGAATATAAAATGCAATTTTGTTTTACTCGATGTGGAAAAAATACAAATATATTATTTTTAACAGACTAGAGTAGAACCCGCTTCTTAGAATACAGGTTATAGGAATATTTCGGTTTAACCTTTAATCTAAATTTGAGATCCAGAAGTGTTTCCATTTACTCCGTCTTCATAAATTTTTGCGTTTACAGGAATAGGATGTTTACTACGTTTTTTTGTATAGGCCTTGGCACTTCAGCCACATTTGTGTATGTAGCCACAATTATGTACTTGTCAACAGTGACATTATAGGTTAGAAGAATATAGAAGAATATAGGTTAGGTTGTCAGAATCAACGTGGCTTTTCATGTAATGTGTATTCAATAAAGTTTATTATTAAAATTAAACTAATAAGTCCTCCTTCAATGTTAACTACAACAGAGATATCTGTTGAAGATGAGTTATTATTTTTCAATCGTCGTGTCATTGTGCCTGAGACATTGAGGTCATACATACTGAATTTATTGCATGAGGCTCATTTTGGCATCACTAGGACAAAAGAAAGAACAAGGAAAGCTGTTTATTGACCTGGACTAATGTCAGATATAGAACGAATTATTTCAACTTGTTCTGTTTGTGAGAGATTCTCGAACGCAAAAACTAAGGAACCGATCATGGAACCTGACATACCTGATATTCCATTTAACAAAATAGGTTGTGACTTTTTTGAATTTAATGGTAAAAGTTATTTAGTTATTCAAGATTATTATTCTAAATGGCGAGAAATTTTGCATGTTAGTGATAAAACTTCCAGTGAGGTAATTAAAAAATTAAAATCAGTATTTTCCACACATGGAATACCTAAAACAGTAATTTGTGATAATATGCCTTTCAGCTCAAACGAATGTAAACAATTTTCTAACAGTTGGAATTTCCAGTTCAAGTTTAGTTCACCTAGGTATCCTAAAAGTAATGGTCTTGCTGAACGCGCAGTCCAAACATCTAAAAACATTCTTAAAAAATGCAATTATACTAAAACTGATCTGGAAACTGCCTTATTAGAATAAAGAGACACCCCGATACATGAAATTAATTTAATTCCTGCTCAGTTGCTTTTTGGCACAAGAGTTAGGACAAAATTACCAACTCATTCTAATTTACTAAAACCAGAAAATAGTAGATATGTACATGATAAATTAATTAAAAAACAAAATCATTATAAAACTTATTATAATAAGACTGCAAAAGTATCAAAAGAGCTAAAAGTTGATGATAATGCACTAGTAAGGAAAAATAAGATTTGGGAACCTGCTAAAATTATATCCCAACATCATGCCCCTAGATCATTCATAATAAAGGATCATCAAGGTAATGAGCTAAGACGCAATTCATCACATTTGAAGCCGACACATAATGTGTTCAAAATGTGCACAGATCATAACTATAGTCATAATTTTAGAAATAGTAAGTTTGACTCAGGTAATGCAAGACCCCCAGTTGAGAGTTCAGCTCACATGGAGTCTGTTCCTACTAATTATGTGGTACGGGAAAACTCAGCTGAGGCTCTTGATCAGTGTTCCTTTGATAATAATAGTGTTAACCGTACAGAGATAAGTGAAAAGGACATGGGTGAATTGTGCAATAGTGAAGGTGAGCTAGTGACCAGGTCGGGACGATCAATAAAGAGACCATGTCAGTACAAAGACTTCATTATAACTTTTTAGTTAAGGGGGAAGATGTTTTATAGGCCTTGGCACTTCAGCCACATTTGTGTATGTAGCCACAATTATGTACTTGTCAACAGTGACATTATAGGTTAGAAGAATATAGGTTAGGTTGTCAGAATTAACGTGGCTTTTCATTTAATGTGTATTCAATAAAGTTTATTATTAAAATTAAACTAATAAGTCTTCCTTCAGTGTTAACTACAACAGTTTTAATGTTCATTAAAATAATGATTATGGTCTAAAAGGTGAAGAGCGTATGTAGAAGTGTCTGTGTTTCTATTGTTGACAGCCTTTTTGTGTTCTGCTATTCGTTTGTCAAAGTTTCTGCCAGTTTGACCGATGTAAGTTTTTGGACAATCACCACATATGTCAATTTATATGCACCACTCTGTACTTGCTTTCTCTGTTGGCTTTTATTGTTCCTAATGTATTTGGGGAGTTGTTGTTAGTTCTGAAACCTGTTGGTATTCGTTTCCTTCTTATGTATTTGGCTATTTTTGTTAATACATTGCCTATGTGATAAATAAAATGGTACTGGGTTATTTCTGTGCTAGTAGAAAGATCAATTTTAGGGCTTCCTTATGCAGTTTTTTTATTTAAAATTTTGTTAATTGTTCGTTGTACCCGTTCTTTACTGCTATTCGTGTAATGGCGACCAAGACCAATTCTATATCTCAGTTATTTTTTTACATGGGAATTTCTATCAGTCTATATATCGTGCTATGGTAGGCTGCTAATTTATGTTGTGTAGGATGGGATAAAAAATTGTGTATGGTTGTGTCAGTATATGAAATACGGGCCACTCATGTTTTGTTGTAGTCTGGTAATTTTTAAATCTAGAAAATTCATGGACTGATCCTGTTTTGCTTATATTGTAAAGTCAATATTACTATGGAGTGAATTAATGTATGATAAATTGGTCAAGTTACCTGTTAGTTCCTGTAAAATTTATACTAGTATATTATGTTCTACATATATTATCTCCACCAATACAAGAACTGTGTGGATACCGAATGTCTTGAGATTGTTGTTTCTAAATGGTCCATAAAATCTGATAATAATTGCCCATGTAAAGTCCTGCACTGTTGTTTATGTATATTTGATTATTAAATTCAAAGTAGTACTGATTTATGCAAATGTCAAGAAGGTGTAAAATTTCAGATGAAATGATTTTTAATATTATGGTCCAGAAGCTTTTTAACTAGAACAAAATTTCTGCAGGAGAAAAGGGCTGTAGTAATATTAGTTTTTAATAAAGTCTATAGCGGGATAAGATGGTCAAAATTGCACCAGGCTAGATTTAGTTTTGGGTTTAGCCATTCGAAAATATATAATTGAAAACTAACTCAGCCAAATTTTCAAGTCCCTAGGTGCTCAGGGGGGTCCGCTATGGAAAAAAACATGTTTTTTTGAAAACATTTTTTTCCAAACGCTGTATTGCTGCAAAAAATCTGAAAAAAATAATTAGTGCGTATCTTGACAACACAAACCTGCCTGATTTTCTTCAGATATTTAGCTTCAAAATTGAGCGCAGGAAAATTTTTTGAAATTTTCAAAAAAATTTTAGGTTATGTTGTAAATTTTTCGCCAACTTTAAAATATTGTTATTTTGTGTATTTTTTTCATTCTTTCGAATGGCATAGGCGCCATTATCATTTTCGACGTGAAAAATACCTAAAAATAAAAAAAACTGTTTTTTTTTGTCATTTTAAATTTTGTTCATTCAAAATACAGCTAAATTAATCATCATTTACATATTTATATTATGTATTGTTACATTTACAATCAAAATCAGCGATAAGAACTTATTTTTTTCCTACAACATGCTCAAAAACCCCGTTTTTCGGCGTTTTTACTAAACAGTCTCAGAAATCAGTAAAAAAAATAATTCTTTTAACGTTTAAAAATATAAAATTTTGTTGTTCTCGATAGAATGTGATACAATTAATACTTAAATAAATTATATTTTGGTTTTGCATGATTGTTTGAATTTCATATATAATAATATCGTCCCATTAAGGGTACCCTGCCATAGGCTTATAAAAAAAATTAATAAATTAATTTTTGTAACGTTTTAACGTTTAAAAAATAAAAATTTTGTAGTATTCGATAGAAAATGTTGCCCCTTTATAAAAATGCTTGTTGCGGTTGTGATTTTCAAAGCGCGCTAAGGTTAAAAAACGGTCGGCACTTTGGTGCCGTACCCAAGGAAGCGCTTCTAGCCACGTTTGTGGAAAAAAACTCAGGATAAACCAGTCCTCAAGTACCCGCCGTCAAAGCCACTAACTACTTACGTAATAAAAATATTTTTAAAATAATAAAATAAGAAAATCTACGGTTTCGTTTTGATTAAAAAATAATAAAAAAAAGAAAATAAATAAAAAAAATATTTTTATTAAACATTAATGAGGAATTATTATTTAAATAAATAATTAATAAATTATTTGAATTACTTAATTAGTCCAAGTAATGAAGCTTAAAATAGGACAAAACTTCGCAATTTTTACAGAATGGATCGATTTGCTTGAAAAATTGAGAATAAGTAGTGGATAGTCCAAGGATCAAAATCTATATCATGCTGAAAGGCGCTTTTACCATGGGGTGGTTTCCACCCCATCTCAGGGGTGGAAATTTTTTATTATATTTTAATCACAAAAGTTGGTAAAAACGTTCATTCTTAGCAAAAAACGTTCTATACATTTTTTTAATAAAATTGATAGTTTTCGATTTATTCGCTATCGAAAGTGTTGGTTTTATATCCAAAAAATCAATGTTTTTAATAAGTTTTCTGCTAATAACTCCAAAAGTTTTCGTTTTATCAAAACAACTTTACTTAACAAAAATGTACCTTTTGAAAAAATAGACAAAAACGTGTTTTTAGATTTTCTTTAAGACCAATAGTAATCGAGCTATACTTTATTATACGTTGGCTCTTCTTCGTCAAATGCTAAATATTGTAGTTTCAAAGTCAAAAGACGAGAAAACTATGCATTTTTCGAGTACAACTTGTTCAAACTAATTTAAAATATTAAAAATATCTATCTCCAGAAATAAAAAAAGTCTCTAGCTCAAAAATTAAGTAACTTATAATGAAAAGAATGTCAGTCCCTATTTTTTTCGGCGAAAAAGTGATTGGAACCAACCCTCTAATCACCACCCTAATTAAAATTAGTCAATGACCTTATTTGGACTTTTTTATGTATGTATTATTAATAGGTTCTAGAAGTTTGACCGGCTTAGCATGAACAGTTTTTAAAAAAATGGAGTTAAAAGCAAATAACGAATTTTTGAAGTTTGGAAAAAATTGCTTTTTCTTCAGAATAGCAAGATTAGCATCAGAGATACGAAAAAATGTCCAAATATGAAATTGTAGCCGATTTAATTTCCAAAAACCTGGTTTGTAAAAATTTTTTCTAGGGCAAAAATTGAGTGAGCTATCGACAATTAAAACTTGTAATGACATGCAAAAACCACCTTTACCAACCCTTTCAAAGTCACCTCCTTTTGCGACTGAGGATTTTAACAATAATTAATATTAATTGCCTTATAGACCTTATAAAAACCTACAAAATTCTTTGTTACCAAACTTCTAGGATTAAAATTAAAAATGTTAAGGTTAAAAAATCAATATATTTTTTTGAAAAAAAAAAGGAGAAATCCAATTGGAAGCATAATAATGTAAGTTAGCGGTGTTTTTAGTCATTGGCCTTATTCATTCTTATTTATTTATGTATTATTAATAGGTTCTAGATGTTTAACTGGCTTATAATGAATAGTTTTTAAAAACAGGCGTTAAAAGCGATTAACGAATTTTTGCAGCTTGGTAAAAAATGCCATTTTCTTCAGAATATAAAGATTAGCATCAGAGATACGAAAAAATGTTTCAATATAAAATTGTAGGTTATTCAATTCTCAAGAACTTGGTTCAAAAATTTTTTTCTACGGCAGAAATTGAGTGAATCATATATAAGTATACCTATCAAAACATTGATTTTTTCGATATAAAACTAACATTTTCGACGGCAAATAAATCGAAAACTGTTAATTTTATCAAAAAAATTTATGGAACATTTTTTGCTTAGAATGAATGTTTTTATCAACTTTTGCGGTCAAAATATAATAAAAAATTTCCACCCCCGTGATGGGGTGACAACCACCCCCATGGTAAAAGCGCCTGTCGCCATCATATAGATTTTGATCCTTGGTCTATTTACTACTTATTTTCAAATTTTCAAGCAAATCTATCCATTCTGTAAACATTGCGAGGTGAAAAGCTTCGGTTCCTGGCCTATAATCGATTAAATAGTGCAACCTAAAGAGTGCAGAGTGTTTAAAGGGATTAATAAATTAATATTTAAAAAGTTACTACACAATAATGAAATTACAAAATTCAAATTAATATAGAGCATGGTGCAAAGAAAGGAATAAATTCGTTATTTCGTAAACTGGCGACTTTCGGAAAAATCCCGAAACGGGTCGAGTGTGATACAAGTGACGTCATCCATCTGGGCGTGAAAACGTAATCGATGATTTTTTTAGATGAGAATATGGATCGTGTGGCAACTCATTTGAAAGGATATTCAGTTCTCTATTCATTAATATAAACACTAACACAATTATTTATACAGGGTGACCAAAAACAATTGAATTAAATTAATTGACATAAGAAGAAGAATTTAAGTAATGTACTTACTTCAAAATATATTTTACTGCTGTTAGAAAACAGAAGAAATGTTTGAGATATAAACATTGCTTTTCACTTAAATTCAATGTTCAAGCCATTTTCTGCCAGCCACCTGCCTTTTGGAAGTTTGAACATTTTATTTAAGCGAAAAGCAATGTTTATTTTTCGATTAAACATGTTTTCCCCTTTTCTGAAAGTAAAATAAATTTTGAATTAAATAAATTACATGCATTATTTTTTTTGTAAATTAATTTATTTAAAAAAAAATTTGGTCACTCTGTATAAATAATAAGGGTCATGTTTCCATTGTTTACAATCTGGTGGGATGTAGAGTAATATTTTTGATGTTATTTTATGTGCTATTAGATTGAAACTTGGTCCTTTCTAATAATGGTAATGTTTATACTACCGAATAGAGAATTGAATCACCTTTCGAATAACCAAATTATAGTAAAGTCCCAGTGATTGGCTGTGTACCATAGTTAAAAACTTACACAGAAATAAAAAACTTCGGTTTGTATAATGGTATAAAATTCTATTAAAAAACTTTTAAAAAAGTTATACAAATAGATTATAGAAAAACATCAGGAACATTTTCTATCTAGTCAGATCATCTTCAGTGACATTCTGTTTAGTAACTGAAACTAGCCCGCTAGCCCACTTCAAACAAGCATTTTTATAAAAGGGCACCATTTTCTATCGAATACTACGAAAATTTTATTTTTTAAACGTTAAAACGTTAAAAAAATAATTTATTGATTTTTTTATAAGCCTATGGCAGGATACCCTTAATGGGACGATATTATTATATATGAAATTCAAACAATCGTGCCAAACAAAAAAATAGTTTATCTAAGTATTAATTGTATTACATTCTATCGAGAACAATAAAATTTTAAAACGTTAAAAGAATTATTTTTTCAACTGATTTCTGAAGCCATTTAGTAAAAACGCCGAAAAACGAGGTTTTTGAGCATGCTGTAGGAAAAAAATAAGTTCTAATAGCTGATTTTGATTGTATATGTAACAATACATATAAAAATGTAAATGATGATTAATTTAGCTGTATGTTCTTGAGTTTATGAGTCAAAAACTATAAAAAATGCAAAAAAAAACAGTTTTTTCGATTTTTAGGTATTTTCCACGTCGAAAATGATAATGATGCCTATGCCATTCGACAGAATGGAAAAAAATACACAAAATAACATTATTTTAAAGTTGGTAACATAAACTAAAATTTTTTTGAAAATTTTAAAAAATTTTCCTGCGCTCAATTTTGAAGCTGAAAATCTAAAAAAAATTAGACAACTTTATGTTTTTAAGATGCGTATTCATCAATTTTTTTAGAATTTTTGCGGCAATGCAGCGTCTGGAAAAAAATGTTTTCAAAAAAACATTTTTTTTCCATAGCGGACCCCCCGGAGCACCTAGGGACTTGAAAATTTGGCTGAGTGAGTTTTCAATTATATATTTTCGAATGGCTAAACCCAAAACTGAATCGAGCCTGGTGCAATTTTGACCACCTTATCCCGCTATAGCCTTTGGTACTCAAATTTGTTTACAGAAATAGCTTGAAAATAAATCAAATAATAATATTTGAGTTATCCTCCCTCTCAAAAAGGTCCGGAACATTATTTAAATAATCAAAATGTCAAAAAATTAAGGAAAAATTCGATTTTTTTCTTAGTTTTTTTGATTATAACTTTAAAAGTATTTATTTTCGAGAAAAGTTGCAATGACATAAAAGTTGCATAATTATATTTCCTATAAAATAGAATTGGTTAAAAATTTAGAAAATAGTCACCCTTGTTGCAAAATAGCATTAATTGCGAAAAAACCATACAAAAACAAATATTCGCATTTTACGTTTTTCAACCATTTATGCTACCCTTAGGACCTTCATATTTCATCCAGAAAAACTTTATGATACATTAAAACAATTCTGTAAATTTCATTCAGATCGGTTTAACAGATTTTGCAAAATATATTTTGCAATCCAGCTTTCACAATAAAAATTTATTTTTTCAAAATGTTACAGGACTGAAAATAAAGCAGATAGCAAGTTGATTTTTTTTTCTTATAGAAGTGTACTGTATCTTTCATTTGCAATTTTGCAAAATTAAAATCGATTAACACCACGGCGACAGGAATTTTTTTAAATAAACATTAATTATTGGTGCTACGCGCAGGACAGCAGATAGTTTGCTCTGGTTGGGCATCACAATGAACTTTGATAATAATTGATACATTTTAGTTTTTATTACACTTCGATATAAATAAATAAATTTGTTTATAGCAAAATAAAAACACATACTTCATCCTTTGAAATAACACTTTTATTAGCAAAAACTTTCTTTGTTCATATATTTTAACTTAGAGAATAAAAGTATATTATTTTTAAAAATATGCAATTGTTTAAACAATATTTCACAAACAATAATAAAATTAGTTTGATTTTTATGGAATTAAAATATTAAAATACAACAAAATATAGAGTAAGCAAATAATATATTAGATAAAGATTGGAAGAAATTTTGGTGGAAATCAACTTGTGTGAATCGAACACCGCTGTTCTGCGCGTAGCACCAAAAATTAATGTTTATTTAAAAAATTTCTTGACGCCGTGGTAATTAATCGATTTTAATTTTGCAAATTGCAAATGAAAGGAACAGTACATTTCTATAAACAAAAAAAAAAATTCAACTTGCTATCTGCTTTAATTTCAGTCCTGTAACATTTTGAAAAAATTAATTTTTTTGCGAAAGCTGGATTTCAAAATTTATTTTGCAAAAACTATTGAATTGATCTTAATGAAATTTACAATATTATTTCAATGTATCATAAAGTTTTCCTAGGTAAAATATGAAGGTCCTAAGTGTAGCATAAATGGTTGAAAAACGTAAAATATGAATACTTGTTTTTGTATGTTTTTTTCGCAATTATTGCTATTTTGCAACAAGGGTGACTATTTTTTAAATTTTTAACCGATTCCATATTGTAGTAAATTTAATTACACAACTTTTATGTCAGTACAACTTTTCTCGTAAATGAATACTTTTAAAGCTATAATCAAAACACTAAGAAAAAAATCGAATTTTTCCTTAATTTTTTGACATTTTGATTATTTAAACAATGTTCCGGACCTTTTTGAGAGGGAGGGATAACTCAAATATCATTATTTGATTTATTTTCAAGCAATTTTGGAAAAAAAAATTGAGTCACCTCTCAACGTCCATCTTAAGACAGATGCGCCCTAGATTATAATGTTTCATGGTTAGATTTAATTATTAAGTTGTTGAATTCTACTACATTACTGACAAACAAATCTTCTATGTTTGTTGTTCACAAAGTAACCAAAAGCGCTCAAGTGTTTTAGATTACATACTTTCCTTTAAAATTATGTTTAAAAAAATAATTTTGCTTAGGTTGTAAATTCTTTGTATAACAGTGACTAATAATTCAAAAGAAGAAAGTCTTATGCCATAACTATGATTTCGCCAATATCTCGTTATCGTTGGTAGAGACATATCATCAATTATTGCAATACTTAAACAACACCAAATATTTATGAAAAACTTGAAAAAATATCATCTCTTGAAAATATTATCATCACTGGAGATTTTAATTAGGAAAAATACTTACTCTTTGTTTAAAAAATCGTTGTTGTAATTTGCAAGCTTGTAAAGCTCATTGCAGAATCTACTATATTTAGAATTAACGAACAACCACCTACTTTAGACCTATTGCTTATTAACGACGAACAGCTAATTAAATCTCTCGAAATCTGCTTTTCCGTATGAAAACCAGATCATGCAGTGCAGCTATAATGGATAACATTCAGTTCAAACTTCAACCACACACTACAAATCATCAAAGCAATAATAATGTTTTAGCATACGCTGCAATCGAGTTTGCTAAAGTTAACATTATTCTCTCTCTTAATCGACTGGGATTTATTCTTTGCAGACTTAAACTACCTACTTCTCGTTAATTTGAGATTGCTGTACTTGTTACTGTCCACAATATAATTTTTACAAATACCGCCTACCGTGAAATTTATATAAACAACCTAAAGCCTTACACTGAAACTCAGAACAAAAATACTGATGGAGAAAATAATGGCTTGCATAAACATATAGGATGAAAAACAAGGATTTAGAAGTGGAAGATCATGTAACGATGTAGTTTTTTGGGATAAGGCAAATAGCGGAGAAATCGTTAGAATATAACAAGCCAGACTTTTTAGGCCTGCATCGCGCGTACAAAAAAACTATTAAAACATTTTCAGCTTGCTATTAAACAACTTTTTTTGTTACGCGGGATCCAGGACTATTTCCCGTTTCATAGACCTAGAGAAAGCGTTTGATAGAATACAATTAAAAGATGTTACACACCTACTATATGACAAAAATTTACCACTGGATATCATAAAACTGATAGAAAACATATGTATTATGTAAGAAATAAAATAGAAATGAAAGTCAATGAAATAATAACAGAACCCATAGAAGCAAACATTGGAATCAGGCAAGGAGATTCACTAAGCCCTCCACTTAACACAATGTTGGATGCAGTAATAAAAAAGTAAAGAAAAAAAAAGTACAAAATGGGCGATAGAGAGATAAAAATATTCTGTTACGCTGATGACACCGTGTTCGTAGCAAAGTGCGAAGACGACCTACAAAGATTACTGCACGAATTCAACATTAACGCAAAAGAAACGAATATTAAAATATCAGCCCAAAAAACAAAATCTTGGTAATATCCAAAGAATTAATCAGATGCAAATTGCTGTTAGACAATCAAATTAGACAACAAGTAATGACTTTCAAATAATTGGGAATTAATCTATCAGCCGACAACAATATCGAAGAAGAGGTAAAAGACCAAATAATTAAAGCCAGTAGAACGACCGGATGCCTAAACGACACAATTTGAAAAAACAAACACTTAAGACTGGAAACAAACGCCCGAATATAGAAATCAGTTATTAGGTCAGTTATGATTTACACGGCCGAAACAAGTCCAGATACAAGCAACTCACAAAGACATCTGGAGACTAATGAAATGAAGATCTTAAGAAGGATTGCTGGAAAAGGACTACAGGACAGGGTAAGTAGTGAGAAAATCACACACATATGTGGGTTAGACAACATAAATACCTGGGTAAAGAACAGAAAAGGAAAATGGAATCAACACATATAAGCACGATGTCTGAATCAAGGATAAAAAAAACAGCCAGTGACAAGTCGCCGTTAGCCAGAAGAAGTATATGACGTCCAATGAAAAGACGGGAATGACAATTTAAGGACACAATGAAAGCCACAGTTAAAGAAAAACAGGCAGTATTGCCTATTAGTGCCTATATAAAGAAAAACAAGAAGAGTAGAACCTTAAACCCTAAAATCGAGTAGCAACAAACAAATTAATCAAAAACGACATCTTTAGCGTCATTTTATTCACTCCGAGTTTTCAAAATCACGGTAGATTCTCAAATATAACCTACACATATTATCTTTAAAAAATTTAAGATAAACATTTTGAGTGCTTTAATTGTTTTAAAGTGGCAAGTGGCAATTTGGAGTATTAAAAAATTTTACACATTTATACAGCCGTACTTGACATCTAAATGTTCCACTCCTCTCCTTTAATAACTCAACCAGACTTTATGTTCATCTAATAAGGTTTTTTTGAAGCTTTCTCAGTATTTTAAAAAGCTTTTACTATAGTACGGGATCCGAATATAGGTCGATCTGTACCCATCTGCTTGCCGACGAAACATTTTTTTTTTATTAAATTTCATACATAGACAAATATTTCTAGCATTAGTTGCCTATCAAAATCGTGTCATAGCTTTCCTTAAGAGGGGGACGTAGGGGTTGAAATCAATATTCAAAGCATATGTTTTTTGAAAGTATGGTAGAATTATTTTATTTTTAAATTAAATAGGCATATTCACTACAATTCGTAGAATATTCAAGAAAAAATTTAAGGAAAAATTTATTAATAAGATTTTATTATCTTATGAGTTTCTCGAGCTAGAGCTGTCGAGTTTTTTAGTTTTATCAAATTTTGACTGTTTTCTATCAGTCAAAAGTCAAAACAATAAATTTTTTGCAAAAAAGGTGAATATCAACATATTTACTATTGTTAAACAAAAAATAAACATAAAACAGAAAATATCTCGACAGTGTTACCTCAAGGAATGTCTAAACAAAGTATATACAAAATTCGTGGTGAGTTGAGCAAGTAGTTTTTAAGTTACAATATCTAGAGGCGTTGAAAGAAACAGTTTTCAGAAAAACGAGTTTAAAGTATTGTCAACTTTTATTTTAAATTTTTTTTGTCTTTCAAATCGTAAAGTGATGTACACCGGAATATGTTTTTGAATCGCGGGGTAATTTACAAAAGAAAATGAGAACAGTTGTTGACCGTTTCTCACTACGCTCAAGCTCGCTGGCGCGAAGATAAAGCAAGTCGACGGTATGGAGGTAGGGATATAGTGTTGAATATCCCTATTTTCGACTCGCTTTGCAGCGGGTTCGCGTCAGCATGCTTAAACTTATTAATCAACGGTCAACAGATGTTCTCATTTTCTTTTATAAATTACTCCGCGATTGAAAAAATATTTCTGTGTACATCATTTTACGATTTGACAGAAGAAAAAAGAAATTGAAAATAAAAGTTTACAATACTTTACACGCTTTTCCCTCAAAACTGCTTGTTTCAAAGGCTTAAGACATTGTAACTCACAAACTACTTTACCGACCCATCTGGAATTTTGTATATATTATTTTCTTTAGACATTCCTTGAGGTAACGCTGTCAAGATCTTTTTTGTTTTATGCTTACTTTCTGTTTATCAATAATAAATATGAAATGAGTGAAAAAGGATTGTTTTCATTTTAATAATAAATATGTTGATTTTCACCCTTTTTTGCAAAAAAAATCGTTGTTTTGACTTCTGAGTGATATCAAAAAGTCAATAGTCGATAAAACTAGAAAAACTCGGCAGCGTTACTTCGAAAAATTTATGAGCTAATAAAATCTGTTTGAATTTTTTGTTTACCATGATCCAATGATGAGTTCTGATGTCCACCGCAAAATTCATTATATTTTAAGGTGTCTTCAAAAATTTGCCACAGTTCAATATTTTTCCTTAAATTTTTCTTGAATAATCTATGAATTATACTGAACATGCCTATTTAATTTAAAAATAAAATTAATCTATTATACTTAAAAAAAATGTGCTTGAAATATTGATTTCAACCACTACGCCCTCCCTCTTAAGGAAAGCTATGCCACGATTTTGATAGGCAACCCATGCTAGAAATATTTGTCTATAGATGAAAAAAAAAATGTTAAGTCCGGCAATCAGATGGGTACAGATCGACTTACACTAACCGGCACGAAAAACGGGCACCCAAAAAATGGGTCATATTTGATGTCTCGTATCTCCTAAATCTGTTGTCCGATTTAAGTAATTTTTTTATTGTTATTGCCTTATTCTTTAAAAATATCGCTGTAATAATATCGTTGCTATATAAGTAAATTTTCATTGTATACCGGGTGTACCAATCAAACTGGGATTTTTTCTCAATTTTCAAAACACCCTGTGGAATATTCTAGCCTTTATAAAAGATTGAAATTAAAACCAAACTATAGCCCCAGGTTTTCTTAACATTGTACTTTTATATTTATTTGCCTATGTTGGATTTTAAAAAAATGTTAGTGGTATTGGTAAAATCTTTATGTTCATAAAGGGGTATGTAAAATCGTCAATACAGGGTGTTTCTAAATAAGTGCGACAAACTTTAAGGGGTAATTCTGCATTAAAAAATAATGACCGTTTGCTTGATAAATCTATGTCCGCCAATGCTTCGTTTCCGAGATACGGGATGTTGAATTTTTTATTACAAACTAACGATTTATTTATTGCTCTAAAACCGGTTGAGATATGGAACTGAAATTTGGCAAGTTTTAATACGTAGTTATTGTACATTTTCTAACATACATTTAAAAATTTTATATGCACTATTGGCGTGCAGACGGGTCATATTACCCCGTGCTATTACCCGCATGCACGCCAATGGTGAACATTAAATTTTAGTGGTATGTCAAAAAAAGCGCAATCACTACCTCTTAAAACCTACCAAATTTCATTTGCGTATCTCAACCGGTTTTAGAGCAATAAATAAATCGTCAATTTGTAAGAAAAAATTAAACGAAGTATTTGCGGACATAGGTTTATCACGCAAACGGTCATTATATTTTTATGCAGAATTGCCCCGTAAAGTTTGTCGCACTTATTTAGAAACACCTTGTATTGATAAAGAACATGGCTAGTTGTTAAAGTCCCTAACTTTTTTATTATCCAACATAAGCGAATAAATAAAAAATAAAGAACGTTAAGAAAACCTGGGGCTATAGTTGGGTTTTGATTTAAATATTTTATAAAGGCTAGAATATTCCACAGGGTGTTGTGAAAAATGAGAAAAAAAAACCAGTTTGATTGGTACACCGGGTATACAATGAAAATTTACCTGTCTAACAACAATATTATTATAGCGATATTGCTAAAGAATAGGGCTATTATAAAAATTACTTAAATCAGACATTAGGTTTAGGAGATACGAGACATCAAAAAGGACTCATTTTTTGGGGTGCCCGTTTTTCGTGCCTGTAAGTGTATGTATATTCGGATCTTCAACTACTAGAGAATCCGATGATGTCAATTTACCTCTAATAAGTGCAAACGTTTAAATTTTTGGGCAATTACGAGTGATTGAAACGCAAGCAGTTAGTTGTTGTGATTAAACGAACAAAAATATATAAACTTAAAAAATAAATATAGATTTTAATAACTCTATTCATAATTATGCTCATTCACAAAGAAAATAGGTGAATTTAATAAATCCAATTTAAGAACCTGGAAAAATACCGATAATTTTAAACTCTCCACAAGCTAACGAGTTGTTTTTCTAATATTCAATAATTTTCAAGAGAATGTTCTTATTGTCGTATGTTTCTCGTAACTGAACAGTTTGAGTTATTTGAAGAATATTTGTCTCCATTATGTAAAAGGACAGCTTTCAAACTAGCTTTTGATGAATCTATAACGAGTCTTCCTTCAGCAGGTTTATCATAGACATATTAAGCGTAGACAAGGCATACTCACCAATAAAGCGTAACACGGAAACAGTCGATCGGTGGTCTATCTATCTGTTTTCACCAAGCGATCCCGCGCATGTGACAGACAAAGATCTCAATCCTTAATATTGGCGTTACACCTCGATGCACAGAGCGGCCTATACCTTGTCTGATCTACGAGTTATTATATCTATGAGGCTTATAGTGAATTGGAAAAAAAATCCATCACTGATTAAATGTTATTACAGAAAACCAATTTACAAAATTACTTCCTATCTCTGCTAATGTTAGTGCCCTTACCTCCAAACTTTGGGAGGGGTTTAACACTATATTTGATAGGACATAGTCTATCATAGATTTTTGTCGTCTGGTGTCTTATTGTCTTCCACTAGTCGTTGATGGAACTAAAATTATAAATAAAAATATACAAAACATTCAGTGCTTTATTATGCAATAATATTTTCTCCACATATTTCTAGTTAATAATTATATTTACACATGTTCTTGAAATATATTGTACAATACCCAGTTTAATATAAAAACGTTGCATCCCTTAAAAAAATTCTCTTGACATAAATTTGTATTCGTCATTATTTTTGAACGGTAAGATCGATGTGTCTCTTATTTTGGTCAATTGTTACACTATTACCACCGAATCAACTGAATTCAAATTAGAAAAAAATCAGGTCTGGCTTAAAAAAATTAGTTCGTTTTGGTCTTAGCAAAAAAGTTCACCCTGTATACGGTTTTTAAAAACTCTAATAAGAATTTTACAAAATAGACAAATAGGCAATTAAAATGGCAAATTTATTTTTTCCCCATACATTTACTTAATTTTTTTTATAAAAAAAATCAAATTTGACTATGAATTAAAAGTTTGGAGAAAAGAACCATATATTAAAAAAAAATAAATTTTTGAACCAATATTGAACAAATATTTAGTTTATAAGTTACCGCCCAATCAACTGATTTACTCAAACTAAGAAAAATCTGGTCCGGCTTTAAATAATTAGTTCGTTTAAAAATTTTACCCTCTATACGGTTTTCGAAAACTCTAATATGAATTTTACAAATTAGACAAATAGGTAATTAAAATGGCATATTTATTTTCCCCACACGATTACTTACTTTTTTATAAAAAAAAAATCAAATTTGACTATGAATTATAAGTTTGGTGAAGTGAACCATAGATTTAAACAAAATAACTTTTATTACAAAAATTTTTTTTTAACAAATATTTAATTTATAAGTAATAATACTACCACTGCTCGTGCTATAGGTTTAGATAATACAATCTTTTTAGCCGATTTCAAGAATTTTAAAAGGAACAGCTTGTTTTGAGTAATACTAAAACATCATCCTGTATAATATTTGTTTGTCAAAAAGAGGATAAACAAATAAACCTATATTACTACCTTCTCACCATGTATTAATACTATGTGCCTATTTGTATAAAAATAATGATTTGACATTTTCGTTGTTTGAGTACATAATTTGACTTTTCGTTCGCCATCGTTATTATTTATTTGTGTTTCTTACACTGTTTGTACTTTTTTGCATTATCATATTTTACAAAATAGTTTGCCGAATCTACTTGCCAATGTAGCCGCCCGAGGTATGTACTTTATGCACGATGGGGCATCACCACATTTCTCAGTTACAGTTCGTCAACATCTTCATGTAACTCATGGAAATAGGTGGATAACACGCGGAGGACCTCATGCATAACCACCTACATAGATCACCTGATTTTAATCCTGTCGACTATTCCCTATGGGGTCGATTAAATGAAATGGTTTATTGATAAAATATCAATACGCGACAATATCAAGTAATTGATAAAATTATTGATTCTTGTAACATTATTAGAAATGATCCCTTAACTCTCAGGAGGTCTATTAGACAGTTGATGGTCCGACAAAAATGGATTTCATTTCGATAATCTTCTATAAATCTCAAAAAAAATTGTTTCATTGTTTTATTTGTTTCTTAAGTTCTTTAATGTATTTGTGTATATAATTGTTGTACACACATACATATTGTTAAATTTACTTAAACATGCAAATAAATGCGTTTATGTTCAATGTTCTACATAACATATATTTTCTTTTCGTTAGGTAATTTAAAAAATAAATTTACTGTATTTTGCCTTTTGAAATAAAACTCTGAGAATTTAACAAAACGACACTACCTATGAATAACTAAACAAATACTATACAGGGCGATGTTTTAGTATTATTCAAACTAACCTCTTCCTTTTGAAATTCTAGAAATTAGATAAAAGGGTTTTGTTATTTACAACGTATAGCACAAGTTGTGGAAGTATTAATACATAATATGTATAAATTAAATATTTGTTAAAAAAAATAGATTTTGCAAAAAAAATGTTATTTAAATCCATGGTTCACTTCATTAAACTTTAATAATTCTGTCAAATTTGATTTTTTTATAAAACATCAAGTAATCGTGTGGGGAAAAAATAAATATGCCTGTTTAATTGCCTATCTGTGTAGGTAATATGTAAAATTCTAATTAGAGTTTTCAAAAACTATATACAGGGTGAAATTTTTGTCTACGACCAAAACGAACTAATTTTTTAAATCCGCGCCTTATCTTTTTCTAGCTTGAATAAATCAGTTGATTGGGTGGTAACTTATAAATTAAATATTTGTTAAAAAAAAATAATTTTTGTGATAGAAGTTATTTTTTTTTAAATATATGGTTCACTTCACCAAACTTTTAATTCATAGTTAAATTTGATTTTTTTATAAAAAATTAAGTAATCGTGTGGGAAAAAAATAAATAAGCCATTTTAATGGCCTATTTGTCTAATTTGTAAAATTATTATTAGAATTTTCAAAAACAGTATACAGGGTGAAATTTTTTCTAAGACCAAAACGAACTAATTTTTAAAGCCGGACCTCATTATTTTTCTAGTTTGAACAAATCAGTTGATTGGGTGGTAATAGTGTAACAATTGACCAAAATAAGAGACACATCGATCTTACCTTCAAAAATTAAGACGAATACAAATTTCTGTAACAATTAAGAACTCGCCCTGTATATTATTAAACAATGGGAGCAGATGCTTTTTAATGGTCATTTGTTAATCCCCATAGGGGCCTCCATACGAGGTAGGAGTATGTACAGTTCCTTATGACTCACCCTGTATACAAAACGATGCATCGTGATCTGGAAAAACGAACCTCTAGAGAAATCGACGTCTATTGCAAGGACAAACAAACAGGGGTGTCAAGAAGATCAGACCATTGATTGGCAGCATATGGAGCTCCTAAAAACGTATTTAAAGATGGCAACACACCGATTAATCTGAAGAGGAAAGCCTTCGATCCAGTGTGTTCTGCCAGTAATTACCTACGAAATATAACCAGAGTTATGGGTGTGGAGAGAGATTGAAGATTGAAATATGGGTGGGCTGGCCACACGAAAAGGATAAACGATGAAAAGTAGACACACAAGTTAACTAAATGCCGACCGAGAACAGATAAACAAAACAGAGATCTATTATACTGCACAAGACCGTGTACTCTGGAGGCTAGCAGGGGAGGTCTCTATCCTGCAGTGGACTTAAAGTAAGCCGACGATGAAATTATACGAGTAGTATGGCTTAACCTTCTTATACACTTAATCTGTCTTCGTGTTCCTATCAACCTCACATGTTTGTCATGTCATGTTTATCAACGACGAATTTCGTGTAGAATATCTGCGTCTGGGACCGATGACATCCCCTATATATCTTTTTAAATAATCCCTTCAATACTACATCTCTCTTCACACTCCCCGATGCTTATAATCTTATCTAGCCCGAACTAGTAACGTGAATGTTTCAGGATGTAGACTCTGGAATGCGGTATGTCATACCGTTGCCTATTTTCCTTTGTATTCAATATGAATTTGTCTTAAATCACTGTATTTGTTTTTTATATCAACTATGGAGTGATTCTCTACATTTCAGTAGAATAAAATGCTCCAAATAAAATAAACTTTATTTTTTTAAATAAATTATGATTGCCTTCATAATATTATTTAAAAAAATGGGAGGTTCTTACAAAATACTTTGTTATAAACTGAATTTCAACATTAGCCTAATGAAATAAAAAAAAAATCAAAATGTAATTCCATACAGGTTGGAATAAATTTTATATAAAAATTAAGGTGAATACAAAAGATATTTTCAAAAAAGTATCCAAATCATATGAGGGGATCACTATTTAAATAATTACAAAGAGGTCATTTTTGCACAATATTTACTTTTTTAATTGCTGAGGTAATTTACATTTTAATAAAGGTCTTTAAGGTTTTTTTATACAAAGCTTAAGGGCAAATATTTCACCTAAGATTTAATAAATTAAATTTGGCCTCCTATTTATTTAAATAATTATACATAAAATTTAAAAATCAAATTTGCAAAAAAAAAAATTTTTTGCGATTTAAATAAGCACTATATTTTATTTAATAGAAGTTGCGTTATGTTACTAGTATTAAGGTGATACAGTAGCGATCAACAGGTAGCCAAAACGCGTTCCAAGATTGCGGCTGTAATTTTGAATATTTTTTCGAGATATTTGGCACACGTATTCGTAATATAATAAAGAATGGCGGTACAGAGCCCCATTTGAAAAATATATTAATATGTGGAAATTGCTCTGTAATTAAATACAATATTAAAAAAACGAGCCTGTACCGCCATTAAAAAGAACAAAAAAATACACTTTCTTCAAATAAACTTTTTTATCCGATGCCTAGATTTTGTGTCATTTTGGAACTACTTAAATTTTTTATTTCATTAGTAGTTCCAAAATGACACAAAATCTAGGCATCGGATAAAAAAGTTTATTTGAAGAAAGTGTATTTTTGTGTTCTTCTTAATGGCGGTACAGGCTCGTTTTTTTAATATTGTATTTAATTACAGAGTAATTTCCACATATTAGTATATTTTTCAAATTGGGCTCTGTTCCGCCATTCTTTATTATATTACGAATAAGTGTGCCAAATATCTCGAAAAAATATTCAAAATTACAGCCGCAATCTTGGAACGCGTTTTTGCTACCTGTTGATCGCTACTGTTTCCTCTTAAAAAAAAATTGGTTAAAAAATATTTAATATTTTATGAGATATTTAATTTGTTTATCAATTGTTACTATATTTTCAATTGCAAAAACGCGGTTGTTACCAAAAGAATATAAACCTGCTTAAAATCTCATTACTTTTATTTTTATGTATCATTTCGATAAATGTATTGATAAATTAAAATATCAATTTAACAGGGTGTTTTATTTAAAAATTTTAAAATTATTTTTGCTCAGTATTTTAAAACTATTCGACATATTCTTTTCATACTTGGTAGAAAGTGTAGATACTATACACCCTATGAAATTATGTTAAATACAGGTTTCCGGCTGTTACCAGAGGCGTACGACAGGCGGACAGGAGAAAGCAAATGGTTGACCCTTCCCAAATTCTACGCCACTGGTGAAATTGCCATTTTAGCACAGTTTTTAAATTCTACAATATTGCCCATGTAAATAAAATCCTCTATACTCGTATCGATAAAGTCATTAGTTTTCGACATATTTGAAGTTGAAACATGTAACGGCACAGTTATTTAGTTATTTTGAGTAATATACTGTGCCGAGTAATTTTTAGTTTCAAATATTTCCAAAACTAATGATGTTTTCGTTAAAAATGGATAATATACTCTTCAGTCTTAACGATAAAATCATTAGCTTTCGAGATATTTGAAACTAAAAATTAAGCGACACGAAACCTTAATCAAAATAAAATAACTGTGCCCTTACAATATGTTTAACTGCAAATATCTCGAAAACTAATGACTTTATCGTTAAGAGTGAAAAGTAAGTTATTTACATTGGGTGTATGGGAGAATCTAAAAATTGCGCTAAAATGGCAATTTCGTCAGTGACGTAGAATTTGGGAAGGGTCAACCATTTGCTTTCCCCTGTCCGCCTGTCGTACGCTTCTGGTAATAGCAGGAAACCTGTATTTAACACTATTTAATAGGGTATATAGTACCTACACTTTCTACCAAGTATGAAAAGGATATGTCGAATAGTTTTAAAATATTAAGCAAAAATATTTTTTAAATTTTTAAATAAAACTAACTCAATAAGGAATATTTTTTTGAAGTGATTTGGATTAAATCTTAATATCTTGAGGTCTAGAATCGACAACTCAGAGATTGGACATTCTTAATGAAACCTATAAAGAAAAAAAGAAGAAAAAACGACAAAAAAAATTGTTAATTAGTGAAAAATTCCCAGGAATCGGATTATCGGAACAGCATTTCAAAATGTTTAATCCCCTTGACGTTATTAAAAAAACAAATTATAAACAAATTAGAACAATTTTCAAATGCCATTTTAGAGGGGAGTTAAATTGAAATTTGAATTTATCAATATATTTGTCGAAAATATACATAAAAATAAAAGTAACGAGGTTTTACACGGTTTTATATTCTTTTGGTAACAACCGCGTTTTTGTAATTAAAAATATAGTAATATTTGATAACAAATAAAATATCTCATAAATTAATAAATAGTTTTTTCCGCAAATCGCCAGGAAATTTTGACATTCCTGTCAAAATTTCTTGAAGAAAAAGTCAGGACTTCCTTACTGTAAGGAAATGTCATTTCCTTACTGTAAGGAAATGATATTTCCGTACAGTTGTTAGTGTTCTACATAAATGATAGAAAATTATTAATAATCCATAAAACGTCTGTATGCGTTTTCGTACTTTTCTCTTGATTTCTTTGGCAATAATTCTAATGAAGCAGTATTCACTGCCTCAACCAGCTCTGGAGGAGTCCCAGGAATGGAAATTTCATCATCACTTATCATTTTACTTTCGAGAACACCAGCAATTAAATTTATAAGCGTCAAGTTTGACAATTCAACCTCAATACGTTTCCATAGTAACCCAAGTAATTTTATTAGGAATTTCAAAGCACCATTTATTTGGGAATAAAATTATCGCGTTTTTTTTTAAATCAATCAATATCTGTCGAATTTTAAACGATTTGCGGAAAAATAGTATGTTTACCTCGTAGGAAAAGCCACATTCCTGGACTCTGTGTTGCTAAGTCTCGGCTTGCGCCTCGACTTAGCAATCTTCACAGTCGTCCAGGAATGTTAAGCTTTTCCTACCCGGTAAACAATGTACTATTAACCATTTTTTTTTGCTTAATACTGGTAATATAGCGCAAATTATTGTATTAAATAAAATAATGTATAGTGCTTATTTAAAACGCAAAAATACTTTTTTGAAAATTTGATTTTTAAATTTTTATATAATTATTAAATAAATTGGGGGTTAAATTTAATTTAGTAAGTCGTAGGTGAAACATTTCTCCATCAAATTTGTAGAAAAAAACCCTAAAGGCCTTCATTAAAATGTAAATTACCTCAGCAGTTAAACAAGTAATTATTGTGCAAAAATGACCCATTTTTAATTATTTAAACAATGGTCCCCTTATACGACTTGGATACTTTTTTGGAAATATCTTTTGTACTTACCTAAACATTAATATAAAATTTGTTCCAACCTGTACGAATTTACATTTTGATTTACATGTAGTGTAATCTTATTTTACTTGACTAAATATATTTTAATACTGGTAACTAAAAAATAGTAAAAATAAAATTCCCAGATATTTAGGGCAATTCTATAATAATTTGAATTACCAATTGTGATGAATCCTTCATAACTCCTAAATATTTTCATCTGCTTTCTCTGACTGCTTTTGCCAGCTTCTTGGAAAAAATGATAAATAAAAGACTCACTTGGTTCCTTCAAAATTCAAAAGCATAATATTTTTTCCAACGCTTTCGAAGTTACCCATTGTAAATTAAATAACTAATTAATACGAACACAACTGAACACTAGTAGCTAATAAGGATTAAAGTTATAAATAGAATGTCCATTGATTCATTATGGAGAAATATTTTGTTTAGTATTTTCAGTTAAAATATTTACACATGTTATTAAAATACAAAGTACCATATACATTTGCCCGATTACACAATACTCAGTTTAATATAAAAACATTAAATCCATTGAAAAATTCCCCTTAGATGTGACTTTAAAAAATAATAAATATATGTAATCCCCTGCTATCCAATGTTAAATGTCACCAATCACGAAAGGTCGACAAATATAAAATCTATCCAGAAATGCTACACCTAGTAGTGACTATCGAGGCGGTACTTTTTTATATACAAAACGATGCATCGTGATCTGGAAAAACGAACCTCTAGAGAAATCGACGTCTATTGCAAGCGACACTATTTCTCCTGACTTTGAACTATTTGTGTGTGACACTTTAAATGCGAATAGAAAAATGGAAATATCAGAGTCAGCATTGAGTTCGATATTGTTGCATTCGCCGCTTTGGTATTTTTATAGCAAAAGAAACTGTGAGAATGGCAAAAAATGAACGCCTGAATATTTGTGTTTGGTCTATTTAAAATTTTAGATTTTTATAACTTTTTATTATGAAAATTATTATATCGAAATATTACAAAGATCGCATATTTGATATACACATATATGTCCAAAAGTTTGGAATATTGGAATATTTCGTCTTTTTATTGATTTTTTTATATAAACTTTTCTGAATAGTTAAACATCATTTTGTTTTAATTCTTAACAATACTAAATAAATCTCAAAACCAGATAAACGATATGCAAAAAAAATATTTATTCACTTGGAGTGAAAAACTTAGAAAGTACAACTTACATTTAAAAATAAATTAGTAAAGAAAAATAATTTTATACAGAAGTAAAAAGTAAAAAGTAAAAACTTCAAATTGTATTTTGGTATAAAATAGTTTATTTAAAACTTCTAAAAGTCATCCACATGGATTGCAAAACGTTTTCGTTCTGAACAGAACATCTTCAGTGCATTCCGCAAAGTAGTTGTAACTAGCACACCAATGAAGGTGGTAACTTCAAAATATATGGCTTACATTATACCTTATGATAAAATATTATGACTACAAGTCGATGTTACTAGATTAAAATATGTATGTGCCTAAAGAGCAACATGCTTCCCTGCTCGAAAAAACTAGGTACTTGCCATTTGAATTAGCACAGACCAACTCTGCTCTTTTTCGAGCAGGGAAGCATGTTGCTCTTTAGGCACATACATATTTTAATCTAGTAACATCGACTTGTAGTCATAATATTTTATCATAAGGTATAATGTAAGCCATATATTTTGAAGTTACCACCTTCATTGGTGTGCTAGTTACAACTACTTTGCGGAATGCACTGAAGATGTTCTGTTCAGAACGAAAACGTTTTGCAATCCATGTGGATGACTTTTAGAAGTTTTAAATAAACTATTTTATACCAAAATACAATTTGAAGTTTTTACTTCTGTATAGGTTTTTAAACTATGGTATACAGCCAACTATTGGGATTTTTCCATTGATTTTAAAAATAATTTTCAATAAAACTAATAATTAGTATTTCCTCCATTGGCCTGTATGTATGCCTGTAGGCGATTTGGCATGCTGCCCATTAACTGATCGAGCTGGGCTTGCGGAATTCTCTCCCATTCTTCACAAGCAGCATCTTTTAGTTCGCGAAGTGTAATAGGTGAATTGTTTCGCTTTTTGATGAGTGTATTGAGAATGTTCCAAGCATGTTCAATAACGTTCATATCGGGGTAATTCGAGGGCCACTGTAATGTAGATATTCCTTCTTCTTCCAGAAAATTTTGTACTGCTGATGTTCGATGAGGAGGTGCGTTGTCATGCATAAACACAAATTCATCACCTACTGCCCCTCGGAATAGACGTACGACAGGATTTAAAACTTCCTCGATGTACACAGCACCAGTGACACTTCTCTCCAGAACCAGCAGTTGCGTCCGTGTACCACTCATAATACCACCCCAAACCATAATACTGCCACCTTCAAACGGGACACGCGGTTGGGCTGTTTCTAGTCGGGCTTGTCGTCCTGGGGCCCTCCAAACCAGTGTTCTTCCCGAATCAGATATCAAGCCAATTTTTGACTCATCAGAGAACATCACGTTACAAGCCAATTTTTGACTCATCAGAGAACATCACGTTATTCCAGTTAGGACCATGTTGCACCATTTCTCTAGCCCATTGCAACCTTACTATTTTGTGTTGGTAGGTTAGTTTAGGAACATGTAAGGGCCTTCTACGATACAAATTTACCGCACTTAGTCGGCGTGTTATTGTTTGCCGTGAAATATTCAGTCCTTGCACCCTAGAAATTTCTCTGGATATACCACTTGTGGATTTCAGACGATTTCTTCGAGCTATCAATGTTATCTGCCGATCTTATGCTGTTGTTGTACATCGACTTCTACCACTTCTGGGACGATCCTTGACGTCATTTGTCTCTTGGATTTTTTTTTTCATTTTAAATACAGCACTTTGAGTAACATAAACAATATTCGCGATATCACTTTGACTTTGAATAAAGCCCTGTTGTAATAAAGCAATTACTCTAGATCTGTCAAATTGAGATATCACGTTTCTAGGCATTTTTAAACGGCTCAATTCAAATTTAATCACAGACTGAAATAATGTGTAAATACGCTACTGTGATCAAAATGGGAAAAATGATACAAAAACGATTCAAAATTTTTATCATTTTCATGTAAAAACGCTCTAAAATGAATATCAACAACAGTTTTGAAACCACCATAGGCGTAGATATATTATTTGTACGTATTCCAAACTTTTGGACATGTGTGTATATTTAAGTAATTAATAATAATTAGGTGGTAATTATTAATAATATCTTCCTATATTGTTAAAAATTGTAAAATTTTCTAATCTTCTTAAAGTCCTGTAGTTAAAAATTGTAAAATTCACTCATCTTCCTATAGTCTTGGCATCCGTATTGCTTAAAATTTTTTTAAAAGCCTCGGAAGTTGTTACCAGAGAAGGTTCCCACTGTTTTCAATCTGATGCGATGTAGAATGATATTTTAATATCGTTTTATGTATTAAAAACTTCTATGTATGTTTCTTAGCAGATCTAGCTACGGCATCCCAGCCTATTCGTTCGTTTCAATCCGAGACTGCACGCGTCGTAGTATCCTGGTTCAGTCGGAGAGAAGAGCATATGTGTCTACTGACGAGGGTCAAAAAAGTCACGAAACCGGTATAGACGCTTGCTGCACTCTCTGATTGGACTAGAATTACTAGAACATAATGCTGCTGCGTATTTTTAATATTTAACACCTTGATGGACAGAGACGCTGTGCAGCGTCTTTTTTTAAAATTGTGTTGTGGCAGAACGCTGTGAAGCGTCCTTAACAAAATCTAATATCGTGGCAGAACGCTGTACCGCGTTATAATTATAATATAAATACATGGTAACACGTAAGCCACTGTCATAGAATACCTATCTATACCTTCCAATCTGTTACCCGTCTGGTAAATTCCACCTCTCTATTTCACCCCACCCATTTAAAGTATCTAACCGGCTAAGTCACACGCGAAGCTGTACAGCGTCGCCAGTTATATTGAAGTATGCGGTGTGTGTTGTACTGTGCCGCAGATAGTAAAACACGTGGTTAGGTTAGGTTGAATACGAGTTTTACTCGAAAAATGTAAGTAAAAAATAAATTTATTTAGTGTGATATTTTTGTGCCTAATATTTTATGTTATTATAGTAGGATGTATAATTTAAAATATATTATTTTGCTTTCAGATGGCGGACCGTGACCCGTATAAGAGAGAACAGCAGCGGTTGATTCAGCTGTATGACGATATTACGTCGGATGAAGAGAACTCAGATGCTGCTTATGAGGGAGAGTTCAGCTCAGATGAAAACTATGTACCCAGTGAGTCGTCTGCCTCGCAGTCAGATGAAAGTGAAGACTCTGATTTAAACGAACTCCCCGAGCTCTCCAATGTAGAGACGTCTAATAATACTCTTCACAATCCCCAGCAATATAATCTGCCAGAGGAAAGTGAAGTAGAAGAGCCCGACGCATTGGACCAGGATTCCCAGAAAATTATTCAGAAATCTCAAGACAGTATACCCCTACAAGCACTGCAGAATCAAAATTCTGATTCTTCAGATGACATAGATACAGAATGGGAGTTTACAACTGCAGATATACCAGATTTCAACTTTGATGAATCCACTAATCGTCTGAAAATTAATTTAAATGCAGAAGATAGTCCAAAAGATGTTTTTGAATACCTATTTACCGATGACATAATGAGCTATTTGGTGGAATGTACCAACAATTATGGAGAAGATTTAACAAGATCTAATAGACCCAAAACAAGGAATGCTCGAGATAATAGTTTTAGACCTGTGACTATCGACGAAATGAAGAAATTTTTGGCACTGTGTTTATTGCAGGGTCAAATTACAACTTCAAACATGCGCAGGTTGTTTTCATATGGAGATGTATTGTACTTTCATCCAATTTTTAGTTACATTATGTCAGGAAGAAGGTTTGAAAAAATATTGAGAACTTTAAATTGCTCTTCGAGAACCGCAAAACATAAAGAAAAGATTCAAGCATTCTTAGACATGCTTATAGCCAAATTCCACAATGCTTATGGACCGTCTAAAGAGTTGTCTTTAGATGAATCCCTCTTACATTTTCGTGGCAGGCTTGGATTTAGAGTTTACCTCAAAAATAAAAAGGCACGTTACGGCATTAAGTTTTATGAACTGACAACCTCCGATGGGTATCTTTTAAATACTGAAATGTATAGTGGGGATATTCAAAACGCTTCCGATGTGGGAACTACAAAAGTAGAAGCTATAGTTATGAGGTTGATGAAGCCTTACCTCATGAAAGGACACGAACTGTTTATGGACAACTTTTATAATAGTTCTATATTATCTGAAAAGTTATTAAGCTTAAAAACTCATACTAATGGAACTCTCCGGTCAAATCGCAGGAATAACCCCAAGGAACTTATAAAGAAAAAACTCAAGAAGGGTGAACATTTCTGGATGCGTAAAAAGAATGTCTACGTTTCCAAATGGCGTGATAAGCGCGATGTTCTTGTTATCACCACAAGAAATCACCCACGATTGATACAAGTGAAAAACAGATATGGCCATGAGAAAATAAAACCTGAAGAAGTTGATGTTTATAATCGTCATATGTCAGGCATCGACAGGTGTGATCAGATGACCTCAACTTATTCAACGCCAAGGAAAACGATACGTTGGTATAAGAAGGTAATTTTCCATTTATTAGATGTAACTGTATGGAACTCTTTCTACTTATACCGAAAATATTGTAAAAATAATTCCAAGACGTACAGATATTTAGAGTTCCGTGACAGTCTCATTAAATCCTATTTGAAGTTACCACCAGGTTTAGAAGCAAAGAATTTAGTTCGTCGAGAAAAACATGATAACAGGTTACCGGAAAATTCAAACTACGAGCCTGAATGTTTCACAAATGAAACAAACTTAGCAAATCATTGGCCTGAAAGAAATCCAGGCATTCCAAGTGCAAAATCGAATAAGAAAAAAGTGTTTTTGAAGTGTAGACTGTGTGCCAAAAAAGGTCAACGGAAAGAATCAGGATATAGATGTAAAGGATGTCCCCAGAAGCCTCCGTTATGTCCAGACTGTTTTGAAGAGTGGCACGAAATAACAAAAAATCAAGAATAATTTTTTAGATATCTTTGTATAAGTTAGCTTTATGCGTAAACTATGTTGATATAAATTAATATTTTTGACTTCTGAATACGTTTTAAGAATCATTATGTCTTTTTGGTTTCTTTAAATAAATATTGCTTTATTTAAATACGTTTTCTTAATGAAAAATATTTCGCTGATAGACGTCGAGTCACTGCATGTATTAGGTTGAAAACGACAATAGGCACAACGCTGTATGACGTCGAACGCATATCAGCGTTCCGCCAAGATAGACTTAATACTAGTCTTATATTGTGGCAGAACGCTGATAAGCGTTAAAACTTAAACAATATTTTCTGTAAAATTTTAATACTTGGAGTAAAATTTCAGGTCGCCCTAGTTATATTTCATCCTTTTGAATAATAATATCGACAAAAAGGGCACTGTACAAATTGACCATTTTTGAAAAACTTAGGTGTCCGTCAAGGTGTTAATTAATTATTTTATTCCAATTTCGGTTGATTGTATTGATTTCCTGCCTACCCACAACTAAATACCTATCCTGTTTGATTTCTCAATTCTCTTCTGTCTTTATCTTTTACCCATTTATTTAAACAAAATAGCTAATTTTGTGATGTGTATGCCACGCTCCAAGCGAAAAAATATATTTGTCAGTTGTCAACTTTTAGCTACGGTTATGTCTTTTTTCTATTTAAGTTAATGATTCTGTGCAAAATTTATTTTATTTCGTTACAACTTCTTGAGGAGAGTAGTATTTTATTTTGAACTTCTAGTTGATAATTTTGCATACCTTTTTTTTTATTATTTCATTCATACATATTCTGACCAATAGAAACCTACAAGAACGAAAATTATAGCGGCTATTTTTTAATGATTTTAACTTCCCATCGTCTAGTAAGAATTTTCATCACGTGTTTAATTCTATCCAATCAGATTATTATTATAGCGGGAATATTCTACTGTACATTATTACAGTGGAAATAATTTTAAGTAGATTGTTTCTATTTAAGTGCAACCAGTTTCCTAGTTTTGACACATGTCACATTTAAGAAAATTACTATAATAAACTTTTAGTTCTGCATCTAATTTCAAATTGTCACAAGGAGAACACAAATCGGCAAATTTAAGCGCTCTAGTTTACTTCGGTAAGATTATTTCATGAATAACTTGTATTTATAAATAATTGTAAGTAATATTTTATTAATATCTTCGTCTAAATATTCGCTAAAGTGTTCTGTTCACTTTGACAAGTTGAAAAATGTGTGTCACATTAATTGGGATCAATGTCACTGAATGATTTTATACAAAGACTTGAATTTTATTTATTTATTTATTTATTTATTTATTTATTTATTTATTTATTATTCAAACAAACTATTAGTTTTTTTACATGAATAAATATTACTTATATACATAGTTTCAAAGTACAGAGTATACATTCATCAGTAATTAATTAAAGAAAAGTAAACATCAATAAAAAAAAATATATCAAATATATAGCTATTATGAAGAACTGTAGAGTATGAACATCATCAACGGTAGTGAAAGCTGTAAATTTATTAGATGAACAAATTAATCATTCCAGTTACTATTTTCAATCGAGACTTAGCAGGAGAATCAGCCCAATTTAAATTGAATAATTCATTAAAGTGGTTTGCCAACCGAAACATGGTTACAAGAGGTGATCTATTGGTCGAAAAAACTTGAGGTATGTGAAACATAGGGCTAGAGCGCATTCTCCTGGCTGGTACGTTAAATTTAACCAATTCAAGCAATTCGGTAGAATTAATTTTATTATTAATGATCTTGTATAAAAAAGTCAATACAGAGATTTGCCTCCTATTCTCTAGCGATAAAATTTTAAATTCTTTTCTTAGGCTTGATGTTCTAACAGTATGATAATCAGGATACCTACGGAATTTTCTTAAATAAAGGGACCTCAAAAATTTATTTTGTATTTTTTCTAACCGCTCTAAATTAGTTTGATACTCTGTGTACCACACTTGTAACCCAAATTCTAATTTGCTCCTTACTAGAGAATAATATAATATTTTGAGCGTATTTATGTTAGTAAAGTTATTTGACTGTCTTATTATATAACCCAATGTTCTATTTGCAGATTTTGCGATATTTTTAATGTGGTTACTAAATGATAACGTACTATCGTACGTTATCCCTAAATCTGTTTTTTCTCCCGCTGTAGACTTTGTTTATTCATTAGGTAATCGAATAAGCACGGATTTTTTAAACGCGTTATTGACAATACAGAACATTTATTTATAATAAAATGCAATTTATGTTGACAACTCCATTCATACACCTTGTTTATGTCTTTCTGTAACATGACACAATCTCTAACTGTTTCAACCCGCCTGTACAATTTCAGATCATCTGCAAACATTTGATACATAGAATATTTAAATACCTTAGGTAAATCATTTATAAAGAGTAGAAACAGTAGTGGCCCTAGGTTAGATCCTTGCGGAACCCCCGAATTCATTTCATATTTTCCAGATGTATTCCCATTGTGTTTAACTACTATGCCTCTATTTTCTAAGTAATTTTTTATTAATGTAAGAAAGTTTATTGATAGTCCGTATCTGCTTAGTTTTTTTAACATAATATCATGATCCACTTTATCAAAAGCTTTTTTGAAATCCGTGTATATATACACGGTGTGTCCGTTTATACAGGGTGTCCCGAAAAATAGTGCGTTCCTTAAAGGTATAGGTAGAAGACACCATGTAGAACAAAAAACTCTTAAATTTTTTTTTCTAAATTCAACCGTTTGACCAAAAAACTATAAAACATTTTGGAACGCAAATTCAAATCTGGAAACTCTGTGAAGTACAAAAATCTAAACGTAAATAGTCCCATGTTTAGTAAACAGATAATTTGGAAGAATCCTGTTTAGTTTCAACGCCGAAAATGTTTTTGAATCGTGTGTTCATGAGTAATATTATGATATTATGTTGTTTATTTATGGCAGATCAATAAATGGAGAGGCATAATACCTACTAAAATTCTTTCAAAATGTTTTGCTGGAATTTCTCGTCGTATGAGTGCATGTTACTCTATGAATTCATGTGTTCGCAAAAGTGGTGGTTCATTTAAAACATGTGTTTTCATCTTAAAATATGTAAATATAATTCGTTTAAAATTATGCCATATTTCAACTACATTTTAAAAAAATTATAGTAAACAAAAATAGTAAGTATTAGGTTGGATTATTTTAAATACTGTAAGACACAAACGAGTTCTTATTCACCAGTGCGTAACATGTTGACAGATTATTTAATTTTCTGAAGATTAAAATTCAGGTATATTGAAACCAATGTAATCTTTTTTTTGGAAACGGTTAACTTTAGAAAAAAATGGTATAGGACTTTTTTGTTCTAAATTGTGTATTCTATCCATACCTTAAACAACGCACTATTTTCCGGGACACCCTGTATGTAAGTATTAAAAAATGACCTTACGAATATCACACGACAATAAAAATAAATAAGAAAATTTTGCTCCACTTTTTCCCAAATTGGTTGCCATTGGGCACCAGACAACAAAGTTTTCAAAAAATTGTCGCATTATTGTCAATTTACTCTCACTTTCTTGTGATATTAATGCTGATAATACATATTTACATTCTTTTTAACTCTCTTTTTTATACATAATCTCAGGTCTCGAAAACATCGTTTTATTTTCAACTTATTAATCGTAGGTATATTCGTTGGTATCAAAGGAGTTTTCAAGAAAAATGCAGTAAGTTCGGTTACGTGAAGTGACAATGATCCTGGGATATCTTCGTAAAGTTTATTGATAATAGAGAGGTTCCTGATTAATACTGTAACAGACACGATCAGATAATTTTCATTTTTTTTTTATTTCGTTTTGGCCGGCTTTTGTATAATAGTAGATGAGGATTCAGGTGGAAGCATTGAGTTAGGAATTGGAGGTGAAGTAGGAGTGGGTGATAGAAGCTGAGGTGAGTCGAAATTACTGTCATTAGAACGTGGTCTTTTTTCGCTAATTTTTTGATTATTCAACTCGGGATAGAGGAAAGGTGTAGGTATTTTTTCGGATGATAAGTTAGAAATATTCGAAAGGGTGTTACTAGTACTTAAAATAACATGAAATAGTTGTTCTAGATCTGATGAGTTGATTGATATCGAAAGGGATCATTGGAAGCAACACTGTCTTGGACATTGAGACATGACTCTGCAGTATGTCCAACTTGTTTGCAAAGAAAGCATTCTAGTTTATCAGTTTATATAAATATTCTGTGTAATTGCAGAGAAATATCATCAATGTTAGGTAAGATATAAGTTATGTGGCGGAAACTTAAAACATGAGCGTAGTGATGATCAGGTGATCCATATTTAACGTAAGAAACAGGACAGGTAAGTGTTAATCATAGATCCTGGAGTGTTTTTTCAATTATGGCGTGAGGAATGAATAGGCCTTCATTAGAAGTCAATATCCTTTTGGTAAGTGAAACAAGCCTGCGTATTGAAATAACTGTTAAAGTAACTTAAATGTTTTGATGAGAAGGCTGTCAGCTAGCGATGAGGAAGACAGGTAAATACCTACATATACGACCATGGGAGATTCTAGATGCGAAGTGTACGTTTTTGGGGGTAACAATATTACCTACTGCTTTATTGTAATCAAATATTACAGTATTGGGCAGAGAAGGCATGAGGATCGCTGGATCTCGAGAAGGCATGAGGATCGCTGGATCTCGAGAAGGCACAGGTAACGGAGGCAAGAAAATTTTGTAGAGGTGGCAGTTGCATAAAATTATAAAAACAGAAGTTTTATTGGTATTTTTGATATTGGATCGTATAACGGAAGCTGATGGGTAGGAAATTTGTGTGTGAGGTGAGTTCGAAGTTGAGCTTGACATGTTGTTGTTATCCTGGTTACTAAAAGCACGAACAACTAGTTATATTAAAAAAAGTTAAACACAAGTAAATATCAGCTCAGATTACAGTCTGCAACTCAGTAATAGGGTTATTCATTTCTCAAACAAATATTAAATCAAGTAATATTTACCTAACTTCCAGTCAGCAGTCAAATCAGCGTATATTCTACTATGCGCTTTCAAATAAATACAGAGTGAGTTTTATGAATGGAAACATTCAATTATCTCGGAAACGGCTTGCACGATTTTTATAGATTTTGGTGGGTAAGGGTTTTCTGAGGTGGCCGATATTATAGTGGTAATTACATTGTTGTCAGATTTTTCGTTTTTCTGGAAATCTAATGAACTTTCTTATTTCAAATGGAACACCCTGTATATTTTTTGAGTTTTGAAGTTATAAAGAAATACTGACTATTTTTCATGTTATACTCCCTACACCTAAATGCCATAATTTCGGAGTTATTGCTACATTTATTAAAAAAAAATTTAAACAAATCATAAAAATCAATTTTTTTCGGTAGGGTAAATATTATTTTAGATTATTTGGATCACTTTGAACAAAAAAGATATTTTGTAATTTTTCTATAAAATTAATGGTTTCCGAGTTATAAACAATTTAAAACTGAAAAAAATCTAATAATGACGATTTTCAAGGTTCAAAAATGCAAATAAAAATTATTAGTTCTGAAACTGCTTAATACCCAAATTCAAGTTCAAGCCCTATTTTACCAGATATCGATAAGTAATTTAAAGTTGTTTTATATTAAAATATTTTTTTTAGTTGTTAATACAGCCCGATCGCCCGTCCTCTCATACGCGCTTTATTAACAAATTAAAAAGCGATGTTTTAGAATAAAACGTACCAAAAGCTCTTATGACCAGGTCCTAGAAAAAGGATAGAGCTAGAATTTAGGTACTTCGTAATTTTTAAAATTATATTTTTTATTTGTGTTTTTCAACCTTGAAAATCTTCATTATTCGATTTTTTTTCAGTTTTAAAGTGTTTATAACTCGGAAACGATTGATTTTATAGAAAAATTAAAAAAAAATCTTTTTTGTTTCCAATGATCCAAAGAACCTAAAGTAATTTACCTGAACGGAAAAAATCGATTTTTATAATTTGTTTAAAATTGTTTTTTAAAATAAATGTAGCAATAACTCCGAAATTATGGCATTTAGGTATAGCCAATATAACACGAGAAATAGTCAGTATTTCTTTAGGACTTCAAAACGCAAAAAATATACAGGGTGTTCCATTCGAAATAAGAAAGTTCATTAGATTTCCAGAAAAACGGAAAATCTGACAACAATGTAATTGCCACTATAATATCGGCCGCCTCAGAAAACCCTTACCCACCAAAATCTATAAAAATCGTGCAAGTTGTTTCCGAGATAATTGAGTGTTTCCATACATAAAACTCACTCTGTATGTTAAAAATTCGTACTAATCCGCTATTAACTAATGCTCTGCACTCTTCTTCTTCTTTGAGTGCCTCTCCTATAGGAGATAGGATATCATTAGGGCGATTTTAATTTTATTTACTGCTGTTTTGAACAATTCGTTAGTGGTACAGCCAAACCACTCTCTCAAATTTCTCGTCCAGGACATTCTTCTACGGCCTGGATTTCTTCGTCCTTGGATTTTTCCTTGCATTATATTTTGTAGGAATGTGTACTTTTGTCCTCTCATCAGGTGGCCTAAGTCTTCAAGTTTTCTCTTTTTTATATTCAGTAGAACTTCTGGCTCGTTATTTATTCTGCGTATTACTTTGTCATTTGTAATTTTATCCATCCAACTTATTCTTAGTATACGGCGGTAGCACCACATCTCAAAGCTTTCAAGATTTTTAATATTCCTCTGTTTAAGAGTCCATGACTCAACACCGTAGAGCAAAGTACTCAATACATAGCATTTTAATATTCTAGTTCGTAGATGAATACTAATATCACGATTACAAAATAATTTTTTCATTTTTATAAAAGTAGACCTGGCAATTTCAATACGTCTTTTTATCTCGTGATTTTGGTCACCTGTTTCATTGATAAGGGTTCCCAAGTATTTGTATTCGCTTACTTTTTCAAGTTGGGTACCGTTTATTGTGATACTAGTGTCATTTATTGGATTCTTACTGAAGGTCATATATTTGGTTTTTTTGACGTTCATCCTTATGCCGTAGTCACTACATATCTCATTCATAGTTTCAACTAGATGTTGTAGATCCTCCGCTGTTCTTGTCATTATCACAGTATCGTCAGCATATCGAATGTAATTGATAATTTCTCCATTGACTATTATCCCTTCGTTTGCATATGAGAAAGCACTGCACTCGATGAACACCAAAACGTGAGTGGAAATACTTTATTTTCTATCAACAAACGATAATATTTAATAATTTTTCGGAAGAACTCTAAAAAAATGAACTATTAGGTTTAACGTTTATTTGACGTATGACAAAACCGGAATTAAAAACTACAAATAACTACGTTATAAAACCTTCCTTTATAAATTCACATACGTTTATTTGTCTCCTTTTGTTAAACTCCGAAACATAATTTGATTACGCTGCCTCCAGTTAAACCGTCCTAATTTAATTATCAAAGTATTTCATTAGTTTCAAAATTTTTGCTTGAAGCATTACCTACTGTTACTGGTGTAGGTTTCGAATGTCCCTGGTGTCATCTAAATGCACGTACGGCTGAGCTGTTGAGTTCTGACTTTGTAGGAAGCGGCTTTAACGTATACAATTCGCACCGGGATGCCATTAGATAAGAATGTGTGCAGCATGTAGAATAGCACTGGAATAAATCGTTCCTTTTAATGATTCGATACATATGAATTCACTCGAAACGATTCATTTTATTCTCTCATATTCCTTTTAAGTTACCGCAAAACACTTTCGTTACACGTTTTTTCAATTAGTAAACACAATGTGGACACAGTGTGGACAATTCGCTGTAATATCAGGTTTGGATTATTTTCTAGTGCCCTGTGTACGTTTCTTCTCGATCGACGATGATAAATAATTGTTTGAAGTCGTGGAGTAAAAAATATGGTTTTATTGACAGCTACTGATTATTACACTGTAGTTGTTGGTTACGTAACTTTCTATAATCTTCTTCTTCTTCTTGTGCCACTCCTATCGGAGATTGGAAATCATCAAGGCTACCCTGACTTTGTTTACAGCTGACCTAAAAAGTTCATTAGTGGTGCAGCCAAACCACTCTCTAAAATTCCGCATCCACGACATTCTTCTACGGCCTGGATTCCGTTTTCCTTCTATTTTTCTTTGCATTATATTTTGAAGTAATGCGTATTTATGACCTCTCATCAGGTGACCCAAATACTCGAGTTTTCTTCGTTTTATCGTTAATAAAATTTCTGGGTCTCTTCCTATCCTTCGTATTACTTCAAGATTTGTGATTCTTTCAACCCAACTTATCTTCAGCATTCGACGGTAGCACCACATCTCGAAAGTTTCAATATTTTTTATGTTGTTCTGTTTGAGAGTCCAGGCCTCTACACCGTATAATAGCGTGTTAAATACGTAGCCACTTAGCATTCTTAATCGTAGAGGGATGCTTATATCTCTGTTGCAGAAGAATTTTCTCATCTTTATGAAGGTGGCCCTGGCAATTTCGATACGTCTTTTTATTTCATTGTTTTGGTCTCCAGTTTCGTTTATTAAAGTTCCCAAGTATTTATAACTTGATACTTTTTCAATTTGAATGCCGTTTATACTAATATGTGCTGGTTGTGTCATTATTTTACTGAAGACCATATACTTGGTTTTTTTGATATTAATGTTTATGCCATAATTGTTGCAAGCAATATTTATGTTTGTAATTAATCGTTGTAATTCTTCTACTGTTCTTGCAACTAGTACAGTGTCGTCTGCGTATCGAATATTATTTACAACCTCTCCATTGATTACGATTCCTTCATTTGCTTGCAAAAGGGCTTCCTGACAGATGCTTTCACTATATACATTAAATAGCAGTGGTGACAAAATGCATCCCTGTCTTACTCCTCTACGTATTTCTATTGCTTTTGATATCTCGTTTTCTATTTTGACGTTAGCTTTCTGATTCCAATATAAGTTGAGAATTATTCGCAGATCTTTATTATCTATGTCTTTTCTTTCAAGAATGTCTCTTAGCCTATCGTGGCGTACTCTGTCAAACGCTTTTTCAAAATCGATAAAACATGCATGTACTTCTTGATTAACGTGTAGGCATCTTTGTGTAAGAACATTCAAACCGAAGAGAGCTTCTCGAGTACCTAGTCCTTTTCTGAACCCCATCTGTGTATTACTAATATCTGACTCCAACTTTTGATAAACTCGATTGTGGATGATTTTTAGAAATATATTTAGTAGATGGCTTATTAAAGATATTGTTCGATGTTCTGAACATTCTTTTGCATTGGATTTCTTTGGCAGTGTAACGAATATAGACAGCAGCCACTCTTGAGGTATAATACCAGTATTGTATACTGTGTTAAATAAGTGCAATATTATACCTATTGATTCATCATTCAAGAGCTTTAGTAATTCAGTAGGAACCTCATCGGGTCCATTTGCCTTTCCAGTTTTGGAATGTCTAAGTGCCATTTCTACTTCACATTTTAGGATTTCAGGTCCCGTTTCACCATTTACCTTGTCAATGTTATTTCTGTTGTCCTCAAACAATTCTCTTATGTATTCACTCCATCTATTAATTTTTTCTGTTAAGTCTACAATAATATTTCCGTCTCTGTCCTTAAGCAAACTTATTTGATGTCTTCTTTGGGTTCCTGTAAGTTCTTTTACTTTTTTATGTATATTGAATGTGTCATACTTTCTTTCAAAGTCTTCCATTTCTACACATTGTTCTTTAATCCATGATTCTTTGGCCTTCTTTATTATTTGCTTTATGTTCTTATCAACCTCTCTGTATTTTTCTGAATTATTCTTCAATTTGCGTCTTTCATCCATTAGTTCTAGTATGTCTGGTTTATGTTTCTTTGGAGATTTGGTTAGGTGTTTCTTTCCCGTAGTTCTTATTATAGTGTTTATATACTTCAGTTTTTCATCTATGTTGTCTGTTCTGCGGATTTGGCTTTCTGCTACACTGAGGTCGGTGTTGATTTCTTCGCGCACTGTTTGTCGTCGGTGTTCACTTTTAAGCTGACTTAAGTCTAATGTTGGGATGATGGTTTTTCTCATTTTCTTTGGTCTAGCTTCTAACACAGATACTACTGGATTATGATCCGAACCGATATCAGTTCCAGGGTAAGTTTTAGTAGATTTCACGGCATTACGGTATCTTTTTGTCACCATTATGTAATCTATTTGGTTTCTGATTACTTTTTCTTGTGTGTGTTGAGGTGACGTCCACGTATACAGTCTCCTTGGGGGTAATTTAAAGAATGTATTAGTTATTATTAAATCTTCGCTTTGACAAAACTGAACTAAACGATCACCCCTTTCATTTCTATTACCTAAGCCGTATTCACCGACATTTTCTCCAACCTTACCCTGACCTACCTTGGCGTACCCATTACTATGTTAATGTGTTGTCTCTTTGTTGTTCTCATCACCTCTTCTAAGTTATTATAGAATTGTTCTATTTCCTCTTCGTCTTTGTCTGCTGTAGGAGCGTACACTTGTATGATGTTTATTATGTTCTTCTTATCTTTCAGTTGTTTCTATAATAGACTGCCCTAAATTGACAGCTACTGATAATTTTATTACACTCAGCAATTTCGAATAATAACTTACGCACTTGTTAATGAGGTAACTATTCTAAATAGACTGCCATTCAAAATAGTCCTAAAGCTAATTTTATAATCTCACCAAAGTATACAAGTCATCAGTAAGTTGCATGGCAACCAAACTATGAACTTTGAAATATTTTGGAAGCTTACAACTGTAGTTTAATCGAGGAAGCTATTGCAACATGTACTAGGAAGTACAATTCGGAATATCACTATTTGGCAATTTATTGAATTTCATGAAATTTGCATGAAGTTGAATGACTCTAATAATTAAACTATGTTAGATTTTAATTATTTTTAAATTATTTACACGAGGAAGGCAACCAGATTAACACTATTTTGTATTCATTATTGCTTAATATTTATCGCGATATGAAAGAGGTTTGCTTGATTACGGCAAAAACCAGCCTCGTAGTTTTTGAAAAAGGCGAAAGAAGTAATAGACTAAGAGCCGCTATAGGTGAAATTTCTTAATCATTTTAGGCACGACGGGACCCTATAACTTAAATAGTAAAACCTAAAAGAAAACATTTGAGCACTGTGCCGTCACTTTTCAGTGGCACATGCGTCTACAGTGGCGCATCAAACTTTCCACTTATGGACGGGATACATAAATTAAAAAATACCCTCCCTCATTACCAGAATTTAATTTTTTTCATTTTTTTAAGTTCTATGTGATTAAGACATAAGATTCATCGTAATTTTAACCCACCACCCCCTTCTCCCTGCCCCCACCATCAAAAACTTTATTTTCCAATTTTTTTTTAGGGGATGCAATCAATTTTAAAATTTCAAAAAAATTCACACACATAGTTAAGGCTTTAATAAAACACGTCTATTTTTTATAGACCTGTAGGTTGAGTGTACATAACCTCAAAAAAAATTTAAAATTTGTTTTTTTGAAAAGAGTATATAACTTTTTTTTGGGGATAGCTGCAGATCTAATTTTTTATTAGTCTTGTGTATATTATCAAACACTATATTTCTAATTTTTTTCAGATTTTTCTGTTACGCTGGTCACCTTCAATAATCCAAAAAACTGTTTTTTAAGGGGGTTTTGGGGGGTTTGAACGTGTTTTTCTGATTTTTAAATATTCTAAAGAACTCAGTTAATTCAAGTTACATATAACCTATAAAAACAAAATTGATTTGATATATTATGAAGTCTATCAAATAGGGAAAATCCCCCAAAACCCCCCAAAAAACACTTTTTCGGATTTTTTAAGGAGAGGGGGCCTTACGGAAAAATATGAAAAAAATAAAAAATATAATGTTTGATAAAATACATAAGATTAAGAAAAAATTAGACCTGCAGCTATTCTTCAAAAAAAGTTATACGCTTTTTTGAAAAAAAAAATTTCTTTTAATTTTTTGAGGTTATGTACACTATACCTATGGGTCTGTAAAAAATAGGCATGTTTTATAAAAGCCTCAGCTATCCGTGTGAATTTTTTGAAATTTTAAAATTGATTGCATCCCACCAAAAAAAATAAAAACGAAAAATGAAGTTTTTGATGGAGGGGGCAGGGGGAAGGGGGTGGTGGGTTAAAATTACGCTGAATCCTATGTGTTAATCACATAAAACTTAAAAAAATTAAAAAATTGAATTCTGTTAGTAAGGGACGGTAACTTTTAATTTATTTATCCCGTCCATAAGTGGAAAGTTTGATGCGCCACTGTCGACGCATGTAACACTGAAAAGTGACGGCACAGTGTTCAAACGTTTTATTTTAGGTTCTACTATTTAAGTTATAGGGTCCCATCGTGCCTAAAATGATTAAGAAATTTCACCTATAGCGGCTCTTAGTCTATAAGTTGCTACTCAACCAACGGCTCGCTAGTTTTGCCGGTGTTAAAAGTCTAGCTTGTAAGACTTTTTCGTATATGGACTTGGTGCAGTGTAAATGCAGTTGAGGGCCCTCTTGAAGACCAAATGCAAGGATTGAAACGGTAAGTGGACCTCTTTGCGCCTCGTTTCATCATTTTATATTCTTTTTTGCTTAAGTTTAAGTTTTTTATTGAGCCGGTAGCAAAGCGACTTTATAAAAACATATAACCAGCCCCTATTGTATGATCTGAACATCAAAGATCGCACAAACTGTTAATTAATATTTTTCACAATTGTACACGGTGAAACTTTAAAAGTTTAGGAAGTTAAGAATAATGATATATTACAAATTAATGGACTAATTTGTGATTGAACACAGTGATTTATTCTTCTTCTTTTGGTGCCTATTCGTTTCGAATATTGGCGACCATTCTGGCTATAATTATTTTAGTAACTGATGCTTTAAAAATATTAGTTGGGGTTGTGGTTGTGGAGAACCATTTCCTCAGGTTTTTTAACCATGACATTCTTCTTCTCCCAATTCCTCGTCTTCCGAATACTTTGCCTTGAAGAATTACCTTCAGTAATCTGTATTTAGTGCCGTTTCTCATTATTTGTCCGAGATATTCTGACTTTCTCCTTTTAATGGTATACATCACTTCTCTCTTTTCCCATTCTTCGTATTACGGTCTCGTTGGTTATCTTGTCCGTCCATGATATCCTTAGGATTCGCCTGTATAGCCACATCTCGAAGGCTTCAAGTTTTTTCTCGCTTCGGTGAGTGCCCAGGGGTCAACTCCGTAGTATAATATTGAGAAGATAAAATATAACATCGTAGCAGCCTTACTTTTATCTCCAGATTAAGGTTTTGGCTTTTAAAATGTTTGGCCATGTTATTGAATGCATTCCTAGCCTTCTCTATTCTACATTTTATTTCTTGTGAGTGATCCTATTGTTCATTTACTATTGTTCCAAGATAGGTATACTATTTTACTCGGTCCACTGGTGTATTCTTAATAAGCAGTTGGGCGTCTCTAATTTTATTTCTGCTGATGACCATAAATTTAGTTTTTGATATATTTACTTGTAGTCCAAATATTTCACTTACTTCATTTACTTTATTTATTAGTTGCTGTAAACTGGTCAAACTGTCTGTAAAAATAACGGTGTCGTCTGCATGGCGGATGTTGTTTAGGCGTTCTCCATTTAGGAGTATTCCATGTTCACAATTTTCAAAGGCTTCAATAAATATTTCCTCTGAATATAGGTTAAATAATATAGGTGAAAGTATACATCCTTGCCTAACGCCTCGTAGAATCGGGATCGCTTCCCTTGGTTCATCTCCAAGATTTGTTCTTATTGTGGCTGATTGGTTTCAGTATAATTTTTGTATTATACGCCAGTCTTTATCATCCATTTGGGCTTTTGTTAGAACATTCATCATTTTTCAGTGTTGAACTGTATCAAATGCTTCAGTGATTAATAAACAGTGATTTATAGACAATAAATAATAAATAAATAACTCTAACATCGAAGTAAAAAACTCTTTAGTAGTAGGTATAAATTAATTAACAATCATAAAAATCCAAATGGATTACATAAAGGTGTTCAGAACGATCGTTTTCGGATCTTATCAGTCCATCACCAGTGAACTCATGTACTTACAAAATAGTCGGTCGGCAGACGTCAGTCGACAAATACCAAGATGGTTGTTTGAGATTTCGGATAGAATTTCTTCATGTTGCCAGAAGGCATCCTTAACTAGATTTAGTGTATTTAAGATAAGGTGTCTTTTTTTAAGAAGAAGTAAATTTAATTCCAAAATCCAACTTAAAAGTTCCTGTAACAAAAATCATAAAAAAATCGAAAGAATTTCAAATATCTATGTTAATATGCTTTATGCACTACCAGAAGGCACTCGATTGTGTAAGCTGGATAAATATTTGGCCAATTCTAATAGAGACTGGTTTAACGTTACACCTGGTGACAAGCATTTCAAGTCAATTCAGAGCAGAAAGAGGGAATAGAAAAGGATACGTTTTATCACCTGACTTATTCAGTATTTATAGTAAACATACATGAGGATGAGGAGAGTCCTCCTTTACAATTTACAAGAAACATAATCCATCCTTAGTACGTTATTGGTCATAAGCAATTAGGAATGTCTATGCATACTCAGTACATATTTACAAAAGTTGAATATTTGCCAGAAAATATTATTGGTCCTTTTTTCATCGTAGCAACATTAAACACGCTAAAATTTCTTAAATTACTGCAAAATGAAATTATTACTTGACCTCCACATCTTTAAATTAACTTCAAGGAAATTTGTTTTCAATAATACCGCTGTCCTTCACATAATGCAAAAGCCGTTAGAGGGTATTTAGCTTTAATTTTTCCTGAACTGAACGTGTCATTATTACACAAGCTGTAACAAAATTGCACATTGGTGAAGATCCTGAACGTCCTGAATTAGCTTCCTAGAATTTTAGTTTTGGAAGGATGCTAAACACGAATTTGTAGAGGCATGAGCGAGCCACCAACTTAAAGGAACTAAGACAAATGAATCCAACTTAGCCAAAATATATCGGCAAATGAACTCAACGCCATGAGAGGCGTTGTATAATACATAGATTTAAGTATATATTTGACAATAGGTGGTGATTTGGTTTAACATAATATAAAATTCGTTAAGAATTTTATTTGATTTAGAATTTCCAATTGTTTGGAATTATTTTTAATTTAATTAGTAGTGTTTGAGTTATTTATTATTTTATTTTATATAAACTAATTATTTATATATGATAAACTAAATAAATTTCATATAAAACTAATTTTAAAACTTTTGCACCTACTACTTCCAAAATAATCTATTCAAAAATATATTTTGTATTTTGAAAACGACACCCGACTTAAGCGTCGAAACGTTAATAAAATCATTTTTAGGTAAAATTGTGGCTTATTTCCCATTTGAATATACTTGATTATAAAAATGCCACAAGAAAATAGCTTCAGAACAACATTCAAAAATATGATTTCAAAGATATTGGGTGGTATCTCAATCATGAGTATGAGCATAAAGTATAAGTTTATACCTACTCCATAATAAAATATTTTGATGTGATGAGTTTCTACTCACAGCACATAAGAATATATTATACTCTCTATTTAATTTTTAAATCGTTGGAAACCGTACACGCTCATTTTACTCTGGGCTAATTAGCAAAATACAAGGAAAAGTTATTTACCAGCAATTTTATTGCTGGAATCGAATCCTATGATTGTATATATTAATAATGTAGGTTTGCAAAGCCCGCAGACAGTGTGATACTTTTTTATAAACAAAATGGCGCCCGAAAATCGTGTGTTTTTCAATTTTTCCTCTATAACTCCAAAGATTTTAACTTTACAACAAAAACACCCAAATAAAAGTTCACCGTAATTAAATTCTGGATAAAGACGTGTTTTTTCAGATTTACTTTGACGAAAATTTTCGCCGGAAAATGCGGGTTTTTCCAATAAAATCTTTAATTTTCAACTAAAATTTTTGATAAGTAATTGTTTATAAATAATTAAATAACTTGGTAGTATAAAATATCTTTTCGTATAGATTAAAATTACAAAAGTCGATGAAAATTGAATTAACAGTTTAGCAACAATTGGATTGTTAATTAAAAAATTTACGGTCACTATAATAACCAAAATAGTAATGATACATAAGAATAACTATGATTTTTGTATAAAAAGACACTCTACCTATCTTATGTACTTTATAGAATTGAAATTGGACTATTAAAGCGGCCTCAGGAATATTTTAAAATTATAAACAATTTTTTGGGTTATAAACAAATGGAATATCTCGGAAAATTTTAAATTGACCTTAATCATGAAAAGGTATTGGAAAAAAAGCGACAGAATGCTTCTTCTAAAGGAAAAATGTTTAATTATAATGAGTGGTTCCTGAGATACAACCGGTTGAATTTGACCGGCAATTACGGCAAAGATATAAACAATAGGATCATAATTTTCAAGCCATCACCGTTTTATTTTTATTTTCTCTCTTCACACCAATTTTAATATCTTTATAATAATCATAACATATATGGTTATAATAAAATCTATCGATATTACGAATGAAAATTGCCAAAAATAGCAAAATTCCAATCAAAAATCAGGTTGGAGAAAATGTAATCTCAAAGTTCAAAATCGGTATACGTTAAAAAACTGCATTTTCTCGGCTTCTCATGGAGCAATTTTCTTCATTCTTTTTTTGCTCCCAAGTAACTCGACTAGAGCCATCTAACTAACGCATTACTAAATGTCAAACTTGCTTTTGTTTTGTTATAATAGATTAATTTATTTATAAGAAAAGAAAATTACATATTTTTTCCAGTTGTAGACTTTTTTTAGATACACTTAATACAAGTGTACCTTGTAACGTTAAAAACACAAATATTTTCATTTAAAAGCTGTATAATAACAAAACAAAACCAACTTTGACATTTATTAATGGGTTAGTTAGACGGTTATACTCGAGTTACTTGGGAACAAAAAAAAATGAAGAAAATTGCTCCATGGGAAGCCGAGAAAATGCTTTTTTTTAACGTATACCGATTTTAAACTTTGAGACTACATTTTCTCCAACCTAATTTTTGATTGGAATTTTGCTATTAGAGGATAAAAATATAGAGGATAGAGGATAAAGAGGATAAAAATAAAAAGGTGATGGTTCGAAAATTATGATCCTATTGTTTATATCTTTGCCGTAAATGCCAGTTAAATTTGACCGGTTGTATTTCAGAAACCACTCATCAAAATTAAATGTTTCTTCTCTTAAAAGAAGTTTACTGCCGCTTTTTCTCCAATACCGTTTTCATGATTTAATTTAATTTATTATTTCCCGAAGATATTCTATATGTTTATAAGCCAAAAAATTGTTTATAATTTTAAAATATTCCTGAGGCTGCTTAAATAGTCCAATTTTAACTCTTTAAAGTACATTAGATAGGTACAGTGTCTTTTTATACAAAAATCATAGTTATTCTTATGTATCATAATTATTATTGTGGTTATTATAGCGACCGTAAATTTTTAATTAACAATTCAATTGTTGCTAAACTGTTTATTCAGTTTCCATCGGCTTCTGGAATTGTAATCTTTACGAAAAGGGCTTTTATGCTACCAAATTATTTAATTATTGATAAATAATCACTTATCTAAAACTTTCCTTGAAAATTAAAGATTTTGTTGGATAAACCGGCATTTTCCGGGAAAAATTTTCGTCAAAGTAAATCGGTAAAAACACGTCTGTATGAAGAATTTAATTACGGTGAATTTTAATTTAAGTGTTTTTGATGTAAAGTTAAAATCTTTGGAGTTATAGAGCAAAAATTGAAAACAAACACGATTTTCGGGCGCCATTTTGTTTATAAAAAAAGTAGCACAATATCTGCGGTCTTTGCATACCTATATTATTAATATATACAATCATAAAATTCGATTCCAGCAATAAAATTTCTGGTAAATAACTTTTCCCAAAAATGGCCTATTCTCCGATAATCTGCCCAGACTAATTATTTGTAAATATGTAATTTGTAAGCAGGCTCTGCATGAGAATTTGGAATTCTAAAGGGTACCATGAACCACCGTGCTACGCCATGACCTTCATCTCCTAAAATTGTTACATTTGACCTCCTAAACTCATTTTTAGCAAAGTTACAAACTTGTGAGTTGCTCCATATCCGTGAATCATGGAAGGATCCTGGCCATGATGCGTCCACGCCTGTAAACCACTCATCTGCATTGCAAGTGGCTTGAACATTGATACTGTTATATCTTTTGCTATTGATATATTCATCACCATGAATAGGTGGCTTTTTGTTTTTATATGTGTGCTATCGATCACACCCACGGCACACGGAAAAATTTACTTTGTTTTCCATCTTTATTTAGCTTCTATTATATAAGCCTGAGTATAAGGAAATTTTATTCAAGTGTGCATTTTTCTATTATCTGGTCAGCAACTTGCATCACATCATAAAACGCTCACCATACTACTCGCGAAGGCAATCGAAGTTCAGCGAGTTCGAGAGTGTAGACAGGCACCTCAGGCGACTTCGCTGCGCCTTGGTCTACTTCCATTCGTTGGCGTTTTTGCGATCAAGTCAGAGGAACTGAAGTCGATATCGCCCCGCGTGAATGTGTTTCTCGCGAGTTGAACGAGTGTGTAGTGACGGTAATTTGGACCTCGGTCAACTTTCCCGAAGTAACTTCGCGAGAGTGTGGTGCGTACTTTAGACACAGTAGTTTGATGAACACGAATATATTCTTCCACTCCTGTTCGAAATCCAAGATCACCTGCATATCTTAAAAATATTTTCATTTTATCAAAGTTAAATATAGCCCCATATCTTGTTTCTTCCGAGTCTTCACTTAAAAAGTTATTTAAAAGCCACTCAACATTTTCTTTATTAACTCGATATAGTACCTTAAAGTCACGATCACACGTACTTGTTCTTGGTTTATAATATTGAACATATGAACATTAAACATAAACTCAGCCACAGCTTTGAAAAGATCAAACTGAAGTCAAGTAAATATTAGACTCCAAATTTACGGAGTAGATTGTCACCCTAAAGAGTATTAAGATATTTTTATTTATGTTGTTCAGAAGCTATTTCCTTGTGGCATTTTTATCATTAACTATTTAGATGGGAAAATTCTATTGAAAATTATCCACGCCAGAATACATTCTAAACTGGAGCTGGATATTAGTGACACTCAATATGGGTTCCGCAATGGTATGGGTACCAGAGAGACAGTATTATTCTACAACGTGCTGACACAGAGATGTTTGGATGTTAACCATCCTCTTTACGTCTGTTTTATAGACTACAATAAAGCGTTTGATAAAGTAAAATATGATCGACTCATGGAAATCCTAAAAAATAAAAACCTAGATGAAAGAGATTTAAAACTAATAACACACCTCTATTACAATCAGCGAGCAATAGTAAGAATTGAAAAGGAAACATCTGAAGAAATGGAAATAAAGAGAGGAATCAGGCAAGGCTGCATACTATCACCTCTATTATTTAACGTTTATTCTGAAGAGGTAATGCGAGAAACTCTGGAAGATGAAACAGTCGGCATAAGAGTAAATGGAGTCTTAGTTTACAACATCAGATATGCAGATGATACAGTAATAATAGCCGATAGTTTACAAGACCTACAAAGACTCATGTGTAAAATAGTAAGGTGTAGTAGGGAGTAAGGACTCTCTCTCGATATCAATTAGACGAAGTATTACGTCTACGAATGTACTATATGTGTACTATATGTATACTACGAATGTACGTTGTACGAATGTTACGTCTACAGTGTACTTTATTATGGAGTGGAATCATGGACGTTAAATGTAGAGACAATGAGACGACTTAACGCTTTGAAATGTGGACCTATAGAAGAATTATGAGGGTTTTCTGGGTAGATAGAGTTACGAACAATGAAATACTGAGAAGAATAGGTAAAGAGAAGGAAGTTGAACTTACAATTAAAGAAAGAAAGCTACAGTATCTCGGACATGTGATGCGGGGCGAGAAGTATGGTATCCTACGACTCATAATGAAAGGAAAGATAAATGGCAAACGAAGCATCGGAAGAAGACGAAATTCATGGCTGAAGAACCTGAGAGAATGGTTTGGATGTAGCTCAAAACAGCTATTGAGAGCTACTGCCTCAAAAATTACAATAGGTGTGATGATTGCCAACCCCCGTAGCGGAGGTTGCACCAGAATAAGAAGAATTTAGATGGGAAATAAGCCACAATTAAATTGAAAAAAATAATTTTATTAACGTTTCGACGCCCAAATCGGATGCCGTTGTCAAAATACAAAATACTACTCTGTATATTTTTACATCAAAATAGTAGTATTTTGTATTTTGACAACGACACCCGATTTGGGCGTCGAAACGTTAATAAAAATTATTTTTTTCAATGTAATTGTGGCTTATTTTCCATCTAAATAGTTAATTATTTTTATTTATATCAAAAATGTACAACAATGTACAACAAACTGTACATAAGTACCTACTCAAGCCGAGTATCTACTTATGATTTTTATTCTTACCACGTGTAGTCGTTTGGAGTGTGTACCCCAACATTTGTTGGGACCACATACTCATTTTTATTTATACGGACCAATATTTGGAAAATAACTACCAAATAATTCCTTATTTTTAATTACAAGACGTAATTTTTCTCCTATTTTAATCTAATTCAATACCTCCTACCGTAACTAATGAAGTACCTAATACTAACTTGAGAGCATTAAACCACATTAAACCTAGACACAATTGCGAGACCTGTGACCACGCCCACCTACAGGTACGTGGGTGATATCGCTGATGATTTCTCAATTTAATATTATTCTGAAACTTTTTCTTGTGGCATCTTAATACAGTTTACTATTTTATCGGGAATAAGCCACAATTATTTGAATCTAAAATAAGTTTATTTTGACCGTTTTAGAATTCCTCTTTGGAAATCGTTCCTAAAACACAAAACATTAACAAATTTTATTTATTTATGTTTTGTGCTTTATAAATAATTTTCGTAGTGGAAATCAAACTGGTGAAATAATTTTTTTTTAAGTAAAATTGTGGCTTATTCCCAATAAAACTAGTAAACTGTCATTTAAATCAGTTCGTCCATATTGAATTGTGGTATCAGACTTTTCAAAGGCTAAAAAAAACGACAGGTAAAATAGAAACAATAACTTTGGCAACAATGTTGAACCTCTCATCTTTAGTTCCACTAGTAAATTTTTCACTAGTATTACCAAAGATATTTGGAGGACACAATAGGTGTACCTATATCGTTTTAAATAGGTGTTTTTCACTCACTCGCATGTGAAATCAATACCTAGGTACGTTAAATTATTTCCCAACCAAATCAAATATATATATGACTGAAACAGTTCTAAGGTTTTACATGTTAGTAGCATCTCTAGCAATGCATCTTCTCTCTAGAAACACGTATTTTCGGACATTGTGTCAGAGTGCAATATGGTGTAAAACGAGTTGCTTAGTTGTTGGCTTGTATTCTGCATGCAACTTTGTGCATTAATGTCATATCATTGCCGAACAAATTAAATTAAATTGGGTCTTTCTGGAAATATTAGCACCGTGCCAGTCATGACGTGGACTAAAATAGGGACAAAACATGCCAAGGACGTACCGTACACATGGCCTACTTTGCCCAGCAAATTTCAGTTTTATTTAAATATTTCTTTTCTTAGCGCATATAAATAATTACAAAAATTATTTTGAGAACTCTCGAAATTTTAACCGAGAATGTTCTTATCATTTTTTATAAAAATCTGTAACACAGCCGAGAAAAAAAAAATAAATACAAGGTGGGCAAAGTTGCCCCGGAAAAGTTCAACATTGCCCACCTATTTTAAATTCACTGTAGGGCAAAATTAAAACGTAATAGGACTACTTTGCCCATGGCATACGTTTTAATTTGTCTACTATTCCCACGATATACGTTTTTAAATTTATTTTTTAATAAAAACTAGAACAAAAAGCTCTATTTTTCAGAGTTTTCTTTAATTTCGGAGAAACTTTTATTAAAAAATTGGAAAAAAAATTATTACACTTTTATTATAAAAATAAACAAAAAATATTACACTTTTATTAAAAAAAAACACGACAAACTATAACTGAAAAAAACTTAAATTTTCTTTAAAAGAAAAATATCCTCTTCTACTTTTGGAAGGTTCCTTTAATATTTTTATAATGTCTTCAAAATTGACGTCCGATATGTCTAATATGTTTGGATAAAAAAAACCATTTATATTTTTTCTTAAAAATTTTACGGTGCAGTATGTATTGTCGTCGTTTATTAGTACTATAATTCCGATGAAATGTTTAACGGTTTTTTTTTGTAAGAAATTGGACCACCACAAAAGTACCAATTTTTAGATTATTTCCATCTACTTCGATATTTTCATCAGACTCGATATTTTCAACCATTTCATCCTGCTCTTCTTGATGTAATTCATCTGCCTCCCCACCAATATCATCGTCACTGTTAGTCATCTCCATTTCTTCTGCTAAATTTTCGTTGTCACTCGTCTCCATGTCTTTTCTTCTTCTAAATCCTCGTTCCCACTTCCCTCCTGATTCTGACCAATTTCTTCAAATTGAACTGATTGACCGGGTTCAGTATTAAGCAACTTTTATTTTTGTTTTTTAATGGTATTTCCTTTCTTTTTTTGTTGTAAAAAAATTTAATAATGCATTATCAATTTCAGAACTTATTTTTTTGGCAAATCTCTCATTTGGCATCTTTTTTAGCACTTCATGTGGGCCAAAGGGATAAATTCTAGTTGCACGAAATGAACTTTGAAGATTTTTTTGAAAATTTGGTTCAATCACGTCTATTAGTTTAGTTAGCAATTGAGGAAAGATGGTTTTTTCAACTGAATTTAAGTTAAGTTGACTAGTTTTTAAATCAGTAAGGATCTTTTTCCAGGCTCTTTTTAAAGGCCGGAAAAATCCAACATCAAGTGGTTGTGTAAGCCCTGTAGAATTAGGTGGCAAAAATACAAACCTCATATTTGCCCTTTGACAAGCCCTTATTATCTCAATATTCAAATGTGAGGACAAGTTGTCCCCAATCAAAACCTTTGTGTTGTTATCCCGTTTTGACCAAGGTAAAACAACTTTAAAAAACCAGTTTTGGAAAGTTGATGCATCAAGGAGCACCATATTCTGCACTTGCAACATCCACTAAATGACGTTCTTCTATTTTAGTGAGTGTAAGGGGATGGCCAATGGAGGAAACATGCGTTCGTTTAATTTTATTCAGAATAGTTCGGCGTGGCACCTTAAAACGTTCTTCTGCCTGACGGGAACTTAAACCTCCTCTCACTGCTTCCACAGCTCGTTCAAGCATGGTTTCAGAGTAGTTTACATACTGCCTTGCTCCCAATTTTTTTCTGCTTTTTCTTGGCATTTTGATTGGTCCTTGAACGAAAAAAAAAAACAATTAGGTAAATGCTGACATGCTGTTTTACGTAAAAATTAATACTTTGTGGCGTAAACTCAAAAGCACGCTTCCGTTTCCTTTAAAATGCCTCTAAAACATTTTATATAAAAAAATGAAAAGTAAAAATTAAAGACAAATAACAGGACAACATTGCCCACTTGGATTTTATTTTATAAAGAAGAAACATGTAATCCCTGATAAACGTTTCATCTCAAATTCAGTTAAAACAATACTAAATAAGACGTATAAACAAATATTTAGTTAATATTCCTACTGGTGTATACCCAGCAGTGCTTAGCTTTTACCCTAAAAAAACTACAAACACGTGTTCAAATTTCTTACCTTACTACAAGCATTACACTTCACTCACACAGGTTAGATTACACTGTCTTGATTTATGTATGTTTCTTAGTGCACGCGTAAACGTCTGTGGTACTTTGTTATGTTGCCAAGTATTTTTTTTTACAAATATTATAACCCTTACAGTGGGCAAAGTTGAACCCACTGGGCAAAGTAGGCCATGTTTACGGTACATATTAAATAGTAAAAAAGGAATATGAACGTGCTTTATGGGTTCAGCAACATTGTTTTCATAAAATGTGTTACTTTTATAATAAAATAATTAAAAAATAAGTAGGTAATGGTTTGGTGGAAGTAATTAGGGACTCGATATTAAAATAATACCTAAATTACCTTCTTAGCCAAAATGAACAACACCGAACATAAATATCATATTGATTAATTTTTTCTTATTTCTGCCATGTATATAATATACACGATAATGATCCAATTCAGCTTTAAAAAGGTTTTAAAGATTAAGTATTTACAAAGGTTATATTATAGAAATTGTTTCTATTCAGTATCTCGGCCACTTTCAAATTTGCGACAAAATGGTTGCAATTGCGATTTCCTACAATTTTTTCGTTGCCAACTTACAATTTTTTCGAGTTTTAGGGGTTTGCGAAGTTTCCTCTTGAGCAAGTTGGTAAAATTGTTTACCTTGGATACCAATTAAATTGTAACGCAGAGACTCACGGCTAAATTAGATCTAGAATAGATCAGATCATAGCCGCTTTTAGAAGGATGTCCAAGGTATTATGTAACAGAGACCTAAAATTAGCATTGAGGTTCCTGTATGTAGTGGCTATTACTTACTCTGATTAATTACGACACTCGCCTACTAGTCCAGCGACTGAAAATAAAGCAGATAGCAAGTTGAAATTTTTTCTGCGTATTGAAGTGTACTGTACCTTTCATTTTCAATTTGCAAAATTAAAATCTATTAACCATCACGGCGTCAGGAATTTTTTTAAATAAACATTAATTATTGGTGCTACGCGCAGGACAGCGGTGTTCGATTCACACAAATTGATTTCCACCAAAATTTCTTCCAATCTGTATCTAATATATTATTTTCTTACTCTATATTTTGTTGTATTTTAATATTTTAATTCCACAAAAATCAAACTAATTTTATTACTGTTTGTGAAATATTGTTTAAACAATTGCATATATTTTAAAATAATAAACTTTTATTCTCTAAGTTAAAATATATGAGTAAAGAAAGTTTTTGCTAAAAAAAGTGTTATTTCAAATTTCAAAGGATAGAGTATGTGTTTTTATTTTGCAATAAACAAATTTATTTATTTATATCGAAATGTACAGTAAGAAAAATTAAAGAATACCCATGAACGAACATATAAAACACGCTGTATTTTCCTGTCACCGTGTCACACAAAAAATTGGCCAGCGCAAGTACATGTAATAATTATTGTTACAAGTACTTGCACTGGACAATTTTCTTTGTGACACGGTGATAGGAAAATACAGCGTGTTTTATATGTTCGTTCATGGGTATTCTTTCATTTTTCCGACTGTAATAAAAATTAAAATGTATCAATCATTATCAAAGGTCATTGCAGCACCAATAATTATTGTTTATTTAAAAAAAATCCTGACGCCGTGGTAGTTAATCGATTTTAATTAGGCAAATTGCAAATAAAAGGTACACCATCATCATCATACAACCTTTTCTGTCCACTGCTGGACATAGGTCTCTCCCATTTTTCGCCACTCTTCACGGTTCTGTGCTTCTTGTTGCCATTTCTTGGATATTCGGTTAATGTCGTCCATCCAGCGTGTTGGTGGTCGTCCTCTGCTGCGTTTGTCTTGTCTTGGGCGCCAGTCAATTAGTTTTCTGGTACATCTTGAGTCTTTCAGTCGCGTTATGTGACCTGCCCAATTGCATTTCAGCTTGGCTATACGTTCAACGACATCAGTGATACCTCTTCTTTTCCTTAAGTCTTGGTTCCTTATTTTGTCTTTTTTTGTCACGCCGAGAATCGATATTTCCATGCGCCTTTTTGCCACTCGTATTTTTAGTGCTGTTGTTTTTGTGAGCGTGACAGTTTCTGCTCCGTATGTCATAATAGGAAGAACGAATTGGTCAAATGTCTTTCGTTTCATAGCTGTCGGGATGTTGCTCTTAAAGATGTCTCTTAGTGAGCCATACGCCGCCCAAGCAAGTGTTATTCGTCGTTGAAATTCGCAAGTCTGATTATCCTTGCCTATTCTGATTTCATGACCGAGATATATGTACTTTTCTGTCAGTTCCACCACTGACTTTGGATGGTTAGGTGTACAACGTATTTGCACGTAGGTGTAGGCTATACGTTCAACGACATCAGTGATACCTCTTCTTTTCCTTAAGTCTTGGTTCCTTATTTTGTCTTTTTTTGTCACGCCGAGAATCGATATTTCCATGCGCCTTTTTGCCACTCGTATTTTTAGTGCTGTTGTTTTTGTGAGCGTGACAGTTTCTGCTCCGTATGTCATAATAGGAAGAACGAATTGGCCAAATGTCTTTCGTTTCATAGCTGTCGGGATGTTGCTCTTAAAGATGTCTCTTAGTGAGCCATACGCCGCCCAAGCAAGTGTTATTCGTCGTTGAAATTCGCAAGTCTGATTATCCTTGCCTATTCTGATCTCATGACCGAGATATATGTACGTTTCTGTCAATTCCACCACTGATTTTGGATGGTTAGGTGTTCGCTGGGAACTAAATTTGTCATAAATTTGGTTTTACTGATGTTCATTTTTAGACCTATTGTTGAGGATACGTTTTCTAATTCTAGTAGCATTTGTTGTGCTTCACCCAGATCTTCGGTAATAAGTACGAGTACGGTAGTTCTTCTCTATTTGATGTGGGGACTCCTTCTTTTTTCTTTAGTTTGTGTATTTTGCATTTTCCATTGTTTAGCCATCTTCTCAGGACTTTCAGACTTTTATTCTCTTCTATGGTTCGCTGGACTTTTTCATTCTTATATTTCCTTAAATCTTTCCTTATAGCTTTTGATATTTCTTTGTTTATTTTCGCTGTTCTTCTTCGTCAGTGCTTTCGTTTCCTTTGATTTTTATTCTAGTTTCCATTAGCTGCTTTGTTTCAATGGTTCTTTTTTCGTCTTGGCGTCTTTTAGGGCAGCATTTTACTTGAGCCTCTCGAATAGTTCCTACGATATTTTCGTGTAGGGCATCTACATTATTCATGCATTCATTTTGTTGTAGGATTTTATTGATATTGCCTTGGTATTCATTTAAATTTGTTGGGTCAATCCATATTGGGTTAGCTTTCTTCCTAATCATTTTTGATCTTTCTGTTATTAAGCCTAATTTTAGTTTTGCTCTTACCATTCTATGATCGCTGCCTGTGGTAAAGCTATTAAGGACTGTGACATCGTTGAATATATATTTTTTGTCACTGATTATGTAGTCTATATCGTTTCTGGTCTGGACCATCTGGGCTTTTCCACGTCCATCTTCTGTGATCTTTTTTAGAGAAGAAACTATTCATCTGGTATAGATTTTGTTGTAGTAGAAATTGTAGTAGTGTTTGGCCACGCTCGTTTTTGCCGTTGGATCCAAATTTACCTAGTGCTGTTTCCTGTTCATCCTGCTTTAGACCGGCCTTTGCGTTAAAGTCGTCGCATATAATCGTGTAATGTGTTGGTGTTTCTTTCAATGCCGTTGAGGTGTCATCGTAGAAGTCTTCAATCTCCTCATCCGGATGCTCCGTTGTTGGTGCATATACCTGAATAATCTTTATTTTATACCTTCGGTTTAGCTTTACGATTAAATAGGCTACTCTTTTGGATATACTTCTTGTAATCACTATGTCATTTGCAAGTCTTTTTTGTATAAAGAATCCGACTCCCCCGATTGATTCGGTTTCACTACCTATACTATAAAGTATATGCCCTGATTTTAGTGTTGTCAGGTTTTCTCCATGTCGTCTTACTTCACTGACTCCAATGATACCCCATTTTACTTTTGACATCTCGATTTCCATTTCAGTGACTTTTTCTTCAGATAATAATGTTCTGGCATTGTAGGTACAGATAAAGGGTGTTAGAGGTTTTTTCGTCTTTCGCGTCGTCAGTTTCTTGTCCCCCCCCAGAATCCTTGGGACAGACTGATAAATCAGTGTGAGATTTTGGAATTCTCGCTATACTCACCTGGGGTACATCCACTTTTGTTTTAAAATCTGATATTTTGTTGGGAGGTATTGCCTTGAAACACCACGCTGGCAAGGCGGGTTGGTGAGTTTTTAATTCAGCCGCTCATTGTGAGTATGGTACAGTACACTTCTATATGCAAAAAAAATTCAACTTACTATCTGCTTTAGTTTCACTTCTGTAACATTTTGAAAAAATGAATTTTTTTTGCGAAAGCTGGATTGCAAAATTTATTTTGCAAAATACATTGAACCGATCTTAATGAAATTTACAGTATTGTTTTACCAGTTTATCTGGGTGAAATATGAAGGTGCTAAGTATAGTATAAATGGTTGAAAAACGTAAAATGCGAATACTTGTTTTTGTATGGCTTTTTCGCAATTATTGCTATTTTGCAACAGCTTTTTAAATATTTAACCAATTTTATGTTGTAGAAAATTTAATTACGCAACTTTTATGCAAATACAATTTTTCTCGAAAATGAATACTTTAAAGTTATAATCAAAAAGCGAAGAGCAAAATCGAATTTTTCCTTAATTTTTTGACATTTTGATTATTTAAACAATATTCCGGAACTTTTTGAGAGGGAGGATAACTCAAATGTTATTATTTGAGTTATTTTCAAGCAATTTCTGCAAAAAAATTTGAGTCGCCTCTCAACGTCCAAATGTACCAATATTTTTACAGATGCGCCCTGGTCTATACGGCTCGTGTAGCAAACTTCATTACCATGAGTAATAGCTATCATTACAGGCTCGTTGAATAATATACTACTAATGTCCCAATTACTGTTTAACATTTTTTAACTGTTTTTACTTTTATTGTTAGTTATGATATTAGATTTAGCATAGGTGCCAAATATTTCTCAATTTCTCGATCTATAGTGTTATATATTTTTAAAATCTATAAGAATATCTTATAAAGTTTTTTATTAATATGTATTAAGTTTTGTTTAGAGACATCGCCGCTAATAGTCACTTGGTGGACGTCGCTTTGTTTCTACAATGATAGTTGTGATTATTGATTTGATACACGATAATCATTTTCGCAATTTTGCTGGCACAATTATCTTCTAAAATTTTTTCTATATATATGATACGCTACTGAATATCAAGCTGTAGTAATACTTTACTGGAACTTATTTCTCCCATGACGTTTTGCCATATTAGAAGAGAACATTTCGGGACTAGCCTGTCTGTCGGAGTTAGAATATTTCATACACTACGAGATATAATTAAATATGGTTGTTGGAAGTTTCGCTTAGACTAATCAATTTTTAATTCGCAAACGCGTAAATCCCTACATCAAAGACCAGCTCATTAATAGATCATCCTCACTAATATTAATGGGGAGTTATTCTAAATAGGCATCAGGAATATTGTACGTGTATTACTTTCTCTTAGTCATATATTCTCACTGATTGCTAGTAGCATTAGAGAATGGTCAGAACTGGTACCATTAGCTTCTTCTATTTTTATAAAATTTGTTGCAACTTTTCTTAAAATTAAAAAGTCAACCCATTAGCGTCCACATTCACCATATGGACCCAGCTGCGAAGGTATTATTTAACACAATAAAATTATAATAAAACACACAACCAACACTATATTTAGCACATGAATTTTATTTACACTTGTCTGAACCTGCCTTGATGAATACTCAGCAATGATTTATTATATTTCACAAGCTAAGGAAGTTATAAAATCCTGTTCTAGTAAAAATTGTTTGATAATGCACATCCGAATTATATTTTCAGTACCTTTCTTTGGAAATACCAGGAGCAAATAAATTTTACATATTTTAAAAGATCTTATAATATAAGATAGTGTACATATTTTTTTATCAATATTACAAGCGAGAGTTAAAAATTCCTGTAAATATTGCTGTACCCATATGGGCCCACTAGGCGGATATTACGTAGTATTAACTTATATTTTTATAATTTCACTGGAATAACACTAAATGAAGCTTTACATAATGGCATATGAAAAAGTTGATTGTAACAGACATTTTTTTTGTGCCGTCTGAATCAAATTTCCTTACGGATGAAAATTCAGGCGACGAAGGCAAACGTGGTTATTTGGATAACTTAAATGCTCGTCAACTCCGCGCAGGTGCGGAAGTTGTATTTGCAAACTCTGAACGTCTAGGAGATGTACAATGTACAATCAGACCTAGAAGCAAGTTATAATAACAATTTGCAAAACATAAATAGCTCTAATCAAGAAGAAACCAATATAAATCCCCAAATGGTAATATCTCTGCCAGAACCTGCAATCTGCCGAAGACCTTCGGCCATATACCGACTTACAAAAACTTTATTTTACAAAAAGAAATTACAATAAATATTCAAAAATGAGGTGTGTGCAACTGTTTAAATTATTTATTACTGATGAGTTGCTAGATATGATAGTGTCTGAAACAACAAAGTATGCTCTACTTAGTAAGCTACCATCTAAAATCTAAAATAAACTATCGAGTCAGCATACGTTCCAAAAAATGGTACTGACCAATGTCTACGTATCTCATCGACGCAGTTTTTCAAAATTCTTGGACGATATATCGGAAATTAGGGAAGAATATTAGTCTCTTACACTGTTACTAATAAACTAAAATACTAAAATATAAAAGTTATAATATAAAATATATATATAAAATATAAAAGTTATAAATATAAAATATAAACTAAAATATAAAAGTTATACTGAGAATAAATCAGGTATAGGCAAAATCACTACCAATAAACATGGAATAACTTAGATATAGGTTATACTTGGTATAAGAATTTAGTCCAAATTTATACCGACCGACCCACACCCTTGTTTAAGTCTGGTATAACCTATTTTATGACTGTCAATGTCATCAAAGGCAAAAATATATTATCTTTTGATTTGTTTTGTGAGTAATTATATAATAAAAAAGTGTGTTAAAAGGTATTGCGACTGTCGAAGAAGTTGATAATTTAATGAACATGATAGAAAATACACGAAAAAGGAAACTTTTCAAAGATAGAATAAATCCCTTTTCACAATACACCGATAAGGAATTCAGAATTAAATATCGTTTTTCTAAAGAGGATGTAAGGTTTTTAAGTCCAGAGAAATAAGGTTATTGTCGGGAAATTTGAGCAGCCAGGTTGCAAATGGGTTTTTTGGGTACTATACAGGGTGAGGCAGATAACTGGCCTATTAGAAATATCTCAAGAACTAAAGGCAACAGAATCATGAAAATTGGAATGCAGGGGTTTAGAAGGATGATCTATTAAATGAAAATACTTTCATCTCTTTGCAACTTCCGGTTATACCGGAAGTTGCTTATAACTTCGTTTTTTTAATGGGACATCCTGTATATTTTTACATTTTTGGATTCTCTTCGATGTCTTCTTTCTTAAAATATGAGGATTTGTAATGTTATACAGGGTATTTTAAAAGATAATTACGTTTTTTTATTAATTTCGTAGCAATGTCCACACCCTGTATAATTGTAGTAGTTTGACAACCAAAACTCTACTTACGTTCAAATTATTTTTAATATAGTCTACTATTGTTAAGAATCATTAGTATAGCTAAATTTTTAATTTTAGTATACAGGGTTGGTCGAAACTCGGAATGAGTATTTTCTGAGTTTTCTTAAATGGAACACCCTGTATTTTAGTATTGTAATGAAATGATATTTTATGGTCCTTTTTTATTTCTTAAGCATTCCCTATACCTAACTGCTTTAATTTGTGCTTAATTGTTAGTCGCACCAACAATCTTAATTACGTAGGTATTTTGATAGCTAAACCATTATTGGTAATTTTAAGGATCAGTCTGGATTAATATGTATTTATTTCTGAAAAATTATTTGTAATTGAATATTTTCACGGCTAACCTAATAAAATTTTACGTATTTCTTGTTTCAATTAATGTTTAGCTTTAATCACCAATAACTCACAAATTAAAGCAGTTAGGTATAGGGTATACTTATAAAATAAAAAAGTACTATGAAATACCATTTCATTACAATACTAAAATACAGGGTGTTCTATTTAAGAAAACTCAGAAAATATTCATTCCGAGTTTCGACCAACCCTGTATACTAAAATTTCAAAATAAGCTATACTAATGATTCTTAACAGTAATAGACTATATTAGAAATCACTTGAACGTAAGCAGAGTTTTTAATGTCTAACTATTACAATTCTACAGGGTGTGAATATTGCTTCGAAATTAATAAATATACGTAAATATCTTTTAAAATACCCTGTATAGTATTACAAAATCTCATATTTTAAGAAAGAAGATATGGAGGAGAATCCAAAAATGTAAAAATATACAGGGTGTCCCATTTAAAAAAACCAAGTTATAAGCAACTTCCGGTATAACCGGAAGTTGCAAAGAGATGAAAATATTTTCATTTAATAGATCATTCCTCAAAACCCCTTTATTCCAATTTTTATGATTCTGTTACCTTTAGTTCTCGAGATATTTCTAATAGGCCAGTTATCTGCCTCACCCTATATACCTAATACAATACATTATAAATACAAAAATTCCAGTCACAATTAGGACGATAATTTTAGTTATAAGGGTCAAAAATTGTGGTTTTTTCGATTAAATCGCTACAGGCAAAAATGGGGTAATTAAATATCTTATTTGGGGTATTCGTCTTTTAGCAGATGAACAAAGGTTTAAAATGGCAGTTTTTTAATTTTGGTCCGATTATTTGTTGCTTCGAAAATTTCAAAATAAGACTAAAATTTCGAAAATTAAAAATTTGCTATAACTTTTGCCAAAATGAATTAAAGACTTTGATATTGCATGAAAAGTTAAGTCAAATAGTCCATATCTGTTGCTTGGCTCTAAAAGGGCCAATGTTAAATTTTTGTTTTTTTTTAACAGCTCTCTTTTGAATTTAATATTGTCCAAACAAAATGCAAAAAGTTGAAATTGGCCATTTTAACACCAAGTCACATAATGTGGCTTAATGTTAAAAGGGCCAGAGTCAATTTTTTGTATTTTGTTTGGTCAATATTAAATTCAAAAAAAGCTGTACAAAAAAAAATTGACATGGGCTCGTTTAGAACCATGCCACAGCAGATATAATGCCCAGAAAATTTCAAGATGATTCGTCAATTATTTTAAATTTTATTCAATTTTTTTATCCTAAGAGTTCAGAAAATAATAATGATACAGCAATTCTGTGGAAACCATATGAAAAAATAATACTGCAATAAAAACTCATTTTTATCATTCCGAAAACATTTTACAAAAGTAGAGTCAATCTTGGCTTATAAACAATTTGAATAACTCTGTTAATATTGACTGTAGACTTAAATCTACTTTGGGATTTGAAAAGCTGGTATTTTCATATAAACGAATTTTCAAAAAAAAACTTTTCGCCTAGGTTAATTTGGTTTGTCAGTTACAGAGAAAAATCAAAAATTACATATTTGATTACATTGCCACACTATTATTTCGGAATAAAGTGGAAATACTTCTATCTAACTCAGCGTTTCCCAAAGGGTGGGTCGCGACCCGGTACGGGGCCATAAAAGCAAAACGCCGGGTCGCCTCGCCTCGCCCTCGCCATATAAATAAAATAAAAAAATGGCGAGAGCCCCCAAAAAAATTATAAAAAAACCATAAAACACATACAAACTCGACCAACGAGTAATCAGGCGGAGCCCATTAGGGCTCAGCACGATGACTCGGGGCCCAAGCAAGCAATTTTTAGTTCCGCGGATAAGTAAGAAAGAAGATAAAGGCATAGAGCGCATCACGCTGGCCTAGTTTTTTGCATTCGATTAGGGTACCACAATGGAATCTTTTTACACAGGATTCCATTGTGAAGAGCATTTGGCTACGATAGTTGTGCCCCCATCGCGCATCAGCGTGCTATGGGGGGGAAAGGGATGGCCTGGGGCATTGGAGCGAGGTGGGGTGATCCCTGTATATACTCGGGTCAAAACACCTCGCCCCAATGAATTGTTACACCCGAATGTACTCTTTCGAGAGGGTGGACATTCCCACAGGTCGGGTTAAATCAAATTGCTTGCTTGCTTGCCTCGCCTCGCCGTTTCACATGAACATCTTCTCTTACACTGCGAAGTGCGTTGACTATCCAAATGGAATGCTTTAAAAAAACTTTAATTGAATCGAAGGAAGAAATTTCAATATCCTTACAACAACATCCACCAATGGCTAGGGATGCAATATTTAAATTTAAAGACAGTTTTCATGATGTCAATTGAGAATTGAGAAGATGAGAATCTATAAAACTATAATTCGACCAATAACATGCTATGGCAGGGAAGCCTGGGTCCTGAAAGAAACATCCAAAAACAAACTCGACACATTCGAAAGGAAAGTACTGAGGAGAATACTAGGACCTGTGAGGGAAAACGGAATCTTCAGAAGTCGATACAACAACGAACTTTATCATCTTTATAAGGAAGCACCCCTGTCAGACTTCATTAGAATTCAAAGATTGCAATGGGCCGGACATGTGATAAGAATGGGAGAGGATAGGCTACCAAAAAGAGCACTAAATGCTAGAATGCAGCCCGATAGACAAGCCCGTTTAGGAGTCCGTGTGTGGAGAAGAGCAGGCTAAGGCTCAATTTGGGCTGTAGTGCCGTAGAAGAAGAAGAAGGGTTTTCAACACTGGCTTTCCTCAAAAATAAGTATAGGAATCGTTGGGAAGTCGAACCGGAGCAGAGCTGAGAATAAAATTATCATTTTTTCCTCCAAAAATGAAGTTTTTAACCAAAAACGATATTTCTCATTAGTAAAGTATTTGTTTTTTATTTTTTTTTATTATATTTTTGTTTGAGCTAAACTGGCCAGTTGGTTGTGAAAAACCAGTGCCAATAAAATACAAAACACACATTGTTTGAGCTAATGATTCTTTATTAAAATATAACTGTAATAAATATTTAAATATGTTTTCTTGTACACACACACCAGGGTATGAAAAAAAAATTAGTGGGTCACGGAGGATAAACACAAAAATAACCGGGCCACGGAAAAATAAGTTTGGGAAACGCTGATCTAACTTATACCGAGTTTATTAGTAACAAAGTATTTTCGGAGTCCGGTCCTGATAGCAAGCAAATCTTACAGCTTTATATCGGTCCTGACAAATTTATAAATTCAAGTAGTTAAAAGTTGAAATATAATTTAATTTTTACATTGTTTGCAAGATAAAGTTTAAATGTGACAGTGTGTTAAAAAACCAACGATTCTGTGAGTACAAAATTGCATTATTTATATCTAACCATAAAGTCAGAAGTTGAAAGGCAGTATTTTATCGATTTCAATCCAAATTATCGATTATCGACAACAACTTTTTGCTGATTCAAGTAATTAGGCTGCCGTCTAATTTTGTTAAGAGGCCAGGTCCGGCTTCAGATCCGCTGTTCCAATGCATGTAAATTTTCAACGGGACGATGGCTGAACCGGAATTAGCTACTACTTCACGAAATACACCGACTACGTCACATATCTCTTACTCTCATGCATTAAACAGTTTTAAACATCCTTCAAAAGACCAAGGTATCATACTTTCAACCATACAAGGAATACAAGTTTTCGAATATGTAAAAGCTGTTGGAAACGTTATTTGGGCATCCAGAATCGCAAACAACCGCATCTGCATCTACCTCTCGTCTAAATATATAGTTGACCAATTTCTTAGCTCCCACAAACATGTAATTATTGACGGCAACCAAATTGAAGTAAGAAGATTAATAACTCCTGCCCAGAGATTAATCATATCAAGTGTATGTCCTACTATACCTAACAGCATAATTGAAGACCATCTAAAAACTATGGGTATAAAATCCGTCTCCAACATGACGTTTCTACGAGTAGGCATGCAAGACCCGGAATACAGCCACGTGCTTAGCTTTAGAAGGCAAATATTCATAAGTCCTTTAGAAAATGCATCGATTCCTGACTCATTCCTAATTTCATTCGACAATACATCATATAGAATATACATTTCCATAGACGGTTTAAACTGCTCCAGATGCAAGACGGTCGGACATCAAGATTCTGACTGTCCTTCTTTATCATCATTAAGTAGTCCAATTAATCAAACGGAAACTTACCATCAAGTGAACGTACTCAACTCTGCCAATAAAGAATATAGCCAGCCAGAAGAACAACCACGGAAAGAACACGAAGAAGGTACCCAGACATTAAAGGAACCGAAACTTAACATCACAAAAAATCACGAATTAACATCAGCCACAAACGACCAAACCACTTCCTTACAAACAAACAAAGAACTACACATTTCGTCACAACCACAAATATCCCAAGATTCAGTAATTGAAAGCGATAGAAAAATCTCTGAAGCTATTCATGTTACTAAAAGACAAATTTCCACTTCTCCCGAAATCCTTGAAAATGACCTACCTCCTCCCACTACTGAAAAACAAAAAAATAAAAAGCCTAAAACTCAAGATTCTATTCCAGATATTCTCAATGAAATTAAAGAAAAAATTGAAAATAGAATCCCTTCCTTCACACTTTCTTTTCATGAAATATGTGATTTTCTGTCAAATTCCCTTCACTCAAAACATCCTGAACTTATTGCTAAAAATTATTCAAATGAAAGCGATGAAATCAAAGAAATTCTAAACTTTATATATTCTCAAACACAAAATAAAAGTTTAAAAAACAATATTACCAGATTGAAGAAGAAACTACTTCTAAGCAGTCTTTCTTCTACTGACGAAACTGACTACGAATCAAGTTCTCAAGTAAATAGTTAAAATGGCCAATAATACATTCATATTACAGTGGAACCTCAATGGTTATTTTACCCATATAGAATCCATCAAGCTTCTTATAAACGATTATCTTCCTTTAGTCATATGCATAGAAGAAACCCATTTCAAACATCAAAATGTAACATTAAAAAATTATGTTCCTTTTCTAAGAAACCGAGTTACAGATCATTCAAGCGGCGGAACAGCAATTTTCGTAAGGGATGACATAGAGTCAACCGAAATACAACTGCAAACAAACCTGGAAATAGTTGCAGTGTCAGTCACCCACAAAATGAAAATCAATATTTGCAATGTATACTTACCTCATCCTACTGATTTAGATATAACTGAACTAAGCAATGTTTTAAACCAAATTCCACACCCAAAAATAATATTAGGCGATTTTAACTGTCACAACAGTACCTGGGGAAGTAACAAAACCGACAAATGTGGTAATCTCTTAAACAATCTCATCGACAATTTAAATTTAGTGTTACTGAACACTGGCAAATCTACTAGGTTCAATTCATACAATGGTACATTTTCAGCTATAGATCTCTCTTTATGCAGTCCGTCGGGACACTACTTTATTATACTGGGACACATTGGGATATTTATATGATAGTGATCATTTCCCTATCACAATAAACATAGATACTAATGATATATTGACTTTTCCAATTCACCAAACATGGAAAATAAAGTCAGCTGACTGGGATTTGTATCGAACACTTATAGAAGGACAAACAAACAACTTTAATTTAACCAATACCGCAAACGAAAATCTGGAACTATTTAATAATATTATTATTTCTGCAGCAACAATCGCAGTGGGAAAAACAAAATCTAGTAAAAGGCAGCCAGTTCCTTGGTGGAATAACGAAATTGCGCAAGCACTTACTTTGTCTAAACACGCTTTCAACGTTTATAAGAAACATAAAACTATCGATAACCTTATAATTTTTAAAAATCTCAGAGCAAAAAGCAGACAATTGATCAAGAAAGGAAAACGAGACAGTTGGCAAAAGTATGTGGCTTCAATAAATCCTTCCACTCCCATAGGCGACATATGGAACAAAGTACGCAGAATAAAAGGAACAAAATACTTCCGAGGCATAGATACGCTATCATACAATAACCAAATGCATTCAAACAAGGTAGCTATTCCAGAAATACTAGCAGATATATATGAACTTAATTCTAGTGATTCCAACTATAGCATATCTTTTTTAGAATATAAAAATCTAATGGAATCGTCAAATATACAAATCACCGAGAGCGACAATCCAATAAACAAACCCATAAGTCTTCAAGAATTAGAATTTTGTTTAAGCGCAAAAAATTCGACGCCAGGACCTGATGATATCCACCCTCTTTTCTTACGAAATCTTCCTCTAAATGCAAAACTAATATTAGTTGATATTTTTAATAATATTTTCATTCAGCACGACTTTCCTGATCTATGGTCGCAAGCAACTATAATTCCAATCCTTAAATATAATAAACCAAAAGACGATCCAAATTCCTATCGTCCAATCTCACTTACTTGCTGTACCTGCAAACTTTTAGAAAAAATCCTTAATAATCGTCTTAAATGGTATCTCGAAAACAATAACCTAATAAGTATCAGACAAAGTGGATTTCGTACGGGTAGATCCACAACAGACAATCTAATAACCCTTGAATCAGCTGTACATGAATCTTTTCTGCACAATCAAAAACTTATTGCCGTATTTCTTGACATAAGAAAAGCTTTTGACACAACATGGAGACATCTTATACTAAAAACACTTCAAGAATGGAATGTCCAAGGGCATATGTTGTCGTTTATTAAAAATTTTCTAGAAACACGAACTTTTCGAGTTAGAGCCAATGGATTCACATCTTCCAGACGAGTACTGCAAAATGGCACTCCACAAGGATCTACTCTAAGTCCTACACTCTTTCTGATTGCAATAAATAGTATTATACATCAAATAAAGCTGCCTGTATTTACTAGCCTATATGCAGACGACTTAGTCATTTATCTAAAAACAAATAATGTAACTCTGGGATCACATATATTGCAAACGGCCTTACATACAATTGAAAACTGGTCGCAAAACACGGGTTTTATATTTTCTGGCGAAAAGACACGTTATTTAATTTTTAGCAAAAGGAAAGACTATCCTAATATTCAATTAACACTTAACGGAGTTATGCTGAAGCAGTCAGAAGAAATAAATTTCTTAGGACTTTCTTTTGAACGTGACTTAAAATGGAAAAACCACGTAACGAATCTGCAACGTTCTTGCCAATCCAGAATTAACCTACTAAAAATGCTGTCAAATACCTCTTGGGGGGCTGATACAACAATTTTACTTAATCTATATAGATCATTAATAAGAAGTAAATTAGACTACGGCTGTTTATGCTACGATACTGCTAACAAAACATCTTTAAAAAAACTTGACTACATTCAAAATACGTGCTTGAGATTGGTTTTAGGTGCCACAAGAACTAGTCCAGTAAGTAGTTTACAAGTTCTGGCTAATGAACTCCCTTTAAGCCAACGAAGGCAACTTCTATCACTGAATTACGTTGCCAGAATTTCAGCAAACAAAAGCAACGTGACCTACTCAACAATATTCTACAGAACAAATATATCTTCTGATCATTACGAAAACATTGCAAGAAATATGCTACCATTTCCTGAGCGAACAAAACGTATTGGTTTTAATTTAGAACAGTTCAGTCTCACTATACCCATTCATGTAAATTTTCCTCCCTGGATGATCAAACCTCCAAAAATAGATATGTCTCTAAAAGATCTCCCTAAACATTCCACACATCCTTTCCTTATCCAGCAAGCTTTTAAAAATTTAATTTCCAAATACCCAACAACTCATCGAATCTTCACTGATGCTTCCAAATGTGATGAAGGACATGCTGCAGCTTATATCTGCGGAAACATCAAGTCTACCGTACGAATCCCAACAAATTGTTGTATATATACCGGAGAACTTACAGCAATTCACCAGGCAATGAAAAAATGTGGTTCTATCCATGAAAGCAAATTTGTGATTATCACCGATTCAATGAGCGCATTACTTGGGATAAAACAGCTATATACAACTCACGCTATTCTTCTCAAAATCAAAGAAGAATTATCTTATATACAGAATCAACAGAAAGATATTCTCTTCATCTGGGTACCTTCCCATATGGGAATAATTGGCAACGAGGAAGTGGACTCTCTAGCAAGCAATGCAACTACCGACCAAAGTATCTCTATCACAGATCAAATACCTTGGACTGATCACAAAGTAAATATCAAAGGTCATGTCCACAGAACGTGGCAAACTACTTGGGATCAGACTAACAACAAACTAAAAGAATGCCTAAGTCAAGTAGGAACTAAACTCATGTTACCAAGTAATAGAAAAGACCAAGTCATCATCAACCGACTCCGAATAGGACATACGTTACTAACACACAAGCATATCTTCAACAAGGAGGCCGCTCCGATGTGTACCAATTGCAACACGCAACTGACAGTGAAACATATAATTATCGAGTGTCCAGTGTACCAGAAAGAAAGGATCGCGTGTGCTCTTAGTGACAATATTAAAAGTGTACTGACTTCAAACCTAAACTCCTTATTCAATTATCTCAAAATGACTAAACAATACACCAGATTGTAAAGCATTTTTATATAATAATATGTATCTTACTGTTTGTGTACGTCCCCCCGCTAATAACCCTTAGTGGTTGATGCGGGTTTATTTGTGTAAATAAAAAAAAAAAAAGTATTTTCGTTCTATATCTACCTTATACTTAGGTTAACTTTTCTAGATATAAATACGGAATAACGTTAGAATACGAGTGTTTTATTAGTAACAGTGTTAGAGTTTAGAAGAAGTATTTGTCAGGTAAGAGTATATTTATACAAACTCAGAAAATGTTTATGATTCATTCCATTTTCAGCGGGAAGTGTTTTTAAGTGTCTGAATGCATGAGGTTCGACTGCAAGGATCGTTGGATTATCCCTGTACCTGAGGGCAAAAGAAAGCGGTGCGTCATGCCAGATTGCAGTTCAAAAGGGCATAATAATGTGCACTGGGCACTGGGCTTTGTATATACAAATGGGATAAATTAATGAACTGCTTCTATATTTGATCTTGCCAAGCGCCTAATGGACCCAACTGGGACCAGCTTTTTTTTTAAACAAAAAAATGTTTTTTCTAATCCGGCTTAAATAAAAAAATAGGGATTTTCCCATAGTTTTAAATACAATTATTGCATATAAATAGAATTTTCTTTTCTCGGCGCTAATGGGTTAAGTCAAATGTTTTATGTTTATCATTGGGCCAATATGTGGCTTTTTCAGTTTAGTGCCATCTTCCGTTTATTTTTTTTCTATTTCAGTATGTAATTTTTTAACGTTTGTAGTTAATATTGAACCACATACAGTGATTTTAGCATCAAAGTCTAGAATAGAATAGAATAGAAATATGCTTTATTGTCATGAAAAATTTAACAATTTTATAGACAAAGCTTACAAGAATCATAAATAAAAACAATAACAAATACAATTTACTAAAATTATACAAATCGTCAATATAAATAAAACATAATAAAGTTAAATAAAAATCAGTAACAATCTATTGCAAAATTTAAAAAAAATTGCAAATTGCGTAATCTACCTTAAGAAATTTAATAAGTGATTTAATAAGTTAATAAGTTATGCTGCTGCATATGACACTCAAATATAGATTAAGATTCTACTTATACATAAGAATACTGTAATTTCTTAGTTATTGGTTAAGAAACTCTGCTATTGAATAATATGGTCTTTCAGATAAATAGGCTTTTGTCATTTTACGGAACTTGAGGAAAGATGTTGCAGATTTAAGTTGTAGAGGGAGATGGTTGTATAGTTTTTTTGCAGAATATAATATAGATTTCTTTACTAACTCACTGGACGGGATCGGTAAATAGATGTCAAAAGTAGAATTTCTGGTGGAATAGTCATGTCTAGGTCTTTCTGGAAAGACATCTAGATGTTTACGATTTAAGCAAACAGTTTCTAAAATATATAAAGAAGGTAATGTTAGAATTCTGTGATCTTTAAAGTAGCTTCTGCAATGTGTTGTTCTTCTGAGGCCAAACATATATCTGATTGCTCTTTTTTGCAATTTAAAAATAACATCGGATTGGGCAGCTGTACCAAAACCCCAAAAAGGCAGACCATATCGAAGATGGGACTCGAACAATGAAAAGTATGTTATTTTGGAAGAGGCTAAATCCATTTCCTTCGAGACAGATCTTATTGCAAAGCAAGCTGAGGATAGTTTCTTGCTTAACACATCGATATGAAGGGACCATTTAAGGTTGCTATCTAAAAAAATACCAAGAAACTTTACAGAATCAACGATACTGATCTGGCTGTTATGAAGAGGTAAGGGTTGAAGAGTTCATTTATAGGGTAATGCGACTGTTTTATCTACGTTAAAAGAGAGTAAATTAGAATCTGACCAGGATTTTATTGTGAGTAGATCAGAAGTTATAGTAGCATGAAGAGTTGCGATATTTGAGTTGCTCCAAGTGATACTGGTATCGTCAGCAAAAAGAAAAACTTTTCCATCGATTTTTAAACTAGTGATGTCATTAATAAAGATAAGGAAAAGTAAAGGACCCAATACTGAACCTTGTGGTACCCCACATACAACATTTCTGAGACTAGAGTCTGTATCATTTGCTCTAACCAGTCTGCACCAATAATTAATTTTTCTCACTGCGTGTTGGGCAAATGGACTTTTGAATTTTCTTTTTTTCTTTGGTAGGAAACATGCTGCTGATATCCTGCATATTTTCTCTTCCTATAGACCAGGGTGCATTTGTAAAAATATTAGTACATTTGGAAGTTGAGAAGTGACTCAAATTTTTTTGCAGAAATTGCTTGAAAATAACTCAAATAATAATATTTGGGTTATTCTCCCTCTCGAAAAGGTCCGGAATATTGTTTAAATAATCAAAATGTCAAAAAATGAAGGAAAAATTCGATTTTTTTCTTCGTTTTTTGATTATAACTTTAAAAGTATTCATTTCCGAGAAAAGTTGTGCCGACATAAAAGTTGAATAATTAAATTTTCTACGATATAGAATTAGCTAAAAATTTAAAAAATAGTCACCCTTGTTGCAAAATAGCAATAATTGCAAAAAAAACCATACAAAAACAAGTATTCTCATTTTAGGTTTTTCAACCATTTATACTGCACTTAGGACCTTCATATTTCATCCAGAAAAACCTTATGATACACTAAAACAATACTGTAAATTTCATTAAGATCGGTTCAATATATTTTGCAAAATATATTTTGAAATCCAGCTTTCGCAAAAAAAATTCATTTTTTCAAAATGTTACAGGACTGAAAATAAAGCAGGTAGCAAGTTGAAATTTTTTTTGTTTATAGAAATGTACTGTACCTTTTATTTGCAATTTGGCAAAATTAAAATCGATTAACTACCACGGCGTCAGGAATTTTTTTAAATAAACATTAATTATTGGTGCTACGCGCAGGACAGCGGATAGTTTGCTCTGATTGGGCATTCAAATGACCTTTGATAATGATTGATACATTTTAATTTTTATTACATTTCGATATAAATAAATAAATTTGTTTATTGTAAAATAAAAACAGATACTTTATCCTTTGAAATAACACTTTTTTAGCAGAAACTTTCTTTGTTCATATATTTTAACTTAGAAAATAAAAGTTTATTATTTTTAAACATATGCAATTGTTTAAACAATATTTCACAAACAATAATAAAATTAGTTTGATTTTTGGGGAATTAAAATATTGAAATACAACAAAATATAGAGTAAGAAAATAATATATGAGAATAAGGTTGGAAGAAATTTTGGTGGAAATCAACTTGTGTGAATCGAACACCGCTGTCCTGCGCGTAGCACCAAAAATTAATGTTTATTTAAAAAGTATCCTGACGCCGTGTTAATTAATCAATTTTAATGTTGCAAATTGGAAATGAAAGGTACAGTACACTTCTTTAAGTAAAAAAAATTCAACTTGCTATCTTCTTTATTTTCAGTCCTGCAATATTTAAAAATTGAATTTTTTTTGCGAAAGCTGGATTGCAAAATTTATTTTGCAAAATCTTTTAGACCGATGTTAATGAAATTTACAGTGTTCTTTTACTATATCATAAAGTTTTTCTGTGTAAAATATGAAGGTCCTAAATTTAGCACAAATGGTTGAAAAACGTAAAATACGAATACTTGTTTTTGTATGGTTTTTTTTCGCAATTATTGCTATTTTGCAACAAGCGTGACCATTTTCTAAATTTTTAACCAATTCTATATTATAGGAAATGTAATTACACAACTTTTATGTCAGTACAAATTTTCTCAGAAATTAATAGTTTTAAAGTTATAATCAAAAAACCAATAAAAAAATCGAATTTTTCCTTCATATTTTGACATTTTGAATATTTAAACAATGTTCCGGGCCATTTTGAGTGGGAGGATAACTCAAATATTCTTAAAGAGACTAAGTTTTCACTCTAATGGCATGTAAAACGACATAATGCTATTCTACATCCCACCAGAATGAAAACAATGGAAACCTTCTCTGGTTACACCTCCGAGGCTTCTACAATTTGCAAGCCATACGGATGCTGAGACGAAGGAAGATGAGGGAATTCTACAATTTACAATTCACGTCCCATCTGCTCAGCGCGGTAAAGTTCCAACGAGAATGGTTCCCTTCATACTCCACACAGAGTAAATGTAAATCAAAAATGAATAACCATTTTCAATTTCGTTGCAAAACGAAAACACAGCCGAACCATATTCTAGTCCAATCAGAGAGTGCTCCAAGCACCCCTACCGGTTTCGAAACTTATTAGTCTCTCATCAGGAGGCACATATGCTGCTCTCCCTGATCCAACCAAAACAAACCCCAGCGTGCAGTCCCGGATTGCAACGAACGAAATGGCATAGATGCCCTAGCAGCAACTGCTAGCAAAAAGACTAAGTTTTCACTCTAATGGCATGTAAAACGACATAATGCTATTCTACATCCCACCAGAATGAAAACAATGGGAACCTTCTCTGGTTACACCTCCGAGGCTTCTACAATTTGCAAGCCATACGGATGCTGAGACTAAGGAAGATGAGGGAATTCTACAATTTACAATTCACGTCCCATCTGCTCAGCGCGGTAAAGTTCCAACGAGAATGGTTCCCTTCATACTCCACACAGAGTAAATATAAATCAAAAATGAATAACCATTTTCAATTTCGTTGCAAAACGAAAACACAGCCGAACCATATTCTAGTCCAATCAGAGAGTGCTCCAAGCACCCCTACCGGTTTCGAAACTTATTAGTCTCTCATCAGGACGCACATATGCTGCTCTCCCTGATCCAACCAAAACAAACCCCAGCGTGCAGTCCCGGATTGCAACGAACGAAATGGCATAGATGCCCTAGCGGCAACTGCTAGCAAAAAGACTAAGTTTTCACTCTAATGGCATGTAAAACGACATAATGCTATTCTACATCCCACCAGAATGAAAACAATGGGAACCTTCTCTGGTTACACCTCAGAGGCTTCTACAATTTGCAAGCCATACGGATGCTGAGACGAAGGAAGATGAGGGAATTCTACAATTTACAATTCACGCTGGGGTTTGTTTTGGTTGGATCAGGGAGAGCAGCATATGTGCCTCCTGATGAGAGACTAATAAGTTTCGAAACCGGTAGGGGTGCTTGGAGCACTCTCTGATTGGACTAGAATATGGTTCGGCTGTGTTTTCGTTTTGCAACGAAATTGAAAATGGTTATTCATTTCAAATATTCTTATTTAAGATATTTTCAAGCAATTTCTGCAAAAAAATTTGAGTCACCTCTCAACGTCCATTTATTATTACTGCTGCTCCTCCATTATTAGTTGTGTTTCTAGGGTGAAAAACTTGGTATATTTGGTATCCTCTCAGTTTAATGTATTAGTCGTAAAATGTGTCTTTGATACTAAATCTGTATCAATTTTTTTGGTTGTTTAAGGTAAAAAGTATCTCCTGCTGATACTGTAAGAGGCCGTTTGCCTTCCTGTCTAATTTCTTAACTCTTTCGCTATTTTATTTTCTACTAGAGTCTGTGCTATTTAATCTTTCTAGAATTTTTTTATTGAATTCTTCTTGCTTTTTAATGCATGCTATTAGTATATATATATCATGTTTGTTATCGAATTGGGGTCATTCTCTACTACTTGTTTTGGTCGTTAGAGGCTACTTGGGTATGTTTTTGGAATTGGTTAACCTCTCTTGGATGGTTTTGTATAGGATTCTCCATCTCTACTGCCTTGTTTTGTAGTGTGGTTTTAGGTTACTGTTTGTTTCGTAATTTTTGAGAAGCCATAACAGTGGTTCAACCTCTATAACTAGCTTGGTTGGACCCACCACAGTGTACATATTTAATTTCTTTATTTTGTTGCTTTTTACAATCTTTTGTTAAATTTTTCCCGATAAATTTTGCATATATTATCGGTTCTCTTCTGCAATAATTTTGTGTACGTCCGTACTCTTGACACCGTTTACATTGTGGGATCAAATTTCTAAAAGCTTCCATGGTCACTTTTATGTAAAATTTGGGTAATTTTATACATTTTTTTGTATTTTCTTCTTTACTAAACGTAAGTACAAATAGTGGAACTGGTGATTTGTCCTTTCCTTTTAGTAATTATGTTGCTTTTTTTTAGTAATTTGCAATTTCTATTTTATATGCCTTTTTCTCTTTTATATGTCTTCCCTTATGTTCGTTGCTTGTCAAGTCAGCCACATTGATATGTCTATTTTATTTCTTCAAACGAAACGTATCTTCAAACGAATAACGTTCGATATATGTACCATTTAGCATCTTCCTTGGATTTCTGTAGTTATTTTCGTCTTTAACATTAATTTTAATTTACCACCTGCAAGCATGCTAGTTTGATAAGATATTTGCTTACCTGATATCTGTCTCACTAGGTTATCATATTTGTTGATCATGACTGATGTTGGTTTACGTGTCGTTTGAGTCTTTTCTGGTTTACTTCTCTGTTGGAGGAGGTGAGACTGAACTGCCTTTAAGGAGTCGCTTGCTTTCCATATATGGTAATAAAGGGAAGGAAATGCGCTCTTATGTGAGGTTGGTTATGAGGAATACATTTAATTACTCCTCTGTAATTTAGTGTTTGCTAAATATCATGAATTGTACCCAGCTGATGACGACAATGCCAAAATTCTATTCTAAACGGTAGCAAACCTACAAACTCAGTTGAAACTGTCCCCGTAATCTGACTGACCAATTAGAATTATTAATCTCGTGTTATTTTGTATATCTATTTTTATATGTGCGTGTTTGTTTATATTTCCACTTTTAATTCAGTTTTGCAAACATGATCATAATGCGATTCTGCTGAATCGGCGGGATTTCTTTGTGTCACTAAAATGCCCCAGATACTTGTAATACCTTGATGGTATGTTATTATTATGTAACCTAAACAATATCGTATTAAATATAAATCTTTTAATTAATCTTTTTTAAAAATGATTAATGGGCACGGATAGCTCAGGCGGTAGATATCTAACTTCCACGCAGGTAAGCCAGGGTTCGATTCCCAGCGCTGGCGAGAACATATAGACATTTTCAAATGTCTATAAGCCCAGGTCGACTCAGCTCAAATAAAATGAGTACCTTGGGTAAAACTAGAGGTAATAATAGGCGGTTGAAGCGTAGCACTGACCCTGTTACCTTCCTTGTATATCATAGGCCCTAGAGATAGCAGAATACCCTTCTATAATCCCATAGCCGCGTTAGCGGTATAAAACCGGTGACTATTATAAAAAGGATTTTTTAAAGTTTCTGAATATTGTGTTAAATCCCGTTACACATTTTTACATTTCGCACTCGAATCCATTCGGTGTCTTTATTTTAATACACAGCGAGATACATTTTAATATGTTTGTTGGAAGTTGCGCTTCGACTAATCAATTTTCAATTCGCAAACGCGTAAATCTCTACATCAAAGACCAGCGCATTATTAGGTCATCCTCGCTAATATTAATGGGGATTTATTCTAAATAGGCTTCGGAAATATTGTATGCAATAGACAGCCTGAAATCATGTTATGTGAATGTTGAATCTAGGGGAAGGGAGGGCAAGATGGAAGGCTTAACTTTATGATGTGTAAAAAAATAAAACAACGTAATACAAAACTTTCATTTTAATCATTCTTGAAAGAGACCTTATACAGTTACAAAAGTCAGCCATTAAATATTATTAATAATAAGTAGAATTTTTTTTATGAGTAATAAAAAAATTATGTCAAAAATTCCATCTTGCCCTTACCCTGAGGGCAGGATAGAAAGCTTGTTCGGGCAAGATGGAATGTAGAGGAAAGCACTACATTTTACAGTTTACACACATAAAACTGCCATCTTCTGTGTCGGTACACAATTCATGTGCCCAACCATGACATACAGGACATTGTACCCAGTCCTCTGTGGGCGGTTCCACATAACGTTCACCATATACACAGAACACATCATTTTGTGAAGACTGTTCTAAATGTTGTACAATATTTTTAACTTTTTCTGTTTTTGTCCTTTCTCCTTTAGGTTTTCTTTTATTCTCGCAGGATCCTATTTCCTTGCTTTTATTTTTGCCTAACTATTATCTTCCAACTTGCCCTAAGTTGCAATTTTCCATCTTGCCCATATGCCCCTTTCCGATAATAATATCAATATTTAAAAAATGCTTTATTATTTTTCTTATTTAAATATCAATTCAGATAACCTGTACCTAATAGATACTTTGTATAAATGCATAATAATAATATTGTACACCTTGTTTAAATAATCGTATCACAAAAATTCAATAATTGCGTAATATTTAGTTGCGAAAATAAGAAGGAAGCCTGTACACTCATTAGCTGACCTGAACTGATTGAGCCGTCGTTTGTAAATGGAAGAGGTTCGCCTGCATCTGTGTGAGTGTGGATCTGGGCGCTTCATTGCGCAGTTCGGGTTTTATAGGTAATTTCCATCTTGCCCTATCCTTCCATCTTACCCTCCTTTCCCCTATATTTGGTAATACGATTTTTCTTTTTCCAACTAACACAGAAATGATAACTGTGCAACTGTGCATCGGGTCTGACAGGTATACAATTTATTACCTCCAGAATTTAATATTGATGGACGCGAGTATAGGATTTCATTCAAACATTAAGTTCCAAAATTTAAAATTAGACGTACAGGTTTTGATATGTAAATAATAGATTTCGTTATATTTACATATCCTGTTAAAAATAAGTTAACAACAACTGTGCAACAGATGTCAATATCTTGCTATCGATATATAAAAAATTTGCGAATCGCTAAAATTGGACGAAGAGGTTTTTGGGCTACGACGTTTGGATAAAGAATGCCAAGAAAAACTGCAAGACAGGCAGAAAAATCGAAACACTGTTGTGGGCGAAAGGATGAGAGGGCTAGTTCGATGTTTATAAAAGCAATAATTGAAGACATGTAATGTTTTCACCTTCCTATTTCTAGCATATCAAATAATGTAAAAAACCTCGAAGGACCAGCGACCAGTTGATTTCAAAATTATAAGTTAGTGAAAGTAGGGAATAGCTAGTAGAATAAATAAAATGAGGCTTCCTGAAGAAACAGTTTATTGTTTGATTTGCATAAATAGAAAATATTAATTAATAATAATGAACTAATAATAATAAAAATAAAGGAGCTAATCAATCACCCATAATATATTATATAAAATGTTCTTAAAACTGAATACAGGGTGTTTGGTAAAGAATGGGCCATAGCTTAACCTCAGGTTCCTGAGGTTAAAATAGGCCGATTTAAGCTAACTTGCCTTAGTACAAAGTTTATAATAACCGAAGTACAGGGTGTCAAAATTAAACTTTTTTTTATTTATTATTGAATATTTCCTGACATGTATGAGATAACAACATGAAATTTGGTATGTGGGGTTTTTGGGTCGAGAAAACTAAATTCCCTACCAAAAATTATGTATTACTCAGAGGGCGCCACATACGCCTTTCAGCACTCATTTATTACGTTTAATTTTTTTTATCCCTCACTCTGTATAATTTTGACATTAAATTTTTTATTCTCCTATTAGTTTTACTTAAAAAAGTGTACTTCTTTCATCTCCATAAGCTCAACCGTTTTCGAGATAAACGCATTTTAAATCTGCGATACACCATCATTTTTAGCATAATATCATTGTAGTTACACCCGAAAATAACTTAAAACCATAAAATTATCCAAAAATGTATCGCAAATTTCTTGAAATATAATTTGCGATGCAATGACATAAATTTGAGAACTGGCACAATTATTATGGTTTTAAGTTATTTTTCGGGTGTAACTACAATGATATTATGCTAAAAATGATGGTGTATCGCAGATTTAAAATGCGTTTATCTAGAAAACGGTTGAGTTTAGGAAGATGAAAGAAGTATACCTTTTTTAAGTAAAACTAATAGGACAATAAAAATTTTAAGGTCAAAATTATACAGAGTGAGGGATAAAAAAATTTGAACGTAATAAATGAGTGCTTAAAGGCGTATGTGGCGCCCTCTGGCAATACATAATTTTTGGTAGGGAATTTAGTTTTCTCGACCCAAAAAACCCCCACATACCAAATTTCATGTTATTATCTCATACCTGTCAGGAAATATTCAATAATAAATAAAAAAAGTTTAACTTTGACACCCTGTATCTCGGTTATATAAACTTTGTACTAAGGTAAGTTAGCTTAAATCGGCCTATTTTAACCTCAGGAACATAAGGTTAAGCTATGGCCTATTCTTTGCCAAATACCCTGTATATGCGATCGAACAAGAAAGTATATTTGAATGTCCGGCAACCCTGTAATATCGGAGCCGGTGTTTTACCAAAGATGGACAGGAAAACTGTTATTTGCTTTTTTTATTAAATAAATATTGCAGGTAGATCCTTAGATACTTGATGCACTAAGCACTGTATTTAATACTATTTACTTGAGTTGAAACATACTCGTATTAGAAAAGAGTAAGTATAACTTCGATGCTTCGAGTTTAAGAAGCGAGATACGAAATTTTTATATACTCCTAGTTGAGGAACTAGAGTGGAAGCATCTTAGGATAGTTAGGTACAAAATTTGAATGTGTAAAATAATTGACAAGCGCAGAAGATACAATGCAGAAGGACGACGGCATGTATGCTGATCGCATGAGGTTTTAATTTAGTTAGATGGAAAAATATTAGAATACTTATTATTAGAGTAGGATAAAAGAAACTATGGTAGAATTGTATTGTATTTTCTACAATTGTGTTTAAAAAAAACAACAGAAAGTATAGAAAAACATAGTAAAATACAACATCACAACGAGAAACAATAAAACTAATTAGAGTGAAAAAAAGGAAATACCAACAACAGCAATATGGAAATATTGGTTGGGTAGTTTTTCGTTACTAGCGCGATGGCGACGGCGGCGAACAGACAGCTCAGGATTTTGCAAGTGAATGTTGGTAGAGCCAAGGTGGCGCACGACTTGGTCTATGCGAAGGCCTTGGACATCGGGGCGGATCTGGTGATCGTACCAGAAACCAATAAAAAAATCGCTAGTAAGTTTGGGTGGGTGCCGGATGTGCTCCGCGACGTCGCTGTCCACCTTATCAATAAGAACGTGAGTATCCAAAAGATCCAAAGGAAGGAGAGTGTAGTCAAAATCAACTTAGTTGATGTGGCTATTATAGCCTGCTACATCTCTCCTAACGTCAACATGGCGGTCTACCGAGATAAGGTGGACAGCATTATGGAAGCTGCTCTGGTGGAAAAGAATTTCATCACAGCCGGGGATATAAATGCGAAATCCGTTCTATGGGGTTCCCCAAGGAACGACAGTAGAGGAGAGGTATGTAATCAGTGGATCTCCTCTCTCGATCTGGTGACCGCGAATAACGGTAAGCCTACTTTTGAGAGGGGGGATTCGCGCACCCATATCGACGTTACGCTGGTGTCAGCCAAGTATTCCAGTAGGGTCACGAAGTGGGATGTGCTGGATGACAATCTATTCACATTCCACAAGTATATCTCCTACGAGATCGGATCCAGGGGGTGGACCAGTGGCGGTAGAAAGCTCATGACTTTCGATAGGGCAACCTTCAGCGGCCGTGTTAGGGATCTCCGCGGGGAGGTCCCTGACTTTGCCAGCCTTAGAGATGTCATGATACGCGCACATAGGGCGAGCACGAGGCGCAGCCAGATTCAGTATACGGTACCGTACTGGTGGAACGAGGAGGTACAAGCAACTAGAATTAACTGTTTCAGACTAAGACGCATCGCACAGAGGGACAGAACCCTGCAATCCAGGGACACATACAAACAAGCCAAAAAGGACCTCACCAAGATCATCAGGAGGTCCAAACCTATGTGCTGGATGAACCTGTGCGATGCGCTCGAGGACGACATAGGGGGCGAGGTCTACAGGATTGCCAATAAGGCCCTGCGTATCGAAGCCCCATATAGACTCACCGAGAGTAGAACTAGAGACATTGCGGACATCCTATTTCCCAGGAAGCCTGATTTGTTCTTCGTGCCCGCCACATGTGAGCGCCCTGAAGCCGTCACTTCCATAGAACTCACCAGAGCAGTGGAAGCGATCAAGACTGGGAAGTCGCCGGGACCGGACCGTGTGCCGCCGGAGGCCGTTAAAATTTTGGTAGCAGAGCAGCCTGTTGGTCAGATCGGTACTGACCCAGCTCCTCACCGCTCAAATTTTCCCTGACGTTTTGAAGAGGGCACGCCTCACCCTAATTCCGAAGCCCGGTAAAAATCCAGAGGAGGTCAGCTCCTACCGACCGATCTGTCTCCTTGATAGTCTAGGCAAACTCTACGAAAATGTAGTTAAGAACCGCCTACAAGCGGAATTGGATGCTATGAACGCCATCTCTGATAGGCAATTCGGATTCAGGAAAGCCAGATCGGCGGTAGATGCTGTTAAGTTCATTACAGACCGCGTTAAAGCCACGGCGAGGAGGTGGGCAGTAGTGATCGTGTTCGATGCTAAAAATGCATTTAACTCGGCAACTTGGGGACATATAGTCCGCAGGATGGAGGCCCTCAACGTGTCGAGTTATCTGACAAATGTGATCAAGAGCTACCTAACTAATAGGCACCTGTCGGCAGGTAACGACGACATTAAACTTACGGCAGGTGTTCCACAAGGGTCCGTCTTAGGCCCGACGCTGTGGAACATCCTCTACGACGACGTTTTAAACATACGATACCAGTACCAGGACCAGCGATCTGTACTGGGAGGTGGTTAGTACTGCCGAGATACTTTTCAGGCGGGTGAATGACTGGATGAACGAGAACGACCTTGAACTCGCAGGCGGTAAGACCGAGGTGGTTATCCTAAAGGGACCTAGGGATAGACCGGACCTGCTGTTCCATTTTGGAAACAGCGAGGTCAAGTCGAGCCTCTGTGCCAAATATCTTGGCGTGGACCTCGACAAAGGGCTGGGATTCACCAAACACCTGGCAAGGGTGGTGAGGAAGGCCGAGGCACAAACTGCAGCTCTCCGAAAAATAACACCAAATATCGGAGGGCCAAGTAGGGGCCGGAGACGCCTGTACCTACACGTCGTACAGTCTACACTTCTCTATGGGGTTCCGGTCTGGGTTGAGGTTTTACGTCACAAGAAATACAGAGATATGATAAACAAGGTACAGAGGAAGCCTCTGTTGAATCTAGTAAACTCATACAAGACTGCATCAACCGTGGCTCTACAGGTGATCGCGGGCGCCTCTCCCATATATCTGCTAGCTAAGGAACGTCAGTTTCTCTATGAGCACCGCCAAGGCCACTTACCCGAGGTAAGATCGGCCGCACGACAACAACTCCTGGCGGACTGGCAGCTGGAATGGGAGGCGGAATTTACCAAAGCCCAGTGGACCAATAGGCTGATCCCGAACGTAGAGTCGTGGTACGCTTGCGAGTTAAAGAGAGTAAATTTTTACTTTACACAATTTTTGACCGGTCATGGATCATTCAGGACATTCACCCACAGGATCGTGAAGTCGGACGACGACCTATGCCGGACCTGTCGCGTGAGGGAAGACGCAGAACACTGCGTTTTCCAGTGCAGCGTCTTTGCTCACGAGCAGGTCAGGCTTCGTAGTAGGTTTGGCGACATCGGCCCTAACAATATTATTAATTTTGCGATCGGAAACAAGGCGGATTTCGAGGCCATAATTGACATTATAACCGGTATAATTAAGAGAAAATCCGAGTTGGAACGACTGGAGCAGAATGGGCGAGGCGGGTCAACACAATAGTTATAAAATTAAAAAATATATATAAAAAATAAAAAAAAAATAAATAAAGCAAAATAAGAAATAATAAAAAAATAATCCGCGTCAGAGAAATATGACCCTAATTCTTCTAGGGCTCACTCTATCCGCCACACTACAGAACAATCACCCAAGCCCTGCCGTTTTCAGGCAGGTGTTGGTCCACCTTCCTCCGTACAGGAATCAGACTTTTCTCTATTTAGTCCTACCGTTTCTAGGCTGGAAAGTAGACCCTTAAATGACCCACTGCTTCTAATTACTTTCTTTCAGACAGCTCGGGATATCCCCATGCATCGCTCCCTAAGGAGCACGTCCAGGGATATTCCGGGTCGGAAGAGGGGGTGGTTTTAGTTGGTAGGCGGCTGGTCATGGGGGCATGTGGGACGCACGGACCATACTGTGGTTGGTGCACCCTAGCGTGTTCTCCTTTCCTGTCCGAGTCCAACAGTACTAGGGACACCTTCCCTAGTCTGCTAAGATCGTTCCACCTCAGTCCAAAAAAAATATGGAGAAATGGAAAAGAGTAGACAACAGCCTAGTAGTCGGACATTTTACAAATAGGTATCACCCGAAAATAGAGGCTGCAAACCTAACTGTGAATCTGTACTCACATACTGAAAATAATGATAATAAATTAACACTTTGAAAATAATGATGAATGAATAGTCAATGAAGAAGACCTGCTCCAAACATTGCAAGAATATTTCAAAAATTTAAGTACTACACATACATCAAGAGGATATATACCTTGAAGTGGACCTACTGGTAGAGGATCCAAAAATAGACGAAATATTGCAAGAAATTAACACATTAGAGAAGGAAAAAGCTCCAGGCTCCGACAACATACTAACCGAATTCATTAAGTATGGAGGAGAAATTTTATATAGACAATTACACAAGCCAATAACACTTATATCGAAGGAAGAGAAAATATCAACCAAATTGCACGAAAGTGTAATAATCCCCATAAATAAAAAGGGAGACAAAACCAAGTGCTCTAATTAAAGAGGTATCTCCCTGCTTAACACGACGTACAAAATCTTCCGAACATTCCATTAAGTAGACCAGCACCTTTTGTATACAATTTCATAGGAGAATACCAAGCGGATTTTAAGTTCTGAACTTCTGCAACTGTTTTCTGAAGCTTGGATTATGTTTATATGGAATTAAGCCACATTTATTGGTGTAATAAAAAGAAGATGCAGCGTGCTTCATTCTACAGGGACTTGATAATTGCTTTTTTCATGTGTACGTTATGGTCGCATTTGAATATAGGTTGGTACACTTCAGTCAACGAGTCTATACCCGTGCGTCATTAATACCTGACGAGATAAAACACATACTTTTTATCTAGGACCATTCTTTTCCACGCATGAAACTAATGACCAACCAGCTACCGCCTGTTGTTAAGTAAAAACACATGTTATTTTTATGAACGATCTAGACTTAGTCATTGAAAAGAGATAGGTACAAAAAAGATGATTGGGGATGTTTTCACATGGTTTAAGTACAATTTTTGACATTTTGGTTTGTTTACTTTTGTGGCTGTCAGTTTGTTGAATTTTTTGCTGATATTTTGTTGAATTTTGTGTTCACAACTAATTTTATATTGGAATTTGAAATGTTATGGTAAATTTATGTTATTTTACGATTAATTTTGACAACGTACAAAGCTAACCTCATTGACACAGTTAAGGAATGCGTGTGTTTAATGTTCCACCAAAGTGAATAAAATAACAAAAAGGAAATATGTTACTGAATTTTTTTAAAAATTTTTTAGGTATTTATTAATCAATGATAATAAAATAATTTATTAAGCTACTTCAAATGTAGCTATAATTATTATGCATCAAAATTTTAAAACAAAACTTAAATTTGTTTTGAAACTAAAACTTTCCCAAAATGGAGAACAAATCATCTACATATTTTCCCATACTGTGGATTGTTTGATACATACTGACATGCAATTGAACAAACATTAACGATTCAAATTAACACTCCGTGAAAGAAGAATAGATAAAACCCACATTTAACAATGTGAAATAAATATGTTTTTATATATTTTTCCTATCTGTTTCCCGAGACAATTGTGTTTATATACCGTTATAGCCCGATCAGGGAACACAAAATTTTACGAAAACCTCCAAAAAAATAAAGGAAGGATGAAAATTTGGAAATAGGTAGTTGAAATTGTCTATTATTATATAAGAAAAAGTTTACAATTCTACATCCCCTCCATTTTACAAAAATTGGGAAATACGGGGTGAAAAATATTTCCTCGTGAGTGAAAAAATATACGTTCAAAATAGGCCCGGAATTGGATAAAATGACTTATTCTAAGCAACTTTTGTTCTCTAGAGTTTTTTCACTAACTCAATAGTTTTCGAGTTATTTACGAGTGAATATGTTCATTTTTAACAAAAAAAAAACATGTTTATGTACGGTTTTTCGCAGATAACTCAAAAAGTAAGTACTCTAGCGAAAAAAATATTCTTAGTAAAAATATAGCTTATCAAAAATTAAAAAAAAATGATGTACGCGTGAGGTCTGCAGACTCAGCATAAGCAGAGTTGTAGCTAATGAAAGTTAGGTTCTTCTTCGTCAAATTCCAAATCGAATATTTCAATGTGAAATAACCAAAAAACAGAGCACTTTTCGGGGAAAATTCATTACAAGTTTTTTAAAGTGTTTGAAAAAAGGTTTACTTTTGTTTTTTTTTAATTTCTAACCTTAAAAATAAGTGAGTTACGCTCAAAATATTGCTGGTACCTTCTATTTTTTGGTACAAATATCGCGAAAATCAACCCCTAATTTGCTTCCCAAATAAAATTAATCGTAACCGCTTCACAAGTTACTTTACTTATGTATTGTTTATACAGGGTGAGTCATGAGGAACTGTACATACTCCTACCTCGTATAGAGGCTCCTATGGGGAATAACAAATGACCATTAAAAAGTGTCTGCTCCCATTGTTTAATAATATACAGGGCGAGTTTCGCATTTTGACAGAAATTTGTATTCGTCATAATTTTTGAACGGCCCGATCGATGTGTCTCTTATTTTAGCCAATCGTTACACTATTACCACCTAATCAACTAATTTATTCAAACCAGAAAAAAATCAGGTCCGGCTTTAACAAATTAGTTCGTTTGGGTCTTAGAAAAAATTTCACCCTGTATACGCTTTTTGAAAACTCTAATATGAATTTTACAAATTAGACAAATAGGCAACTAAAATGGCATATTTATTTTTTTCCGCACACGATTATTTATTTTTTTTATAAAAAAATCAAAATTCACTATGAATTAAAAGTTTGGTAAAGTGAACCAAAGATTTAAAAAAAAATAACTTTTATTACAAAAATTAATTTTTTTTGCACAAATAAGTAATTTATGTTACCATCCAATCAACTGATTTATTCAAACTAGAGAAATCAGGTCCGGATTTAAAAAATTAGTTCGTTTTGGTCTTAGAAAAAATTTCACCCTGTATACGCTTCTTGAAAACTCTAATATGAATTTTACAAATAAGACAAATAGGCAATTAAAATGGCATATTTATTTTTTCCCCACACGATTACTTAATTTTTTATTAACAAATCAAATTTGTCAAAATCGGAATTTTAACCTAAAAATGAAAAAAAAATGAACTCACGGTTTAACTCGCTACAACTCTGTTCCATTTTAATATTTTTTTTTCTAAAATTTTTACAGCACATACCTCTTACCGTTGTGAAGACTATGAAAATTGTTGTAGACTTTCAGTCTTCTTCTTGTAAAAGTTGCAAACTTGTAAATCGCAAAAATTAGGTGGACATTTTAAAATTTATCAATTTGATCACGTCTATGTTAAACTATAGAGTCCAAAAGAAGTGTTATGGGAAGTTTTAGATCTAGACGTGTTATAGAAACAAAATTGGCAAAACTTTTAATTTTAAGAAGTACGTTGTTTTTGTAAATTAATTTTTGTAAAAAAAGTTAATTTTTTTAAAACTATGCAAAAACTTTGCCAAACTTTTTACGCATAGTCAAATTTGATTTTTTAATAAAAAAATAAGTAATCGTTTGGGGAAAAAATAAATATGCCATTTTAATTGCCTATTTGTCTTATTTGTAAAATTCATATTAGAGTTTTCAAAAAACGTATACAAGGTGAAATTTTTTCTAAGACCCAAACAAACTAATTTTTTAAATACGGGCCTGATTTTTTTCTAGTTTGAATAAATCAGTTGATTGGGTGATAACATAAATTAAATATTTGTTCAAAAAAGATTAATTTTTGTAATAAAAGTTATTTTTTTTTAATTTTTACTTTACCAAACTTTTAATTATTCATAGTCAAATGTGATTTTTTTTATAAAAAATTAAGTAATCGTGTGGGGAAAGAAATAAATATGCCATTTTAATTGCCTATTTGTCTAATTTGTAAAAATCATATTAGAGTTTTCAAAAAGCGTATACAGGGTGAAATTTTTTCTAAGACCAAAACGAACTTATTTTTTAAATCCGGGCCTGATTTTTTTCTTGTTTGAATAAATCAGTTGATTGGTGCTAACATAAATTAAATATTTGTTCAAAAAAAATTAATTTTGGTAATAAAATTTAATTTTGTTAAATCTATGGTTCACTTTACCAAACTTTTAATTCATAATCAAATTTGATTTTTTTATCAAAAATTAAGCAATCGTGTGCGGAAAAAAATAAATATGTTATTTTAATTGCCTATTTGTCTAATTTGTAAAATTCGTATTAGAGTTTTCAAAAAGCTTATACAGGGTGAAATTTTTTCTAAGACCCAAACGAACTAATTTTTTTAAAGCCGGACCTGATTTTTTTCTAGTTTGAATAAATCAGTTGATTAGGTGGCAATAGTGTAACTATTGACCAAAATAAGAGACACATCGTTCTGACCGTTCAAAAATTATGACGAATACAAATTTCTGTCAAAATGCGAAACTCGCCCTGTATATTATCAAACGATGGGAGCAGACACTTTTTAATGGTCATTTGTTATTCCCCATAGGGGCCTCTATACGAGGTAGGAGTATGTACAGTTCCTCATGACTCACCCTGTATTAACTTTAAGTTTAATTATTAATTGATTGGTTGACTTACCTGTTAAGGAAGGACAATCATAATTGTCCTATCTTACATTTCGAACATTTGTACTAATGGTAGTGGCATTTTCTGGCCGCTGATCACAGTTTAAAGAAGAAGAATAAGAAAAAAGAAGATATTAGGCTTCTTGACATGTGACGTGCGCACATCACTGTTTTTTTTTTATTTTGATCGCACAAAAACGGGTGGGTTCGAAAGAATCAAAGGGAGGGAGCGTACAAATGTTCGAAATGTAAGATAGGACAATTATGATTGTCCTTCCTTAACAGGTAAGTCAACCAATCAATTAATTGTCCTTCACATTACATTTCGAACATTTTTACTAATGGTAGGCTGTTGAAAGATTAAGCAATATTGTGCGATAATTAAACAAAACTACATTGCAATCCAAAAATCGATACTTTACATTTTTTTTTATTAAGAACTTTACAAAAAAAGAGAGAATATATTAGAACAATTAAGAGTAATGTTTGTAAATAATAAGAAAATTAATGTTCTTATGTAATAATAATAACATAAACATATAATTACAAACGTATAACAAACAATAAACAAACGCAGAAGCATACATGGACTAAACAAACAATATAGTTTTTGCAAAGAGTCTGTAATCTTTTGCTAGAGGTTTATTATAAAAAATATTAATACACCAGTTAATAGGGAAAAAATTCATCGATTTCACGTAAAAATGTTAAGCAGGGTTTTGAAGGTTTTAAACGATAGATGAGGGATAAATGATGATAATTCCGTGAAGACGTACAGCTAATATTTCTTCTTCTTTTTTCTAAACAGTTACAAAGAATGAAAAACTCAGTTTTTTGACTATAAATCGTTTCTTGTACATTTTAGAGAAAAATGTTTCAAATAAATATTGTAGATCCTAAAAAGTTTTTTAACTTGATGGGACAAGTATTAAAATATATAAAGAATTGACCGAGATAATTGTAAAAAACTCTCATTTTGCACTAATTTATAAATGTTAATAACTGTATTTTTTGCCCAGCGATATTTAATTTAACTACTTTAGATTATGCCAATTAATTAAAGGGTTATTTCAGTGTACTAAATTTAAACCAGATTGACCAAATAGTTTATGAGTTATTCAATTTGTTTATGCCAGAGAGCAATTGTTTAAACAGCTGTTCTTGCCCTAACAGTGACTCTAGAGATATTTTACAACTCCCAATCGATTATTTGAGACTTTGATTTTAAGATGTATTGAAAATGTTTTAAGATTTTATCAAAATTGTTATTAAAAAGACCGTCTGAAAAAGACCCTACTTTTTAGGTTATAAACAATTGGAATAACTTTGACAGTTTTTATGATACACGCTTGTATGTAGGTTCACTGAAAAGCTGGTGAAAAAATATATTTTAAAATTGTAAAAAGAATTTTATGTGACCAATATAAATCAAGTTAGAATTTTTTTTTCAATAAATCATATTTCCATTGTTTATAAACATTAAGAGCTGAAAATTGAATGAGTTGTTTAAGAAAATCTATATTTTATGATCCACTTCATATATTGCATATGCGGTGAAAAAATAAAAAGTCATGACTACTCATGACCCGTTAAACTGATGGTATTCGTGAAACACCGCCAACGAATGTGAAGGTGAGAATAGCTTCGTTTTATTTTTTAGAATGGAATCCCAATTTAAAACAATTTACAATTAATTCAACTTTTATGTGCAGAGCTCAACAAATCTGGGTACCGAACTAAAGTAGCAGATGAAGATGCAGACGTATTAATAGTGCAGACATCTCTTTACGAACATACATATGAACCTGACAAGATCGTTGTAATAATTTGTAATGATACCGATATAATCATAGTATTGACGCAACTCTCTGTTCCGGACAATTACATATATTTTGAAAGAAAAAAAAACGAAAAAGGACAATCTATCTATCTATTATAGTTGTAATAGGTTTAAACAATCTCATATAAGAAAATACGTTGGGTTCTTCTTATATAGTTTTACTGGGTGTGATACAACTTTTTAGATCTGATAAATATTTTTTATGACGAGAATGCTAACAAGGAGGACATCATGAAAAACGGATATATCATTGTTGCTTTGTATTCTGCTGCAATTGATGTTACATATAAAAAAACACAATAACATATTGGCATTAAATGAGTTACGATTTTTACAATTTGTAAGAAATACAGGGAAAAAAAAATTGCGTTTATCATCAATTACAACACTGGTTAGGTAAAAAACTGGATGCTACCCATACCCAATATGGATAGAAAAAGACTGATATGGATTTTGAACCCATTTACACCTTATATTGTTTGACTCCTTAAGTGATATTAAAACAAATAGCATGTAAATGTTTAACGGGTTGCAAAAGTACAAGATGTGGCTGTAAAGAATATGGTACAAACTGTACGGATCTTTGTACACACTGCGCAGAGTGTGCAGTGGAAGAACAGGAGAAAAAATGTTGCAAACGCGCTGCAGTGGTTCTTGACGATGTCGAGTCAGACTTTGTAGACGATGAACTAACTGTAACTTGCCGAGAAGTTTAGAAGTTGTAGATGTTCACTAGAATAATCAAATTAAAATTCATAAACAATGTTTTATTTTTTATTTTTATACTTATTAGATGCCTACCTAGACAAATATTAATAGCTTCTTTCAATTAAATCATAATAAAACAAAAATTAATTTTTTAAAAACTATTAAGGACTTTTATATATTTTAATTATTGCAATTAAAATAAATAAATATTGTATTGTACTAATTTATAATTATTTTATACTTATATAAAAAATATACTTTGTTTAATAAAATTTAAAGAATTTTTACGAAATACTTGTAAAATTCAATAACTTTTATAGTATAATTAAATCAATTGATTTTCACGGGATTTTCCCATTTTCCCGGAAGTTGAAATTTGCACAGTTTTTATTATTTTTTTGAGCTAACCCAGTTAAAAAAAGAAGGTTGCGCGAGCTATGGAAGGTGATAATTTATTGCAGTTTTTTTTCCAAAAAAGGAAGCGAAGCTCGAACAGTTCCCACCTTCACTTTCGTTGGTGGTGTTTCACGAGTACTGTCAGTTAGCGATACCGTTATAATAATAAGTTTTTTTTATTATTTCACTGCCTATGCAATCTATACACTGGATCATAAAATATAGATTCCCATAAATACAATATGTTCAATTTTCAGCTCTTAATGTTTATAAACAAGGCAAAATTGATTTATTAAAAAAATAATAACTTCATTCATATTAGTCATATACAATTAATTTTTCTATTTTAATATGTATTTTTTCATCAGCTTTTCAGTGAGCCTACATGCAAACGTGTGACATAAAAACTGTCAAAGTTATTCTAATTGTTTATAACCTAAAAAGTAGGGCCTTTTTCAAACGGTTTTTTTAATAACAATTTTAATAAAATGTTAAATTTTTTTAATATATCTTAAAAATAGAGTCTCGAATAACTGATTGCGATTTGCTAAATATCTCTAGAGTCACTGTTAGGGCAAGAACAGTTGTATAAACAATTGCTCTCTTGGAAAAACAAATTGAATAACTTATAAACTATTTGGTCGATCTGGTTGAAATTTGGCACACTTAAATAGTCCATTAAATAGCATAATTTAAAGTAGTTAAATTATATATCATTATGCAAAAAGTAAAGTTATCAATATTTATAAATTAGTGCAAAAATGAGGGTTTTTTTGCAATTATCTCGGTCAATTGTTTATATATTTCAATATGTGTCCCACCAAATTAAAGAACCTTTTAAGGTCTACAATATTTCTTTGAAACATTTTTCTCTAAAATGAACAAAAAACGTTTTATCGTCAAAAAACTGAGTTTTTCATTCTTTGTAACTGTTTAAAAAAAAGAAGAAGAAAAATTAGCTGTACGTCTTCACGGAATTATCATCAGTTATCACTCCTCTACCGTTTAGCACCTTCAAAACCCTGCTTAACATTTTTTCATGTTTTTTTACCTATCAACTGGGGTATAAATACTTGAGAATTTTCTGTCCATCCCGCCGTCTCTCTAATAGTTTCTATATTTAATCCAGCCGTAGCTCCTGCTGACGTAGATGCTTGTCTAACACTATACCCTTTAAAAATATTGGTGTCTATGTTACATAATTTTAAAACATCTTTTAGCCATCTACTCAAAGTCTGCGTAGATGCTGCTTTATATGGTTTTTTATTGTTATAAACAACTTGTCCTCTGATTGAGGACGAATGTTTTTAGAAATCTCTAAATAGTGACATAAAGTCGATGCTACACACAACTGTGGCTTTTCTTTAAAATAGAGAAATCTTAAAATAGGTTGATTTTTATTTTTCGAAGAAGTATTTATCCTATCTGGTATCAAAATCGCAATTTTATCTTGATCCATGAAAATATTTTGAATTTTTATTAGGGATAGGGTTTGCAACCTGTGAGCTATAGTCAGAGCAATCAACATTACAAGTTTGTAAGTAAGTTCTTTCAAGGAAAGACCTGTGAGAGGAAATAATGTTTCTAAATAAAATAATACTGGTTGAAGGTCCCAAGTAAATTGATATTTGGGCAATGAAGGTTTGAGATTATATATACCTTTGTAAAATTTTTTGAAAATGTTTTTATGATTATCTGGTATATCTATTAAATGTTTAGAGAGCTATATGTATAATCCTGATCTACGATATATTTAATAAAATTAATAATATTTGATAATTCATAAGCAAAAGGTCCATATTTTTTCTATACTATACCTCCACCATCTCTTGAAAACTGTATCATATAAATTTAGTGTTTTTGTTGTAATAGATGCAATCATAATTGCGATGGAATGCTCAGGAATACCTTTTCTTAAAAAAGATTGCCTGACAAACATGCGATAGTCAGGATAAGATGTTGGTGTCTCGGATATGGAAGCCTAAAAGGGTTCAAAATTAAATTTTTATCAGGTCCTAAAATTATCTTTTTGCCTGATATCAGTTTATTAAAGGTTGGTTACCAAGGCTGATTTGGCCATTCTGCTACGGCCACAATTCCTACTGCTTTGTCACATAATATGATTTTTTTTCTAAAACTCTTGGAATAATAGCAAAAGGTGGAGTGGAAAAGCATAACATTTTAATCCATGCCAATTTATAGTGAAGGCATCAACTTTCTCCGATTCGGGTCAGGTTTCCAAGATAAATACCTTGCACATTTTTTGTTAAGATATGTGGCAAACAAATCGATTTCTGGAATATGAAGCTGCTTAAAAATTATATTAACACAATTATCACTTAAAGAATACTCTGTTCCTATTTTCAAAGATCTTGACTCTGAATCAGCAATAATATTTTCTTTTGTACTGATATAAGATGCAAATATTTTTAAATTTCTATTTTCACAGTATTGCCAAATTTCCCTGCAAATGATGTTAAGATTAGAGTATTGAACACTCCCCATATTGTTAATACAAAATACAGCTGTTGTGTTATCCATTCTTAGCAAAATATTACAATTCCTATATTCCTTGGAAAATTATTTCAAGTCATTATATGCTGCCAATAACTCAAGTACATTTATATGTAGTTCTCGCTGTTCACAACTCCAAAAACCATGAGTTTTATTATCATTACAGCATGCTCCCTGTGCTAAAAGAGATGCATCACAAAATATTTCAAGTACATAATTAGATTTTTTTATATTTTGTTCACTAATTGGTATGTTATGTAACCACCAATTGAAATAGTTTTACAAGTATTTAGGTATGGTCATTTTTTTTTGTTAAAACGATTAATTTTAGAAAGAGCAAGCCACTTTTCTTTTTCTAAATTTTTTAGTATAATTTTCCATATTTAACTGAAGGACAAACTGCTACCAACTGACGGATTAAAGCTGCAAATGATCTTATCATATAATGTACTTTTATTTTTGATGGTCTGAATATGTACTATTAATTATTTTTCTTTTTTGTCAGCAGGTGCAAAATATATCATTTTATTAGAATCAAACGTAAAACCAAGAAAAGTTATAATTTGTGTGGGTGAAAGTATACTTTTTTTCTTTATTTATAGTAAATCCCAGGCGGGAAAACATTGAACAGGTTTCAACAATATTTTCGGTAAATTCCAAATATTATTTTGAAATCAGTAAAGTGTCATCTAAAAAAAATGGCAGAAGGAAAGCCTCTTGTTCTTAGATTGTTTAAGGCTGGTTTTAAGGTTTTCGTAAATATAAAAGGCAAGATATTCAAACCAAATGGTAAGCTGTTGAAATGATATAGAATATTTTTGTACTCTAATTTTAAATATTTTTTTTTATTTTTTATGAAGAGGAATAGCAAAATAGGCATCTTGTAAATCTACTTTTGCCATAACACAACCCTTGAAAATGAGCTTGAGAACTGACTTATATTCTTCGAACTTAAAATCTGGGGCTTCTATAAAGCAATTTAACTCTTTTAAATTTAAAACAAATCTATGACTTCCGTTCTTTTTGGGCACTAGAAAATATGAAGAAAGGAATTGCTCTCTTGTATGTGAAGAAGGAGAAATAGCTCCCTTATCAAGTAATTGCTTAATAGCTAAATCATACGACTCATTTGGGTCTATGAAAAACTTTTGGTGCTCTCTCTTGAGACGGTGTTGTTTTAAATAAAATATTAAAACCTTGGACCCAACTTAAAACTTTGTTGTCTGAGGTAATCTTTTTCCGTTTTTTAAAATAATTGGCCACATTTCCTGCTGATTTTTTATTTACCTTTAGTATGACCTCCTGGTTCTTCTGGTTGGGTTTTGGTGCTGTTGTCTGCTCGACGGTTTGTATCTCGATGTTGGTTGAGGATGATTTGGGTACTGGCTTTGTCGAAATCTTGGTTTGTTCGAGACTGGATTGAAGTTTAAACTCTGCTGATTGAAGTTGTTAGATTCTGGAAGAACTCTTGTTGGATGTTGAGTGGAAAAAACAGCTTGGCGTTGTAGCGCGGTCTTCGGATAAAAAGTGGCTTTTTGGGGCTTCATTATAGAGCTGACTTGAAAAGGTGCTGATCTTGTATATTTGCTTTCTTTCAACATTTTAATCAAATTCTCCCCAAAATAATTATTTATCTATAGGTTGCTCGTCTAATAATTTTTTAAATTTTAAATTCAATGAAGAACCGGGCAAAAATCTTCTGTGCAAGGACATCTTATAAAACACTTCTATATTGAAGTTTATGGAATTGGCAATTGTTTCGATATTCCTTTTTTCGTTTAATCCTAATTCGACCTCTTTATAAAGGGACATAATACTTGCAGCTAAAATTGTTTGCATAGTTTGCAAGTATTTATCTTCCCTAATTTTATTTTTATCTTTTATGGCAGAAAAAATCTCAGAATTCAACTGAGGTGGGCAAAGTCTTTCGCAGTTTGTAGCAGTTAAGAATTTTTCTGTAAGTTTACCCACAATACTTTTGTCTAAGCCTTTGGAAAGAGAATAGTTTAGCCTTTTTGCTACATCTGGTAACATTTCAGAAGCATTAAGGTTAGTTTTTAATGGGTCTTCCCAAAGTTAATCATATTTAGAGAAATAGATTCTTTTTGTGTAGGTACCTCTCCAATGAAACAAGAATGTGTGTGTACTTTGTACGCACGTAAGAAGTTATACTTCTACTACATATTATGTGATTTTTAAGACAATACCAAAAATTAAAAAAAATAAAAGAATAAAACGCACACAAACACATTGAAAAATGCCACAAAGAAAAAATGATTTCTGAACGATAATAATTGTTGGCAAAAATTTTAAATACGCACTTTCTGAAAAAAAAAATTATATAACAAATATACTTACAATCATAACATGCATAAAAAAAAAATAAAACTTGCATCGGGAATTGAACCCGTGAATTTCGTGCCGCTTTGACTCGTAATCGAAGCGTAGGCTCACTCGTCCAATCCCACATTATTTATCATGTGGAAAAATACGGTAACTGAACGTTTTACTGTTTGACAGTTGTTTTGAAAATTAAATTATTTAGTTTAAATTTTGTGGAAGAAAATATAAAAATATAACAAAACAGTAAGAAAACAATATATTAGATGAAGATTGGTAGAACTTTTGTTGGTAATCAAATTAAGTATGTAAATCAAAGCCTTACATACCTACTAGATAATAATCTAATCTACGCCAAAAAATCATAATTTAAAAATAAAAATCGAACCTAATTTGGGATTTCTCTCTAAAATCCGCTTTCTTGAGAAAATAAATGTATGTATTTCAACCTAATCCAAATGTATAATTACAATAGGATTATAATAAAAACTACTTACCAAATTAGAATGAGTTTTCCTTGTCCAAAATAGTCCAAAAGTGCAAAAATATAGGTATATGAAAACTATTTAAAAAGGCAGTATAACTATTAACTAACCTTTTTTTGTTGTTTCTTTTCACACAAATTTTAAAACGCAACAACCATAAATAATCTAACTACAGCTGTGCCACAGCCGCCATATTGAATAATTTTTGACATGTCATTTGAACAATCCAATCAGAACAAAGGTATAATGCGCATGCGCCCGGTCGCTAGGTTTTCCCATATAAAAATTTACCCTCTATCGCCGGTAAAGAAGTATAACTTCAAAAATCTTCTGTGTGCTGTTGCGACTCCTCAATAAGTACTGCCGGTTGTAGCAGGTTGCTGGTAGCTGGTTGTTGCAAAATCTTCAATTATGCTCAAATTGCATTGGATCTCATTTTCTGTATTATTTAGTGAAACTGACGGGCTATGCACCTTCACAATGGTTTCTGTAATATTATTTTTAATATTTAGACAAAACCAAACAAAAATTTAGTGTAAGTAAACTTGCTACGCTTGAAAAGTGAAATCAAGGTAAGATGTACAAAAATATATTTAAATAAATATTATGTATTCTATTTTAAATTTCTGGTCTATTATAAAATACCTCTGAGAAATAGGAGCATCTCAAATAAATCATAAATATTTTCTAAGCTATTAAAAAATACCCGCTCCCATAGTATTATTGTTTGAAGACAAGCCAAACACAAATTTTGTGTAAGTAACTTGCTATTCTTGTGATGTAAATTCGAAGTAAAATGTGTAAAATTAGTTAAATAAAAATGTATTCCATTCTATACTTCTGGGCTACTATAAAGTGCCTCTGAGAAATAATAGAAGCAGGTCAAATAATCATAAAGATTTTCTGGGCAACTTAAAAGTACCCTCTGATTTATTGTTATATCCTTAATTATTTAGTCTGTATTACTTTGGGCTACCTTAAAGGTACCCTTATTGAGACAAACAATATAATTTTTCTTTGCAAAATGTGACGTTTTTGCATGTCATTTATGTTAACCCATTTTCTACAAAATAAACATTAATAGGAAAACCAGTGCAGTCCGGCAACATAGTGCCTGTTTTATATTCGAACAGGAAGATGGCGAAAAAACAGGTACTATGGCAGCAGAAAAATATATTGATAACAACAAAATAAAAGACTCCATGTTTGAATTTAATTAAAATTGTCACTTTGTAAATAATTAATAAATATAGCTCCATTTATTCACGCTAAATTTAATTTAAGTACCATAAGAAAATCAAAAAATATCATATAAATACCTGAGTCCTTTTCATCCATTTTCTCCCTCAACTTTACCAATTTCTGTTGCAACTCTTCATATTTACGCCGCTTTCGGGATAAACGATCACTCTTTGATGACCTTTTTGGCATTTTAAACGCTTTTTAACAATTTTCATAAAATTATTTCGAACACGCGTGTGATCAGCCGCGCACAGAAAAAAACAGTGATGTGCGCACGTCACGTGTCAAGAAGCCCAATATTTTCTTTTTTCTTATTCTTCTTCTTTAAACTGTGATCAGCGGCCAGAAAATGCCACTACCATTAGTACAAATGTTCGAAATGTAATGTGAAGAAAAATTGGTTCAAAGTGCTCAGTTTTGAAAAACATTGGGTTTAAAATAAACATTTTTTTTTAATTTTGAAAAAAAAAATGGAATTGTTCATGGAATTATTAACTTAAAAATTATTAGTAATACCAAAAATCTTAAAGAGTATTAAAATGTCCTTTTTGCTTTTCTGAATATTTTTCCGTTTTTGTGTTTTTGTTATACTAAAATTGATTATGCTGTGGATGTTCAACATTAGCGTAAACTCGTGATTAGTTCAAGCCATTTTAACTACAGCGTTTTCAAAAATAAGCACTTTGAACCGATGAAACTTACAGATCATATAAATAATACATAAGCAAAGTAACTTGTGCAGTGGTAATGATAAAATTTATTTGTGATGCTAATTAGGGGGTGATTTTCGAGATTTTTTACCAAAAAATAAAAGGGACCAACAATATTTTGAGCGTAACTCACTTACTTTTAATGTTACAAGTGTTTTTTTAAAACAAAAATAATACTTTTTTAAACCCATTAAAAAAGTTAAAATGAATTTCCCCGAAAAGTGCTTCGTTTTTGGGTTATTTTACGTTGAAATATTCGATTTGGAATTTTATGAAGAAGAACCTACTTTTTATTAGCTACAACTCTGCTTATACTGGATCTACTGAACTCAAGCATACACCATTTTTTTCAGTTTGTTATGTTCTATATTTTTGCTAAGAATATTTTTTTCGCTGAAATACTTACTTTTTGAGTTATCTCAAAAAACCGTCCAAAAACATGTTTTTTTTTCTGTTAAAAATGAACATATTTACTTGCAAATAACTCGAAAAGTATTGAGTTAGGAAAAAAACTCTATAGAACAAAAGTTGCTTAAAATTAGTCATTTTATCCAATTCCGGACTTATTTTAAATGTATATTTTTCGAGAATCGAGAATTTCGATTTTTTAAATGCACCTTTGAGAGGGGGGTATTCCCCTCTATTTTTGAAAAATGGAGGGGATGTAGAATTGTAAACTTTTTCTTAATAATAGACAATTTCAACTACCTATTCCCAAATTTCCATCCTTCCTTTATTTTTTTGGGGGTTAGATTGTTCGTTGATCGAGCTATTAGTTTAGTAGAAGACATGCTATCTTTGCATAATTTTACACTTTGGTAAAACATAGACGGGAAAAGACAACTGTATCATTATTTCTACCTTTTTTTCTTCTTCTAGTGAATCTAGCTCTCGTGACTTTATTGATAGCAGTTCTTAATAACGATGTAGTCGACTCTCCATACCACTGTCTTAGATTTTTCAGCCATGATGTTCTTTTTCTACCAGAACTACCTTTACCTTGGATCCTTCCCTGAATGATCAGATATAAACGATCATATTTTTTAGAATGTATCACAATGTGACCGAAGTATTCCAGCTTGTGCCTCTTTATTATATCGACCAATTTGTTTGTTTGGTTCAGCCGTCTAAAGCCCTTCTCATTTCTAATTCTGTCGACCTAGCTTATTTTTAGTATTCGTCTGTATATCCACATATCAAAGGCTTTCAAGCGTTTAATCATAGCTCCACTTAGAGAGTCCACGCTTCTACTCCATACAGTAGGACAGAAAAGATAAGGCAATAAGTCATTCGAAAGCGAAGGTTGATACTAAAATCGTGACTGCAAAGTACGTTTCCCATTTTTGCAAAGTAGGGGAGTGCAATAGAACGAAAATATGCATTGTTTCGGAATAATTCAAAAAAGCTTATATTTTTCTAAAACTTTTTTATTAGTTTATATACATGTTAAAGTCAAATGTTCTACTCGCAGATTTGGCAGCTAATTGTTTATTAATTGTTTAAACTTTTAAACAATAATGATTGTTTTGTATAAATAATTTTAAAAATATCATTAAATTCATCATTTTACTTTGATCAAATAGGTTTCTATTTTGTTTTTGATATGCTGAATCCGAATATGGCATTGCAATTTGAAAATTCTTATACAGAAGCTCTTATACAGTATGTCTGTGTAGCAAGGAACCACATGGAAAACTTTTTTATTATCAATTTTACGAAAAAAGTTGTTCTTCATAAAATGCTCTGGATAGTCAACAATCTAAAACTCAACTATCAGATATCAAATTTTATCAATTTTATACGAGTTATGTCGAAAATATTAATTTCGTTAAAGAGTAACGTACCTTTATATTCCAGAATATTAAAAAATGCTATGATGAAAAGTTGTTTGAAATTAAAAACTATGTTTAAATATACAATTCCATCATTCTAATCGAAAACTTTTTTTTTAATTCTTCTCAAATTACGGATACTCATCATCATTTAATTTCAATTACGATAACTATTTTATTATCACTTTTACGAAAAAAAGTTATTCTTCATAAAATGCTCTCCCTGGTCTAAAATCTAAGATACAACCATCAGATATCAAACTTTTTTAATTTTATACGAGGTATGTAAAAAATGTTAATTTTTCTTAAGAGTTAAGTGCCTTTATTTTTCACAATAATTTAATTAGAAGGATGTAATTAAACACTAAAACTATTTTTTTTTAATTCCAAACAACTTTTCTTAATAACAATTTTCGATATTGTGAAATGTAAAGGTACTTTACTCCTGAGTGAAATTCATATTTTTTGACTTACCTCGTATAAAATTAATTAAATTTGATATTTGATGATTTCATAAATAAAAAAGTTATCAATAGGTTCCAAGTTACGCAGACATACTGTACAAGAGCTACAAAAAATTTTTTTGCTGAACATTTATTATTGTTGAAGCTTATTATTAAATGTATTTTAGGAAAGTTTTACAGAAAAAAGTTTTGATTACCTTGTATAAACATTTTTTTAGCTGGTAATTTTCGGTTTTTGTATTATATTTTTGTTATCTTTCTTAATTTTCTCAAAAAGAAATAGTTTATTTCATTTCTAAAGTAAAATAATCTAGTGCGTTTTAAAGAATACATCCTAAGCTTTAATAAAGCACTTATAAATATCTAATAGATCTGTTCAAACTTGAGTAATACCGTCTTAAAGTGGTGGTAATTCTATAAAACTACAAAGATTTCAAAAATTACATTTTTTGAGACGTCATATCATTTGAATTTAATTTTTGAGATTTTTTTTGAATGAAACATCATTTAGTAAGATGCTTGAAAGGAAAGTTGTGCAAAATTGAGAGTTTTATAAGAAAAATTGTATTAGTTACACAATTTTATATAATTTTCAAACAAAATTCATGTAAGGCTCACTTTCCGCCCACACCGTACTTATGCCCCCCTACATTTTATTTCTTTTTGTTATAACCATAAGATAACTTAATTACTCTTCTTTCATGTTCAATTTGTAGAATTTCATTTGATCCATTAGTTAAAGAATTACGTTAAAATAACTTAACCGTGCACTTCGTCGTACGCTAGTTTATAGTGGGCCAATGTTTGTGAGAAGGGTGACTTTACCGTTATAAATTAAAAAAATTATAGAAGGTACAGATTTAATTTTAGAAAATTCATTATATAAAGTTTTTTTTGTAAAATTTTCTGAATTTTTCAATGGTAGTCAGTTTTTTTCTAAAATTTATATTTTCGGAGTTATTTAAAAAAACATGTGATTTCCTAGTTCATTTGTTTAATAAAAACTGAAGCACCCACTTCTTGCGTAGAACTTTTTGATATGTTGTTTATTAAAAATTTCTTAATGAAATTACAAAAAGTTCTATCTTGTTTGATTTTTTCCGTAGTGAAAATCTATATGCACTCCCCTAAAAGTAGCTCGGGCTTGTTCTAGTATGCTTTTGATTTCTGCGGTTCGATCCCAGCTCTCATTGATATTACTGCCGAGACACACGAGTTTCTCTACTCTGTCCAGTGTGGCATCTCCGACTTTCACACCATCATCCCGTATATAATTTTGTTTACAAGGAAACATATTTTTAGTTTTCTTTACACTGACTTTTAATCCATACTGATCACAGGTGTGGCTTATTTTGTTCATTAGATGTTAAAGGTCTTCTCCTCAATTAACCATTCTATTGTCTGCATATCTAATATTATTCACTCAATTCAAAATACGTTCGGTTGTCTCCATTAAGGACTCCTTAAATATTTCCTCCGAAGACAAGTTAAAAAGTAAAGGTCATAATATCGACGCGGGCAAGCCAAAACGGCATAAACGACATTAACTTGATTTTTCAGGAAACAAAAAAACTGATTATTTTTATTTTCACCAATTCTATTTACCTGCACAGTCACTCAAAAAATTTGGTGATTTTTTTTTCAAATTCTAATATCATGTGAACATTAATGTGGCTTAAGATACTGTCTGAAATAAATTAAAAGTTAAAAAATGGAGCTTATGCCAAATCAAAATGTAACACTGGTGAATAGGCCAAACTTACCTCTGGCGTTTATGTCGATCGCACAGCTGTAACGTTAGCCAATTTGGCGCTTAAAAGGGATATATATGCCATAAATGAAAAAAAGACGAGAATTAAAAATTGTCGTTAATGCCACAACAGGAAATTATAAAACTGTGAAGATTATTGGCAGCCTTAATTTTTAATTAATCAAAAATACTTTCTAAATTTCTTATCGTGATTTTTGTCCTGTTTATCATAATCATCAGTTTCTGAATCGACGGATACCTATTCATAATCACTAGAGCTCGGGAAATATGCACTTAAAAAACCCTAAAATATGCATGCAAATATGCACAAAAAACAGTTAAAATATGCACTAATGCATATAATTAATGCATATAAATAAAAATCGCAGTAATCCTTGTATTGAAAATATTTCATTTATTTTATGCTAAAATCACAAAAAATATTTATATGAAATTTCTATTACCTACATAGCTATATTTATTCTTTATATCCATTACCATCATCATAATATAATAATAAATTTTATATAAATTTTCTAGAGGAAAACTGTGTCGTCTATCCGATAATAAATATTTAAGTTCTTTATACTTCACATGAAGTTAAAGCAGCATACTTAAAATATTGTTTAATTGAGGGTTCTACATGTAAAATTAAATTATCTTCTCAATTCCTCATCTTAAAATATTATTTATTTGAATAATTTATGAAATCCCTCATAAAATTGGTTTGGATATGTGGCAAATTACTTTTTAATGACAAAATTTTAAAACATACACACATTTTTTATAGCACCTGAGCTATCTACTTCGAAGCCCCGAGCATCGAGGTCTTCCCCATCTAGTTTTCACAGGTTCGGGTGGTAAGGGCACATTAGGTATAAATGATTTTGAACTCTGTTTTAGTATTAATTCACTTTTTCAGAAGAATTGATTTAGTTGCACTTTGTTTTGCCATTATCAAACACCTTTGATAAGATAAATACTTAAATAAAACTTTACTGAACTAAATACGGACAGGACAGAATGGCGATTGCAATTTGTGTTCTGCTAATAAAAATTCTGGTAATTTATTATTTGTTAAGCTTTCGAGAAAAACAATAATGGTTTATGATTTTATTTATTGCTGCCAGCAATCGACTTATCGCAATACTGTTCATTAGAGTCTATTGTCATAATCTGCTAATACCAACTTTACCAATTGCAATACTTCTGTCAGATGTTTGTCCATATTGTGATATATCTGAAAATGTGCACTTTTAGTAAATGCACATGCACTTATACAATTTATGCGAAATATGCAAATATGCACTTAATATGCATTTTGCATATTTCCCGAACTCTAATAATCACTATCACATCAATATTTGGATCAAAATCCTTATTGGTTTTCTTTCTTGAATTTCCTTATCCTGATTAATTATACTTGTAGCGTTTGTTGGTTCATCAAAGATAATAATAGCATTGCTAAAAGCTTCTGTAATTTAAACATCATTAAGGTTATAAGTTTCTAAGGGGAATATAGAAGTAGGTATTTTAGCAATACAATTATTGTCAGTCTGTATGGTTTAAATTCTCGATGTTTATCACTAAAATTACAATAATTCTTATTATTTTGTGCTGTTATGTATTATTTTTATTTGGTAACGATATTATTTTCTTACTACTTCTGCTATTCATCTGCAACAAAAAAATGGCGTAAACGTCAAAAATCGGTCAGCATTTTTAGCTATCTAAAAACAATTTGAACTGTGCTGTAATACCTAAGAAGAATCGTTCAACAAACTAGTACAAAGTTACAATAGAAAATTTTAAAATAATCTTTTTATGTGCTCAATTTTTAAATATAAAACCTGCATAAGAATACCATGGAGGGATGGCACTTGTGTCAACCGCGATGTAAATATTTGGTTTTGGCACAAACGCCTCGTAAGTTTTTAAATAAATTCGGTTTGTTTACGCTTTAAAAATCGATACAAATTGAAAATATAGCAGAGGTAAGTAAAATAATGTTACTGGTGTATAGTAGTTATTTATGTACCAAGTCAGTAAAGTGACTCTTTATTGAACGAGTCTGATATTATGAGCCGAGCGAGCGTAGCGAGCAAGGCGAATAACAGACGAGTTCAATAAAGAGTCTTTACTGACGTGATGCATACAAAATTTTATCGCCAATCATAAAAAAACATTAACACTTACTTAACAGTTACTTAATTATATCCTTCTAATGGAAAAAGAGTGTGTGTACTTAGTCCTTATAATAGTCCAAGTATGTCAATAACCATTAATATTAAACAAAAAGCTTTCTTTACGGGGGATTCGAACCAAGTACTGACACGTCCGTAGCTAGATACACATACTGCTAGCCCACGCAACCACTTGCTAGACAAGCCCGATATTAGGTATAAAAATAACAAACAGGCAAGTAAAAAATGTAAAAAAAATAATTGACATCAAAGGAAAAGACATTATACAGAAATCATGGTAGATTCAAGGATATGAAAAAGAACTTTACGTACAATATAATATGTAATAGTAATTTTATTTTTGTTGAATTATCTTCATCATTAAAAATAATCGTTATCAGGTGCATTTAATAAGAAATTTAGCACTTTTTCTTGCGGCAGGGTTTTTGATTTTGGGAATGTAATTCCTTCCTTTTTGTTTCAAAAAAGCTGTAAGTTTTTTATAATTGCTTATATCTATATCTTTATTTGTGGTCAAAGTTGCCTTTAACATTGAATAATAGGGCCACATGTTCGATGGAGAATATTATTTAGGCAATTCAGAGAAATATGCTAGTAAAACACTTTCACTATCATTTGTAATACAATTTTTTTCACGCCATGGTTCATATATGTCATATTGCCTATTATATTTTTCGACGGATTTAGCTGGGAGAAGATCTGAAACTGCCTCTAACGATTTCTTGCTTATTTCAGGTGGCGTTCATGTAATTTCTTACATTTCCAAAGCAGCACTACTGTACTATAATTTGATATTCGTTTTAACAATTTTATTACAATAAATACAATTTTCAATTTAAATTTTTTAAATATGACAGTGATGAGAGGTGACTTCTGCATGCCGGTTTCGATTTTTAATCGATAGATAGTTATCAATATTGAATAATTACTAAATCGGTAAAATTTTGATTAATTTTATATGAATATAATTCCAAAATACTACAGAATTTCACTTTTTGGCATAAATTTAATTAATAATAACGTAAATTGTGTACAATATTTCCAATAATTAAAGTAAATAAATTTTAAGTTCACTCAAATAAATAATCGATTACTGCCATCGACCACTTACATTCAATCTCCGTTAATTTGATTAATCGCGGCAGGTAAAGTAAAATTCTTCTTTCAGTACAATAAAGTGTTACTTTACTGCCGCAAATGGCGTTAAATGAGTACAATAATGAATGACTTTAGTGACGGTTGGCGATAAAAATTATTGTAATAATACATACCTTTACTAGTAATACTGGACCGAACTATACACAATGTTTGTCCTACCGGCGCTTGGCGGTTATGTCAATCAGTGTCCACACACGTGACTAAATTGGCGTTTATAAAAACTTTAAACCAATATTACAATTAATGTACAGCTGGTTCCAAAAAAAAACTGATACGACTCTTAAAGCGTATTTTGTAGAAAGTTGAGCAGTTTACTTTCTTCTTCTTCTTCTTTTTGCTTCTGGTCTCGCTGCAAGGCAATTACCAGCATGATTTATAGGAGATCTTGATGTAGTCTGGCTCTAAGCCATATCAAAATCGCTGACTATGTTCTTGTAAAAAGCTTTTGATGAGGTGTGATATAATGAATATGAGTTTAATTATATTTAATTTATTATATTTTGAAGGATAAATACTTATTATTTACATACTGTCACTTTCACTGCCAAATCTTAAAATTTGTCAGATAACTTCAACCTCAAAAAATGGCTGTTTGTTTCATAGAGGTATATATTAACATAGAGGGAGCCTACCTTCCGCGCTTCCTGACGACAAGATCTCATGGACTGGTTTGCTGCATCTCTTTCTAACACATTGTATCGAAAATCTATGATGACATTCAGTGTGAACATAGGCACGGAAGAGGAGGACAACTGTAGCAGCTTTACTATGCGTAAGAGTGAAGCAACACTAATCCAAATAAAAAAGATGGTGTCGTCACTTCGCTCTGAATGACACTCTCTCTATGCTAATATGTAACTCTATGGTTTGTTTGTTTATTTTAATATTTGTCTGTCATTATAAATATAATATAATGTCAGGCCAATCATACACTGCTCAAAATGATCAAATCTTACTAAGAGTCGTATCAGTTTTTTTAGGAACCAGCTGTACTTTGTGTCTGGTTATGCCGCGTTGACTCTCTGATGCGGATATTAAATCCTATTTTTTGGTGCAGCCAACTAAAAAGTAGCCATTTTGGCGTTTATGCTGTTTTGGCTTGGTATCGTCGATATACAGCCTTGTATCACTCATCTTTAAATATTATTTGTTTCATCAGACAGTTCACGTTCAACTTTTATTCATGCAACCTGATGCCAGTATAGATTTGTAATTATTCGTAAAGCTGTATCACCCAATCCAGCTGTTTCCAATATTTCTAGCATTTTGTTATGTCGAACTTTGTCAAAAGCATTCTCAAAATCGGTCGCACAGATGTACACATTTTGGTTTTTATTTCTATTAAAACTTGGATATTAAATAAGGCTTCTATTATACTCAAGCCACTCCTAAATCTAAATCCAAATTAAGTACATACTGCTAATATTGTCCTCTAAAAATGTGTAAATTGTGCTGTGTATTACTCGCAGGAAGATCTTCAAACTGTGACTCATCAGACCTATTGTTTCATAATCGCGACATTATCTTTAGAAGATGTTTCTTTGGTATTGTGAGAAATGTCGATTTTAACCAATCAGTTGGTAATATCCCAGTGTCATAAATTTTGTTAAAGAGATCACACAGTAATTTAATTCCATTTTTTCCAAAAACTTTAGCATTTCAGCACATTTTTCATCGGGGCCAAGTGCATTTACATTTTTTGCCATTTGTATTGAACGTGTAACCGCACTTTCTTTTACAGATCGAGCTGTTATAGCAATTTTATTGGTGTATAGTAGTATGTGAGGAAAGTACGCTAAATTTGCAGTTACTTGAGCGTTATGGGGACCTGTTGGGTTATGAAGGTTAGGCCTAAAAACAAAAAAAAAATGTGAAGTAAAATTTTGCATAAAGGGGGGGACTTTCCATTTTTTAAATTAGTTTTCTATTTCCAACAATCGTTTTTTCCGATTATGGCGCCAGCTATCCTTAACTCGAAAGAATGTTTCGAATAAAAGTTACTTATTTTTACATAAAAAATTCGAATCTGCAATAAAAAATGGGGGCTCCTATTTAAGATTTTAAAATAGCCCCCCACGCCACCTTCGTGGGGGTTGTGTTTGGTTCCATTCGATAAATTTTTCAAAAATATCGAACACGTGTATTTTTCAATTATTCGATCTGATGTTCATTTCGCGAAATATTGCGGGGTTCGTGTTTAAAATTTTAAATTTATCCCCCACCCCTCTCCCTGGAAGGGGGTCGTGTTTGGCATCATTCGATAGATTTTTGAAAAATATTAAACGTTTATTTTTCGAAATATTCGCTTTTTTCTTGTGAAATTTTATGATACACCTATTTTCTTGCGCCCCGCTTAAACTGTCAGATTTTTTAAATATACACTGTTCCGAATGTACCTTACGTGTACCTGTACTTACCTTATCTTAATCTGACGATTTCGAGTGTATCTAAGGATATATTTTTTTTTCGGACCACCCTTAACGAACTCCCCTGTATTAGAAGAAATTATATGGTAGGGGTACATTTACAGGGTACAAGGTTTCTCCCCATATGATAATCTGACGCGCTCGAGGAACTGCAAAAATCTCCGCTTGGGCTCCCCTACCATAGTGGTCTACTCTCTCATCTTCAAATAATTCGGAAATGTAGTTTGCCCATTATTTTGGTAGGGGAGCAAAGTATGCTAAATGTGCAGTCACTCGAGCGCTTTGAGGACCTATTGGGCTTTGAAGGGTAGGTCCTAAAACCAAAAAAAGTTAAGTAAAGTTTTTCATTTATCGGGCGATTGCCATTTTTTAATTTAATTTTCCATTTCAAACAATCGTTTTTTCCGATTATAGCGCCATCTATCCATAATTCTTAAAAATGTTTTGAATAAAAGTTGCTTATTTTTATGTAAAGAATACAAATCTGGAATAAAAATTTGGGGCTCCTATTTAAGATTTTAAAGTAACTCCCCACCCCACTTCCTTGGGAGGTCTTGTTTGATACCATTCGATAGATTTTTCAAAAATTTTGATTAAGTGTATTTTACAATTTTTCGATCTAAGGTTTATTTTTCATAGTTTGTTAACTTTTCAAGGTTATGTTTGGTATCATTCGATAAACTTTTGAAAAATATTGAACACGTATTTTTTAGTTTTTTGATCTAACGTTAATTTCGCGACTTATTCGCTTTTTTTTTCTGAAATTTTTTAACTCACCCATTTCCTTAAGCCCCGCTCAAATCGTCAGATTTTTGAAATATATACTCTTTTGCATGTACTTAACTTACCTTATCTTAATCTGACAATTTCGAGTATTTTTAAGGATATATTTTATTTTTCGGGCCCCCCTTAACGAACTCCCCTGTGTTAAGAGCCAATATGTGGTAGAGTTACATCTGCAGGGCACTAGGTTTCTCCCCATATGACAATCTGACGCGCTCGAGTAACTGCAAAAATCCCCGCTTGGGCTCCTCTACCATTTTAATTGTTCATTGAGGTTTAATATTGTATGTCCGTTTTTGTCTTCTAAATTTTGGAATAATAAATGTTTCCGTTTGGTTCCGGCGACCTCTTTTAATTTCTTGTCAGGTGAAATCTATTGTGTTTCTTTTCATATTGTTCAATTATTTCATTACTAGAGAGCGGAATATATGCAACATAACATTACCAAAATATGCGCATATATATATATATATATATATATATATATATATATATATATATATATATATATATATATATATATATATATATATATATATACATTACTTTTACTACAAATATGCAGGTATTTTTTCAAAATTTGTCTAAATATGCAAATGCATATTAAAAATACCTACAAAATTCAACCTACATTTATGTTTAATACATATTTATTTTTCACATAAAAACAAATGAAATGACACACAAAAACTGATATTATAATTAAATTAAAAATCTAAATTATAGTATGAATTTATAATCAAATATTTTTAAAAATTTTCAACTAGCAACTTTTGCCTTCTATCACTAAAAACGTGTTTGGACACAGAAAACGTTCGTTCTACACCTACTGATGTTAAGAACAATATTTTAATTTAGGCAGTAAACTAATTTGCCAAGTCGTAAGATCCTCAGAAAAGTTGCCTTCAAAAATACGTACAACTTTCCTCAAACAATCGAAGCCCTCATTTTTTTCTAAAACATTTTTTAATTTATTTCTAATTGTAATCCCTGTATTTCCGGGAATTTTTCGACAATGAGCAGAAAAAGTGTTAACAGTTTTTTGTTTGAGCAATGAGCTTTTGTTTGTCAGTTCCTCATTTAAAAAATGAAATGTGAAAATGAATGTAACTTACGATTTTGGAACAGGCCTTGCAAAATACTTTGTCTCCACTTAGCTTTAAATCGGGAAAACACTTAATCCAAGCACTTTTTTGAATGGTAGACATATTTAAATTTAATATATACCACTCACTTCAAAAACACTAAATACGATACAACGTTTACTTTAAACAAATGTTGGCCGGAAACTGACAAAATAAATATTAGACCCTTAAAAGCAGGTAGGTACCTACGACTTGCTACGCTAATAAAATAATATTTTTCTGGGAACACCCATAATTGTTAAATTCAGGTAGTATTGGGAAAGTCCAGATAGATAATAATGAGCGATAGATAGATAAATAACGAGCTCGTTCATATCGAAATTATAAAATTCCAACTAAAAGAGGAAAATTTTAAACTTTTATTTAATTTATTTTTAAAATATGCAAAATAAACCGTGTTTAGCTTAAATATGCAATGTTGTGTTTGTTGTCTGAAAATATGCAATATATGCATCTATATGCACTTTGCATATATTCCGCTCTCTATTCATTATATTATTCTCTATGAAATTGTGTTTTCGCGTGTATTATCGTCTGCCTGTATCGTCTGCCTGATTATTGTATGTATCTTCCTGTATTCTATTCTGTTATTGAAGTTATACTTCTTTACCGGCGATAGAGGGTGAATTTTTATATGGTAAAACCTAGCGACCGGGCGCATGCGCATTATAACTTTGTTCTGATTGGATGTTCAAATGACATGTCAAAAATTATTCAATATGGCGGCTGTGGCACAGCTGTAGTTAGATTATTTATGGTTGTTGCGTTTTAAAATTTGTGTGAAAAGAAACAACAAACAAAAGTTAGTTAATAGTTATACTGTCTTTTTAAATAGTTTTCATATACCTATATTTTTGGACTTTTGGACTATTTTGGACAAGGAAAACTCATTCTAATTTGGTAAGTAGTTTTTATTATAATCATATTGTAATTATACATTTGGATTAGGTTGAAATACATACATTTATTTTCTCAAGAATGCGGATTTTAGAGAGAAATCCTAAATTAGGTTCGATTTTTATTTTTAAATTATGATTTTTTGGCGTAGATTTATTTATCTAGTAGGTATGTAATGCTTTGATTTACATACTTAATTTGATTACCAACAAAAGTTCTACCAATATTCATCTTTTTTTTTTTTTGGGGGGGGGGGTGAGAATCTTCAAAAGACCGTCTGGGAAGGTGTCCCAGGTGTGTCGGATTCAGTCCGGCACGCTTCACCACGCGCCGAGGCCGCCTACCGACTAAACTCACCCCCTCTTTCTCCAGCCGACGAGTCTGGAACCGCACTTAGCGTGCATGTCTGACCCGCCGACCTTACTCTTAACTCCCCTCCGGCACTCTCCGCGTGCATTCCACGGGTTGGGCGGCCATCCAGCCGTCCCCACCCGCACGAGCATTTCACCAGACCGGTCGGTGAAGCGACCGTCCGGCGCAACCCATGCGCGGGTGAGACGACCGGGGTGCCCCCCCCCCACGATAGAACTAGCAAAACAGAACCAGTTGGTAATTACGAGTAACGCCAATCATTCCTACTCTCATCAATTCATACACACTCTCGTATCCACTTAGTTTTAGTTAAGAAAAAGAAAAGAAAGAAAAAAAAAAGGAAAAAAGGGGCAGTTGGCAAGATTGGATGTAAAAAGTCCTCCCCCGCCAACTACACCAAGACGTAGCGAACAAAGTATTTACAAAATAAACACGAATATAACATAACGGAGACAATACACAAAGCACATGGTCTCCTACTGATTATGTCCTAAGAGTGCACCACATTTAATACATAAAATTTGTGTAAAAAAAAACGATAGACTTGGAAAATAAAATTAAATAAATAAGTAAGCGATAAATTATAAAAATAAATAAAAATAATTTAAATTAAAATAAAATAAAAAATAAAATAAAATAAAAATAAAAAGGCAGTCAGCGTGGTTTGGGTGTAAAAGGTCCTCCCCTCGCTGACTGCCTACCACAGCTGAAACATAAATAAATAAAATAAATAAATAAATCAGAGACGGTCATCCCGCTTGCAGCCGCCTCTCCTTTTCCTCCTTATGCTTTATTGTCTTTGTGACAAAAGCAATGATCAGATCGAAGTCTCGCTTGAGGTCGATAGCTCTGTCGATTAGCTCGCGAGGTTCGCCCAGAGGAGCTCCCAGACCCAGCTGCAGCTCGTTACGCCCCGCGTGGTATGCGGGGCATACAAACATGACATGCCGCGCGTCATCCACAACCCCACACTCGGGATATAGATCGTCGTCGGATTTACCAATACGGTGGGTATATTTCCTGAACGATCCATGCTTCGTCAAGAACTGTGTGAGATAGTAATTGACGCGCCGATGCCGACACCCGTACCACCTCACTACATCCGGAATCAGGGATCTCGTCCAGGCCGCCTTTCCGACTTCGGCTGCCCATTCCCTCTGCCACATCTTTAGACTTCTGACTCTTTCCTGTGGTCCTGAACCTATTGCTCCGTTGCCCCTATTGTACATCCGGACCCTTTCCCTGGCCAGGATGTGCACCGGTACAGAACCAGCCACCACCTGTAAGGCAATGGTAGATACAGTTCTGTAGGCACTGCACACCCTGATCAGGGGTTTTATTTGAGCCCTAAGAAGCATGTCCTTATACTTCTTCATCCGGAGGACCTCATACCACACTGGGGCCCCGTATAATAGAATGGATATTATAGATTGTAGCATAACTGCCCTCTTTTGCGATCCGGGCCCCCCGATATTTGGCATTAGCTTATTTAATGTTGAGGTCCTCCCCTCCGCCTTCCGACATGTTTCTTGTATGTGTTGCCCGAAGCTAAGTCTATTGTCAAAGGTAATTCCTAGGTACCTGACTGGCCTTTGGGGTCTTATTTCGGAGCCTTGATATTCGAATACTCTGTCTTCTCTTTTTCTTGGTCCCCTCAAGGTAATTATTTCTGTCTTCTCTACTGCTAATTTTAAATCATTTTTCTCAATCCACGCCGCGGTCGTCCTGATTGCTCTATTTACTCTATCTTTTATACCCCAGTTCATATCATCTTCGACCAGTAAGGCTAGATCGTCCGCGTATGCAATCGCTCTCACTCCTCTGTTCTTGTGAATTTCTAGTACCCCGTTTTATAATATATTCCAAAGTGAGGGTCTCAGGACTGACCCTTGAAGTACTCCCGCGGTCATTTCTTTCTTTTTCTTCTTCGATATGCATACGGATCTTTCGGATAAGTAGTCCTTTATTATGTTGGACATGTATTCTGGAGCTCCAAATTCGACGATTCGGTCTATTATGAGGCCCCAATTTGCTGAGTTGAAAGCATTTTTTATGTCCAACAAAACAAGGACCACCCATCTTTTCTTACTTGCCTTAGCCGCGTCCCTTATTTAGGTTGCGGCATCGACAGTCGATCTACCTTTTCTAAACCCGTATTGTTGATTTGACAGAACTGTCTCATCTTCCAAAATGCCTTCCAGTCTCCTCTTGATAAGTCTCTCATAAAACTTACCAAGGCAGTCCAGGAGGCATATTGGCCGATAAGAAGTTGGTGAATCTGGGGGTTTCCCATGCTTTAGGAGTAGAACCAAGTTCGCTTCCTTTAAGTCCCTGGGAAACTCTTGCCTGTGCAGTAGATCATTACATATTCTTCTGATCAAACCCGGTTTCTCTGTCGCTATAATCTTTATCGCCTCTGGTGGCAGCCCGTCAGGGCCGGGAGCTTTCCCTGTCTTCATTTCCTGACACGCGGTTTTTATTTCTTCTTCTGTGAACTCCTCGACAATCGTTGGAAATATCTTGGTGAAATTTTGCATTTCCTTGGTGGGGAAGAGGAGTTCAGCTGATTTCATCCGCTGGTCTTCATCCATTCTATATGGGGCGAGTATCTTCAACGCCTTCATTGTGATCTTATACGCATCGCCCCATATATCTTCATCTAGTGCTTTTATAAGAGTCTGCCACTTTTTTTTTCTCTTGTTTTATTCTCTTATTCAGTGTTCTCTTCAAATCTTTGTATATTTCTTTGAGCTCGAGGTTGCCCTGGCTTCTGGTGTAATTCCTTCGAGCTCTGAGGCATCTCTCCCGCAGACCTTCTATCTCATCCGTCCACCAGTAGGGGGATTTTTTATTATTTTTCTTCTTCACGGTGGCCAAACTTGCCGCGTTTTGGAGAGCTCTTCTCAGTTGGCCAAGGTCAGGAATCTCTTCTTCGTTTATTTTCCTGACCTGCGATAGGTACTTGTTTTTATTAAAGTATGATTCTGTATGACCTATCGGCCGCTTTATTCCCCCTTTAGTTTTTACTTCATACTGTATGTAGCGGTGGTAGGTAAATAATTGATCGTCGAGGACATCCCACCCCTGTACTTTCCTGGATAGCCCTTCGCTTGCGAAAGTAACGTCGATGTGTGATTGGCTGACCCCCCTTATGAATGTTGGTTTATCATTATTTAGTACTTGGAGGCCAGCCTGGGCTATCCATTCGTTCCAGAGTTCCCCCTTTTTGTCGTTTATAGGGCAACCCCATAATCTTGATTTCGCGTTGATATCCCCGGCGATCAATATCTGTTTTTCATTTATGGCGGCACTCATTATTTCGTCAACGATAGCTTCGTATCTAATCATAGGGATGTTCGGAGATACATAGCATGCCAGGAGGCTGAAATCGCTCAGCTTAATGAGGATATGATTTCCTCCCCTGACAATGCCCTGCACTCCCACATCCCTATTTCTAATGAGTACCGCCACGTTCTTTCTATTATGTTGGACCCATCCACCGCCTGTCGTGATCTTAATATTTGGTTCGGGGATGATGAGCAGGTCCGTTTCTAGCTTGCAGGCTTTTGCGTGGACAAGATCGTGCGCTCGGCGCGCTCTGCCCACGTTAACCTGCAATATCCTTATACCAGGTTGATCCTTGGGGTACAATTAGGTTCAGTTCCCTTAGGTCGTGTCTGCAGCGGATTCGCGTCTATCTGATATGTTAAAATTCCTACAAACTAAGATAAATAAATAAATAAATAAATAAATAAATATATATAAAATAGATAAAATTAATAAAAATAGAATTATTTAATAAATAAAATATTGATGTGATCTTGATTATTGATATGAGATAATATTCTTATATGTCACTTAATTTAATCAATGTATTAATACTAATCTAATTAATTAACCAGATCACATATCAATATGTTTTCAATCTCAGGGCGAATTATAAATTAATTACTTACTTTCGTGGCTTCTAAATATTTCTTAATGGTTCCTAATCGGGATAGAAAAGAAAAGAGTAAAAAAAAATACACATATGGGTTACAATTATAATCAAAATATTTTTTATTTTATTTAAAAGGCAATCAATGCTTAATATTTGCTATTTCTTATTATTCTTAAACATAACATTTACAAATGGGAATCTTATTTCCTTTTGGTTTTCAATTGAAAGTTTTTATTAACATTTAACTATTAGGAGTTATTAGGAACAACTCTATTTAAGTTTGATGAAGCTTTTCTGATATTATTGATTATGTTATTCAATTTTTTATGTGGAATTTAATACGAAAAACCCATACATTCATGTCCAAACAAATGAGACTGACCTTTTCCTGGTGAACTGAAAATGTCCTCACACAAGACCCGTTTCCTGCTATCCTTGGCTGCGATCAAACCTCGTCCTGGCTTCCAGTAATGTTCTCCTTTGAAAAACTAGCTCGAATAGCTCTCGTTCCTGCGTCTGTCGTGATGCTGTGTTCTACCTTTCTCGAAACTGCTATCAGCTACCGGGACACTCTTGGCTCAAGGAGGTTCTTTTACTCTCGACCTGGCCTACTTCTCGTTCCACGATAGATACTCCACACTCACGGAACTACACCGGCTTTCTCACTCTCCGTACACTACCGTCTACTACTCGACTTCACTTCTCGACAGCTCAAAACATTCTGCTCTCACTTTGTCATTCATTCCCCTACTTTCTAAATATCCCTTCCAAATTCACAAATCAATCTTCCACCACCAACTCTCATTCGCAATATTCCTCAAAACCAATTTTTAATCTTTCTAAATATGCTTAATGGATTTCAAAAGAAAATATTTAATTCCCATTCTAAAATACTTTCTAACTATTTACAAATTTTAATGACCTATTCTCTCTTTCAAATGAGTCTTATTTAGCATAGGCTAATGATCGAAACCTTCCACGAAAAACGATAATGAACTATCATCTATTTCACTGAGTTTTATTTAGCATAGGCTAATGATCGACCTTCCGCGAAGAAACGATAATGGTACGCGTCATTCACTTTGTTTATTCTAAGCACATTGTTCCGAGTTTCGTACGCTTATTCTAATCACTTCTTAAAATTACATATAGCAATTTGTTGTATACAGGTTGTTTTAAATTTATATGCCCGTGGTTGAGAAAATTGAAAATATTTTATATTAAATTGAATTTTGTTTATAATTATCAAAATTTAATTTTCATATCAAATAGAAATATAACAAATCCCCGCCTTGTATTCGATAAAATTTATCTGCATTTTTAAATAAATTTTCTCGAGGCAAAACCAACTCCCTGTATATTTCCTTACTTTAATCTACGTCTTATATCCTAACTTACTATCTACTTCATGTAATTCTGTCTTTTATTCGTGATATTTGTATACATCGTGAATATTATAAATTCCTCGGATCTTTTCCGAGTTCCTGTGCCTCAACTCATAACTATTTATCCCATTTTCATTATTCACGATATACGGGCCTTCGAAAACAGGCATCAACTTTGCGCAAATGCCCCCAGGAAGATTTGATACTCGTAATGCCCTCACGAGTACTTTTTCACCCTTTTGGAAAGTCACTGGTCTTCTTTTTCTATTTTGTTCCTGTCTTTGGATATATTTTTCGTTGCTTCGCCGTAATCTTCTCTGTACGGTTTCAATCACCTGTTGATATTCTTTTGGCTCTTGGTCTTCCCATGGCCTTATCGGCAATACACCCTTCATGATGTATTCTGGGGTCTCTTTTGTTACTGTGCTCGGAATTGTATACCTTTCTATTTCCGCCATTTTCCTGTCCCAGTGGCGATGTTGACCATCTGTTGCAATGCGAAGAAATTTCGTCACTTCCTGTATGAATCGTTCCGAAGGATTACTCTGTGGCTGCCTGATGCTGACAAAATTTGTCTCTATTCCTCGTTCTCGAAGTTGTCCCTTGAAACGATCATTTCGGAAATACGTTGCATTGTCCAGTAGGATCTTTTTTGGTGTTCCTACTATGGCTATAAAATTGTCGATTTTTCTTAATATTTCCTCCCCCTTTGTGGTGCGGCCACTATATAATTTTACGTATTTTGAAAACACATCCACCATTACCAGAATATGTTTGTTCCTTTTAGTGGTCATAATTAGATCGCTTAACATATCTATTGCTACAATGTCTAGTTTGTTTCGGGCTTCAATATTTTTGGCAACATTTTCGTTTTTGAAATTCCGACTCTTATATTTTTGACATACATCGCACTTCTGGGTAATTTCCTTTGCAATGCGGTAATCCTGTCGGCTGATGTAATTTTCCCTAAAAACGAGCCAAGCTTTTCTGCTACCGATATGCCCATTGTCCTCATGTAATTTCTTTATTATCTTTTCGGCCAATGTCTGTGTCACTAAATATAGTTCCTTTCCGTCTATTCTCTTAAAATATATGTCATTTTCTACTTCCGCTCTTCTTTTCTCTCTTTCCTCTAGGTCTTCTTGGTTTGTCCTTATCTCATTTAACGAATATATCCCTTCTTCTTGTATTAATCTATTTAGTCCCACCTGTAGAGTAATTGTTTCCTTTTTCCCGTGTCCTCATCCCGTGTTAGAGCGTCGGCTATTATGTTGTCTTTTCCTTTTATATATCGGAACTCAAAATCATACTCCTGTAATAATAGAATGCCTCTATGTATTCTATTATTTACTAATCTATTCTTCATGATATGTACTAAAGCTGCATGGTCTGTTTCGATTGTGAATTTTGCTCCCAATAAGTAAAACCTCAATTTGTTTACGCAATATAGTACACTGGCAAACTCCAATTCTGTAACACTATATTTTCTCTCATGTGTTTTAGTCACTCGAGATATAAAACATATCGGCACTTCTTGGTCGTTTTGTATTTGAGACAGAACTCCTGCAAATTTTTGTATGGACGCATCAGTTCGGAGTATAAAAGGTAAATTGTAAATGGGGTGGTATATTTTCGTTCCTTTTGCGAATTCTCGTTTTAATGTTTCGAAAGCTTCCTCCTGTTCTTCTTTCCAATTCCATTTTATTCCTTTTTTAAGCAACTTTATCAGAGGGATTTCCTTTTGGCTCAAATCGGGAATCAGTTTTTTAAAATAATTAATCGTGCCAAGAAAACCTCTCAATGTTTTCAAATTCGTTGGTCTTGGGTATTCATCTATGAGCTTGATCTGTCTTCGGCTAATCTTACTGTTTTGGTGTCCAATTGAAAACCCAAATAAATGACTTCTTTTTGAAAAAATTGACATTTTTCAATGTTTAATTTCAATCCCGCTGTGTCCAATTCTTCCAGAATTATTTCTATGTGTTTCAGATGACTCTGAGTATCTTGTGAAAAAATTAATAAATCATCGATATAATGAACTATGAAATCTTCGTGGCGATTCAAAATGGTATGTAGAGCTCGGACGAGTGCAGCACAAGCACTCTGCCATCCAAACGGCACTACCTTAAACCGGTAGACAATACCATCAATAGAAAAAGCGGTGTAGTTTCTACACTTTTCAGCTAACGGTATCAACCAAAAACTGTGTTTTAAGTCAATTTTCGAAAATATGTGTGACCCCGTGATTCTTCCAAAAATGGCCTCGATGTTTAGAGGTGATTCATATTGTGATACAGTGTGCTGGTTGATATTCCTGGCATCTAAACATAATCTCAATTCTCCACTGCTTTTCTTTACTATCACAATCGGGTTAACATACGGTGAATCACATCTTTCGATGATTTGATCTTCCAACATTTTATTTATTTCTTCTTTCACCTCTTGTCGATACTTGTATGGAATCGGGTAAGTCTTTGATCGAAAATTTCCCAAGTTTTTCACCTCAAATGAATGTTCGTACTTTTTAGCCACTCTGTTTTCCTCATTGATCAAATTCTCGTAGTTTCTTAACATCATCCGCAATTCTTTTTCTTTCCCTTCTCCACATATCAATTTTCTGTCTTTTTTCTCAGATTCTTCACACATGTTTACCGTGCATTCTGCATCCTCGTTTGCATATACCTCCTCTTCAAATACCACTGTTTCAATCATATTCTTTTCACTTTCATTTTTTAGCTTTATTTCTTCTTCTCCTGAGCCCGTCTCTTCTTTTGAGGAATCCCAGGTTTCCTTTGTTTCTGATACTCTCAAATTTTCTTCTTCTGGGCTCAACTCTTCTTTTGAGGAGCCACAGGTTTCATTTTCTTTTATCTTTTTCTGACCTTTTCTCCTTTTTTTTCTTTGTCCTTGCTTCGCTGCCAAATTCATTTCCACTGTTTGTTCTTTACCTGATTCGTCCGTATTTTGTTTCTCATGTTCCTTGTCCTGTTCTTTTTCTTTTTCTTCTGTTAGTTTCATCGTATTATTTTTAAAATCTATCACTACATGTTTTTCTGCCAATTCGTCCACTCCTACTATCATGTCATGTGACATGTTTGGCATTATTACACATTGTAGGGCATACATATTCTTGCCCAGTCGTACCATTACTCGTATGCCTTCATTTATAGTTGCCAATGTCCGTTTGTTTGCGCCCACTAAATTTACCCTAGGTATTTTATAAATTAAATTTGTTAAGTTAACTTCTTCTATTAGTTTTCTGTTGACCAATGTTATTTCAGATCCAGTGTCTATCATAATTTTAATTGGTTTCTCGTTGATAAATCCATCCACAAATTTTAAATTAACTCCATTTTTCTTTTCGTTGTTTCCTGCCAATTTAATAAACTCCTTGGGGTGACAAAAGATTCCTGTTTGATTTTTGGTTTTTAGTGAGCGCCGTCGTGAAAAGACGCCGGTTGCTCATCGTTGTTTATATTTTCGTCATAATGTCTCTCTCCGTCATATTCATCTGTCTGGGTATTATTTACTTCTCTTCTATTTTCTCTTGGTCTGTCGGATCTGTTTCGGTTTTCTCGATATCCCTGTTCATTTTGTCTACCATTATTTCTGTTTTCTTGATTTGAGCGTGTGGTGTTTCTATTCTGGTATTCTCGATTTCTGTCCTCATTCCATTGCCTATTTCTTTGTTCATAATTTCCTCTTCCGTTGTCTCTATTTTCGTTTTCCCTTCTGGGATTAAAATCTCGTCTTGTATAGTCCCTCCTATTTTGATTTCTATCTCTGTAATCTTGTGTTTCTCGGGGCCTGTAATCTTCTCGCGACCTTCTTGATTTTCTTTCTCTTAGACGTGATTCTCTTATTTGTAGGAATTGGCATAAACTATCTATGTCTTTGTAATTTTGCAATGTGATATGGTCTTCCAGCGTTTCCTCGAAATGTCTTGCAATCAGTTCGACTAATTGTTCCGATGAGTAATTATATTGTAAATGTTTTGCATTATTGTAGATTTGCAAAGCATATGTCCTTTCTGATACACCCATCCTATCATTGTATTTCCCATTTTGCAATTCCTTGTTAATTTCCAATTGTTGGACCTTTCCCCAGAAATAATTCAAAAATTTTTGTTCAAATTGTTGCCAATTGCCGAATTCTTCTTCTTTACTATCGAACCATAGGCTTGCTTCATATTTGAGATGGTTTCTGATAGTTTCTTTTGCTGTTTCGAAATTTCCGATGTGCTGTATTTTCTTTTTCAGGCTATTTATGAACGGCACTGGGTGTAATCTTCTTAGGTCCCCGCCAAACCTTATCTTCACGTCATCTGTGCTATGTATAACCATTTCTCTTCTTTCTCCGACATTTTGTTGAGTATTGATTTCCGCAATCTTTCTTTCCACTTCTTCTATGTCTGCTTGAATAGCGTTTTGCAACTTGTTTTCCAAACTTTCCATTTCTTTTTTCTGGCAATTCGTTATCTCCTTTATTTTATTTTGAATTTTCATTTCTTGTTCTTTCATGTGATCCTTAATTTTCATTTCATACTTTTCTATGCGTTCCTCCATTTTCTTGTTGTTCTCTTCTATGGCTTGTTTTGTTTCCTTCTGATTTTCTTGCATTATTCTTTTTGTTTCATCCATTTTCTGTTGTGTTTCATCCATTTTTTTATCCAATTTTTGTTGTGTTTCATCTATTTTTTGTTGTGTTTCATCCATTTTTTGTTGTGTTTCATCCATTTTTTGATCCACTTTATCCATTTTCTTTGATGTTTCTTCCTGATTTTTATCCATTGTCCTTTTTGCTTCATCCATTTTTTGTGACTGGAGTTGCATCAGTTGTAATAGTTTATCTATTCCTGATAATTCTTGCTGTTCTGATGCCATGATTGTCGTGTCTAAGATATCTTCTTGGTCTGAATGTTCTTTTTGTTTTTTGTTGTCTTTGCTTTGGCTTCTTGTCACAGACATTTGTTTTCAAGAAGTACTATCCCCGCCAAATATGAAATTTTACTAGTGTTACCAAGACGACTTTTTCTCACCCAAATATTATAAATTGTCAATAAATATATCAAATGCAAATATCGTAAAAATAAAATATTAAATCAGTTATGTAAATTTGTACCTAAAGAGATCTAAACTTTTATGTTATCAAATGTAAGTATCTCACTTTTTACCACAAGCATATAAATTTTCAAATACCGGCTTTACTCTTTCTATCCTTCAAATTTGCCACTAGAAATACGTTTCAATGCTTTCCACGTTGGACGACAGTTGATGTGATCTTGATTATTGATATGAGATAATATTCTTATATGTCACTTAATTTAATCAATGTATTAATACTAATCTAATTACTTAACCAGATCACATATCAATATGTTTTCAATCTCAGGGCGAATTATAAATTAATTACTTACTTTCGTGGCTTCTAAATATTTCTTAATGGTTCCTAATCGGGATAGAAAAGAAAAGAGTAAAAAAAATACACATATGGGTTACAATTATAATCAAAATATTTTTTATTTTATTTAAAAGGCAATCAATGCTTAATATTTGCTATTTCTTATTATTCTTAAACATAACATTTACAAATGGGAATCTTATTTCCTTTTGGTTTTCAATTGAAAGTTTTTATTAACATTTAACTATTAGGAGTTATTAGGAACAACTCTATTTAAGTTTGATGAAGCTTTTCTGATATTATTGATTATGTTATTCAATTTTTTATGTGGAATTTAATACGAAAAACCCATACATTCATGTCCAAACAAATGAGACTGACCTTTTCCTGGTGAACTGAAAATGTCCTCACACAAGACCCGTTTCCTGCTATCCTTGGCTGCGATCAAACCTCGTCCTGGCTTCCAGTAATGTTCTCCTTTGAAAAACTAGCTCGAATAGCTCTCGTTCCTGCGTCTGTCGTGATGCTGTGTTCTACCTTTCTCGAAACTGCTATCAGCTACCGGGACACTCTTGGCTCAAGGAGGTTCTTTTACTCTCGACCTGGCCTACTTCTCGTTCCACGATAGATACTCCACACTCACGGAACTACACCGGCTTTCTCACTCTCCGTACACTACCGTCTACTACTCGACTTCACTTCTCGACAGCTCAAAACATTCTGCTCTCACTTTGTCATTCATTCCCCTACTTTCTAAATATCCCTTCCAAATTCACAAATCAATCTTCCACCACCAACTCTCATTCGCAATATTCCTCAAAACCAATTTTTAATCTTTCTAAATATGCTTAATGGATTTCAAAAGAAAATATTTAATTCCCATTCTAAAATACTTTCTAACTATTTACAAATTTTAATGACCTATTCTCTCTTTCAAATGAGTCTTATTTAGCATAGGCTAATGATCGAAACCTTCCGCGAAAAACGATAATGAACTATCATCTATTTCACTGAGTTTTATTTAGCATAGGCTAATGATCGACCTTCCGCGAAGAAACGATAATGGTACGCGTCATTCACTTTGTTTATTCTAAGCACATTGTTCCGAGTTTCGTACGCTTATTCTAATCACTTCTTAAAATTACATATTACATATTTGTTGTATACAGGTTGTTTTAAATTTATATACCCGTGGTTGAGAAAATTGAAAATATTTTATATTAAATTGAATTTTGTTTATAATTATCAAAATTTAATTTTCATATCAAATAGAAATATAACAATATATAAGTAGAGAGATAAAATGAATAAGACAAAATAAATAAAATATATAGAATAAATAAATAGAATGTATAAATAAAATTTTTATAAATAAAATACTTTGGTGCTTGATTTCTGGTGTAAATTATTTTCCATGAAACTCCTTGAGCACCGGCCTCCTGTTTCACCGGTGGGCTGTATAGGGGCCCACTCACGTTCTCCAGGAGGCCACCTCTCATCATTTCACTGTTATTTTTATTCTTATACACTTTTTTGGGGTTCCCTTTCTCCTCCCCTGCCGTACACCCACGCACGGTAGGCTGGGCATTGCATCTGGTCCATCCGGTGCCCCTCCTCCTTGCAAGTAAGACAGTACGCAGTGTTGTTACACTGTACCGCTGTATGTCCTGTCTTTAAGCAGTTGTAGCAACAAGCTACCCTGCTCTCACCCTTACAGTCATAGGTGCTATGTCCGTAGTGTAAGCACTTATAGCACCTCGTGGGGGTGTACCTCTCTGAGATGGGGCACCACACCCAGCCTATCACGATTGTATTATATTTTCTGAGATCTTCAGCATTTGTGGGCGCACGGCTATGGTGGCGCTCTGCTCCCCATTTCGGTTGGTTCTGAGAATCTTTATATCCACTTCATCTTTCGGAATCCCTGTGTATGCATTTATAGCGTTTTGTAACTTCTCCTCTGTGACCCCGGGATCCATGCCGGTTATGGTAAACTTGTTTTCTTTCCGTCTAACAGTCATGTTTAAGCCGGACATCCTCGTGTCCATTTCTTTCCTTAATTTGTCGGCAGCTCCTTTCCCCTTTAATTTTACGAGGATGTCCCCGCCTTCCGTTTTCTTTAATCTATCTACTTTCACCCCTATCTTCCCGATGTTTATCTTTTCGTTCATTTCTTTCAGAACATCGGTATACTTCTTCCCCCCTGTTTTAATCAGGAGGGCTTCTTCCTGTTCATGCCTGGCTCCCTTGTCCATTTCTTTTCCTCGAATAACTAATTCCCATATTATATTTTCCCCTCTACCCACGAATTCCAAAGCTTTCCGCACCTCTTCTTTATTGATCTCATTATTTATTATCACTCGTATTGTCTGCGGCGGCGTTTCTCTTTCCTTAATTTGCTTTATGGCCCTCTCGGCCATTTCGTACATCCCGTGCTTCTTTATTTTTACAACATACGTAAACCATTCCCTCCTTTCGCTTGCCATGGAACTTTTCTTGACATTCTCTATGTATTCCACGTTCTCTTCTTTACATCCCTCGATGATTTCATATACGTCTTCCCGGATGGTCCGTATGACACTTTCTACCCCTCCTTCTTTAATGTCGCTCTTTGTTACAATTAAGCATTCTTTTTTGGTTATTGTCTCTTGTAGACCCCCCTGTTTATATTTCGTTTTTTCAAATACCTTCTCCTCCCATTTCTTTTTGTATATCTGGCTAAAATTATTTATGTCATCTAATATATTGTTTTCTTACTGTTTTGTTATATTTTTACATTTTCTTCCACAAAATTTAAACTACATAATTTAATTTTCAAAACAACTGTCAAACAGTAAAACGTTCAGTTACCGTATTTTTCCACATGATAAATAATGTGGGATTGGACGAGTGAGTCTACGCTTCGATTACGAATCAAAGCGCCACGAAATTCACGGGTTCAATTCCCGATGCAAGTTTTATTTTTTTTATTTTTTTATGCATGTTATGATTGTAAGTATATTTGTTGTATAATTTTTTTTTTCAGAAAATGCGTATTTAAAATTTTTGCCAACAATTATTATCGTTCAGAAATCATTTTTTCTTTGTGGCATTTTTCAATGTGTTTGTGTGCGTTTTATTCTTTTATTTTTTTAAATTTTCGGTATTGTCTTAAAAATCAGATAATATGTAGTAGAAGTATAACTTCTTACGTGCGTACAAAGTACACACATTCTTGTTTTTAGAGGAAGATATTTAAGTAAGTATGTTTATATAAATATATGTACACATTTTTTTTATTTTATATACAATAATTCAGCAAGACGTTTATAGCTCTCAAGCAATGCTTATATCATAGTCGGCATTGAGCAAATCATTCTAGAGTTGCATTAGAGATTTCGAGTTCTCGCTTACATTTCCCTGTCTCGTTTGTATTCAAAGCGTTTTCGTTTCTGAGCTAAAGAACGAAGAAAGTCTGAGAATGGCGACGAGGTAGCTAAGTTCCATTGGCGTCTGAAGAGGGCTGTATGCTATATTGCCAACTGTTTTGTCGTCTACTTTGGTTTTTAGGTATTATAAATTTTTATATTTTTAGTGTAATAAATATATGATTTTACAAAAATGTACTGTAAAATACTTATAGTAGGGGAGGAAAGTATGCTAAATGTGCAGTCACTCGAGCGTTATGGGTCCTATTGGGTTGTGAAAATTAGGTCTTAGAATCAAAAAAGTTAAGCAAAGTCTTCCATTTTAGTGGGGACTTTCCATTTTTTAATTTAATTTTCCATTTCCAACAATCGTTTTTTCCTATTATAGCGCCATCTATCCATAATTCGAAAAAACCAAAGAATTCGAAGGAATCCAAATCTGCAATAAATAAGAGAGACTCCTATTTAAGATTTTAAAGTAAACCCTCACCCCACCTCTGTGTGGGGTCGTGTTTGGTGCTATTCGAGAGATTCTCCAAAAATATAGAATACATACTTGTATTTTTCAGTTTTTTGATCTGATGCTCATTTCGCGAAATATCGCGGGGTTCGTATTTAACTTTTAACTACCCGCGCATCAAGTTATAACATAACTACACGCGTGGCGTACTTTATACGCCACAAGAGAATACACTTAAAAACGGTAGATTCGTTCATTTTTCTTTAAATGCACTTAGTTGTTTGTTATAAACCTTTTTCGGCATCAGTGAATACTTGGAGTTCCTTCTCAGTAAGTCAATTGGGATTTATAACTAGAATCTGATTCCATGATAAATAAAATTACTAATAAAAATTTTTTTGAAATGTGATTTTTTACATGAGAAAAAGTATTGTTTAAAAAGAAAAATATAATTTGTGCCATAATGACTAAAAAACAATTGAAATATGTACTTATATTACTACTTATATTAGTATAATCGTGGCGTATATTGTCCTCCACCGGAAACAACAAATAATAAACTGTAAATTACGATCTTCTCAGAACGCCGATTATAACGAAACTAAAACCAAATTGTAAAGCACATTCCAGTGGTGATAGGTTAGAGAGATAAACAGGGACAAAAATTAAAATTTTAAATATATTTGCAGTAAAATTTTTATATCTGGCGTACAAAAGACGCCAGCGCGTGTAGTTAAAGTTTAAAATTTTAAATTTACCGCCCATTCCTCTAAGAGGGCGGTCGATAGATTTCTGAAAAATATTGAGCATGTATTTTTGAGTTTTTCGATCTCTTGTTCATTTCGTGAAATATTCGCCTTTTTCTTGGGAAATTTTGTGACTGAGCCATTTCCTTACGCCTCACTGAAATCGTGAGATTTTTGAAATATACACTGTTTTGCATGTACTTACCTTACCTTAATTTGACGATTTCGTGTTTTTCTAAGGATAGATTTCTAAGGTAGGGGCTCCCCTACCAATATATTACTATTTAAATCTTTTATTTTATCTTAAAATTAATAAAATAATGTGTGTGTACTTACTTCGTACGCACGTAAGAAGTTATACTTCTATTATATGATTTCAGCGAAATAAAATACTTTTAACAGTTTATTTTTATTTTATTAAATATTAAACTGATTTTAATAGTTACTTACCACTTTCCAAAAATCCAAAAATTAAAAAAAGAATAAAAAAAGATAGCAATTGTCCGCATTTGAACCCGGGACCTCTCGATCCGTAGTGGAATGCTGTACCAATGAGGCTACGAAGGCATTGTTTTGACGGTTTTTCGGACATTATGACAAACCACGGTAACAAATAGACGAAGTGAAGTAATAAATAAAAATGTTTTAATAATAGGTATTACCGACATACAATCACTGATACACATTGCAAGAAACAGAGAGTTAATGGAAAATGTGATCGCCAACATCCATTAGAGGATTTGCATTTGAAGAAGAAGAAGAATAGGTATTACCTTACTCCCGAGGAAGACAAATCCAAAGATACAAAAATTATAATAAATATATTTACTAAAAACACTAATATGTTTTTCCACACCTTTTTTGGACTGATACAATATGTAACTTAAAAGATTTAGCAAGGAACAACATACTGTCTCTGTGCGCATGCGCACAGATTATAAAGATTCACTTCCTATCGCGCCTAAAGAAGTATAACTTCAAAAAGAGATTACTGAAAATCCAAATATAGGTAAATTTATAATGGAGGGAGATCCTATAACATTAACACGTCAAATGCCAGTTGATGGAAAACGTTGATGGAAAATGAAATTTGACAAGATGTTTATATGTAATAACATGTTTCTTGTTAGGCACTTTGGAGAACAATTGTCCACGTTAGCTCAGAATCGGAAGAGATATGGGATGGTTCTTTAAGGGATGTTATTAATATACTCTTAGTAGCTTAGAAATAAAAAAAAATAGAAAAATGAAAGTAAGAATATCAAATGAAAGGAAATAAAATATTGGGCGCTACTGGTTACCTTATGGGAACCAAAAATATACAAAAAATAGAAATATTAAAAGAAAGATAGCTAAATTAAAATAAAACAAAAACATAGTCAAATAAAAAATATGTAAAATACATTTATATAAAAACAAATATGGCGTGAAAACAAATATATCGTGACTTACCTTATCTACTCTATACTCAGCCAATTCTTTATTGTTCTTGCGATACAAGAGAGAGCCAATTCTTTATTGTTCTTGCGACACAAGAAAGAAGGAAAAGAGAAATAATAAGATTGTATTTAGCAAATTAAACATTATTTATTAAGACAAATAAATGAATTTACGAATCTGTGATCTCACGGTGTTACAAACTGAGATCGAGATTACCAAACAAAAAAATTAAAGAAAAGTTCTACATAACAAAATATAATACCTTGTACAATCATTGTCCTGTTTCTTCTTGGTGGTTGTTAAGACCAAAGCGCGATTTCACTTCACTAAAGTCACTTTATAAATTATTGATACAGCAAGAGTACATATAATTGATGAGACCATATTTCATAGAAAAATCTTTATAGAAAAATTCAGCATTGTATGCATTCTGCATTCTCAAAAAGAAATTAGATCTACTCGAACAAAAATATTAAAAGTAATTTGTTTTATAGTTCATTAAACGGAATCAAAAAATATAAGAATGGAAGCAAACTTCATGCTTTAACTAGGGTGTTGAATCTAGTAACACAAAACTAAAACTTCTTCTGCATAATTCCTGGATCCGACTGCATGTAAAAAAACTGATACCAAAAGTGGCAAACAATATCGACAATAGCCTAACAACAGCTAAAATTGCCGGAGTTCACGTACTCTGTCCGCCATGTGTGCCGAGCTGAGCTAAACTCTCAGAGCTTTAGCCAGCCGACCGGAGAAACTTGCAATTACATTTTAACTTCACTGGAAACTAACTGCAACTCAAAAAAAAACTTCACTTGATGACGGCCCTAACAGAACTGAACTTGATGACGGACGTAACAGAACTTAACTGCTTCTCCTCCGACTCTAACCTCAACCAGATTCCTCAACCAAAACGCCCTTTCCAAAATCATCACACGATCTTTCCCATCGAAAATCCGACGACCAATTACAGATTTAAAACATTCAATTAATCAAATCTCAACCAATAAGAAGTTGCAAATTACGCCTCGAGTTGAACTCCCTGGCGTCACCAGAAACAGCTCATCCAATCAATCTAGAGAATACGCAAACAGACTGCAATACTTGGTACCGCCTATTCTTCCCATGAAAAATGCTTAAGTCAGCTATAAGAACACTTGTTGTTTATCAAACTTTGGAGCTCTTATCGCTGAACCACTTATGCTCTAACACGAACAAAATTTAGACTTTATGTCTGTAAAAACAATTTACTGAAAGATTTATGGGTCTAATTTCTTTGACGGCAAGCTTACCAGCGAACGAAACTGAAACACTCATAAACAACTACGTCACATTTTGCGTAGAAACAGATTATACATTCGACGTTCACGAGAATCAAGAATGAATTACGTAATTCGAAAGATCTGTGAAAAACTTACGATTCTCTGATAAACAAATATGAATTGAACGAATCTAACATACAGTGCGTAGCAAAAGTCAGTGATTAGAAAATACTAATGACCTTTGCACCCGTTACAATCCGAGAGTTTATATACAAATATTATTTGAAGGGGTTAGAAGTAAAACCGCCTAAGTGCAATTTTCACGAAACCGACTTTAGTGCTGTTTCACGTTCTGAATATCTTATATTGTTTGGTAGTAAAATCGACTACGGTCTAACCCTACGTTATCGCCATCTTTTGATGAATAGAAAAAACAACCAAAATGAAATTCACCGATCGTTAAGAGCAGAAATCGCCTTAGTGCACCTAGGCTGTTTTACTTCCAAACAAGCGAATGGAAATAAATATATTGTGATTACTTATGTTGTTTGGGTTTCACTCAACGGTTTGCATTTGTTTATGGAGTGTAGGTTATACTACTCTAGTAGATTAATAGTAGTGTTTTAAGTGATACTTGTTGTTTGCCGAAATTTTATATTTTGTCATAACAATATTTGGATCATGTTTTTGAGTCAGGTAAGCAATAATGATTTTTGGAAAAAAGAGAAAATAAGAATCTATTAGTAAAGAAATGATCAAGTAAATGTGATTGCTTACTTACAGTGACTCATGCGGCGGGCAGAATAAGAATAAAAATATAAGCAAATTAGTCATGCACATAGTTCGCACTACATATATTGAAAATATTGACTACACATTTTTTGAACCTGGTCACTAATATTTGTAGTGTGATCGGAGTTTCGCTCTAATAGAAAAACTGAAAAATACAAATCCGGCGATATTTGTACCTGATCACTGGTGTGACTTAAGTAATAAAAAAAGTGTTAAAAAAACTTTGTTGTTCATAAAGTGACAGATTTGGTGTCCCTTTCAAATTTAAACAATTTCATTAAAGATCCAAAAATAATAGCGAAAATCATGTGATCAAGTGAAGAGACATTAATGCCTGGTTGCACCAACAAATCTTAAGCTCCAGCTTAGCCCAGCTCAGCTTATAGATGGGGCTCGGCTACCTCAGCCCGTCTTCACTGCTAAGTTTAAGATGCAATCCACGTGGAAATCCATTGCGGCATGCTGAAAATTGATCTAAGACTCAATAGTGCAACGCGTATGACTCTTAAGCTGAACTTAACGCACGTCCTAAGATCTGTTGGTGCAACCAGGCATAAGTGGTTTAAATATAATAAAAACCAAACATACCAATTTTCTTTTAACAATACTTTAGACGAAGACGAAGAAAAATTCAATAAGAATGTTGGACGACCGGTGAATAAAGTTACTTTGGAGCCTCTTGGAGATCAAGCAAAATTTACAACAGCTGCTAGATTTCATACCCCCATTAACCATCAATTTTATAATGTTTTGCCGCATGAGTCAAAGCCGCAAAAACACAGTGAAAAAAGCAAGTATTACTGTTAGTCTTCCAAAGAAGATGCCAACGACGAACAAGACTAGTACATAGATTTTTTGTCAGATTATGAGTAACTTTGAAGTGTTACAAAAAAGTAAAATTTGTTTTTTCTTAAGAAAAAACAAATATCAATTGAAAATTAAGCTTTTGTTTGGTTCCTTTTATGTATTATAAAGTAAGTTTTGCTTAATGGTAAAACAACCTAAGTGCATTTTTTTGTCAAAAGAGGTAAAAAAATTAAAAAAATTTTCTCGCCAAAAGTATTTTTTAAATTTTATACTTATTTTGAATTGTTTAATACTTTAAAATTTTAAATTTTGATCGTCCAGAATTGTTAAAAGAGCAAAAACTTTGATGCTTTATTTCTCAAAATGTATATTTTGCTACTTAGGCGGTTTTGCTTCTGACCCCTTCATTTCACAATGCGTTTAAAAATTTTAGTAAAACCGATTAAATTTTATTGTTACGTGATAATGCTAAATTATTATATCTGCATTTAAAGAAGCAATTTTGTATGTTCACTGGTGGGTTGTTGCTTCTATGAAAGATTGTTACTCCATCTCTTGTGCGGTCGGCCAACACTTATTGTAGGCACCAGTGGCGTAGCCAGGAATTGGCTTTGGGGGGCCACCGGGGGTCTGGGGGGTCTAAATTTTTTGAAAATTAGACCTTGAAATAGGCGTTTGGGACTCATTTAAGCATCAAAATATTAGGATTCAAATAACTTTATTATAGTTTTCAATTCCTCTCGAAAAGGAAAAATCAACGACATTTTATTTTGTTGATTAAAACTTTAGGAAAGATGTAAAGTTGTATGTTAATGATCCTTGAGTCATAATTTGATTGATGCTCTGTCATATTGTATAGCTCTACCACTTTATTATTGAAAAATACTCATATTTTAACAGATCAAAACCCATAAATATTCCAAGTAATGTTCACAGAAAGGTTTCAAAACTCAATACAATTTTTTATCCGTTCATAACATTTATTATGTGCACAAAATTAGCAAGTTTACTTTCAATACAATCCTGAATTGGTAATACATATGAAGATGTGCCCTACTAATGGAACTGCAACCTTCTTGGAGTTCTTGTATATTGGCAGATGATTTCTTCCGTCTTCACTTGAAAATCTCGATGTATGGATAAGAGTGCAAGGGAAGTGAGCCTTTCTTCACCTATTGAATTTCTTAAATAGGTCTTCAGTCTTTTCAGTGTTGAAAATGATCTGGAGAATTAAAAAAAGCTGGAATCTTTTGAACTTTAAAGTGAGGTAATGAGTAATATTACTGACAAGCTGTCTAGTATTATTAAAAATTGTTACAACTTCAATAAATTACAATGAAGAAAACATATTACTAGAACAACTAAAAAGAACGATATTAACTATTTATAGTTCAAAGTAAGCTCATCAAAGTTTATAGGAAATATTGTATAATAATTTACCTTTCAACTGATGCTGTTGTGACAGGGAGGACTGCCAATATACCAAGCAGAATCTTCATGTTAGAGAAAGCATCATCTTCGTCCTTCAAAGCCTTTAGCACTGAAGTAGCAGTTTTAGGCGTAACCTGGGCAATCTTCCAGTGGCTTTTCCATAACTCCCACTCCGCATTCAAGATGTCCCGGTTTGTGTGGACTAAATCGGATTGGTAAAAATCCAAGGCAGGCTCCAGATCAGTGAACTGCCTTTGTTGGATATTGCAAGGAAGTACACTGTCTAGGCTAATTAACACATCTTTTTGGCTGGTAAATCTTTCGGTCAGTGAAGATGATATTTCGTCAATGTACGGGTAAAATATAGATCTCCTGTAATACTCCTCTGGGTTGTTGGCTTCTACGTTCGATCTAAATCTTTGTGTGCCTACGACTCTCGGGGATTTTAGTGTGATACCAAGTTTCTCTCCCATATCTTCAGCTCTTCTATACAGTTGTAGGAACTCTTTGTCGCCTTCTTTTTTCATTTCGGAAAATCTTTGTTGTACCAACTCAGTCTTGAGCATAGCTGAATTTAAGTCGATCGACTCTTTTTGCAAATACTTGAATACTATGTATGTCAAAGACATCATTTTGTTCATAATGGTCAAAATTATTTGCACAAGCATGCATGGAAACTGGATGCTTTTGATCCGTGCTCATCGCCCCATTCAGTTACTTTTCCTAAAGCACCCACAATGCACTCAAACGATTCTTGGAATACGCTGGCAGCATCATGCCTCTCTACCCATCGTGTCTCTGAGGCGCTGTGGAGTGTGCTGTTGTCTTTGCCTGCAGCGGACAGGGCATCTCTCAGGACTTTAGTGCGCTTTGCAGACGCACGAAAAAAGCTACACACTTCGGAAATTGTTGACAAACAGTTCCGAACACACGGGATTTTGCTAGCGTCACTGAGGCATAAGTTCAAGCAATGTGACGAGCAGTGGGTGTACACAACTTTGGGGTATTCTTTTTTATCAGAACCTGTACTCCTATAAAAGCTCCGTGCATTGCTGAAGCACCGTCGTATCCTTGGCCTCTTATATTGTTCAAATCCAATCCAAACTTCTTAAGCTGACTTTTAATTGTTTCTGCAAGCCCAGCTCCAGTCAAATCAAATACTGGAACAAACGTGATAAAATCTTATCTAAGTTCCAAAATGGTACTGTCAACATATCGAAAACAAAGTGAAAACTGCTCTACCCTCGAAATGTCTGTGGTTTCGTCTGCAAGGACAGAAAGAATTTAGCTTGGTTTATTCTTTTTAAAATTGATTCTTGCATTTGATTACCGATCAATTCTAACAGTTCATTTTGCACTGTAGGACTGTAGTACATGGCATTTCCTGCTGAAGACTCAATGTGTTCTGCAAGTACAGCGTCTCCATGAGCAGCTCGATATCTCAATAAAGCTCTGAAATTTCCACGTGTACACTGTTAAATAAGATGTGTGAAGCACGTTGTTTTACGTACAAGATTTAATACAACTAAACCGTAAGTCAATACCCGTAAAACTTAGTTTTTAATGATTTCTACAATGTTTAAAATTTGATAAATTTCGGGGGGGCGGCCCCCTTGGGCCCCTTCCCTGGCTACGCCACTGATAGGCACCACTTGGTGAGTAATGTCATGTAAAGTTGTGCCTTGCGATTTTAATGACTCGTATGTCTGCTGTTCTACTGATGTGATTCTTCCATTCTTTTTTTATTGTCTACTCCCTTTACACCTTGTACATTACATTTAGTTCTAATATCGTCACCCGTTATTCAGTCTCTCAGAGTGTTTACTGTAATTCTTCTGACTATTCTAATTTCTTATGTTTCCAACACTCTCTATGTTTTGGCTGGGTCGGGTTTTGTTTCTGCAGCATACGACACGATCCGTCTTGTATTCTGCCGTCCTACCTTGAGAGGTCTTATCTACGAAATTTAGGATTTGAGAAAATCCAGTTTTTGTTTCTTTTCATTTTATAACACATTACAATTTAACAAACTCTTTGAAGATTTGCTTGAAATTTTTACAGAAGGTAGGGAAATGTCCAAGGATCATTTTCTATATCATGCTGCTGTACGCCAAAAGCTTGAGGGTGGTTGCCACCCCATCTCGGGGGTGGAAATTTTTTATTACATTTTAAATATGTAAATCAATGTAAACAGTAATTAAAAGAAAAAAATGTTTTTTACATTTTCTTCGTAAAACTAATATTTTTCGAGTTACTCGCGCTTGAAAATAACAGTTTTTCGTCGAAAAAATCGACTTTTTTAGAGGGTTTTTTTGAGAATACCTCGAAAAATATGCATTTAATCAAAAAAAACTGCAGGTAACAAAATTTTATCTTTTAGTAACACAAACTAAATTTTTTTTCTATAATATCTTTAAGACCAATACAAACCGAGATACGGCATGTTAAAGGTTAGCTTTTTTCGTCAAATGCATAATTTCCAATATTCAAAGCCAAATAACGGGAAGACTGCATTTTTCGAGGAAAACTTAAATTATACTTTTTCTAGTATACAATTAAACCTTTCAAAGAATAACAATAAAACATTTTTAACATGAAAATAGAGCGACTTATGATCAAAAAAGGGTCAGTACCTGCTTTTCTCTACGAAAAAATCAGTGAAAATAGCCCTCTAACTACCCTCCTAATTAAGAATTGGTCTTTACATTTCTGTAATTCCTTGTATATTTGTATTTTAAATACACCCAAGAAAATTGACCTATTTAAAAGTCCTAATTTTAGAAAAATTGGAGTTTAAAGAAAAATTGATTTTTTGTAAGTTCGTATTTTTCACCTTTTACTTCCAAATATCTCCGAAAATACTGAAGATACAAAAAAATTGATAGACTACTAAATTGTACCTTTTTTAATAAATAAAATTATATTTTGCATAGATTTTCATAACCATTACAGTGAACAGTTAGCATATAGCTGTTTAAAATCTCTATTTACGAGAAAACACCCCCTTATTCGAGCCTTTTAAACCCACCCCAATTAAAAAGTAAGTTATCGAACGAAATTTAATTTACACGGTTTATAGTTCTTCAAAAATCCTACAAAATTATTTTTGAAAAAACTTTTTATCGCCAAAAATGAAGGAGCTATGTTAATAAAACCAATTTTTTTTTCGAAATACATATTCGAATAGTCCACTTATGGAACTTTTTCAGTGCATGTATAATGCCACAGAACTGGTTCGTATACTGGAAGATGACTTAAATACTATTTGTATTTGTACTTCTACATATTTGTAAATTCGTATTTTTGTGTAAATAAATGATTTTGTAATTCTTTAATTCTACTTTTTTTTCTGTATAGATCTATTAAATTATCTACTTACAAAAATTGTAATGTTTTTAAGGGTGGTTTTAAACGGTTGAAATATTATGATATTATATTCTAAAGCATAAAACAGTCATTATTTTTAGCCAATCAAAACCAAATTGTACCCATATTAAATATTACAATGTTTCTATATAATTTTTGACAATAAGGGGTAGTTTACATCCCTAAAAATAATCGACGCCCTTGAGCATGTTATAGAAAATGAATTACAGGGTGAGGTGATCCTAATCCCAAATTTTTATCTAAATCGATGCAAACCGAAATTATCCTTTTAGGATAAGTAATTTTTATATATAGCTCCAACAAGGGTGGTTTTAAGGGTTGGAATATTATGATAGTATATCTTAAACTGTAATCAATCATTATGTAACTAATAAGAACCAAATGTTGACAATATTTAAGTTTAAAATGTTGTTTTATAATTTTTTGCAAGTAGTTTTTTTAGGGGTAGTTTTCACCCTTAAAAAACCAAAAGCGCACAACGGCTCAATATAGAAAATGAAGTAGAGAGTGAAATGAGCCTAATCCCAAATTTTTGTACCAATCGATGCTGGACGAAGAAATAGCGAGGGTTAGCCATTTTTTTCAGTTTCATTTCCTCGACTAATAATTTTGATTTATTCTTTTCCGATTTTTGATTATAATGTCACTTAGGACAATATAGCTTAGTATTTATGAAACCAGTTTTTTTGTATTACTTACTGTAATTAAGCTAGATGAAATTAAAATTCTAAGTAATTGAACATATTTAATTTTAGTATAATATGTTAAATAAATATCTTAAAACACCCACCTCTTCGGCTTTCTCGGATGATAAAATAAATAGTATTTGTAGGAATACACTTTCTTGACATTTGATAATGAGATTGATTACTTTTTTTTCTAATTATTAGTTTTTGCTAATTATTTGTCTATCTGCTGTTAGAATGGTCAACATCTCAAATTTCAATGCAGAGTTCAAACCAACAAATGCACGTTTGGGAGAAAGAGGTAAAGGAAGCATTAAGGAAATTAAAAAATAGAAAACCACCAAGTGAGGACAAAATCTCTAACGTTATCCACTTATTTTAAGCAAGACTCTCTGTACAGATATCTCTAGGAATAATCAAAACGATGGAAAAAACCACCAGAACAACAAAATAAAAGTAAACGTAGAAAAATAACTAACTGATCCAAATGAAGTAGTACATTATTTCACGATTTTTGCTCTAAATTTTAAAGAACCGCTTGGATTGACATGAAAAAATTTGGCATACGCATAGCTTACATGTCAAAGAAAAAAAGTGATATTGTGCCGAAGTGTGCTTTTGCCCTGAGGGTTTCACCCCCACTTGGGGGTGAAAAAATATTTGTCCAAAATAAGTCCGGAAATGGGTAAACTGACTAATTTTAAGTAACTTTTGTTATAAAGAGCTTTTTCGCTAAGTCAACACTTTTCGAGATATTTGCGAGTGAATATGTTAATTTTTCAACAAAATAACCACATTTTTAGACGGTTTTTCGCAAATAATTCAAAAAGTAAGTATTTTGTCGAAAAAATGTTCTTGGCAAAAATATAGCCTGTAAAAAAGTAAAAAAAAAATGGTGTACGCGTTAGTTCTCTGGACTTCGTAGAACCAGAGTTATAGCCAATGAAAAATAGATTCATATTCACCAAATTTCAAATAGAACATTTCGACGTGAAATATCCAAAAAATTAAGCACTTTTTGGGGAAATCCATTATAACTTTTAAAAAGTCTTATAAAAAGATTTATTTCTGTTTTTATAAAATGTTTCTATCATTAAATTTAAGCAAGTTACGCTCAAAATAAAGTTGGTCCCTTTTGTTTTAGCAAAAAAAAATCGGGAAGACCACCCCCTAATTAACAACTTAAATTAAATCAATCGTTACCGCTTCACAAATTATTTTACTTATGTTGTGTTTATATGATCTGTAAGTTTCATCGATTCAAAGTGCTTATTTTTGAAAAAATTTGGTTTTAAATTAAAATTTTTAAAAATTTTACTTTTGAAAAATATGCTTTTTCTCAAAATAACATGAAAACTGTTAGATATACCAAAAATCTCGAAAACAAAAAAAGTCAGCATTGCTTTTCTGAATATCATGTATTTTTTTGTTTTTCTGTTAGACAAATTTTGTTTACTTCTGATGTTATAAATTGTTTTTATAAAACAAAAATGAAGCTTTTTTTAAACACTTTAAATAAGTTGTAATGAGTTTTCCCCGAAATGTGCTTTATTTTTGGTTATTTCACGTTAAAGTTTTCCATTTAGAATTTGACGAATATGAACCTAATTTTATTAGCTATAACTCTGCTTCTACTAGGTATAGATACATGATATATACACCATTTCTTTAAATTTTGTACAGCCTATATTTTTGCTAAAAATATATTTTTGACAAAACACTTACTATTTGAGTTATTTGCGAAAAACCGTCTAAAAGCGTGGTTATTTTATTGAAAAAATGAACATATTCACTGACAAATAACTCAAACAGTATTGACTTAGTGAAAAAACTCTATAGAACAAAAGTTACTTAAAATTAGTCAGTTTATCAATTTCCGGACTTACTTTGGACGAATATTTTTTCACCCACAAGAGGGGGTGAAAACCACCCCCAGGCCAAAAGCATATATCGGCACAATATTACTTTTTTTCTTTGACTTGTTAGCTATGTGTATGCCAAATTTCGTGTCAAACCAAGCGGTTCTTTAAAATTTAGAGGTTTTGCAATATTTAACCGTTAAGGAACGTACTAAAGCTGATAATGGGATAAAACAGAATTCCCTAAACCTTATATTTTTCAACCTGATTATGAATGAATTAATGGAACAAGTACATATACCAAATGAAAAAGAGCCATTTACAATAATCTGCTATGCAGACTTCGAAATACTGCTCTCAAATTGAAGATAATGTACAGCTTATGCTACCATTAATGGCCAAACACTGAAATAATTGGAAATTATGCAAATAAAATTCATATGTTTTAATTTTCACTGCGGCTAGTTATAAAAGTAGTATGGTCTCTGGTACGGCTGTTTCATGCCTCTGCTGATCAACCCGATTATGACTGTTAATTTGTTGGTGTTAGATTCTTGAAATGTATGATTTTTTAAATGCATTGTAAATTTTGATTTAACGTGCTTAACTCTCTTCTATGGGCAACATACAATACGCAAACAATATCTGATGCATGCGGTTGCCGCAGAGATAGCCGAAAAAGGCCACGCGTGTTTAGCCGGTTCCCGTTGTACGGGCCAGAAATTATTTTAGGTATATATCCGGTTTCCGCAGTGAAAAGGTGAAAAATAGAGGTACAAGAATATTATCTAACATAAAAATAATTATTTTAATAATACCAACACCTCTAAAATGAATGTTTCGTTAACGAACCTGTTACGGTTCATTGGTACTTATTCGTAAAATATAAAATTTTTGCTTTGTAACCCATTTAGTTTATTTTAAATAAAATAAATATGACTATGGTCTGAGAGCTGTGAGACATTTTTGAGTAGGTATTTTAGGCAACCTGAAAATTTTTTAGGTGACTATTTTATGATAGCCTAATACAAAAATGCCGGTCTGGCTGGAGAGTAGCGGTTATTTTCCCCAAAAATCCTCCCCAAATTTAAAAAAAAAGGGTAGATATTGTTATTACAAAAAATATCATTGACGTGACTTTAAACTTTAAATATTCAGATATAAAGAAAATAAACAGGCCAGGCGATTTGAGGGCGATTTTAACTCTGCAAGATATTTGCATGGGCGCCCCAGGATTATTTTCAGGGGGTGCATCTGAACTTCAGAAGATTTCATCTGAATCTGTACATACTATTAACAAGTACAAAATATAAAATTATACATGCATAGCTATGTACATTCCTTTCAGACAGGGAGGTGCAATTGTTATTTTGACAGGGTATTTTTTAATATTAAAAATAAATATTCTAAAAAAGACAGGTTTTTTGGTGAAATTTTTGCAAGAATTAAACAAATTACGCGTGCATGTGAATTAAATGGGCTATAGGTAATTCTTCAACACCTAACGGAAATGGATGGATACTAACAGACTTTGCCAAGGAACTAAAAAATATTAAATTTAAGCAGAGTTTTGTCAAATGTTTAATTAAACATTGGTCTGCAGATGAGATGGTGCCTTTTATTGATAATTTATTAATAAATTTAAATTATGATTTATGTTTTTCGTATGTTGTAAATAATGACGGTATAGAAATGTCGATCGACAATCACATGACCTGCGAAAATCACGAAAAAGCTGACACGAAAATAGCTCATCACGTATGTAAGCTTAATACATTAGCAAAGACCAATAGCAAAAAACTTCTGATACAGATTTTTTAATAATTATTATTGGAAACATGGATCATCTCCAAAGTGAAGATTTGGAGATTTTTATGGAGTGAAAATTTTAAAAGGTACATAAATATAACGAAGCTACATATGGAATTAGAGCCATCTTTATGTACGAGTTTGCTTTCTGCTTTCCACGCATTAACTGGATGTGATTATAATTCGTCTTTTTTCCAAAAGGGCAAGATAATACTATTTAAAATATTAAAAAAAATTAATTTATCAGAAAGCATTAACGGATTTTGGAGTTGCCGACGTTACCAGTACGCGCGATGAAATTTTCGAAACTTTGGAAAAATTTGTGTGCGAAATTTATGGTACAAAAAATTTATCAAATATCAACACAGCATGATTTCAAACTCTCTGCCGAAATTATAAGTCTAATAAGAAAAATGAGCCTTTTAAGAAAATACTGAAAAAGTGTGATCCATCTACTTCAATTTTTGCGAAACGCATATTTGCAAGTCCAATTTCTTTGACACCTAACGGAAATGGATGGATACTAAATATGGATAAATTAGATTTTAATTTGTTTGAGAAAGATTGGTTGCCTCAATCAGTTTATGATGATATAGTTCATCAGCGAACCAAAGAGAATTTCAGATATATTGCTGAAGGTAAGCTTACATACATGTTTTTTATAACTGAAATATTTTTTTTTAGTTAACTCAATCTTCAACTGCCAACTGAGTTGGCCATTGAAATCCAATATGTGAGGTTTTCCCAAAAAAATTCCAACCACGTGGGTAGAGTCCTGTGTTGCCCTGGGTAACATCCAGGCATATCTTTGACATTACATGAATTTTATATAAATATGTAAAACAACTAAATCGTTTACATTTAAAGGGTTTTTACCCAATATATTTTGGTGGCTCAGGCATGCAATTTTTTGCTTTTAAACACTGACGATGGATTTCTTAATCCGAAAACGTTTTGTATTGTGACCCTTATTTAGGGTATTTTAAAATATACCTTTTACAAAAAACCTGGTGTTTTTGTGATTTATGGTATACCCTATTCCACGAAAATGCGACTGTGTTGGATTATTTCGAGAACGAATATTTTATTGTGCAAAATATGAAGAACGAAAATAAATTGCTAATTGCATTGCTGTTTATTGGAATAATCATTAGAGCCATTTACTTTCGTACTTCTTATGTTGCACACTGAAATATTCGTTGTCGCGATAATCCAAAACAGACGTATGTTGGTGGAATAACCATATACAGCCAGCTACAAGAAGTTTATTTTCCTCGTGGATTATGTACAATATATCAAGTGACAGGAATTATCACAGGTGATAAATAGCAGTCTGATTTTTGCATGAGAGTTTAATCTCTGTTCGGAGAGTTCTCTGTCTAAGTCTATTCTGTCGGACAAAATAAATGTGCCGTTTTCGTGGTCTGACCGTTCCAAATTTTTAACCCGTTCCACAATTAAAACTGCCCTGTTCCAGTGTTCCCATATATCAAAGTTTGTCCGACTAGACACCCTTAAGCTATTAACAAATTTTCAGCTTGCTATTAATCAACTTTTTTTCATAAGCGGGATCCAGACTTATAATATACATTTTCATTTACAGCTAATTATCATTTTGCAAGAATACTGCATGTAATTTACTATTTATTAGGAATTAAGCCACAATTTAAGTTAAGTGAAATTCATTGACGTTTTGACTTCCACTTCGGAAATCATTAACGAAACACAAAGTATTGTATCTTACATAATATGACTTCCGAAGTAGAAGTCGAAACGTCAATAAATTTGATGTTTAACCTAAATTGTGGCGTATTTTAGAATAAAAGAGTAAATGGAATAAGATACCACAAAGAAACAGCTTCAGAACAATATCGTGTTGTATGTACATAATGCATCTTTTTTTTCCAAAACATTTCTGAATTTAAACTCGGGGATATAAGATGAGCAGGTGTTGTAAAAATTCTTTCCGATGAAGACTTATAAATTTAAACAAGTTGAATGTATAAAACGCTCTATAATAATACAACAACACACACAAATATATCTATTTTATTACCAAAACCCTAAAGAATACACTCTTACTTTAAATGTACGACACAATAAATAAAAGCATTTGAAGGAAGTAACGATTTTGAGACCAAAACCAATTTTGAAAAATGATGACGGACGCCGATGTGTCGTACGGCTTGGCAGCCGTCGCAATTTTTCGACTTTTCATTCAGGACAGAAAGGAAAACTTCCCAAAGAAAAGAAGGAGATCGTTTATCTATTCAATTTTGGGCTTTGAGTTTTGCTTTTTGTATGCACTTTTCAGTTTGAGGCGGGATTTTCTGTGTCACGAATACTTACGCGTCAGCAAAATCGGTAATCTGCTCAAAGGCAAAGAATTTACTTTGTAAATATTAGACATCCTTAAGAAACGAAACTTCCTAACCGTTTGACTTTAACGTAAAATCCAAAATTATTCACTAGCGATAACAGAGAAAAGAAGGAGATTTTAAGCAGGTGACTTTAAGGAAAATTTCATTCACAGAAATTTTGACCAATACCAACCTACAAAATTAAAGATTTCAGCGTTTATTTTTAATTGTTTTAATTCCCAATCAGATTATTATTATACTATTATTAGGTCAGATTATTATAGTCCAAGTAGTCCATAGAAGCTTAAAATAGGACATAAGCTCGCAGTTCTTACAGAATGGATCGTGGAAATTTTTTATTATAGTTTGACCGCAAAAGTGGGTAAAAACATTTATTCTAAGCAAAAACGTTCTATACATTTTTTTGATAAAATTAATAGTTTTCGATTTATTCGCTATCAAAAGTGTTAGTTTAATATAAAAAAAATCAATGTTTTTACTGTTTTCTGCTGATAACTCCAAAAGTTTTTTTTATCAAAAAAAACTTTACTTAACAAAAATGTACCTTTTGAAAAAATAAAAAAATAAACAAAACCGTTTTTTTTTTATTTTCTTTAAGACCCATAGTAATCGAACTACACTTTATGATATGTTAGCTCTTCGTCAAATGCTAAATATTGTAGTTTCAAAGTCAAAAGACGGGAAAACTATGCATTTTTCAAGGAAAACTTCTTTAAACTGATTTAAGGTATTTAAAAATATCTATCTCCAGAAATAAAATAAAAGTGTCTAACTCAAAAATTAAGTGACTTATAATGAAAAGAAAGTCAGTCCCTATATTTTTCAGCGAAAAAGTGATCGGAAGTAACCTCCTAATCACCATCCTAATTAAAATTAGTCGTTGATCTTATTTGGTCTTCTTTATTTATGTATTCGGGTTTATCAGGGGTATTATGGGAGTTCGAGTTTGGCAAGCGAGGCGAGAGGTCGTGTGGCAGGTGTATTGGCGATAAGGTAATTTCGAATTCGAAACCTATCACAATAAAAACACCGGTTTTTTAAAAGACCTATCGTTATCGATAATCGTTAAACTTAAAAAGCGTTCTTGTGCGAAATAAAAATAAACTTCTAAGTGTATAATAATAATATTTATATTAGTGCCGAGGTTAACATTTAATTTAAAATGGCCAGTGGCGGAACAGGAACAATCCGAAAGGAAACCTATAGAAAGAATGAAGAACTATCTGATAGTGGCGACGAAGAATCTAAGAAGAAAAAATATAAAGAAGATAAATTATATTTTGAAAAGAGTAACCTGACGAGACGAACACCGAATAAAAGCAACGACACAAATGAAGAGATGATAAAAATGATGCGGGAAGTTATGTGGAAAAATGATGAAATGATGGCAGAAATAAGAACCATACGGAAAGACCAAAAAGAAACGATGGAATATATTAAGGAGCTGAAAGAAAAAAACGAAAAATTGGAAGAAGGTTTAAAAATGGCAAACAATAGAATAGAACAATTGGAAAAAGATAGACGGAGAAATAATATAGTATTAAAAGGCCTAACACTAGATGCTACCGACGGAAAGCCTGTAAAGGAGTCAGTAGAACACTTCATAGGAAGAAATCTGAAATTAGAGGTCAGACTGAGAGGAGCGGTGAAGATCGGCGACCAAATCTTTGTAGCAGAAATGGAAAACCTAACGGATAAGATGAGTGTACTAAAAAACAAAGGAAAACTGAAAAATCTACAGGGACAAAAGGTGTATATAGAATCAGATTTAACAAGAAAGGAAAGGGAAATACAAGCAAAAATTAGGAAAATGGCAAAAGAAGAAAAAGACAAAGGTAATACTACGAAGATAGGATATATGAAACTGGAGATTAATGGAAAGGAGTGGAAATGGGACCATAATAAAGAGAAACTTATACTAACTCACAGAAATATCGGGGAAGGGACTTCAAAAAACTAAAAGAAAATAATGAGACCGGACCCACAACAATGACAACCAAGGCAATGAATGGGAAAAGCGATAGGGAAAAAGATGATGCAAAGGTAAACAAGGATGAAAATAGGAAAAAGGGGAAAGCTAGATTGCAGAAAAAAGGAGAGATAAAAATGGGAACATGGAATGTGAGAAGCATCAATGGAAAAGAGGAAGAACTGGTAGAAGATATGATAAGACAAAAAATAGAAATACTAGGAATAACAGAAACGAAGATGAAAGGAAAAGGTCTTAAGAAAATACACAAAGGATATTGGTTACTTTGGGTAGGAGCGGATACAAAAGAGAGAGCAAAAGAAGGAGTCGGGATAATAATTGCACCGAATAGACTACAACACGTTATAGAAGAAACATATGTTAACCAGAGAATATTATCGGTGAAAATTAAACTGATGGACGAAGAAATATGGACAATAATAACAGCCTACGGAGTAAATGAAGATGCAAGAAAGGAAGAGAAAGATAAATTTTTCGAGGAGCTCCAAATGCAAATTGATAATGGGGAAGAAAACATAATTGTAATGGGAGATCTAAACGGTAGAGTCGGAAACAACAACAGCGGAATAGAGGAGTGCATGGGAAAAGAAGGAGAAGAAATGCTAAACAGAAATGGTGAAAGAATAATAGAAATATGTATGGAGAATAAACTAGTTATAACAAATACAAAATTTAAACATAAAGAAGTACACAAATACACGAGAGTACAAGACAGCAGAAACGAAAAATCAATCATAGATTACTTTTTGGTAAGCAGCAACAAATGGAAAAGAGTACAGGATACGAAAGTGAAAAGAGGCTCGGAGATTGGCAGTGACCACCATCTAGTAATAATGAGAATGAGAACAACAGAGGAAAAAGAAGAAAAGAGAAGAAAGGTAGTAAATGAAAAAATAAAAAGTTACAAATTAAAAGAGGAAATATATAAGAAGAAATTCCAAGAAAAATTAGATAATACTTTGAAAGGTAGGGCAAAAAATACAAATATAGAAAAAAAATGGGAATATCTAAAAACCAGCATAATCAAAGCAGCTGAGGAAACTTGCGGGAAAGCAAAAATAGCAAACACTAACATGAGGAGAACAGAATGGTGGACGGACGAAATACGAGAGAAAATAAAGAACAAAAAAGACAAATGGAAAAGATACCTAAGCACAAAACACCCGGAAGATTACGAAGCATATAAAGAAAAAAGGAAAGAGGTTAAAATAGCGGTGAAAGCAGGAAAGGAAAGGTCATGGGAGATATTTGGACAAAAAATGACAAAAAATTATAGGGAAAACCAAAAACTCTTCTACGGCGCATTAAAACAACTCAGACAAAAGAAAGAGCACACGATGCCGAATATAAAAGACAAGAATGGAAACGTACTAACAGAAGAAAAACAAATAATGGAAAGATGGAGAGAACATTTCAAAGAGCTAACTCATGTAGACAAGGACAACATAGGGGAGATACAAGAAAGGAATGAAGAACAACAAGTGGAATCCATAACAAGAGAGGAATTAGAGAAAGCAATAGAAAGAGTAAAACTGGGCAAAGCACCAGGCAAGGATCATATCACCCCGGAAATGATAAAATTCATGGGGACAGAGGGAATGGATAGCATGAAAGAACTAATGAATGATGTCATAAATAGAGCAGAATTACCAAAGGACTGGAAGAAAGACATTATATTACCAATACACAAAAAGGGAGACAAGAGAAACTGTAATAATTACCGAGGTATCACCATATCAAGTATCCCTGGGAAGGTATTAGCAAGAATACTAGAGACAAGAATAAAAACACAAATAGAAACAACTATGGAAGACACACAGTGTGGATTCAGGAAGGACAGAAGCACGCAAGACCTAATATTCACATTAAGACAAGTAAGTGAGAAGGTAATCAAGAAAAATAGAGAGATACATATGTGCTTCATTGACCTGGAAAAGGCGTTTGACAGAATCCGAAGAAAGGACGTTTGGAAGACACTGACAGAAAGGGGAGTCGACAGACACATAATAGAAGTAATAAAGGATATGTACAAAAATAATACAAATACAGTAAGAACCAATAACGAGGAATCCAGAGAATTTTCTACAAGTCAAGGCGTCAAACAGGGATGCGTGCTGAGTCCACTGCTATTCTCAGTGGTACTGGATGAAGCGATAAAGAAAGCCAAGAGAAGAATGAGAAAACTAACATTAGGATACTGGCAAATGAAACAGACTCAACTATCGGAGCTACTATTTGCAGACGACATGGTATTGATAGCAGAAAACAGAGAAGACTTACAGAACAATCTTGAAATCCTAGAAGAAGAACTATCAAACATAAATATGAAAATTAATACAGAGAAAACAAAAACAATGATAATTTCAAATACGAGGAAGACACACGCAATAGAATTAGACGGGAAACAACTAGAGCAAGTGGAATATTTTAAATACCTAGGAGTAATAATCGAATCAAATGGTAAACAAGACATGGAAATAAACGAGAGAATGGGACGAACAGGAAGCTTATTTAACACTATGAAAACAACATTTTTTGGGAAAAAAGGGATACCGGAAAAAGTAAAAACGGCAGTCGTTAAATCAGTAGTTAGACCAACAATCATGTATAGCAGCGAGACATGGACATTGACGGGGAGACAAAAATCCAGAGTCAATGCTATGGAAATGAGGTTCCTGAGGAAAATAGCAAACAGAAAAAGGACAGACAAAATACGAAACGAAACAATTAGACAAAACCTAAAACTAGAACCAATCAATGAAAAAATAGTAGAAGGACAACTTAGATGGTTCGGGCACGTGTGTAGAATGTCGAACGAGAGGCTAACAAAACGAGTGTTCGAAACGAGAGTGCAGGGGAAAAACAAAAGAGGGAGACCAAGAGTTATGTGGGTAGATGAAATCAGGAAAGAAGTCGAGAAGAAGGGATTGACATTGGAAAGTGCAAGAAACCTAGCGCAAGATCGGAAAGCATGGAGACTACAATGCCAAACTCAACTCCACCAGCCTTACACCTAAAGGTAGAAAGGCTTAGGACTAAGTAAGTAAGTATTTATGTATTATTAATAGATTCTAGAAGTTTGACGGGCTTGGAATAATTAGTTTAAAAAAAATTGAGTTAAAAGCGAATAAAGAATTTTTGGAGTTCGGTAAAAAATGCCATTTTCTTCAGAATAGAAAGATTTGCATAAAAGATACGAAAGAATCTTTAAATACGAAATTGTAGGTTATTTAATTCCCAAGATATTGGTTTGAAAAAAAATTTCTATTGCAAAAATTGATAAAAAAAAGCTATTGACAATTAAATCTTGTGATAACATGCAAAAAACCAACTTTGCCAACCCTTTCAAAGTCACCTATTTTTGTGACTAAGGATTTTAAAAACATTTAATATTAACAATCATATAGATCTTGTAAAAAACTACAAAATTATTTTTTTATGATGCTATTATACTATGATAGATAAAAAATAAAAAAATTGCGGTTAAAAAATCAATATATTTAAAAAAAAAAGGAGAAATCCAATTGGAAGCATAAGCGGTGCTTTTAGCCATTGTCCTTATTCATTCATCTTTACTTATGTATTATTAATAGATTCTATAAGTTTGACTGGCTTAGAATGCTCAGTTTTTAAAAAACTGGAGTTAAAAGCGAATAACTAATTTTTGTAGCTTAGTAAAAAATGCCATTTTCTTCAGAATAGAAAGATTAACGAAACAGAGATACGAAAAAATGCCTAAATATGAAATTGTTGGTTATTTAATTCCCAAGAACTTGGTTTGAAAAAAATTTTTCTATGGAAAAAATTGAGTGAAAAAACATTAGTCCGTTATATCAAGGTTTTACTGTAATGTTATCAAAAAATGTGTGGAACGTTTTTGCTTAGAATGAATGTTTCTACCAACTTTTGCGGTCAAACTATAATAAAAAATTTCCACCCCAAGATGGGGTGACAACCACCCCCATGGTAAAAGCGCCTTTCGGCATCAGATAGATTTTGATCCTTAAACTGTCCACTACTTATTCTCAAATTTTCAAGCAAATCGATCCATTCTGTAAAAATTGCGAGGTGAAAAGCTTCGGTTCCTGGACTATTATACTGAGAATATATTTTAAGTATTTTGTTTCTGTTTAATAACAACGAGTTTTATATTTTTGACAATTGGGTCATTTAAGAAAATTATCCAAAATAAACTTTTAGTTCTGCATCTAATGTCAAATTCTCACGATGGCAATAAAAATAGGCAATTTTAAACGCTCGAGTGAAATTTGGTGACATTATTTCATTAATAATACTGTATTATTAAATTATAATCTTAAATAATATTTTCTTGATATTTTCATCTGAGTATTCGCAAAATTATACTGTTTCCTATATAAGTTGGTAAACAGTAATTGCGATAAATGTCACTGGATGTTTATTTACAAAGTCTTGAATTTTATATTTAAGTATTAAAAAATAAAAATTGACAAGGAAAAAGTTTTCCTGTAGTTGTCTGTATACCACATATTACGAAAAACGACTAAAATCCTTTATAATAGGTATATTTTTAAATTCCCTAAAAGTGGCTACATCAGAGAACTAGTTTTCGATCGGATGACCGATCATCATTACTGCTTGCCTAAAATGCGTATAACCTGATAAGACAATGCAAAGTTTTTAAATTTTGACTAAGGTTTTAAGAAAAGTTGTAGGTTATACTCACGTGATCTAACAAGCTAACCACCAAAATACACAAATATATGGGTAAAAACCCTTTAAAATTGATTCGTTATGGATGAAAAAAAATATCCAATGTATTATGCTCCAGGTGTCATTTGAGCCCAAAATTGACTTGCTCACATGTTTACTATTTGGTGGCAAGTGGCAATGATAAGTGGCAATGATAACGGACCTCCCGAACGATGACATGACAGTTCCACAGGAAGTTGAAATTTTTTTTCCCTCTTAGTTATGTAGACTATGGTGTAAAGCTTGTTTAATTGAGAAGAATAAGGACAATCACTTCACTGTGATAAATAATCAATTAAAGTAAAATGAAACTTTATGCAATAGTTATGAAAATGTAGTCAAGTATGGTGTCAATGAAGGTGTAGGCAAACCACATTACACATAAAATTGAAAACTCAAATTGATATTAAATCCTCTTGTGATTAGACCTAGGATTTAGAACAGCATTTTATGTTGATTTGAAGTTGTCGAATTTATTTAAATAGTCGGTAGCTCTTGGAATTTTTGTAAGTTTAAGAAAAGAAAATTTCTCAAATAATCTAGGGGGATATGTCATTAAAAACCAGCTCAGACTTAGGTGACTAATTTCCAAGGACCCCGCAGGCTGCCCAGAACCCTGAGGGTTTGAAACCAAACCGTCATAACATGTCGTTAACAGTAGGGGGAGGAGAGGATCGAATAAAATATGTATATAAGAAAATTAATGAGAATGGGACATGAGCGGGACCCAGAAAAAAAAATAAGAATTTTTTATTTTGGTTTTAGTATGGATGAGTGTTATCAAGTGGTATGTTATGGTAATGTCAGATTGAATAGATGGGGTAAAAATAGTCTTATGTAAAATTATGGGGTGGGTTGTATATAAATGAAAATGTAGATAATGGAGATGTTTGTGGATGATAAAAAGGTACAATCCACAATAACCTTAGTTTTTCTTTCTGGGTCCCGTTCATGTTCCATTCTCATTAATTTTCTCTAATAGATGTAATATGTCATCATCTTCTCCCCCTACTGTTGACTAAATCTTATGACGCGACGGTTTGGTTTCAAACCCTCAGGGTTCCGAACAGCCTGCGGGGTCCCTAGGAATTAGTCGCCTAACTTTGAGCTTGTTTTTAATAATATTTATCTCCTAGATTATTTGAGACATCTTTACACTTGTGTCACCCCTGCTTTGATCTTTTCTTGAAGTTACACAAATTCCAACAGCTACCAATTATTTAAATATATTCGATAACTTTAAATCAACATAAAATGCTTTTCTAAATCCTAGCCCTTTCTGAAAGCCCTAGAATCTATCTATCAGCGAGGTTCCTACAGCCTCTGCCGCTTCTTGCATTTCGACTGCCATATTTTTCTGTCCTTCCATTAGTCTTCTTTCATGGCTCTAGCTCTCATGATTTACATTTTTTCCCCAGGCAACTGAAGGCCTTTCCCTTATTCTTATTTGTAGTGGTATGTAATTTAAAGATTTATTTTGCAATCTATCTTCATTCATTCGTTTAACGTGACCATACCACACTAGTTGTCTCGTTTTAATTCTATCTACACTTGAGTATACATTATTTGTCCTGTTTCTAATATCTTCATTCCTGATGTGATTTTTTTGGATATACCACACGCTCTACTTAGACAATCCTATTCTACTAATTCTGTTCTTTTTCTATCTTTTTTCGTGATCTGCCAAACTTCTGGCAGGTAAGTCATAATAGGCTCTACCAAGGTACGATAGATTGTCAATTTCGTTTTTTGTCTTTTATTTTTAGACCATAGTAAAGAGTTTAGAATGTTTGCCGCTTTTTTGCCCTGATGCGTTCTGTTTTCGATGTCTCTTTTGGTAGTGCCTTCTCTAGATATTATAGATCCGAGATATTTATATTCTTTACAAGTTTTTGTGGTTCTAATTTTTAAATCTGGATCCTCTTCATCAGTCCGTATTTTAAGATACTCTGGCTTTGACATATTCATATTGAGGCCTCATTTTTCATATTCTTTTTCATCATTCGCTACGACTACGTGATCATCTGCGAAACACAAAGTTGTTAGAATTTTACCACCGCCCATATCTATTCCCATTCCGAATACTTGTTTCCTTCACTGCTCTAGCGATGATTGAATATATATTTTAAATAAAGTCGGAGACAGACAACATCCTTGTTTAAGCCCCTATGTTATTGGAAATGATTCAGATATAAAGTTTTAATGACACTTCTTGCATTATTGTGTATACAGGGTGTTTCATTAATAATTGTCCATATAGTAACTGGAGAAATCTTAGCACAAAATACGAAGATTTAACCTAAAACGCTTAAATAAAATGTGGTTCCTTACGGAGCTACAAGGTGTTTTATCTAAAAATTTAAAAATTATTTTTGCTCAGCATTTTAAAACTATTCGACGTATCCTTTTCATACTTGGCAGAACGTGCGACTACAATACACCCTACTAAATTATGATAAACAAACGTTTATAGCTACTCTCAGAGGCGTACGACAGGGGATAGTAAATGGTTGACCCTTCTCAAATTCTACGCCACTGGAGGAATTACTATTTTAGTGCCAATTTTAGATTCTCCAATACTTTATACGTACATAATATACTCTTCATTGGTAACGATAAAGTCATTAGTTTTGGAGATATTTGAAGTTAAATATGAAACGGAACAGTTATTTTGATTAATTTACGATATGATTCATATCATTAAAATTTAAAAATTATTTGCACCCAGTACTTTAAAACCGTTTGGCGTAACCTTATCATACTTGGCAGAAAGTGTAGGTACTGTACACCCTACTAAATTAAGATAAACAAACGTTTATAGCTACTTCCAGACGCGTACGACAGGGGATAGTGACTGGTTGACCCTTCCCAAATTCTACGCCACTGATGAAATTGCTATTTTAGTGTAATTTTTTGAATTTCCAATACTTTTTATGTAAATAATATACTCTTCATTCGTAACGATAAAGTCATTAGTTCTCGAGATAGTTGAAATTTAAAATGAAGCGACAAAATACATTCATCAAAATAACCGTGTCGTTTCATTTTTAACTTCAAATATCTCGAGAATTAATGACTTTATAGTTACGAAAAAAGGATATATTATTTTCATAGAAAGTATTGGAGAATCGAAAAATTGAACTAAAATAGCAATTCCGCCAGTGGCGTAGAATTTGGAAAGGGTCAGCCATTCACATTCCCCTGTCGTACGCCTCTGGTAATAGCTAGAAACGTTTGTTTAACATAGTTTAGTAGTTTGTGCAATACCTATACTTCCTGCCAAGTATGAAAAGGATAAGTCGAATAGTTTTAAAATTCTGAGCAAAAATAATTTTTAAATTTTTAGATAAAACACCCTCTGTAACTCAGTAAGGAACCATATTTTATTTAAGTGTTTTATATTAAATCTTCGTATTTTGTGCTAAGATTTCTCCAGTTACTATATGGACAATTATTAATGAAACACCCTGTATTTGCGATATCATCCACACACTCTCTACTAAGACCTACTTTCGTATTTTTTCAAAGGTACCGTATCGTATGCCTTCTCTAAATCTACAAACAATAGGTGGGTAGATAGATTCCTTGCCTTCCGTACAGTCCTAGAATATAGTTTAAATTAAGTAATTCCATATATTCTTTTTTTTTGTCAACTAATTTAATTTATTTTTAAATATTTTTGGCCACCCTGTGTATATAATTATGTTAGCATTTATAATATTGAATATAGAATTGAATAAACATTAGAAATGAGCTAGTAGATACCCCTAGTTTTATTTAAAAAAAATCATCGATTACGTCATCTCTCCCAGATTGATGACGTCGCTAGTATGATATATATGCCAAATGATCAAAATTTAACAATAAAAGTCGACCTGTTTCGGGATTTTTTTAAACTCTCTAACTCATGAAGTAACGAATTTATTCCTGTCATTAGCACCATACTCTATACTATAAATTAAGTAATATATTATGTTTTAATTTATTTGATTAAAATTTGTTCATGTATAAATTATACACAAAATAAATAAACTTTTTATATTCAATTAAAAATACCAACTTACAGAATTTAAATTTAACGTTGTGGTGAAAATAATACAATACGACAAATAAATGCATTTAATATTATCGTTAAATTTAAGGTTTATGTTTTTTATATTTTATGAGGAATAACATATAGATAAATTATTAAAATAATTTACAGTTTTTCTTTATTGAAGCACATGAAAAATACAACTTTCTAATAGTCCAACAGTAACAATTTCAAGAGGATCTAATAAAAGTAATAATAAATTATTGTACAATATTTAACTTTACATTTATTTATTGTGTGTTCAATTTTTAAAACTATTCTTTATACAATAATTATAAAAATTAATAATAAATGCCAATATACAAAAAATAAAAAAAATTCTCGAGAATAACCTCAAACACAAAATGACAATATTCGCAGTCTAAGCATTTAATATATTATATTTCTTTTGTGTATATCTTACTGTTTTGACCAATTCTAGATTTTAAATGGATTTTAGTGTATAAGATTTAGTATTAACTAATTATATTTTTAACATTTTTTAGTAGGATAAATGCAGTCTTTAACACAATGGAATTTTAAATCGAAAAATTTTTGGGTACTGGTGTGATTTGTTGTTCTTCTTCTTCTTAGCCTGCTACCGTGTATGTTTGGACATAGGCCATTCCCAACTCCTTCCATCGGTCTCTATTCCGAGCAACATTTTTTCAATTTCTTCCGACTATTCTGTTAATAACATCAATCATATACATACCAAAAATACTAGCAGATAAGTTCATCACTTTCTTCCTCACATATGCTGTAGCGGTTATTCAGTACTTTAAATAAAGCCTTCCCAGACATCAAATCAAAGCAAGGGGAATCATAATGCCGCTTCCACAATATTCTGATTTATACCTTTTAGTTAAGAGATATGAATGAAGCTTGTTGTGGAGCATGTATATGGGAAATGAACAGAGATATTGTTTGTTGCAACTCATTCTTCAGGGCAAGGAATTTGAACAGAGAGAGCCAGGGAGAAGAAGAATATCTTCAAAATCTGATAAAGTGGTTAATACATCGGTAACCGGACTATTCAAAACAGCAACAAGCAAAATTAGGATAGCCATGCTGACTGTCAACATCCGAACGGATAGGCACCGTAAGAAGGTGAAGTTGAGACATTAAAACAGTTGAACGCATGACGCTAGGCCAGCTTCTTTAATCAAAGTTTTACCGAAGGCTAACAACATATCATATAACTTTTTATATAAAATAATTATTCATGATCATGTATAAATTTTAATAAAACACACTAGAAATATATACTGCCGTGATAAGGTAAAAAGCAGTAAGTGCCAAAATAATGGTTTTGAGTTATTTGTAATTTAAGATTTTTTATTTCACACAATTTATTATTTCTATAATTTTAAGCAGAGAAACGTTAAAAAACATTAAAAAATATGTCTTAATTTTTGACAAATCAAACAATTGTGTTACTTGTTTTTTGGTTGAAAATTCAGCAGTTAGTGCTGTTTGCCCTAATAATGCAGTTGTTTTCTTAAGCAGAAATGTAGAATTGTCAGCTTTATGTAAATATCGGTTTTAAAAATAAAACATAAATGCAGAATAAAGCGGTCAGTAGTGTAATCAAATAAAATATCAAATGAGTTCACATTAGAAAAAGAAAAAAGTGTTAATTAATTACATAATATTGAAAAACCTATTTGAAATTTATTAAGTTTTCTACGTCATCTTCTTTTAATGAAAGCCGTTAAAAAAGCCGTCTGTTTTTAATTTCTAATTTCTAATTTAAATTTTGCTTTAAGACAATTATATTTTTTGAAAATTTCATCGTTAATATTATTTTTATAAAAGAGTAATCGACTGGCTCGTCTGAACTGTATCACAGATATATCGCCAAGCAAAGGTCTATCCGTTTTTTTATTTGGCTTTTGAATCTCCAGATTGCCAATTTAAAACATCTTCGTTTTTAAACAACTTACGTTCATTTTTTTTAATTTTACTTTTCTACAGCCTTGATAAAATAATTGAAGTCATAAATATTTCCTTCATTTGTGATCTTCATGCTCTGTTCCACACCGTGATGAACAGAATCCGCGCTCATGAAGGTGTGGCCTGTCTCAAAATGTTTAAGGGTAATTTGAGAGGTGGCAATCATTTTTAAATTTACCATTGTGACAAACATGATAAATGAGCACCAATTTTTATTTTGGGCTGAGCAATTTTCTGTCCAATATGCAGATGCAATTTTTTCTGCCTTTCTTCCAGCCACTACTTCATGCCACAAGACTGATATGTTCTTTTTAGTGCTTCTACTCTTCTTTTCTGCCATTGATGCATCGAATCTTTAAAGATTTTTGACAAAGATTAGATGAAAAGCCACTAAACAAATGATAAGACTAAACAAATCTAAGTACGGTCAGGAACTGCAAATTACACTTTCTGCGCGATGTAATGTGTTTATTTTAACAGATGTTAAATCAGGTGATGTTTACGCAAATGGCAGTAACTGAGAAGATAGGTACTCCCTTATGTCGTGATATAATACAAACTTTGAATATAAATGTGAAGGAAAATAGCATTTTTAGCTACTTAACGAAGTAGATACTGCCGTTTACATTCACATTAAAAATTATGTTCCAGATCTCTGTGTAGGAAAACAGCAGTAATAAGTTATTACGTTGGATACCTAGACTACCTATTACCATCACATTGAGAGTTACTTTGTTAGTTACTGCTTTTTGCCATTTAGTTCTTTGCCATTGGTAGTGCTGGTATAAGTTGACCATAAATGTGCACCAAACCGTTTGTAAAAGTATGAGCAGTTAGTACTTGGGTAGGATATCTTAATATCTCATTTTTGACAAAAATGTCACACACTGCCTTTTACCATAACACGGCAGTATAATATGTAAATCGTAAATTTCTTATTTTAAAATCATTGAAGTTAGATTTATGCAAAGTTTTAAAATTTGTACTCATACTCTGTACAAGTTTCCAATGTTCTTCTTCTTGATGTGCTTATCCGTGACGAATGTTGGCGATTATCATGGCAATCTTCACTTTATCTGCAGTAACGCGGAAAAGCTGCACAGAGGTTTTGTTGAACCAGGTTCTGAGGTTCTTTAACCAGGATGTTCTTCTTCCTGGACCTCGCTTTCCAAATATTTTTCTTGTAGGCTTGATGGCTTGTAGGAGGGCATATCGGAGGGCAGTATTCCAACTTTCGAGATTTGATGGTGGTTAGTACTTCTTGGTTCTTCCCCATTCTTCTAAGAACCTCCTCATTTGTAACCCGATCAGTCCATGGGATTTTAAGAATTCTCCAATATAGCCACATCTCAAATGCTTCCAATTTTCGGCACACATCCTCGGTCAAGGTCCATAATTTAACACCATAAAAAAGGACAGAAAAGACGTAACATCTCAACATTCTTACTTATATACCAAGAGAAAAAGAGAAAGGTTGTGGCTCTTGAAAAACGGCCCCATACGGTTGAAGATTGATAGAGCTTTTCCGATGCGCGCTCTTATTTCTTGTTTATTGGTCCCTTCTTCATTTATTATGGTGCCGAGGTAGTTGTAGTGCCTCACTCTTTCTACAGGGGTTTGGTTGATATACAGGGTGTAACAAAAATACAGGTCATAAATTCAATCGCATATTCTGGGACCAAAAATAATTTGATTGAACTTAACTTACCTTAGTACAAATATGCACATAAAAAAAGTTACAGCCCTTTTAAGTTACAAAATTAAAATCGATTTTTTCGAATGTATCGAAAACTATTGAGAGTTTTTGTTAAAAATGGACATGTGGCATTATTATGGCAGTAGCATCTTAAGAAAAAATTATAGTGAGATTTGGACACCCCCCATAAAAATTTTATAGGGGTTTTGTTCCTTTAAACTCCCCTAAACTTTTGTTTACCTTCCAATTAAATTATTATTGTAGTACCATCAGTTAAAAACAATGTTTTTAAAAGTCTTTTGCCTCTTAGTACTTTTTCGAAAAATCAGTTTTTATCGAGATATGTCGAATATTTGTCAAATCCACCACATATTTGTATATGGTTAAGTACGATTATGGAGACTTGGTAATAATATGAACATTTATTTATGATTTGCATTTTTCGGGCTATTTTGAACCATATTAAAAAAGAAGTCACATCTCGATAAAACGTGCCTTTTCAAAAAAATACAAAGAGGCAAAAAAGTTTTAAAAACACTGTGTTTAACTAATGGTACCGCAGTAATATTTTAATTGGAACGTACACAAATATTTGGGGGGTTTAAAAGAACAAAACCCCCATAAAATTTTTATGTAAACATATGGAAAAATAAGCCTCAACTCGATAAAAACTGCCTTATCGAAAAAATACTAGGAGGCAAAAAAGTTTTAGTAATATTGCTTTTAACTAATGGTACCACAATAATAATTTAATTGAGGCGTACACAAAAGTTTGGGGAGGTTAAAGGGAACAAAATCCCCATAAAATTTTTATGAGGTGCACAAATTTCACTATAATTTTTCTTTAAGATGTTACTGTCATAAGAATGCCACATGTCCATTTTCAATAAAAAATCTCCAATAGTTTTCGATATATTCGAAAAATCGATTTTCATTTTGTAACTTCAAAGGGCTGTAACTTTTTTATATGCATATTTGTACTAAGGTAAGTTAGGTTCATTCGAACTATTTGTGGTCCCAAAATATGCGATTTTATTTATAACCATATTTTTGTTACACCCTGTATAGTTGACCCTTTGTTATCTTTTTCTCGCTGACGATCATAAGCTTTGTTTTCTTTACGTTTATATTGAGTCCATATTTTTGACTGTTATATGTGATTTTGTCCATGAGGACTTGTAGGTCTTGTAGGTTGTCCGCAAATACTATGGTGTCATCTGCATACCTGATATTATTTAGCAGGTACCCATTTAATAAAATACCTTTTTCAGTTTCGGCAAAGCTTCGATAAATATTCTTTCAGAGTAAAGATTGAAAATTAGGGGGGACAGAATGCAGTCTTGCCTCACTCCACGCATGATTTTGACATATTCGATGAGTTCACCGTCAACTCCAAGGTTTGCAGTCCGATTCCAGTAAAGGCTTCTAATTATTTTCAGATCTTGGTTGTTAATTCCTGCTTCTTTTAGTATTTGCATCATCTTGGCGTGTTGTACTCGATCAAAAACCTTCTCGTAATCAACCAGACATGCGTATACATCGCAATTTACGTCTCTGAATCTATGGAATAAGACTTGTATTGTAAACAAAGCCTCTCTCGTACCAACAGCATTTATGAACCCGAACTGGTTGGGCGAAATTTGACTTTCACATAGCTTGTAAATTCTCGTATCTGCCTTTAGGAATAATTTTAGGAGATGACTCATCAGGCTCCTCGTACGGTATTCTTCTCACTTTTTGGCTCCTGTTTTTTTTTTGAAAGTGCAATAAACTCAAACTTCAGCCATTCCGTTGGTATTTGTCCAGAGTTGTATATGTTGTTGAATACCTTTGTGATTATTGGTATTGATTCGTTGTCCATCAGTTTTAGTAGTTCTGCTTGCATATTATCAGGACCTGCTGCTTTTCTATCCTTTAGCTGTGTTTTGGCAGAATAAACTTCCTGATGTAATATTCTTGGTCCATCATTTACCTCTTGTTCTAGCTCAAAGGTGTTATCTCTTTGGTCTTCAAATAGATTTTCTAGATATTCTTTCCACGTTCTAATTTTACTCTGTTTATCTAATATGATGTTTCTGTCAGAATCAGTTAAATTTCCTCTCTGTCTCCATCTTAGTCCACCTGTGAGTTCTTTAACTTTCCTATGTACATTGTGACTGTCGTACTTTGACTGTAGAATCTTAATTTCTTGGCATCTCTCCATTGCTTCTTTTTCTTTCGCTTCTCTAATTTTCCTTCTTATTGATATATTTATTTTTTTGTATGTGTCGGGGTCATTTTTGGCATTTCTTCTTTCGTCCATTAGTTTCAGGATCTCATCTGTTATCCATGATTTCTTCTTGGTTAATTTATATGCCGTAAAACGGAATCCGAGAAACGGAATGAGAGAGTGGTTTGGCTGCACTACTAGTGAATTTTTAGGTCAGCTCTAAACAAAGTCAGGGTAGCCTTGATGATTTCCAATCTCCAATAGGAGTGGCACAAGAAGAAGAAGAATTTGTCTGCCTTTAAGTGTCTATCCTTTACATTTTGCACTATTTCGGTCATCTGTTTGATCATTTATTCTTCGTTCGATGCGTCTCTAATTGCAGTCACTTGCTCGTTTAACGTGGCTTGGACCCTCATTTTCGTGTCAGGGTCTTTTAGCATACGTAGGTCGTGTGATTGTGATTCCTGTTTCTGCACTATTTTGAGTTTGATGCGAAATACTCCCACCAGTGGAACGTGGTCCGTCTTTAAGTCTGCTCCAGGATAAGTCTTGACAGATGTAAAGCTGTTCCAATGTTACTTTGAGATAAACCGTGCATAACAACTTATTGCAATGTAGTTGTTCTGCTCTTCTGAAACTATGCATTTTTATAATAACTATTCTAAATGGGAAATAAGCCGCAATTTAACAAAAAAAAAAAAGATTTTATTAACGTTTCGACGTCTAACGTGGGCATGGGGGTTATGACAGTGAGGATATCTCACGTGGAATAAAAAATCGATATTAAAGTTTACCTAGCTAATCGTATATTCTATAACGTTAAAAATAAATTTTTTTAAAAATTAATATTTTTAAGCGGTTCATCACCATCAATCAGCCCTTATTTGTTCATTGTTGAACATAGGCCTCCTGTAGATATTTCCATCTTCTTCTGTTCTGCGCTTCTGCTATCAAATTTGTCACAATTTTGGGTGGGCATCTATAGTTCAGTAGAGGCTGGAGTGAATAGCTGGCTAAGTTCAGATTGGGACTCAGTCCTGTGGGGTATAGCACGGACCCCTACCCAGGGATACCGCCGAAGACCACAACTGTTTGTAGGCACGGCGGAGAAGAAGATCTTCGGTACGATGTGGATGGCGGAAGTGACATTTTTGGATTTTAGGAATGATATAAAATCAAACTGATAGCGTCTAACCCATATAGGGTGGTTATCAACAGCGTCTGTATCCATAATGGGCGGCTGCCTTTCAGACTTTTCAACACGCAAGACAAGCGTGACGCTTTCATTTCTGTTATCCCTTTATTATGTCAGATATCCAAACAAAACCTGATTTACCCCAGGCGAATAAGACAAATTTCTGATATATTTGAGAAAACCATCTATAGCCCAGTAAATGAACGGGAAACACGGCGATACCGTGTAATTTTAAGGGGCAGCACCGAATTGCATGAAAATTAGGATTTAGGCTCTACTGACCCTCCACTTCAAAGTTGAATTTGTGTCGTTCGTTGCTTTTTATTTTTTAGGGGAGGAAACAACCCCTATTATAAAAAAAATCGTATAATTGTAAATTAAAGCGGGTAATTGATTCAAATCATATTTTAATAAAATGAATGAATGTCAATTAACATGAAATAACATAACATAGTTTAAGATTTTATCACAGTTTAACCCTTAAATTTCACCCCCTAGAATAGTTATAATTCAAACAAACAATGTAATTGAATACCATGTCGTTACTGATTTGCATTCAAATTTGGATTTAGGTTATAATTACCTTTTATTTCAAAATTTGAATACTGCCGTTAGTTAATTTTAATTTTTTAGGGGTGAAAACTACCCCTATGATAAAAAAATCATATAATTGTAAATTCAAGCAATTTGGGATTATTTAATTATACGGTCACATTAAACTTAGATTCCTTTACTGATTAAATTTTTTGCCACATAATTTCTACCATTATAAAATGACCCCTTGCGAAGAAATTCGAATAGTTGCATTGTGTATACAGTGTGGGCCAAAGAAAACAGTCCACCTCGATATTTGGCAGTATTTATTAGATTTTAACGAAATGACGAAACAGGTTGATTTTTGATCTAATGGGGACACATTTTTACGGTACATGCATCTGTCATTTGTCAACCCCCTCCCTTCCACTTACCCCACCCCTTATCTTTAAATAGGGAATAGGACTCGTGTGGTAGCGCATTTGAAAGGTTATTCAACTCTCCATTCAGTAATGTTAACATTAACATAATTACGGAGTTCAATTGCTTGAATTATACATTATAAATTCGATGACTAAAATGACACTGCCAATTTTTATGAGTTGGTTGCTTCGACAACTTTATTGGAAGATAGTCGTTCCTCTGTAAATCAACCTTAACTTTTGTAGTAAAAATTGTAGTATTTGATCAAAATTTTCGTGTTACTGATCTCATAATAAGTCACGAGAAAAAACCAGGAAAATAAACCTTATTATACTAACCCGGCATGGTAAGTATTTTGCCTTATATTTAGTTTACTCTCAAAATTCACTACAAACTCTGATTTTATATGTAAGTTATTTTAAAATATAAATATATCCTCGATATGTTATGGACTTACAGCGAAATGACAAAAACCATAGTTAAATATCTTTTAAACTATCTCATATAATAGTAAAAAATCCTTTATTTTAAGAGAAAAGACATCAAGAAGAATCCAAAAATGCAAAAATATATAGAGTATTCCATTTAAAAAAACATTGGTTTGTGTCACCCTGTCAATACGAGTGGCCCTGTATACTTGAAAATATATTTATGGTATGGCCCTATCCGTGCTCTATCTTTATCTAAATAACTTTTTTCGTATCTCTTACTAAAAACGAGTAATTGGACTTCCTCGGACTAATGCCCCATCCTGTATGTGGTTGGTTTTTTACTCATAACTAGGTTACTTTTTAAACTATAAAGTGCTAAAAAAACCAATTTGTAGGTTTTTCTAAGGGCAATAAGAGTACTTAAATATATTTTTTTAATCCCTTATTTTTTAAAAGAGTTTGAGTTAAAAGAGCTTGAACGAGTTACTAATCACCAGTGTATGCAAATTTTGAACAGCCATATCTTATCCAATTTTTATCTTACATAAAATTAAAAAAACGGAGTGTTTATGCGAGTAAAAACTATGTTTTTTTAATGTTTGAGATTTTTCGTAACACTAATACTTTTGAAGTTATTTTGAAAAGAGTGTAATTTTTCCAAAATTAAAAAAAAAAAGTTTTTTTAATATAAAACCAAATTTTTCCAAAAATAAGCACTTCAAACCAGTCAAACTTACAGATCATATTAGCAATACATATATAAAGTAAATGGTAAAGCAGTAACGATTAATTTCATTTGGCATGTTAAATAGGGGGAAATTTTCACGACTTATTATATATAAAAAAAAAACGGTCCAACTTTATTTTGAGCGTAACTCGCATAATATTGATACTACAATCTTTTATGAAAAATAAAAATAAATATTATTTTTAGACGATTTAAAAGAATATTTACTGAGTTTTCTGCGCAAGTGCTTCATTTTTTGGTTACTTCAGCTTGAAACATTCGATTCGGAATTTTACGAGTAAGAACGTATTTTTCACGATATACAACTTTGCTTTTTCTGGGTTTATAGTCCAAGTCAATACATTTGTTCCTTTTTTTTTACAGGCTACATTTTTCTAAGAATATTTTTTTCGATAAAGTACTTACTTTTTTAGTTATTTGCGAAACACTGCCAGAAAACGTGTTTTCTTTTGTTGAAAAATGCACATTTTCACTCGCAAATAACTCGAAAAGTATTAAAGCAGTTAAAAAACCTTATAGAACAAAAGTTGCTTAGAATTAGTCAATTTATCCATTTTCAGACTTATTTTAAACATATGTTTTTTCACCCCCGAGAAGGGGTAAATTTCACCCCCTAAGTAAAAGCAACCAACGGCACAATTTCAACTTTGAAATATAGGGTAAGTAGAACCTAAATCCAAATTTTCAAGCAAATCCGTCTTGCCCCTGAAAATTACACGCCAAACCGGTCATTTACTGGGCTACTAACAGATTTTTTAATTGGTTACTTAGTTCTTATTTTACCAAGTGGGCAATTTGATTACCTAAGGAGTCCATATAATGAAAAAGGTGTGTTCGAAATATTCTTTTTTATTCCAAAGCATTTGCGGAATGTTTCTTAGTTATTTGTTGGCAATTGGTTGATACTCTTAAGATACGGATGATGTTTTGGAGATTTTATTTTTAGGTGTCCCCACAAGAGTTTAAGGCGAGAAATCTAGTAACAAAGGAAGCCATTTCATGCTGTATCTTTCTCCATGCCAACGCCGTGGACATGGAAAACCTGGGTCTAACTATTGACGAGAAAATAAGGCATAATCCCACAAGAGCATAATCCTAAAGCATAATCACATTACGTTATATAATCCCATCTTCCAGTAATTATTGTAAATATATTATGTTACCAATCAAATCGATATATTTTAAGACTGCTTAAAATAATGTAGGTACACCGAGTTACCAATAAGGATCTTATGAAATGGGCTGAACAAGGCCACGAATTATTAAGTTTGATGAAACCGGCGTGGTAAACTGCTCGTCAAAAGTTAGGGATATAGAAAATTCTGCTGAATTTTCATAGTAGATTTTTGCGTAAACAGATTAACGGATTCCGCTAATTTTTTTTATTATTTTGGATTTTTCTTTAGTATTTACACAGTTATGAAAAGGTTTACTCAAACTTTTTTTGTACTTATACGGGGTGGAAGAAAAGAAATGTTTTTCTTATGTTAAGTTTGAGATGCGCTGTAGGGAGGACGAGGTACAAATGCGAGTATACATCGAAATCGTATTGTAGTGTTATGTTTTTTAAACATTTTGTGTTTTGAATGTCCCTGATATCTTTAAAAACAAAAAAAAATAGAGTTTTGTAACTTAACATGTGTTTTAACTGAAACAAAAGTTTGAGACACCTTGTATTGAGAAAAGGGCACAAATATGAGTATATTTCGATATTATGTTGTAGTCTCATATTTTGTGAATATTTTATTTTTTTTTCAATTTCACTGATATCTTTAACAACAAAGAAACTAGACGGTATGACTCTTTAATATGTGTTTTAACTGATGACTTACGCCTCACCACACGACATGTGAAACATAGAAACACATATTAAAGAGTAATACCGTCTAGTTTCTTTATTATCAAATATATCAGAGAAATTAAAAAAGTAAAATATTCACAAAATATGAGACTACAACATAATATCGAGGTATCTCACCTTTGTGCCTTTTTCTCCCTACAAGGTGTCTCAAACTTTTGTTTCGGTTAAAACACATGTTAAATTACAAAACCGTCTATTTTTTTTTTGTTTCTAAAGATATCAGGGACATTTAAACAACATGTTCACAAAACATAAGACTACAATATGGTTCTGATGTATACTCATATTTGTACCTCGTTCTCCCTACAGGGTGTCTCAAACATAACATAAGAAAAACATTTCTTTTCTTCCACCCGGTATAAGTACAAAACATAAGTTTGAGTAAACCTTTGCACAACTGTGCAAATACTAAAGAAAAATCTAAAATAGAAAAAAATAGTGGAATCCGTCTATTCGCGAAAAAATCAACTATGAAAATCAGTATAATTTTCTATATCCCTAACTTTTGACGAGAAGTTTATCTTAGTTGTGACACGTCTTGCGTAAGGTATTTAGTCTTAACTTTAAACGCCCAAGAATAATATGTAGGTTCCTTGTATTCCCAAGGGTGCGTAAAAAATCAAGGGTTCACCTCGAAAATAGCTAATATATATAGTATGGAAACTTAAGAATATTATGTTTAGTAAACACAGCATTTTCTAAAATATTAATATAAACGATGTACAAACTGCACAACAATTACGGAGTACATAAAATTAAATAAAAATTAAAAAAAAAATAAAAGAACAGAACATCAGCAAAGAGGAAATGAAAGCTTTAAAAACTTTAAAAAATTATGACTCCATAACAATCCTACCAGCGGATAAAGGAAATGCAACTGTATTATTGCATAAAATACAATATGAGGACAAAATTACAGATCTAATAACAAATGGACCTTATACCAAATTAACGAAGGATCCAACGAAGACACTGGAAAACAAGATGTATAGAACTTTATTCAAATTTAAAGATGATTTAACATATTATTAATGAAAATTAATGACACCTCATTACAGTAAGACACCACATTTTTATGGAGTGCCGAAAATTCATAAAGCGAATATACCACTTAGACCCATTTGTATTACCATCAATTGTCCTTATTATATCATTCTCCTTATTATATCATTCTATCAAAATTTCTATTAAACATTATAGAACCATTTGCTAATAGTAATGACACATTTATAAAAAAATACACATTTTTTAAACAAATTATCAAATATTGAATTTAATCCAAATAATATTTTAGTAAGTTTTAACATAAACAGTTTATTTACAAATGTGTCATTAGCTAAAACTTTAAACATAATCAAAACGAAATTAGAGAATTATAATACATTGACAACTAGTACAAGACTAAATGCATCAGATATAATGGAGTTATTGACATTATGTACTAATAATACCTATTTTCAACTAAATAATGAATTCTATAAACAAAATTTTGGTCTAGCCATGGGCTCTTCTTTATCTCTATTATTGGCTAATATATTTATGGAGGATTTTAAAACTAATATCATTCCTTAACAAAATTTAAAACCCACAGTATGATGGAGATACGTAGATGATGTGTTTTTAATATGGCCTCATAGATCAGAATTGTTGAATACATTCTTAAATATTATAAACGATCAAGAAGAGACAATAAAATTTACAATGGAAAAGGAATATAATAACAGCCTACCTTTCTTCGATGTTTTAGTCTTAAAGAAGGATATTTGATATGAGACTCAAGTGTATAGAAAATCAACACACACCAACAGATATCTCAATTACAAATCAAATCACAACATCAACGTTAAAAAGGGAATCATTAAATCCTTTTATGATAGAGCGAAAATTACTTCTTCTAACGAAAATTCATTCTTAGAAGAAAAACAATGGTTAACATCTGTTTTATTAAAAAATGATTATCCTTTATCGTTTATAAATAAGGAATTGTCAAGATTGGATCGAATGGAACAGAACAAATCAGAACGGGATCCTATAGCATTCACAAGAAATAATACGAGGAAAATATCAATACCATAATATATAAAAGGACTATCCGAGAAACTTAAAACAATAGGAAATATATTCAACATTTTAACAACACTCAAGAGAACAAACACGTTGAGATCTATTCTATCTAAAACTAAACCTAACCGTGAACAAGAAAGAACAAAGAATTGTATTTCTAAAATACCTTGTGAATGCGAACAATTTTATTTATATGAAACATCAAGACCATTAAACGTTGTAATAAGTGAACATCAGTCTTATATTAAAAATAGAGAATTTGAGAGATCTCAAATATGTCAACACGCATGGGATAATCAACATAGAGTTCATTGGAGAGATTCAAGTATAATCCTGAAAGAAACAGATAGTAAAAAGATAAAAATCAAAGAAGTGGCTCTAATTATGCTAAATGAAACCAATTGTGTCACAAATTCCTCGGTAGAATGCAGTAGGATGTGGTTAGCTATACTAAAAGAGGAAGTCACTAGAAAGAAAATACCAGGATTAGTAAGTCAATAACATATCAAGCTAGTACAGATTTTATATTTTGGTATTATTTATATATCTATGTATTATTAATATTATTTATAATTTAAAATAACACATGTACATATTAAGGTCAGAATTTGGTGTTAGTTTTGAAAGTAAACAAAAGTACGACCTAATACTCACGATGTCGGGATAGTATCACGAGGTTTTTTCCTGGTGTTCCCTCGTGATTTACTATGGAATCTCTAACGCGAGAATTTTACTGTCACCGTTGCATGTGGTTGTTTTTTAAAGACAGATCACATGTTATGATTTTTTGTGATGGATATTCTTGAGTTGGGGTTGATTTCATGAAATCGAATGAACTATCTTTCAGAAAAGTCGTCCCAAGAACGCAACTCGTAAATATTGGCAATATCATTTTAAAGTCTTCTACTTTAAAATGTATAATATAATTTCTGAATTGCCGATATAAATTAATCAGATTAAATAAATTATTAGAAGAATTTTTTACTAAGCAACGACATTTTTGTTTAATTCATTAATATTTTTTGTATTTTGACAACGGCATCCGATTTGGACGTCGAAACGTTAATAAAATCATTTTTTTAGCAAAATTGTGGCGTATTTCCCATCAAAACTAGTTAATCAAAATTAAAATACCAGTAAAGGCCAGTAATCTAGATTTGTCGATTTTTTTTCACATTCTTCGTTTCTGCCTCTTCATTTGTGTGACTATCGACTGACCCTGTCAGTAGCATTTACGGGTTAGTATCAAATTTTTAGTTAAAATTGGCTTTCCATTGATTTATTGTAAAATACAACGGAAACAATAAAAATTTGTTCAAAGTTTTCTTAATTTATTGCAGACTATAAATAATTAAGGTGTATTTATGGTTTTTCAGCAAGAAATGATTGTTTTCCAGGCGAATTTTCTTCCATGAATACATAAAACCGAAATAAAAATCGACTTTATACATTTTCAAGCAAACGCATTGCTTCATCTCTTGTTTTAGTATAAATATTTCAGGAAATGAATTTAAAAAATCTAATTCAACTTACAAGATTTTTCCGCCTAAGTTAGTGTTGCATAGGATTTGGTTCCCTCGAGTCCCCCAGCAGTACGGACTTGAGAAAAACACGGTTTCCACTCACGCAGTGGCATACATAACCCTAGAGGATTTAAGGGCTTCCCACTAACTCGATCGATACAGTTTAAGAGGGAAAAACTCGAAGGAATAAGAAGCAAATCTGTGTTTGGCATATTGTTATCGACATTTTTACGGCCGTAAACGAAGAAAAAATAATGTTAAAAGGATAACATTGACACATATCTGGTATTTTTCTTGCGTGAACGTTTTATATTTCCTGATTGTTGAAATTGCGAGTGTGGGGATGTGGTTTTTAAACGGTGGGTTGTTTCTAAATGGTAACAATTTCACAGCGGCGTCTAAGTAAAGAAAAGTTATATGTATTTAGGTGAAATCTTCTATAAAACCTTGTATAAACTAAAGAAAATTCCTATTAATAGATATATCACGTTAAACCTTAAAATCAGATTAATACGCTACTACATATTATCCATATTGTTGTATGGCATGGAGAGCTGGACCCTTACAAAGACACTACTGAAAAAATTCGAAGTCTTTGAGATGTAGATCTATCGGCGGTTATTACGGTTCAGACGGGTTGATCAAATAATAAATGAAACTCTCTTACATACATCGAATGAATAAGAGCATAGAAATAACAATAACAATAAAAATTCGAAAGTTTCAATATTTCGGCCATTGAATCATCCAGAGAGGTATAACCGTCTATACCTCATAATACAGGGCAAGGGCAACATTCTGGCTCCGAAATCTCTAGGAGTGGTATCAAGAGACCACCGCTAATCTGTTTAGAGCTGCCATAAACAAAGTTATTATAGCCAATATGATCTCCAACGTTCGATAATTGGACAGGGTGCTTAAAGAAGGAGAGGTGAAATATTCAACAGGGCAATATGGTCTTTAGTTAATATCAGTAATTTCTTTATGAAATCAAAAGTGATAAAACTTAGTTATTTGTCGCAAATTTTTCAGCAGAATGCAGTAGGATGTGGTTACCCACATTACCAGAGGAAATCAGTAGAAAGAAAATACCACGGTTAGTAGGTAAATAACATATCAAGGATACACCATTATTTATATTGTATTATTATTTATATATTTATGTATTACTAGCTGACCCGGCAGACTTCGTACTGCCTCAATAGATAAAAACAAACTTTTGTATACAATTAACTTAAAATAAACAAAAGGAATTCGTAATGAATGAACAAAAAATGCTCGATGTGAATGAGGTTTTATTATTATTTTTAATTAATTACACATGATATTTGAAGTATGTAATAAAGTTTAGTTTTTTTTATTAATGGCTTTGACAGAGCCAATTAGCCAGACTATTTGTGTTTTTTTGTATGGTATTACAATAACAATTTTAAGTTAATATCTAAGCCTACTTATTATCTAAATTTACAGAGTGTTATACTATATTAATGGATACATTTTTCAATTTTTTTGTGATATTTTTACAATTTTATAATTTTATTATCTAAGCCTATTTAAAATTTAAATTTACAGGACGTTACATATTCGTAAAGGCATTGTAACGTCTGCTTATTTTTTGGAAAAAGAATTTCATTTAAATTGACAGGTAAAGGACAATTTAGATCAATTAACTTTTCATACATTACTTTAATATTTTGTCTGTACAGTCCACACTCCAATATGAGGTGCTGTAGTTCTCCCATTCCACCACAGGTGCAATATGGGTTATCACTAATACCTATGCTGTGTTTGTATGCTGGGGTTAGTGCGTGATTTGACCTCATTCTGTTTATTGTTTTTATAAATAGCCTGTTTGATTCTTGTTTAAACCATCTCTCATTGGGAATTAGTGGCTGGCAATTTCTAAAATTTATTCCCGTTGTACTTTGGTTATATTATACACGTTGCCAATTTTGTTTGCAATGGTTTTTACTGATATTATCTATATCGGTTACTGGTAGAAGTATGTTGCTTATGTTTTGTTTGGTTAAAGCTGCAGATTTAGCTAATTTATCGACTTCTTCATTTCCTAATATTCCAGAATGTCCTTTCACCCAACAAATAATAATTGAACTGACCGAGGAAGTAAAATCATAATATAGACTCTTAATTTCTATCTCAATGTGGTTTAGATTTTTTATCGATTGGATAGAAGTGAGTTTGTCCACAATACTTCTACAATCGGTGAAAATGATATAATTGTCCATACCAACAGAGGCTATATATTTTAACGCAAGTAATAAAGCTGATAATTCGGCAGTATATATTGAAGCTTCGTTAGGCAATCGGCATGATTCTTTGTATTCAGAATTCCAGTGATATATTGCACATCCGGTTTTATTTTGAATTTTGGAGCCGTCAGTAAAAATATATTGAAACATAGGCCACCTGTCTTTAATTATTTTGTTGATAATATTGCCTGGAAGGTTTGAATCCATGTAGTTTGTTTGTATTACCTTGGAAAAGAGAGTTTCAGGAGGTTTAGTGTAAATTAAAGGTTTTTATTTTTGTACATTTGGTTTTCATTCATTGTCAACTTCCTGTAGCTTTCAACGTATATGGGGGTTTTTTTAGTACACCAATATTTATGGCTTAAATCTAATATATTCAAGTTACGAATAGTCCTTAAGTAGCTGCCGTTTTTTGAGATAGCTCTAGCTACAAACTTATCTGTACAAAACTGTCTACGTAGAGTAAGTGGTGGTTCCTTAGCTTCAATCTCAATAATAGTAATAGGAGTAGATTTTAAGTAACCGAGACAGAGTCTCAAACATTTGCTCCTTTGGATTTCAACTTTATTAAGATATCCTGTTGACGCAAGCCCATATAAATGACAACTATAATCGAAAATTGGTCGAATCATTGAGCGATAGAATAGCAATGCAATATTCGGGTCAGCTCCCCAACCGGTTCTACAAAAAGCTCTAAGGATATTCATATAATTTTCTGATTTCTTTATAATAGAATGAATTTGATCCTTCCATAACAATTTACGATCCAAATACGTCCCAAAATATTTAACACAATTTTTTATCGGAAATACTATTCTACCTAATTTGAAGGTGCCTTGAGGAATTTGGCGTTTTTTGGAGAAAAAACAAATTTCAGTCTTTGTCGTTAATATGGATAAACCTAGAGAATGGTAATCCTTTATTACACAATCTAATGTAAATTCAAGTTGACGTCTACAAATGTCTAGGGAAGAATGGGAGGTGTACAACACAACATCATCTGCAAATTGTAAAATATTAGAGTGTGGAGGTACTATATGTTCTAAATCTATATTGTACAATGAAAAGAAAAGTGGACTTAAAATACTACCCTGTGGTATACCTATACTCGTTAACCTTGGTGGTAAAAGGTTCTCGTTTATTTTTAAGTAAGTCCATCTATTCTTGTATAAGGATACAATGAAATTTGAAATTTTAAGTGGCATTCCAAGATCTACTAATTTTTTATAAAGAATATCTAAATTTATGTTATCAAACGCTGAATTTACATCTATAAATGCTGCAGCTGTCGACGCCTGATTTGTAAAATTGACCTGTAAAGAAGGGACTAGGGAAGTGAGAGCATCTTATGTAGACCTGGATTTTCGGAAGCCGTACTGAGATTTGGGAAGGATATCTTCGGACTCAAGCCAGTATTCAAGCCGATTTTTGATTAATCTCTCTAGAGTTTTTAGTATACAGGAACTTAAAGATATAGGTCTGTAAGGTTCAACTTTGTTATCTGGCTTTCCTGGCTTTTTTATAGGTAATACAATATAGTCCTTCCATGCTTTGGGAATTAAATTTTTGTTTTGCCATAAAGTGTTAAAAATTTGTAGTAATAACAGTTTATATTCTGTAGGTAGAAAATATAGCATAGAATATGATATACAGTCCATCCCTGGAGATGAACTATTATTTTGCTTGAGTCCATGATTTAATTCCCATAATTCAAATGGTTTCTCTAGATTGAAGTTTTCTCTGGGTACGGTAACTGTAGCTTCATTTATCTGACTTGGAACCCAAGGAGGTGAAATCTTGAAATGGAACTCTTCTATCCAAGCAGCTTCGGTGATTATCGGAAGTTGATTGGACTGCTTTCGGTTTTTGTAGCGATTTACTTTCTTCCAGACGTCGCTGATTGGAGTGTTGGAGTTTAAGCTTTCGCAGTAATTTATCCAAGTTTGTTTTTTCTGATTTTAAAAGTTTTCTTTGCTAAGGCATCTAATTTTTTGTATTCAATTAGATTGTGAAGATTAGGATTTGTTTTATAATGTCTATATTCTGTTTTGCGGTTATTTGCAGCTGATTCGCAGTTATTATCCCACCATGGTTTTGGTATCTTGTTTGTAGGATATTTGTTATTGTTGTATGGTTTTGGAATTGAAATGGTTGCGCATCGGTTTATTTCGGTAACTAATTTTTCATAAGTTTGTGGTTGTTTTCCAAAATAAAAGTTCGATGAATACAAATTCCAATCTGCTTTATGTAAATTCCATCTTTTGTGTGTATTGTCACCAGATTGCTTTTTCCGAGTTTTCCAAGGCTATGATCAAGGGAAGATGATCAGAACCATGTGGATCTTGAATAACAGACCAAGTTAATTTAGATACAATGTCCTGGGTACATATTGTTATATCGATTGCTGATGGGCTGGAAGTTAGTGCAAGATTTGGAGAACCATCATTTAAGTATAATAGATTACATTGTTCTATCGCCTCTACTAAAACTTTACCGTGAGTATCATTATTTTCGCAACCCCATGCCATGTTGTGAGCGTTGAAGTCCCCTCCAATGATGAATGGAGAAGGAATGTTTTGAAAAAAATTGACTCATTCTTCAACCGTTACTCTAATACCTGGTTCTTTATATACGGATATTATATGTATTGGTTTCTTGATACACGAAATTTTAACAGCCATGCAAGTATAAGTAAAATTATAATTATCCAATAAATTTATCTCTTCTGTAATTATTTTATTTTTAATCAAAATTGCTGTGCCTCCGTACCCATCAGGGCGATCAGATCTAAAGCAATTATATCCTGAGAAGTTATAAAATTTTTCTGGTTTAAACCATGTTTCTGATAACATGGCCACATATACATTTTTTTGAATAAGTAAGGCTTCTAAATTTGGTTTATTAGAAACTGCTGAGCGACAGTTCAATTGTAAAAAGTTTAAAGGGTTAGTTGTGTCTGACATGATGTTTGAGATAGTAAGTCTTCTTGTGAGATCGCTGCCGTACTTAAGTATCTATTAATTTGTTGTATAATATCTGTTTTTGATTTGTCTAAATTTTCAGTGAGTTTTAATGAACTAATTATATTAAGAACCAATTCTAAAATTACATTATTTAATTGTGATGGTACCTCTTGTGTTTTCAAGTTTGTTGTATGTGTATGCTCTGTATATTTAGACGTATTATAAATACCACCTTTTTGTCTAGGAATATTTTCTTGAGAAAGTATTTCTTTTCTAGCTGATTCCAAAGTATTGGGAGAACTTGGCCGGTGTCGCTTAAAATTTATTTTTTCTGGGTTATTACTGCTGAAGAACATTTGTGAGGAGAATTTCGTTGATGATGAAGCTGATTGATTTGGAATTACTTGATAAGATTGCTCATTCTGATTAGAATTGGTTGGCAAGAAAGAACTACTATTTCTGGCAGCAATATTGGCATATGAAACTTTCGGAATTTGTTTACATGCATCAAAGAAATTTAGATTTAATGATGACATCGTATTCTTAATTTGTTTTTGTCTAGAAAATTCAGGACATGAAATTAGGTGTGTAGTCAAATGATTACCTTGACAGCTAAAACAAGTTGGAGTATATTCATTTACTGTACAATCTTTTGTATTATGGAAATCATGACATTTGTTGCACCTGGGACGTGCTTTACAATTAAATCCAAGGTGTCCAAAACGGAGACAAGAGAAACATAATAGAACTCTTTGAACATAGGGTTCAACGTCTTTGATCACTTTATTAATTGTGATATATTTAGGAAGAGTTTGTGCTTTAAAATTAACAATACATGATTTTGTTGGAACTTTGTCTATTATTGTTTTATCGTCGATATGTTTCTCTACCTTTCTATTTATTCTTCTAACCGAAACTACTTCGAACTTACAGTGCATATCGTATTGTTTAATTTTATTTTTGATATATTCTTCTGAAAATTCTATATCTATGTTCCTAATTATACCCTGTCTATGGAGTATAAACTTCGGAACGTAAACATCTAAATTGTTGTTTGTAAACAATGAGCAAGTTTTTTGATTGTTTAAAAAATTGGCTGATTGATAATCTTTCAATTTAATTCTAATTCTATTCTTGCCTATTGAATCAATACTAGTAATTTTGTTATCTAAATTCGAAAAACTAGAGCGTATAATGTCGCCAATTTTGATAGCATTAAGCTGACCTTTAAAGTTCGGAGTATTATTTTCTATATATATATATATATGGAAAGGACCTACGTCACTGCTCTGATATAGGAAATGTTCTCTTATATTGTCTGTAGAAATATCAGATTTATTACTTACAGTTTCTCCTTTATTTTTTGATTTACCGTCCCATGTGTTATTTATATTGATGTTACTTTTCTCCATATTATCATCTTGATCCATCCTGTTAATATCTGGAAGTTTATCTGGAGGTCTCCCTGCATAGTCCATATTAAATTTTAAAGTTTTTAATAACTGAACACTTTGTCACTTCCAATTATTGACGTCTGGAAACCCCAAATGGGGTAAAATAAATTCAAATACAATTAACATCTAGGTTTTTCTTGGTCACGGGGAATAAAAAACTATTAAGGATGTAATAGATCGAGTTTAACAAGCCCAAAATATATTATTTCACTATTTAAATAGTAATTTTCAGGAGCTGTTTTTTAGATGACTGTAATTGACGTCTATAAAAGTCAAAAGTCGTTAAGTTTAGTTAGAAGTAAGAAAATAAAGTTTGTAGTGCAACCAATGAACTGTCAATACGGATGGAATGGCCCTGTCCCATTCAAATAGTGAAGCGAGATTGCCACCAACATACAAGAAAGAGGTTCTACAGAGAGACAGACAAGGTGCTGGAGAATTTGACAGGCCGTGTAATTTGAGTTGCCTATATAAATGGACCCGATTGAATCAGTATTGACAGTTCGTTGAATGGACCTCATATTTTAACTTTCAGGGCTGATTGGCAGTACATATTTCAAAATTTAAATACTTTTTTCTATTTACAGAGTAAATAGAGTACATAGTACTATACTTGGTGTTTAAATCAGTTTAAATACTTTTCAGAATTGTTATTTGTATTTATCAAAACAAATACCTACTTTCCTAAAGCATTTGGGAGTTAAATAATTTTAAAACTATTTAAATACTAAATTAGTGACTGTTTTATATAAAGTGAAGAAGTCCTTGATTATGTTTTTATGTTACTTTTATATTTAGAATTTTACATTTACGATTTAAGTTGATATAGGCAACTCAAATTACACGGCCTGTCAAAGTTTCCAGCACCTTGTCTGTCTCTCTCTAGGACCTCTCTCTTGTATCGTGGCTGCATTAATTGTCTTCGTGCCTATTCCATCCGTTGACAGTTCATTGAGTGCAACAGTTACAATCTTAAATTTGTTTGTCTTATAATGAATATAATAGCTTTATTTTATCTACATTCAAAACAACCCTGTATTTATGATTGGGTGCGGGGTGGTTCCAACTCTGGTGTTGATTAAATAAAATAAAATTAAAATCAAATAACATTAAATAAAATGAAATAAAATTAAATAGAATTAAATACAATTTTTTAATTTAATTTTCGTTTTCCAACAATCGTTTTTTCCGATTATAACGCCATCTATCCATAATTCGAAAAAATATTTCGAATACAAGTTACTTATTTTTACGTAAGGAATCCACATCTGCAATAAAAAATGGGGCTCCAATTTAAGATTTTAAAGTAATCCCCCACCCTACCTCCGTGGGGGTCGTGTTTGGTGCCATTCGATAGATTTTTTAAAAATATTGAATAAGTGTATTTTACAGTTTTTCGATCTGATGTTTATTCCGCGAAATATCGCGGAATTCTTATTTAAAATATTAAATTTACCCTCCACCCCTCTCCGTGGGAAGTCGTGTTTGATATCATTCGATAGATTTTTAAAACATATTGAGCATATATTTTTTAGTTTTTCGATCTGTTATTCATTTCGCGAAATATTCGCTTTTTTCTTGTGAAACTTTGGGACTCACTCATTTCCTTCCAATATACACTCTTTTGCAGGTACTTGACTTACCTTATATTAATCTGACAATTTCGAGTTTTTTTAAGGATAGATTTTTTCGGGTCCCCCTTAACGAACTCTTCTGTGTTAACAGCCAGTATATGGTATAAGTACATCAGAAGGGTTACCAGGTTTCTCCCCATATGATAATCTGACGCGCTCGAGTAACTGCAAAAATCCCCGCTTAGGCTCCCCTACCATAAATATTATTTAAATTTTAAAATAACATACACATAAATCAGAGTTTTGTCTTAATTTTGAGAGTAAACTGAATGTAAGACCAAATACTTACCATGTCGGGATATCATCATGAGGTTTTGTCCTGGTTTTTCCTCGTGATTTACTATGGAATTACTAACACGGGAATTTACTATCATCATTGCATATGATTGTCTTTTTAAAGACAAATTACATGCTATGTTTGTTATGATGGATATTAGTAAGTTAAAGTTAATTTCATATAATCGAAGGAAATATAATCAAATAACGTCGTCCCAGGACACGCCACTCATAAAAATTGGCAATATAATTTTAAAGTCGTCTACTTTAAAATGTATAATATATTACCTATGTCTGAATTGACAATATGAATAAGCCAGATTAAACTAAATTATTAAAATAATTTTTTTACCAAGCCCCATTAACAAAATTTGTTTAATTTACCTATTTATATTTTGTATTTCGATAACGATTTCCGAAGTGGAAGTCAAAACGTCAATAAATTTAATTTATAACTTAAATTATGGTTTATTTCTCAAGTAAAATAGTAAATTGTATAAAACTCCACTAAGAAATTGCTTCAGAATAATATTAAGCACTAAATACTGGACAGATAATAGATTGGATATTGGACTGGGTATTAGACATGGGAGAATAGTTAGATTTTGTAGTAATAAGTTACTAATATACGCTAAGTGTAAGTTACTAATATACAAGTGCTAAGAAGAGTATATTTCATGTGATTTTATTATTTTCATATATATGGCGATTGGGTACTTAGATCGCAGATTAATCTTTATATTACATATATTTCTTCTTTTTCGTTTTCGTTTATATTGGAAATATTGCTTAGTCATTGCGAGTTGTTACTCCTCTGGAAGTTTGTGACTCTATCTTTTGTGCCGTTGCATTTCTTGTGATTTTCGTTTGCTATTTCAACGACTTTTGTGTTCGCTATTCTACTGATATGATTGTTCCATTATTTTTTTCCATTGACGTAAAAACAATTAGACAATTTTAAAAACATCAAGTTTTTTGACAAATAACTATATGCAAACGTTTGAATCTTAATTAATTAAATGCGATACTACAATAATTTTAGTATTTATTTAATGCATTAATAAAAATCAACTTAAACCCAAAAGAACCTAGTATGGTTAAATAGGTATTTTCAATATCTTTTAAACGAGATATCACTTGCCCTTTAACCCGGCATTGGTCGCTAGGTAGGGTGTTACGCGAGTGGTTGCGCGTGAGATTTTCTCTCACATATCCAACTTTTGCCTTTCTTTACAAAATTTTACAAAAAAGATTAGTACTCTGGGCTAATTAGCAAAATTCATGGAAAAGTTATTTACCAGCAATTTTATTGCTGGAATCGAATTACAAGATCCTATATATTAATAATATAGGTATGCAAAGTCCGCAGATAGTGTGATACTTTTTTTATAAACAAAATGGCGCCGACAAATCGTATTTTTTTCAATTATTGCTCTATAACTCCGAAGATTTTAACTTTACAACAAAAACACCCAAATAAAAATTCACCGCAATCAAATTCTGCATAGAGATGTGTTTTTCCCGATTTGCTCGCACGAAAATTTTCCTCGGAAAATGCGGGTATTCCTAACAAAATCTCTAATTTTCAAATAAAGTTTTAGGTAAGTAATTATTAATCAATATTTAAATAACTTAGTGATATCAAAGCTTTCTTAATATAGATTGTAATTCCAGAAGCCGGTGAAAATTAAACGAATATTTTAGCAATAACTTAATTGTTAATTAACAATTTACGATCGCAATAATAACCAAAATAATCATGATACATTGATCAAACTTATAAAGATTGTAAAGATAAGATGCTTATTTAATATTTTATCGATAAAATATAAATTTTTCGTTTTTTTGCATAATCTTTAAATTTTGAAAAAAAATAGTTATAATACGCTGGTCTAATTAGTAAAGTACCAAGGAAGATTATTTATCAGCAATTTTATTGCTGGAGTTAAATATTATGATCCTATATAATAATAATATAGGTATGCAAAGTCCGCAGATAGTGTGCTACTTTTTTTATTAACAAAATGGCGCCCCCCAATCGTGTTTCTTTCAATTATTAGTCTATAACTCCGAAGATTTTAACTTTACACCAAAAACACTCAAATAAAAATTCACTCCAATTTAATTCTACATAGAGGCATGTTCTTCCCGATTTGCTCTGACGAAAATTTTACTCAGAAAATGTGAGTTTTCCCAACAAAACAATCTCGCATTTTCAAATAAATTTTTTGGGCAAGTAATTATTTATCAATAATTAAATAACTTGGTGAAATAAAAGCTTTCTTGGTATATATTATAACTGCAGAAGCCGGTGAATATTAAACGAATATTTTAGCAACAATTCAAGTGTTAATTAACAAATTACAGTCCCAATAACAACCAAAATAATCATGAGATATTGATCAAACTTAGAAAGATTATAAAGATGTGATGCTTATTTAATATTTTGTCGACAAAATATAAATTTTAAATTTTTTTGCGTAATCTTTAAATGTTTAAAAAAAATAGTTATAAACAAATTAACATTCCTCAGAAATTGTTTATTATATTATAATTTTAAAAAATACTTAAAATGCGTATTTCAAAGGTCTTGAAAATGAATGCTTTAAAAAATTTTTACAACCGTTTGCAAAAAAGTTATGAAACAGAAAATAAACATACGATAACTGCGTTGTTTATAATTTGTTTTAAATGTTTCAAAACTTAAAAGTGAGTTTATGGTATAAACTAATTACTCTCAAAAAATATCAAACATCAGTTCAATGGTTATATTTTAATCAAAGATTAAACATGTTTGTTTTGTAATTTTTAGCGCGAAAGTAGCCTTGATACAGAGCCGGAGATGTTCACTCGAAGCGACTGACACGCTTTAAACTCACGCGAGTTGTGTATGTGGACGGGTATAATACATAATACATAGTTACGGTACTGTATTAGTCTACTTTCGCGGGTGTAAATTACAAAAAAAAATATTTATAATCTTTAATGAAAATATAACCATTAAACTAATAATCGATATTTTTTGTAAGTATTAGCTTGTACCTTAAACTCACTTTTACGCTTTGAAAGAATTAAAAAAATTATAAACAACGTAGTCTCTTATGTTTATTTTGCTGTTTCATAACTTTTTTGAAAATGGTTGGAAAATAGTTTTAAAGCATTCATTTTCAAGAGGTGTGAAATACGCATTTTAGTTATTTTCTAAAATTAGAATATAATAAAAACTTTCTGAGAAACGTTAATTTGTTTATAACTATTTTTTTTAAACATTTAAAGATTATTCAAAAAAATTAAAAATTTATATTTTGTCGAAAAAATTTTAAATAGGCATCTCATCTTTATAAGATTTCAAAGTTTAAACAGTGTATCGTAATTATTTTGGTTATTATTGCGACCGTAAATTATTAATTAACAATTGAATTGTTGCTAAAATATTTGTTTAATTTTTACTGGCTTCCGAAACTATAATCTAAACCAAGAAAGCTTTTATGTCACCGAGTTATTTAATTATTGGTAGATAATTACTTATCTAAAACTTTATTTGAAATTTAAAGATTTTGTTTGGGAAAACCCGCATTTTTCGAGGAAAATTTTCATCGGAGCAGATCGGGAAAAATATGTCTTTATGCAAAATTTAAATTCGGTGAATTTTTATTAGAATATTTTTGGTGTAAAGTTAAAATGTTCGGAGTTATGGAGCAAAAATTGAAAAAAACACGATTTGGGGGCGCCATTTTGTTAATAAAAAAGTAGCACACTATCTGCGGAGTTTGCATACCTATATTATTAATATATATAATCATAAGCTTCGATTCCAGCAATAAAATTGCTGGTAAATAACTTTTCCCAAAAATGGCCTGTTCTCAGATAATCAGCCCAGACTATAGGTATTATCAACGATAAAGCCATTTTTTTTAAAAAGACACGACGTTTTTTCTGTTTTATTATTATTTTCTTTATATAAAATGTGACTATTGATGCTGCCAATATTTAACATTGAAAAATAGATGGTAAGTGGACCATCTACAACTAACCCGTGAAACAGAATATAGGATTTTAATATCATCGACCACATCCACGGCATATTTTATTTCATCATAAAAGGATATTATTTTAGGTTTTAAGGGCAAAAATTAAATTAAATTTTATACACAGTTGGTGACGCCGGTGGTCGCTTAATGATAGAATCTCTCACATGAAGTGCACTGACTCACAATTTGGTGATACTTACGGCCGGTTTCACAAAGTAAAGTTAACTTGTGTTTAAGAGATAACCAGAGGTTACCCCAAAATATGCGTTTTAGTTTCAGGTCAACGGCGAAGTATGGTTAACTCACAGAATTTTTAACCAGAGGTTGGAGTGGGTAACCCTTATGGGTATACCCAGAAGAGTAACAATTATGAAACTAAAACGCATATTTTGGGGTAATTTTGAGGTTATCTCTTAACCACAAGTAAACTTTACTTTGTGAAACCGGCCGTAAGTAAACTGAGTCACTATCTGAGTGGACGAGTCTGAGTGGAGCTATCTGAGGATAGCTAGGAGACTAGAAGGAACTACAGCGCGTATAATTTCCCAGAAAAAAAGTTGTACGCAATTTTCTGAAACAGTGAGAGAAAATCTCATATAGCGACCACTCGCGGGTTAAAGCTATCGGTTGAAGTGGCTCTGTATACGTTATCTGTCACTGTTACGGCACCTGTTATGTATATTTGATAAGCTACGACTGTTCATTTTCTCCCTCTAAATTTTACTATCATAAGTATAACCGTTCAAAAGATACGAGCGGAGGCGGAGAGGAGACTTTTGGCTAGGACTGTATATCTATCTAAATCAATCTAGATCTCTAACGTTGGATACTCACATAAGTGGCATTTATAATTAATCCCTTAAACTCCATGGTTTTATTAACAGATTTTTAAAAGATTTGCGTAACTTCTACTGATCCAAAATTCTTTATTGTTCTTTGGTATGAAAGTTTCTAAGGACTATTGCTGATAGAATAAGTATACCCTATAATAAAATTGATTTTAAGTCATTGCAATGTCTTTTAAATATCTCTGTTTTTAAGGATAGGAGAGCTTATTCAGATCAACATGTAAGTGGTTCAGATAATTTTCATATTGAATTCCACATCGTACAATTTTATCCTACTTACTTACTTGTACTTTTGCATATTGTGTAGTTGTTCCATGTATTTTATTCTAATGGCAAGTCCGTACATAAATAAATAAGAAGTGTTCTTAGAATAAAAACTTAGTAGTATACTCCTTCTCAAAGATTGCAATGGGCCGGGCATGTGATAAGAATGGGAGAGGATAGGCTACCAAAAAGTGCACTGAATGCTAGAATGCAGGGAAAGAGACCGGTTGGAAAGACACAAAAGCGCTGGGAAGACACAGTAAACAGCGACGCACAAGCCCTTTTAGGAGTCCGTGTATGGAGAAGAGCAGCCACATACAAGCAAGGGTGGGGGCAAAAAATAAAGGAGGCCAAGGCTCAATTTGGGCTGTAGTGCCGTAGAAGAAGAAGTATAGTCCTTCTCAGATGCATCTTTTAGTGCGTCACAGTTTTTCGATTTATTTCTAACGCATTAAGTTTTAAGTGACAGAAAAAAGGTATGTTTGTGACTAAAATCATTTGTAACATTTATTCGAGTTGTTGATAGGTGACGCTATAATCGCACAAAAAAATGACTTATATATGGTCCTTTTCACAGGCATTTTTTAGTGCGGAACAAATGATAGAAAAAAAGGTAAGTCCGTGGTAATACAAATTTAGTCCATTCTTTCACGGTTTTTGCTCTAAATTTTAAAGATCCGCTTGGATTAACATGAAATTTGGCATACGTATAGCTTACATGTCAAATAAAAAAAAGTGATAGTGTGCCGATGTGTGCTTTTGACCTGGGGGTGACTTTCACCCCCTCTTGGGGGTGAAAAAATATATGTCCAAAATAAGTCCGGAAATGGGTAAACTGACTAATTTTAAGTAACTTTTGTTCTATAGAGCTTTTTCGCCAAGTCAACACTTTTCGAGTTATTTGCGAGTGAATATGTTCATTTTTCAACAAATTAACCACATTTTTAGACGGTTTTTCGCAAATAACTCAAAAAGTAAGTATTTTGTCGAAAAAAATGTTCTTAGCAAAAATATAGCCTATAAAAAAGTAAAAATAAAGGTGTACTCGCTAGGTCCCTGGAATTCGTAGAACCAGAGTTATAGCCAATGAAAAACAGATTCATATTCACCAAATTTCAAATAGAATATTTCGACGTGAAATATCCAAAAAATTAAGCACTTTTTGGGGAAAATATGTTATAACTTTTTTAAAGTGTTTAAAAAACGCTTTATTTTTCTTTTTACAAACAGTTTCTAGCATTAAATTTAAGCAAGTTACGCTTAAAATAAAGTTGGTCCCTTTTGTTTTTGCAAAAAAAAAATCGGGAAGACCACCCCCTAATTAGCAGCTTAAATGAAATTAATCGTTTCCGGTCCATAAATTATTTTATTTATGTTGTGTTTATATGATCTGTAAGTTTCATCGATTCAAAGTGCTTATTTTTGAAAAAATTTGGTTTCAAAGTAAAATTTTTAAAAATTTAAATTTTGAAAAATATGCTTTTTTTCAAAATAACTTAAAAATTGTTAGAGATGCCAAAAATCTCGAAAAACAAAAAAAGTCAGATTTGCTTTTTTGAATATCATGTATTTTTTTGTTTTTCTGTTAGACACAAATTGATTAAGATTTGGTGTTTCTAAATTTGCATACATTCGTAATCAGTGACTCGTTCAACCCCTTTTAACTACAGCTCTTTCAATAATAAGGACTTTGAACCGATGGAACTTACAGATCATATAAACAATATATACACGAGTCCAGAAACTTGTAAAGTCGTAACGATTAAGTTCATTTAAGATACTAATTAGGAGGTGATTTTCTCGATTTTTTTACCAAAACCAAAAGGGACTAATTTTATTTTGAGCGTAACTTGTTTAATTTTGATGCTAGACATTTTTTTTTACAACAAAAATGAAGCTTTTTTAAAACACTTTAAATAATTTGTAATGAGTTTTCCCGAAATGTGCTTCATTTTTGGTTATTTCACGTTAAAATATTCCATTTGGTATTTGACGAATATGAACCTATTTAGCATTAGCTATAACTCTGCTTATACTACGTGTAGAGACGTGATAAATTCACCATTTTTTAAAATTTTTTACATTATATTTTTGCTGAGAATGTTTTTTCGATAAAATACTTACTATTTGAGTTATTTGCGAAAAACCGTCTAAAAGCGTGGTTATTTTGTTGAAAAAATGAACATATTCACTGCCAAATAACTCGAAAAGTATTGACTTGTGAAAAACTCTATAGAACAAGAGTTACTTAAAATTAGCCAGTTTATCCATTTCCTGACTTTCTTTGGACGAATATTTTTTCACCCCCAAGAAGGGGTGAAAACCACCCTCAGGGCAAAAGCACATATCGGCACAATATCACTTTTTTTCTTTGACTTGTTAGCTATGTGTGTGGCAAATTTCATGCCAATCCAAGCGGTTCTTTAAAATTTAGAGGTTTTGCAATATTTTACCGTTAAAGAACGGACTAATTTATAACATTTATTCTAACATGGCATTTTAGTTAAATCTGACAGTTGTCAAATTTTGTTTGCAATTTAGCATAAAAAAACAAATCCATTGTGTTTATTGCATTTTTAAAATAGTATATTTTCTTTGATTTGTATAGTCTTATAAATTGTACAGATTATATTCTTAGATATATTATATAATTCGTAAATTTTTTTTCGATTACAGCGCCATCTATTGACAACTAGAATAAATGTTATAAATGTCTGTAATCACGGACGTGCCTTTTTTGCTGTCACATACAATTTAATGCGTTAGAAAGAAATCGAAAAACTGTGACGCACTAAAAGATGCCTATGAGAAAAAGATAATTATCTATACGACAATAATCTGTTTAATTTATAAGACTATACAAATCAAAGAATATACCTTTTTATAAATGAAGTAAACACAATTGCTTTGTTTTTATACCCAAATACGATTAGGTACGATTCTGACAACTGTCAGATGTACCTAACTCAAATGTCATGCTATGATTCTCTACATTCATAAAATCATATATTACGTCATAGGGCTTGTCATCGATTGTCTTTTGTTTCGAGCTTCTGTCATGTGTAACATAATATTAATATATCTACGTCATACATCTTTGGTTTGTGTCATTGGTATATGCCAATAACGTATGACGTAGATATATTAATATTATGTGACACATGACAGAAGCTCGAAACAAATGACTGTGAATGAAAATCCCTATTAACCTTCGGATGACCAAACGGGGGAAATTGTGACCCAGCGTATGTTTTTCTTTAATAAATTCAAAAGTATTTTCAATTTTTAACTCATTATTTTTTTATTTGACTTCTAGATATCCTCATATTTTAAAATAAAAAAAATTCCCTATATTTTACGAATAAAAAATATATTCTGAAGTTGATGTTTAGTAAAATACCGTCTATTATGTGTAATTCCAAGTAGATTTACGCTAATAACGTCGACTTTGCAAAGTAACAAAACACTTACTCAACATACACACTACACATGACACTAATACTCATGTTGTGACTGGCTTAATGACATAAAGTCCACGCCAAAAAAAAATTTAAAAAAAAATTTAAAAAGAAAACTTAATTTTTTTGTTAATTGTCATTTTTGACATTTTTGCCCTGGGGTCATTTTTCCCCCCTTGGTCATTCGTGTAACAAAAAAAGGTTGGTCATCGGAAGGTTAATGCCACACTGAAAGACTGAGGATAACTTTACATTATTTTTATAGTCGTATAGATATGTAATAGGTAAATAATGGGTAAATACTTAAAAAAATTTTCCGATTATAGCGCCATCTATCAACAACTGTAATAAATGTTATAAATGTGTATCACAGACGTGCCTTTTTTTCAGTCACTTGTGTCACACTGAAAAAAGCCTCTGAGAAGCACCATAGTAGTAGTAGTAGTAGTAATACCTATATGAGTATCCAAAAATTATTATTTAACTTCTAGTTTACTTGAAACTAATTCATAATAAAAAATATTTATTTGTTATTAAATAGTCGCTATATAAATCAAATTTCAATTTTATTAAAAGTAAAACCGTACTCCGCGTTTCCTTTCCCTGATTTAAGTGGACTTCAACCTGTTGTTGCGCCTACGCATCCCCGGCCCTTTCGACCAGGACGCTGCTTTTAGAACTTCTTCGGAGTAACTGATAGATTATGATTTGGGATTTGGATTGGGTTGGGATAACACAGTGGTAAATATTTAACAGCCTTCAAAACAATTTCACAAAAAGCTCTAAAGAAAGAAGATTCAATTAGAATCCAGAAATATTTGATTTAAATTGATATAAAATATGTAGGATATTTTTGTGATTTAACTTTCCAAACAAAATATTCAGAAATGCTATTATAGATAAAAATAACATTTTTTTATACATATAGCAGTAGTTTGGATTATGAATTGAGACAAAGAAGCCCAAGAATAAAAATTTAAATACACTGGGGTGCAAAATTAATTGGACACCTTAAAAGTGGGCCATTTTTGATGTCTTGAATTTACTAAACCTATTGTCCGATTTAAGTGTTTTTTTTAGTGTGTTATAGCCTTATTCTTTGGCAATATCGCTGTACTAGCATTGTTGCTAAACAGTTAAATTTTCATTGTGTACGGGGTGTATCAATCAAACTGTGTTTTTTTCTCAAAGTTCGTATCACCCTGTGAAATATTTTAGCGTTTATAAAATACTGAAATTAAAATACGACTATAGCCTCATGTTTTCTCAACATTTTGTTATTTGATTCATTCGCTTGTGTTGGATAATAAAAAAATTAGGTATTTTAACAACTAGCCATGTTTTTCATCAATACAGCGTGTTTTTAAAGAAAAATTGGCAAACTTTAAGCGCGGTAATTCTGCATTAAAAAATAATGACAGTTTACTTTGTCAACGATCTGCAATTGCTTCGTTTCCGAGATAGGGGGTGTTGAAAGTTTTCTTAGAAACTGACGATTTATTTATTGCTTTAAAACCGGTTGAGGTATGCAAATGAAATTTAATGGTTTTTAAGACGTAGCTATTTTACATTTTTTGACATACAAGTAAGAATTTAATATTCACCATTGGCGCGCATACGGGTAATATGAGGACTTATATTACCCGTATGCGCGCCAATGGTGATAATTAAATTCTTACTTGTATGTCAAAAAATGTACAATAACTACGTCTTAACACCCACCAAATTTCATTTGCATAATTCAACTGGTTTTTAAGCAGTAAATAAATCGTCAGTTTGTAAAAAAAATTTCAACACCCTCTATCTCAGAAATGAAGCTTTTACGGACATGGGTTTATAAAGCAAACTGTCATTATTTTTTCATGTAGAATTACCCCTTAAAGTTTGTCGCACTTATTTGGAAACACTCTGTATTGATAAAGAACATGGCTAAATGTTAAATTTCGTAACTTTTTTATGGTCCTACTTAAGCGAATGAATCAAAAAACGGAATATTGAGAAAACATAAGGCTATAGTTGGGTTTTAATTTGAGTATTTTATAAATGCTAGAATATTCCACAGGGTGATGCGAAGTTTAAGAAAAAAATAGAGTTTCATTGGTAGACCCAGTACGCAATGAAAATTTACCTGTTTAGTACTAACCTGCTGGTTAGTAAATTTGTTATCCTAGAGAACATTCCTAGAGAAATTGCTTATGTTGAAGTTGATGTTGATCGCATTGATCCTTGGTACGATGACTTTCGCATACAAATTTTTGCCAACCCAGATAATTTTCCACATTGGAGAGTAGAGAACGACCCCATTTATGAATTTATTCCGGCGTGTCTTTCACCTACCCAATTCAATGGCTCAAACAATATTGGGAATTAGTTTGAAACCGTAGTATGCCAAAGGTAAATTTGTCCAATAACGATCTGCTAGTGATCTGAAGGGTAACTTGATAGACACATGGTTAGTGATCTGTTAAACGCGACTCAAGTAAATACTGAGCTTCATTGAAAACATTAAGAAAAGGAATTAGAGAAAAGTAATCTGCAAGATTATTCACATACAATAATGATCATTAGCTTAGTAAAGAAGGTAGAATAACATGGACGTGATCAACCAGTATTACATATGCTGTAAATGCAAGAAATATCATTGCAGAAAACATTCAGAATTTAAGTGCTCCTAAAAAAAATGTTTATAGTAGTTTGTTTGCGTTGTTCTATATAATATTATACCGCTAGCTTATTTTACCAAAAACACCATTAACCATCATCATTGTTTAGTCTTACATAGAGAGTGCTTGTATGGAAGAATAACAATAATACTGACACATCTCACGTAGCTCCTATGCTGATATTTTTTTTTTGTTTAGTGTTTATTATGCAATCTGTTACATCATATAATAACAATAAGCATACATGTTGATTGGTACAATGTCGTGAGAGAGAGTTTGTCCAATGATCAACTCTCTGTATGCACTTTTACATTCTTACATTTATGTTAAAAACAATAAAAGTTTGTAACTTTACATTATTACATTGATATTAGAAAATAAAATAAAATTATCACAATTTAGAATTAATTTCAAATATACAATTATTGCTGTTAGAATGGTAGATCCAAGGGTGTTGTTATTTTCAGCCTTCGGGTTTCTTTACTGTTGTCAAGCAGATTAATTGCCAGTGTGTTTGGATGTTGCTCTAAGCGTCTTAGGTAACTGCAGTAACCGTTGGCATCTCTAGATAATTATAAATGTCTCGGTTTGTTACGAACCAAGGAGCATCTACTATACTGCGCAGGGCTTTTGACTGGAATCTCTCGATGATAGCAATGTTCGATTTAGATGCTGTTCCCCATAACTGGATTCCATAGGTCCATACTGGTTTTAGAACGGTATTGTAAGCTAGTAATTTGTTCCGCAATGATAATTGTGATTTTCTGCCAAGGAGCCAGTACAGCTTTTTCCATTTAGTATCCAGCTGCTTTCTTTTTTTCCATATGTTGGTACGCCAGGTTAGATGTTTGTCCAGGTGTATCCCCAAATATTTTACGCTGTCTGTTTTAGGTATTCGTTCATTGTTGAATGTGAAGCTTGGCGTTTCGCCATGGCATTTTGTGAATGTTATGTGTGCATATTTACTTTCATTTATTGTAATTCGCCATTTCCTTGCCCACGTTGCTATATTGTTGAGACTGGTTTGTAGTGTTGTCGCTGCTACTTCAGGATTTCTGTTTACTGCTAATATAGCTGTGTCATCAGCAAATGTAGAGGTGCCTGTGTCATCAGTACATGGCAGATCATGGTATAAGACTGGGCCTAAGACTCTGCCTTGTGGGACTCCTGATTTGATGATGCGTAGTTTAGTTACTTCATTTTCATATCTGACTCTGAAGTATCGTTCTTCTATATTATGCTATTAGAGTATGCTGACATACCCTACTCAACCATTTCACGAAGGCCAGTCATCTGGTTTAGTTATTTTTAACCAGGGGCGTAGGTACTAATATTTTAAGGATATATTAAAAACAGTGGCGTAATTTAGCCATTGTTTGAGTTATTTAACCCGGACACAGTAGCACTCTATTCTGTCACGTAATCGATCGCGCGTTAGATTTTGTCTAACAATACGAATTTAGACGACAATTTACAACAAATCTTTATGTTATAGTATTCTTATTTACTTGTAAGTTAAGAAATATTATTTCTAACAATTAATAAAGCTAATTTTTTCTCACCAAAAATATAAATTCCAAAAAATAGAAGATGAAAATAAAAAGGAAAAAAAGAAAAAATAATAGTAATAAGCCTACGTATTACTACACCCCTCCTCGAGGCACTTACGAGTGGAAAGTTATGTTGCAAAACTTTTCATCAAGTTATCACGAAAAAGAATAAAATGTTAGATTTTTCTAATGGTGCGACTGTTCGCGGGTTAAGAATTACCAAGAGCAGGGTCTGTCAGACTAGGGGCGACCGGTGCAGGGTTGTTAGTAAGAGCTAAATCAAATTATTGTAACTCTTGATCGGCTGCACTCGCAGCTGCAAGTCGACGTTTAGCACCTTCATTCAAACTATTTTAGCTGTTTAAAGCCTCTTTATAACTTATCGTTGAAGTGCTTACATGGTGGTTTCTTAATGTAACAACAAATAATGCTACGTATAGTACAATCACAATAAAGATGCACTAGAAATAAACAAACCAAGACATGTTGAATATTACGAGGAGCTCTCCCAAATCATGATTTACAATGTACACTCAGACTTAACAAAACTTACATGGAATTACTATGTATTTGAAACATGAAGCTTTTGGAAGCTATAGCTGTAAATATTTTAGTTGAAATGATAAGACTAAGAGTTGCCGTGCTCCAAGGCTATATAAGAGGAGGAAGTTATGCGATCCCGGGTTAACCAGCCAGCATAAGGTTGAGCACGTAAATTGGGGTCTTAAACACCAAAACGGGAACATTGGAAATTGGAAAAGTGTGCTATTTTCAAACAAAAGTAGGATGTGTAAAATCAGATGATTAACGAATTCGTGTACTTAGAGGACGAGGAAGACAAGCAAGAACATAAACTGCCAGATTTGTTCATAAATATGCATTCAATTAATGCTAAATAGACCAGGGCGGATCTCTTTTTAGGTGGATGTGAGAGGTGGCATTCGGATTTTTGCAGATAAAAGGTGATAACTTATTAATAATAATTGACTTATGATCCTTCTCAAATATGCCCGGAACATTAATAAAAAAAAAATAAAATATTTAAAAATTTCAAAAAATTTCCTTTTTTTTTTCTACTTTCTTTGCTTATAAATTTAAATCGAATTATTTTGGAACAAAATCGTATACAAATAAATCAAAGATAATTGAATTTTCTATCAGATACGATTGGTTCAAAATGTCTTAATTTAACAACCTTGCTGCAAATAGCAATAAAAATTAAAAATGGGGGACAAAACAAGCCTGTCTTTATTCAATGCTTTTGTAATGTGCCAAAACCGTCCACCAAATTTCATTAAAATGGACTTACTAGATTTTGCATAATAATTTTTAAAACTAAACTTTTTTTTTATTAAAAATTTTTAAAATCTTGCTCAATAAAAACTAGAACATACAAAGATTTGTCAATTTTTTTACATATAAAGAAGCACTCCACCCATCTAATAGGTCTGGATCCCGCGTATGAAAAAAAAGTTGATTAATAGCAAGCTGAAACTTTGTTAATAGCTTAAGGGTGTCTAGTCGGACAAACTTTGATATATGGGAATACTGGAACAGGGGAAGTTTTAATTGTGGAACAGGTTAAAAATTTGGAACGGTCAGACCACGAAAACGGCACATGTATTTTGTTCGACAGAACAGACTTAAACTCTTCGAACAGAGATTAAACTCTCATGCAAAAATCAGACTGCTATTTATTACCAAATGGGCGTTTTAATGAGTGGAACATGTAGAATATGTCAAATGCCAGGAATTATGACCGATGATAAATAGCAGTCTGATTTTTGCATGAGAGTTTAATCTCTGTTCGGAAAGTTTAAGTCTGATCTGCCGGACAAAATAAATCTGCCGTTTTCGTCGTGTGACCGTTCCAAATTTTTAACCTGTTCCACAATTAAAACTGCCCCTGTTCCAGTGTTCCCGTATATCAAAATTTACCCGACTAGACACCCTTAAGCTATTAACAAATTTTCAGCTTGCTATTAATCAACTTTTTTTTCATACGCCGGATCCAGACCTATAATGCACTTTACAGAATTGAAATCGGATTATTTAAGCAGCCTCAGCAATGTTTTAAAGTTATAAGCAATTTTTTGGCTTATAAAAAAATTAGTGCTGTGTCCAGGAGGGGGTGCTACGGGCTCTTTTATTTAGATGGACTTACCCAAGTTTTTTTTATGTATCTTGACTCGTAGAACACGAATTTTTTGGGTAACAGTTGAGCCGTATGTCGATAAGATTGTTATAAACAAAGAACTTGAGGAATTACATAGCATCGATGTTTCGCAAAGTAAAATATTTTTTTGTATTTCTTGGGTAATTCTAAGCAAAAAATGTTCTTACAAGTTTTTTCGTAGGATTCATAATTTTCGAGATAAACGCGGTGGAATATTAAAAAAATCGAAAAATTTCAATTTTTGAACGAGAATAACTTTTGATTAACCCTGCTGTCCTGTTCGGGTCTATTTGACCCAAAAAATAATTTATTTCTTATTTTACAAATTATTACGCGGCGTAACGATTTGGTGTTTCGTGACTTTATTACCTAATATGAGGTCTTTCAATTGCATATGAGATAAACAATCAACTTCCTGATTTTTTTGATAAAAATGAAATTGTTACCTATGGTACGTTCGGGTCAATGTGACCCGAGTATTTAAACCGTTAAAAATTACTTGTGTATGTGTGTTTAGTTGGCAGTATTCTATATTAGCAGTACCTGTGTGTTTGTCAGCCGCATACGTCTGTAAATAAAAACAGGTTACTGCAAGCTAAAACTTGTAAAATCAACTGTAGTGTAGCTGGACGATGTTGCAAACCAAATTATAAATATGACCAACATGGACAGACAGCATGTATTTGGAACCAACTGGAAAGACATAAATAAAGTTGGTTTCCAAGCATACATTGGTTTTATATTTTTAGCTCGAGTTTATAAGTCCCATGGTGAATCAACTAAAAGTTTATGGAATGAAGAAACGGGTCGTACTATATTTAGATCAACAATGTCGCTTGATCTATTTACAGAAAGTTTGCCAGTAATACGTTTTGATAACAAAACTACTAGACAGGATAGAAGACGTTTTGATAAACTTGCGGCAATACGTGAAATTTATGAAACATGGGTAGAAAATGTAAACAGAACTTTTAACCCTGATAAAAATGTTACCGTCGATAAGCAACTAGTTGCCTTTAGAGGCAACCGCTCTCCCTTCAAATGGTATATTCCAGCAAGCCAGCGAAATATGGCACAAAACTTTAGAGTTTATGTAATTATGAACAGTAAAACTTCTTATGCTCTAAAATTGAAGATCTATACAGAAATGCGTGTGATGTGTGACTTGAGTAGTGATTTGAAATGCCACAATATTACGTGTATAATAACTTTTTTTCATCGTAAAATTTGGGAAAATTTCTTCTAAAACAAAGTAGATACAACGCCTGGGATTATAAGTAAAATAAACCGGAGCTTTCAGCAAAAATCGCGAATAGAGAAGTTCATAGCTCGTCTTCTTTGCTTCATGCAAGATTTGACAATATTCCCAAAAATAATAAAAATGTTGTTCTTATGAGTACTTTGCATCATGAGTCGAGGCATCATGCATCATTTTCATCAAATGAAAAAGCCCCAAATTATTTTCGATTACAATTCCAATAAGGGAGCAATGGATACTCTAGATTAGCTTGTTGGCACGTATATATGTGAGAAGAGATAAATCGCTGGCCAATGATTGTTTTTTATAATCTACTGGACATTTCTGCCTACAACGCGTTCGTATTATGGGCATCAATAAACATCCAATGGAATACCAATCAATTGGGAAAACGGCGAATTTTTCTTGAGGAATTGGGAAAAAACTAATGAATCTAGTCATCATTTCCAGAAAAAATATACCAATAACTAAAGGCTCTTACGAACTGGCAAAAAGGACACGAGAATGAACAAGTAGACAAGATGGAAATGCTAGTGAACCGTCTATTAAATCTAACTCCGCCTGCTAAACGAACACGCTGTAAACTTGCCGTAAAAACGATGACAAGACAAATTGTTATATTGGATTACATCACAAACATATTTGTAAAATCCATTCTTTTTATTAATGTCCCAGTTGTAAACTGAATTAAATTTTTGTAGATATTTGTTACTAGGCTTTTTTGAAAGAAAAAATGTCTTTTGTTTTTGTTAAGAAGGTTTAAGTTACATTAATAACATAATTTTTGTTTAGTTAACCATAATTTATTGTTAGTAAAGTTTTATTTATCACCATTAGCTTATTTTATTTCGATTAAGGAGCGTAAACCATAGTTGGGTCATATTGACCCGAACAGTACATTTGTGTAGTTGACTCGAACGGGACAGCAGGGTTAAAAAATAAAATAGCAATTCTGCTGACAGTATTTGAAAGTTTAGGTCAAATTATACCGCTTTTAATTATTTGCATTGCTAAAAATTAATTTTTTTATTATTAAACCGAGCTATTTTTTTATAAGCCAAAAAATTTTTTGTAATTTTAAAACATTGCTGAGGCCCCTTAAATATTCAGATTTTATTTCTCTAAAGTGTATTAGATAGGCAGAGCACCTCTTTATATGTAAAAAATTAGACAACTTCTAAATTGTCTACTTTTTGTTCAGAAGAAATTTTAAAAAACTTGAATTTTGTTCTGAAGCTATTTTCTTGTGGCATTTTTACAATTTTAACTATTTATAATGGGAAATAAGCCACAATATTATTAAAAAATTATTTTTATTAATGTTTCGACGCCCAAATCGGGTGCCGTTGATAAAATACAAAATACTACTAACAGAAACAAAAATGTTGTTGCTTAGTAAAAAAATTCTTCTAATAATTTATTTAATTTGACTCATTTATATCGGCAATTCAGATACTATTGATACATTTTAAAGTAGAAGGCTTTAAAATGATATTGCCATTATTTATGAGTTGCGTTCCTGGGACGACTTTACTGAAAGATAGTTCATTCGATTACATGAAATCAACCCCAACTCAAGAATATCCGTCACAAAAAAATCATGGCATGTGATCTGTCTTTAAAAAGACAACCACATGCAACGGTGACATTAAAATTCTCGCGTTAGAGTTCTCATAGTAAATCACGAGGAAAAACCAGGAAAAACCTCGTGATACTATCCCGACATCGTAAGTATTTGGTCTTATATTTAATTTACTCTCAAAAATTAATACCAAATTCTGACTTTACTATAAGTTTGTTTAAATTATAAATAATATCAATAATACATGGATATATAAGTAATACTAAAATATAAAAATATGTACTAACTCGAGTATTGACTTACTAATTGTGGTATTTTCTTTCTATTGACTTCCTCTTTCAGTATGGGTATCCACATCCTACTGCATTCCACCGAGGAATTTGCGACACAACTGGTTTCGTTTAGCATAATTGGAGCCGCTTCTTTGATTTTTCTATTTTTACTATCTGTTTCTTTCAGGACTATACTTGAATCTCTCAACTGAACTCTATGTTCATTATCCCATGCGTGTTGACATATTTGAGATCTATCAAATTCTCTATTTTTAATATAAGATTGATGTTCACTTATTCTAACGTTTAATGGTCTTGATGTTTCACCTATATAAAACTGTTAGCATTCACAAGGTATTTTATAAATACAATTCTTTGTCTTTTCTTGTTCATTGTTAGGTTTAGTTTTAGATATAATAGATCTCAATGTGTTGGTTGTTTTGAATATTGTTGAAATGTTGAATTTATTTCCTATTGTTTTAAGTTTCTCGGATAGTCCTTTTATGTATGGTATTGATATTTTCCTCGTATTATTTCTTGTGAATGTTGTAGGATCCCGTTCTATGTTGTTCTGTTCCATCCGATCCAATCTTGACAATTCCTTATTTATAAACGATAAAGGATAATCATTTTTTAATAAAACAGATGTTAAGACTTGTTTTTCTTCTAAAAATGAATTTTCCTTAGAACAAGTAATTTTGGCACCCGATTTGGGCATCGAAACGTTAACAAAAATAATTTTTTAATAATATTGTGGCTTATTTCCCATTATAAATAGTTAAAAAAACTTGAACTATTTTAAAAACATTTATATTGCAATTTTATTATTCAAAATCTATTAAGTCGATTTTAATGAAATTTGGTAGACCTTTTAAGTAAGTTATAAGAATTTTCTAAGCGAATAACTAAGTTTCTAAGTGCCACCAAAGTGGTTAAGAAACATTGAATATCAACAGACGTATTTTGTCCCCTTATTTTGTATTTATTGCTATATTGCAGAAAAGTTAATACTTTAAGACATTTTTGACCAGTTGTATATTATACAAAATTCAATTATCTTTATTTTATTTCTGTACGACTTTGTTCCAAAACGAACCGTTTTAAAGTTATAAGCAAAGAAAGCAGAAAATTTCGATGTTTTTCGAAATTTTTAAATATTTTTTTTATTAATGTTCCGGGCATATTTGAGAAGAAGCATAACTCAATTATTGATACTGAAAGTGTCACCTAACTTTATCTGCAAAAATCCGAATGCCACCTCTCACATCCAAAAATACACGTTTTTTTACAGATAAGTCCTGGTCTAAAATTAAATTTTCTTCCATCGCATCTCTCAGGAGCTTAACTATAGGTTATAGAAGCAAATCAACATACCTGCGAGCTATTAAAGTTGGTTGGATGAAAATTAAGGGATTTTTTTATCGATCATAATTCCTCTCCAGAATATTTCCCTTCCTCTTTTATATTTATGAACTAATCTGGCAGTTTCCGTAGGCTCTAAAAAAGTGCTCTAAGTTTTATTATGTGCACATTTGTACTAAAGTAAGTTAGGTTCAATCGAACTATTTTTGGTCCCAGATTATATGATTTAATTTATGACATGCTTTTTTGTTACACCCTGTATATTGTTATATAAATTATTCAAAACTAAACAAAAATGCAATAAATCCTATTTTGAGGCCAAGCAACCTGACGTAAATCCATTATGTTTAACCAAACTGTAATAAATCCTTGCAAAATATTTATTGGGAAAAAGAAGAAGATCTTAGTTGGTATAAGGACATTCTAAAAAACCGAGAAGATGATATTGATAATGAAGGTGATGAAATTGGAAAGTAATGTGACTCTAGTGAGAAAATGATATAGGTCCACATATTTGAGAAACTTTGTTTTATAAATTAGTAGTGTTTTTGTAAGTTGGTGTTTTATTATCGACAATAAGGTATTTACTTATTTGACAAAAAGACATAAATCCAACCAACAGTTTAGAATAACGAAATAAATCCAAAAAAATGAAACTTTAAAAGTTCAAAACTCCGAAATTGATCACAAACTCCCACTTACTGTCAAAAGTAATGTTAATAATAAATTTCTATAGTTAATAAAATATTTACTTTATTGAGGTTTAATTCAATTGACTTTTTGTCGATAACTCAAAATCATAATTATATTTTGGATTTAATGCGTTTTGCTCAGATGCTCCTCATTAGTACATTCTTTAAAGGCAAAATATTGCAAAATCTCTAAATTTTAAAGAACCACTTGGATTGACATGAAATTTGGCATACACATAGCTAACAAGTCAAAGAAAACAAGTGATATTGTTCCGATGTGTGCTTTTGCCCTATGGGTCAGTTTCACCCCCTTTTGGAGGTGAAAAATATATGTTCGAAATAAGTCCGAAAATGTATAAAATGACTAATTCTAAGCAACTTTTGTCCTATAAAGTTTTTTCACCAAGTTAATACTTTTCGAGTTATTTGCGAGTGAATATGTTAATTTTTCTACAAAATAACCACGTTTTCAGACGATTTTTCGCAAATAACTCAAAAAGTAAGTATTTGGTAAAAAAATTCTAATCAAGATTATAGCACGTAAAAAAGTGAAAAACATGGTGTATATATTAGGTCACTATACCTAGTAGAAGCAGAGTTATAGCTAATGAAAAATAGGTTCATATTCGTCAAATTCCAAATCGAATATTTTAACGTGTCATAAACAATAACGAAGCATTTTTTTGAGGAAAACTCATTTTACCTTTTTTAAAGCATTTAAAAGAATACTTATTTTTGTTAAAAAAAAAAATTAGCATCAAAAGTAAACAAGTTACGCTTAAAATAAAGTTGGTCCCTTTTTTTGGTAAGAAATCTGGAAAGTCACCCCCTAATTAGCATTTCAAATGAACTTAATTGTTACCAATTCACAAGGTTTTTACTCGCGTATGTATTTATCATATGATCTGCAAGTTTCATTGGTTCAAATTCCTTATTTTTGAAAGAGCTGTAGTTAAAAGGGCTTGAACGAGTCACTTATCACGAGTGTATTTTTTTGTCTTACAGAAAAACAAAAAAATACAAAATATTCAGAGAAGTAAAGCCGACTTTTTTTATTGTTTAGGATTTTTGGTATTTCTACCAATTTTTAAGATATTTTGAAAAAAAAAGAATTTTTTTCAAAATTAAAATTTCTAAAAATTTTACTTTAAAACCAAATTTTTCCAAAAATAAGCACTTTGAATCGATAAAACTTACAGATCATATTATAAACACATCATAAATAAAGTAACTTGTGAAGCGGTAACGATTAATTACATTTAAGTTGCTAATTGGGGGTGATCTTCCTGATTTTTTTTTGCCAAAACATAAGGGACCAACTAAATTTTGAGCGTAACTTGCTTACATTTGATGCTAGAAATTTTTTTTATAAAAACAGAAATAAAGCTTTTTATAAACACTTTAAAATAGTTGTAATATGTTTTCCCCAAGAATGCTTTATCATTTGGATATTTTCCATTGAATTATTCTATTTGGAATTTTTCGAATATGAAACTATTTTTCATTAGCTATAACTCTGCTTTTACTAGGTATAGAGACCTAATATATACATCGTTTTTCACTTTTTTATAATCTATAGTTTGGATAAGAATATTTTTTTCGAAAAAATGCTTAAGTTTTGGGTTATTTGCGAAAACCCGTCTAAAAACGTGATTATTTTGTTGAAAAATGAACATACTCACTAGCAAATAACCCGAAAAGTGTTGATTTGGTGAAAAAACTATATAGAACAAAAGTTGCTTATAATTAGTCAGTTTATCCATTTCGGGACTTATATTGGACATATATTTTTTCACCCACCGAGATGGGGTGAAATTCACCCCCAGGGGAAAAGCACATATCGGCACCATATCACTTTTTTCTTTGACATGTTAGCTATGCGTATGCCAAATTTCATGTTAATCCAAGCGTTTCTTTAAAATTTACAGCAAAAACCGTGAAAGAATGTACTACATGACGTAGTCTTCTAAATCAAAATCAAAATTTATTGAGTAATTATTGACTGAAGTAATTATTGAGTAATTGTTGAGTAATTATTACTGACTGTGTAGTAAGCAATAATCAGGTGATAAAAGCAAGAAAACGTGTAAGTGATTGGATGATGGGTTAATTATAGCAAAAAATATAATACAGAAAGAGAAAAATAATGTAAATATTTTAATATCGATGTCGTGTCGAATACCAGCAAATATTTTTTAATATTAAATTTTCAGAATACTAAATCGAGTAGAAGAATAAAATAAAAATTTCAGGTAAAACACCTCTGTTGTTTTGATCAGTATTCTGAAAGAATTTAAAGTTTACGAGTACATTTCTTATGATGTTTGCCAAAGTTGCCCGTAGTATTTCTACGAGTTCGAATATTCCACCTACTTACCTACAACCCTACTATGCGACATAAGTCAATATATATTCAAAAGATTCACTGGTATTTCCAACATGTCATCGATTAGGAATGTGAACGAGTTTTACATAAATCGAGATGAGTCCTGGCAAAAGTTTATGTAACTGTACGAATTCAGTTATCTAAAAAATATATACATACCACGAGAGGGTAAACTTTTAGTGGACGATATGTGTAAGGATAAATTTTCCGGGGTGACGTTAATATTTTACTGCGTTAAAGTGTTACTCTTGAGTCTAGAGAGTAACATTAGGCACAACGAAATTGGTCGGGCTTGCAATGAAATTCGTCCGGTTGAGTTGAACCTTCGGATCAGGTACATAATTCTTTATTTTATGGCCATAAAATTCGTCCGCCTTTTCTACATTGTAATGAAATTCGTCCGAAATAATATAAAATAAACTTAAGTGCATAGAAATGGGCCTACTTAAAAATTTGGTAATTTTTGATGTCTCATGTTTCCTAAACCTGTTGGCCGATTTAAGCGATTGTTTAAACATGTTGTAGCATGATCCTTTAGCAATACCACTGTAATAACATTGTTGCCAAACAGGTAAATTTTCATTGTATACCAGACGTACAAATCAAACTGTGTTTTTTTCTCAAAGTTCGCATCACCCTGTGGGATATTCTAGCATGTATAAAATATTGAAATTGGAACCAACTATAGCCTCAGGTTTTCTTAACATTATGTTTTTTGATTCATTCGTTTATGTTGAATATTAAAAAAGTTAGGTACTTTAATAACTAGAAATGTTCTTCATCAATACACGGTGTTTTTAAATAAGTGTGACAAACTTTAAGGGGTAATTCGGCATGAAAAAATAATGACAGTTGGCTTTAGAAACGTATGTCCGCAAATGTTTCGTTTCCGAGATACGGGATGTTGAATTTTTTCTTACAAACTGACGATTTATTTATTGCTTTAAAACCAGTTAAAATATGCAAATTCAATCTGGTAGTTTTTAAGAGATAGTTATATATATATATATATATATATATATATATATATATATATATATATATATATATATAAAAATCCGATATATGTATATATATATATATATATATATATATATATATATATATATATATATATATATATATATATATATGAGTTAGTTAGAAGCAACCTACCTTGCTCGTTTCGGTACGAAACCGATCTGTGCCTCTACTTTGAGGCCACGAGATGTCACCTGGTATTTATTGAAAAATACCTACGGCGTCAAACAAGCAGGAAATAATCGCAACTTTCTACTTTTTAATAATATGTAAAATATTATACGGGAAATAAATATTCTACCCTCGTCTGTGCTGCCATCTTGGGAACGTTTTCGCTGTCTACAGCTCATCAGCCAACCTCTCAGAACAGACGAAGATGTAGAATATTTCCTCCGTATACCCGAGGCCGTAAGACAGCCATGCAGTCCTTATGGGACTAGCGCAATCTGAGTTAGTTAGAAGCAACCTACCTTGCTCGTTTCGGTACGAAACCGATCTGTGCCTCTACTTTGAGGCCACGAGATGTCACCTGGTATTTATTGAAAAATACCTACGGCGTCAAACAAGCAGGAAATAATCGCAACTTTCTACTTTTTAAAAAATAATATGTAAAATATTATACGGGAAATAAATATTCTACCCTCGTCTGTGCTGCCATCTTGGGAACGTTTTCGCTGTCTACAGCTCATCAGCCAAGCTCTCAGAACAGACGAAGATGTAGAATAAGCCATGCAGTCCTTATGGGACTAGCGCAATCTGAGTTAGTTAGAAGCAACCTACCTTGCTCGTTTCGGTACGAAACCGATCTGAGGTTTCCATATATACCAGACGTACAAATCAAACTGTGTTTTTTTCTCAAAGTTCGCATCACCCTGTGGGATATTGAAGAGGGCGAAACACATTTCTAAGAACAGGTGTTTGGATCTTTGATTCTATTCGAGAAATTTTTCCCAACCTGAAATGGTGGATGTGTGAATTGTTCGTAAGGGGATTTTTCCACATTCTCTATTTCATTTGTTTGATTTAGTTACGTTTGGTCGGTAAACCAATAACTTAGATCTTTTGATCACTGAGTGTGTTTCAAAGATTTACATCTTTTGTTTTTTTGTTTTTCAAACAGATATTTTACTTATAGTAATTAGGGAATTAAAACGTGAGGCTGTCATGGTCAGATTATGCGGCGTAGATATACGCTCCTGCTATGTCTGGGTCTCGAATGTTGTTTTTTGATGGAATGTGTCTAAAGATATTCAACCTCTCATCTTTATTGATAAGCCCAGAGAGGTTGAAGAGGGCGAAACACATTTCTAAGAACAGGTGTTTGGATCTTTGATTCTATTCGAGAAATTTTTCCCAACCTGAAATGGTGGATGTGTGAATTGTTCGTAAGGGGATTTTTCCACATTCTCTATTTCATATATATATATATATATATATATATATATATATATATATATATATATATATATATATATATATATATATATCGGATTTTTTGACATAAAATTAAGAATTTTATATTCACCATTAGCGTGCATACGATGTAATAAGATTGATCATATTACACGTATGCGCGCCAATGGTGAATATTAAATTCTTAATTGTATGTCAAAAGATGTGCAATAACTGCGTCTTAAAACCCACCAAATTTCATTGGCATATCTCAACCCGTTTTAAAGCAATAAAATAAATCGTCAGTTGGTAAGAAATAATTCAACATCCCGTATATCGGAAACAAAACATTTGCGGACATAAGCTTATAAAGCCAACTGTCATTATTTTTTCTTCCAGAATTATCCCTTAAAGTTTGTCGCACTTATTTAGAAACACCGTGTATTGATGAAGAACATGTCTAGTTGTTAAAGTACCTAACTTTTTTATTATCCAACATAAACGAATTAGTCAAGAAACAAAATGTTAAGAAAACTTGAGGCTATAGTTTGGTTTTAATTTAGTATTTTATAAATGCTATATAATTCCACAGGTTGATGCGAACTTTGAGAAAAAAACACGGGTTGATTGGTACAATCGGCATACAATGAAAATTTACCGTTTCAGCAACAATATTATTACAGTGATATTGCTAAGAATTAGGCTATAACATGTTCAAAAAATCACTTAAATCAGTCGACAGGTTTAGGAAATATTAGACATCAAAAATGACCAAATTTTTAAGTGGGCCGATTTCTATGCACGTAAGTTTAGTATAAATTAGGACAAATTTTTTGAAATAAGTAGTACACATTTTAAAAAATATGACCATTTTATTGTACACACATAATATGTTTTAAACATAGAAATACTTGAAATTATTGTAACAAATTATTTTCTGGTTTTTCTAACGGCATTATATAAATATAGGTAAATCTATTTGTTTCTGTACAATCAGAAATTTTAAGAATATCTGCTCTAATTATAATAGAAGTTCTAACACTCTTTTGATATAAGTTTCTACCTGAACTTTTTTAACGTGTCGACAAACTTAAAAATAAAGGATAAGGACGATAAAAATAATTATTGTTAAAATGTGTATGGAAAGACTCATTTTTCTGCCTACATTGAAGAAGGAAATGAAGCAAGTATACCAATATATAAGTAATAATAATGGAGTTTACTTGTAGCAAATAATTGTACATAATATAAATAAACTCAGTTTCTCACAGAAGTTGTATGCACAACTTGTACGTGAAGGTTAGATTTTGATTATATTAAACAATATTATATGTATCTACTAACTTTCTCTTAAATTCGGCATGTTATTCACTTCAATTTACCTGTATGTTACCCCGTCAAAACAGGAATAGTTCAAAATAACAAATTAATGCTTAGAGTAATTTGCGACAACTAGAGCCATGAATGATAACAATGGAGATTACAAACAAAGAAAAATGAACATTGATTTTACCTGGCCAAAGTAAACAATCAAAGTTAAACAAAACATCGTTTTTTCTAATGATTTTTTAATGCATTCATCTCTATTACATGATATATGTATTATATTATAAATACCAATAATAAATATTCAGTTAAAATGAACAAAATTAAGACCAATTTCATGGTGGCATCGGACGAATTCCATGGTTACCTTTGAGGGTTAAAATAAATTGGGACCAATTCCATTGTATCATAAAATGAACCGGACGAATTTAATTTCGCCCGTAAAGGATTGGGTAAAATTATACTTTACTTTACTTAATCAGTAGACCCATTTGTACCTTTCGGTGTTGGGCCGTTTATAATACAATTAATTAAATTACAATATTTTACAATCTTCTGAGTTGTCCCAGCTCTTAATGAACTTTCTCCATTCCTTCCTATTGGATGCCATCTGTGTTGCTTCCTGCCAAGTCTTACCCTTACTCTTCAGTATCTGCGAAGTGTCACTGTTCCATTCTTTAATGGGTCTTCCTCTTCTGTTCTTCCCTATTGGTTCGGCGTCCCACACTCTTTTTACTTGTCTATTGTTGTCCATCCGGGTTAGATGTCCGAACCATGCCAATCCGTATTGAAATACGTACGCCTCAAAGCATGTTTGATGCGCTAAAACGAACTGAGTGGTTTCCTAACGTAGTTATAACGTATGTATATAAATGTCGTGTTAATGTTAGGTCCTTTAAGATGGTTCTGTTTTGCAAAAAACAATTTATAATATCATGAAGTACTATTTTCGGTTATACAGAAAAGTTCGCAAAAACGGTCCAAATCAACAATGGTTTCAGCAGGACGGGGCCACCTGTCATACAATCGAGGAGTCATTTCGAACACTGCACGATTATTTTGGGAGATCGCCACTCACAAGCCCTAACGCCACCTGAAGCGTACATATGGGGATACTGAAATCAGACCGATCCGCCGTCGGACATTCCAGAATTGCGGACTGTAATGAAAGAGTTTTTTCGTGCCAGAGATCATTTTTAACATCTGTTTTATCGGGAACGTCGTCTTTAATAATTACTGTTACAAGGCTATAATATCATGTATACTAAATTATATAAAATTTGTCATAAACATTTTAATATTTATTTCAGTACTGTTTATTTTCCCGCATACTGTATTACAAAATATACTATATACAAAAAATTTGTCTCAACCGTAATAACCTTGGCTAAAACATAAGTACCAAGAGACTATCGTAAGGATTATATTCCTGGTTGATCATAGAATAGCTCAGAAAAATACCAAGACGTTGGGTAAATAAGAAATAGACGAAGAACTGCCGTATAGCCCTATAGCCTCAGGATGATATCAAAGTTTGATCATTTTGTGTTTCTATGTGTATGTGTTAATTTTGGATTATGTCACGGGAAAGTTATGGAGCAAGCGCTTGTTTGCTTAGAGATATGAGGCATGAAGGTGTAGAAGGTTATAGAAACCATTTAAGAATGCTTCCTGAAATATTTGGTGAAGTGCTTAGAAAAATTAAATTACTCCAACAGATTACTTGATTCGTTTCTGACACTCATTTCATCGTTCCCCGTTAGAGGTCGTTCTAGCCATACTCCGGTATAAATATTTCATTATTTATACTGAGCAGAACGGACGTTTTGATTCAGATCGGTTTTCTTGCAAAGCTCTCTTGATAACGGGTAGACCTAGAAACACTTGTGGATGGATGGCAAGAGACCCGATTTGAATTACAACGAAACCGGTTATTTTCAATTAGTACTAGAACATCCTTCAACATTAACACCATGAAAACAGTGGACTAATTATTATTATCTAAAAATACCACTATCTGTCCAATCTACGGTACTATGGACATAAGTCTCTCGAAAAATGACATTTGCTAGTCTGGTATATATAATACAAGATTAAAAAACCGCTAAACGCCGTGAAAGTGAGTGGCACATACTATATTCCAGCTACAAAAGAGCTGATATGAATATTACGTGGCACGAAAATGTATTTTCATTTTGATGCAAAACAAAATTCTACTTTTATTTTAAAATATTTTTCCACAACATTTGCTAAATTTGAAGTAAAACGCGCAACAAAATAGTAACTTTGATTCAGTTTGAATTTTGAAACTCTTTTGTGGCGCGTTTACTTCAGATTTAGCAAATGTTATAGAAAAATCTTTTAAAATAAAAGTAGAATTTTGTTTTGCATCAAAATGAAAATACATTTTCCCGCTACGTAATATTCATATCAGATCTTTTGTAGCTGGAATATTGTATGCGGCACTCATTTTTACGGCGTTTAGCGGATTTTTGGTCTTGTATCCGGAGTTTTTCAAAGTTATTATTAAATTAAATGTATGAAGTTGCATGCAATGTTTCTCGATTAAACGTTAAGCTTTATAAATGGTCACCTTTGTCGCATTATCTCCCAAATGATCTAGTGTCCAATGAATATACACTAGATTTTTCTTCTGTTCGAAATAGATTGAAAAGAAATATTGGAATGGCCGGTAAATGAACTCGGATTACCCGTTGCCAGATGAAATTTAGCGTCGTAACCACTAAAGCTACATAAACCATTTCGGGAATAATCGTTAATTGGATTATACTTTTGCAGCTTAATAACGTCAAAACGGCTTAACCGATTTTGATCACTAAACATTAGTTTGAAAGGTATTGACAAGTAGTGTCTGATGCATCTAAGGTCAGGTATGATAACTGAAGCTAGTATAGAAATTATTAAGCTTGAAAAATGTTTTTTCCCATAGGAAATAGATTTGATCATATTTATGAAGCATATACCTTAAAAATTCGAATTTTCCCGGATATGAGGTATACACCGTTAGATTTTTCTAGAGTCATTCTATAAACTCACAGTTATTGGCGCAGTTCGTAGGTTGAAATTTTAAGTAATTGTCGAAAAAACAAAATTTTCAAAGTTTAGTTTTTCAGTTTTTCGCCAAATATGCTATTTTGTACCTACCCAGTCCTATAATAGCTGACTTATAGGTGGTCGAAAGTCACAAACTACACCGGTTCTGAATCGGCCTTAACCCCCTTTTGAAACACAGAAAAAAAAAATTCAGATCGGTGTAACTTTTCCAAAAATCATACACACATACACATATTATATTACATACAAACATTTTCCCCTTTTTAAATATAAATTAAATAAAATTTCTGAGCTCAGTAGCTTTTAAATGGTTTAACCGATTTTCAAAATTTAACATGCGTTGGAAAGGTAATGATCAGTACTTCTAGAAGCCGTAAAGGTCGAACATATATTTTTAAAATTTTTGGGAGTTTAGGGAAAGTAGGGAAAGGCCTAAAATCCACACCCTTGGACCAAAATGGAAGGTTCACATATGGCTAGTCGTTTTCTATACTTTAAGATGGAACTTGGCCCCATTTTCAGTTTAGTCAGATTTAGAACATCGAAAATTTCATGTATATATAGTGTCGCATGTACGGGGGTTGTGCGCCACTTGCTAGAACTACCGTTCTCTGGCATAATTATTATTCACTATTTTTTAATAGATAATAGCACGCATTACTTTACCCGTGAGTAATAGTTCATTACTCACGGGCTGAAGTTACTCACGGGCTGAAGTTAGATTCAGGTGTCTTTCGGTGCGTCACAATTTTTTGATTTCTTTCTAACGCATTGAGTTGCAAGTGACATAAAAAAAGGTACGTCCGTGATTAAAATTGTTTATAACATTTATTCTAGTTGTTGATAGATGGCGCTATAATCGAACAAACAAATGATTTACATAATATATAATAATAACAATAATATTATTATCTATACGACTATGATTTGTACAATTTATAAAACTACACAAATCAAAGAACATACCTTTTTCTAATTTTAACTATTTATAATGGGAAATAAGCCACAATATTATTAAAAAATTATTTTTATTAACGTTTCGACGCCCAAATCGATAGTATTTTGTATTTTGACAACGGCACCCGATTTGGGCGTCGAAACGTTTTTAAAAAAATTATTTTTTAATAATATTGTGGCTTATTTCCCATTATAAATAGTTAAAATTGTAAAAATGCCACAAGAAAATATCTTCAGAACAATACCTTTTTATAAATGAAATAAACACCATTGATTTGTTTTTATACCAAATTGCGATTACGATTCTGTCAAGTGTCAGATTTAACTAAAATGTCATGCTATGATTCTCTACATTTATAAAATAATAATTACGTCATTAATGACAAACTGAAATACTGATAAGAACTTTGAATTATAGTCGTATATACATGTAATAGGTAAATAATGGGTAAATACCTAAATCATTTCTTTTCCGATTATAGCGCCATCTATCAACTGGAATTAAAATGTTATACATGTGTATGTATCACGGACGTGCCTTTTTTCTCTCACTTGTGTCGCACTGAAAAATGCCTCTGAGAAAAGCCATAAATAGGTTATAACATATTATACAGTGTGTCCATTTAAGTCGGCATCGTATGGGAAACTTTTTTATTCTTAGTTTTATGAAAGAAAATTATTCTTTGTAAAGAGTCATGTATGGTTTAAAACTTGCAATACAACCATCAGTTATCAATTTTTTTAAGCCGTATACGAGGTATGCCAGAAACTATGAATTTTACTAAAGAGTAAACTAGCTTTACTATTCACAATATTAAAAATTGTTAGAATGAAAAGTTACAACCTTAAATACAACCATCTAATATCAAATTTGATCAATTTTATACTTAGGCTATTGATTATGTACTATAGAAAGGAACTACAACGTTAACGGGGTTTCATTATTTCATATGGTCAATGGATCTCTATACATGAAAAAACCGCGGAGTGCTACCATTTAAAGGGGTGCGTTTTTGAGAAATGGGTGAATTAGTCCCTGGGCACAGGTTACATTAGGGTGAGTTCTATGCACTTTTGGTACAAACACGTCTACATAAAAATTGTTCCTGGTTAAATTTCCTATTTAAATATAACTTTTTAAAGTCAAAGATACTTTTTGTTACAAAAATATATTCAAAAGAAAAAGCACAAAGAAACCCAAAAGAAAGAAATTTTGTTTTTTGTCCCATAACTTTTGTCCACGGGGATATAGGTATAGACATTGCTTCACGGAAAAGAAACTTACATATTTTATCTTTAAAATGATGTTTAGTAAAGGTCATTAGGATTTACAGTTTTCGAAATATGATTTTTCAAATTTCGCCACTCACAGCAATTTTGGGCAATTTTCCTTGTTATTTCGCAAATATTGTTCTGTAACTTTTTTCTACGTAACTTTAGGCATATACAATCATACATGTAGGAGAAATAGAAATCAATTACCTTTAAAATGTTCTACTGTATAATGTTGTACGACTTCTTTTAAAGAGGTTATCTTTTTCAAGACTTTATAGTTTTAACGAGTTTTTTATATTTTTTACGATTATTTTTTAAATTTCCCATTATAACTTTTTTTTCTACATTTAGGTATATATTATATAATAATAAAGAAAGCTTATTCTGTTTACTTTAAAATGGTATATTATAAAAAATTCTAGGATTATTTTTGAATAAGATATGCTTTTTCAAAATGTAATAAGTACTTGTAACGATTTTTGATTTTAGGATTATTTTTTAAATTCCTCATTATAACTTTTTTATGTGATTGTGTATTATGATTGAAACTTATTTTTTATAGGTAATACTTTATATCCACTTGACTCGGGCGGGCAAACTTCAAAATATGTATTAATTCCAACAAAGCTCCTGCACCACAAGCTTTGCTTGAAAAAATAACATGTAAATGTACCAAAGGATGTACAAAAGTTGCGGTTGTAAGAATATATTAGTTGTTCAATATTCTGCAAAGGGTGCATGTGCATGGGTACTAATTGTGGGAACTTTATGATAACTGAGGTGTCCGAGGAAGATATTGAAGCTAATGCTAACGAAGAGATGGACTTTGATTTTAAATATTTTTTAAAAGTCAACGTTTAAATAATTTTAACTAAGGTGATATTTTCTAAGACTAATGTTTATGTAATTTTTGTAAAAGAAATAATTTTAAATAATACAGGTAAAAAAATATCAAAGACTCACTCGGTTTCCATTATGTATTTAAATATAGATGATACACCATTTTAAAGAACAGAAAGTAAGCCTCTCTATTGAGCAATATATAGTATATTTATGTACAAGAAAAAAAAGTTATAATGAGAAATTTCAAAAATAATCGTAAAAAATAAGATTGTTTTATATGAGGTATTATATAATATATGGTATAATATATTATATATATAATGTATAATATAATATTATATAATATATAATATATTATATAATAATATTATTTTATTTTTATATTATATTATAAAAAATCGTTAGAAGTATAAAACTTTGAAAAACCATAATTTCTTTAAAAAAAAAGTCGTACAACGTTACACATTAAACCATGTCAGAGGTAATTGATTTCTATTCCTATTACGTGTACCACTGCATATACCTAAAGTTACGTAGAAAAAAGTTACAGAACAATATTTGCGAAATAACAAGGAAAATTGACCAAAATTGCTGTGACTGGTGAATTTTGAAAAATCATATTTCGAAAACTGTAAATCCTAATTACCTCTACTAAACAACATCTTAAAGAAAAAATATGTAGGTTTTTTTTCTGTAAAGCAATGTCTATACCTATATCTTCGTGGACAAAAGTTATGGGACGAAATACAAAATTTATTTCTTTTGGGTTCTTTTGTGCTTTTTCTTTTGAATATATTTTTGTAACAAAAAGTATCTTTGACTTTAAAAAGTTATATTTAGATATGAAATTTAACCAGGAACAATACTTATGTAGATATGTTTGTACCAAAAGTGCATAGAAGTCACACTAATTTAACCTGTGCCCAGGGACTAATTCACCCATTTCTCAAAAACGCACCCCTTTAAATGGTAGCACTCTGCGGTTTTTTCATATATAGATGTCCATTAACCATGTGAAATAATAAAACCCCGTTAACGTTGTAGTTCCTTTTAGCTATCTTATTTTGAATATAATCAATAGCCTAACTAGGTATGTCAAAAAAGATGAATTTCGATCAAGAATAAAGTACCTTTTTAGTTCTGAATATTTTAAAGAGAAAGATGTAATTACATATTGGAACAAGGTTTTTAGTTCTAAACAACTTTACTTAATCACAATTTTCAATATTGCGAAAAATAACGGTATTTTATTTAAGTACTCTTGAGCAAGTTCATATTGTTTTATATACATCGTATAAAATTGATGAAATTTGATATGAATTGGTTGTATTTTAGGTTCTAGACCAGGGGTGGGCAAATACTTTTAAAGGCGGGCCAAAATGAAATTTTCAAAATGTCTCCCGGGCCGGAAGACGACACCGCGTACGTATTTTTGCATACGCTAATGTTTTTGGCGGAGAAAAGAGACAAAAATTGCGTGCCGGATTTGTCAACAACGGGCCGGATTAAGTAAGCAAAAGGGCCGGATTCGGCCCGCGGGCCGGCTTTTGCCCACCCCTGTTCTAGACCATGCAGAACATTTTATAAAGAATAACTGTTTTTCGTAAAATTAATAATAAATGAGTTATCATAATTATTGAAAAAATTTAAATAATGTTGTTAGAAAAATTTTCCAAATTTTTTTTCTACTAAAAGAATGAATTTGCATATTAGGATATAGTTCTTAATTCCAAACAACTTTTCATTATAAGGCTACTTTACTATTGAGTAAAATTTTTATTTTTTGACATACCGCGTATACGGCTTTAGAAAATTGATAACTAATGATTGAATAAGTTTTAGATCATGCACACCTTTTTATGATGAATACTTTTTTCATAAAACTAAGAATAAAAAAGTTTCCCATATTATAATGCCGACTTAATTGGACACACTGTATAGAGTAATATTATTATATTATATATAGTTAAATATAAATATACATTACAACTAATGAAATACGTACACCAATAATAGCCATTTCCTATTTATTAGATTTATTGACAGTAGGTACAAAATTATGCTTATAATTTTTCGGAAACGAGTAGAACTTGGATTGACTATTTCTTGTTGCATTTTTATAATATGTACATAAGAATTTGGTAATAGTAGGCAACCACTTATTCAGCCACGTATTAGGGGTAAACAGCATTTAGGAACTTTTGTAAATTATTCTAATTTAAATCACGAGTAGTTAATAATTATATTTTTTACTAATTAAAATAAAAAAAAGGCCACCCCAAGATAAAAAGCGCCATAGGATATAGGGTAGACTTTTTTGAGCTATTCCCTAACAGTGAATATCTCAAGTAAATTAATGTCGTAGGATTGAATTCGGAGGTAAATACCCTCACTGGCTGCATTATGAGTGAAAATAAAAAATAAATGGCTCTTATAAAATATTCAAAACAGTGCTGTAAACTAGAAATTCATCCACCTTGTACATATTTGTTTTGTATGTCATTTGTCGAGATTTGGCAGATATTTACTTGCAGTTGTGAATAGTTTGATCGAACGAAACGAGCCATTTCAACAGACGACAGAAAAAGATTTATCTCTTTGTTTCGTGATGTCACTTGACCTCCAGCGATTTAGTGCCTTTACTGCACTTCCTATTCGCTACATTCGGAATACGTCTCTTGAAATCTCTCCTAAAGAAGGTAGTTTAAATTCTGCTTGGAAATACTTACTTTGGGATAATAGGATACAGGAAAACTTTTATTTCTAATTCGTAGCAAGAACTCGCTTGGAACTTTTTCTGGTTTTTATTTTCTTGAAAATGTCATTTTGAAATATAATAGTTCAAAATCAATAGGGCAGCAACTATTTTTGCTTGTTAATATAGCCATTATAAAAGAAAAGAAAAGCATTTTTGTTCTCATTCATGAACGGTCATCATCTCGCTGACGGTAAAATATTGCAAAACCTATAAATTTTAAAAAACTTCTTATAATAGGGGAGGAAAGTATGCTAAATGTGCAGTCACTCGAGCGCTTTGGGGACCTATTGGGTAGTGAAGAGTAGGTTCTAAAACCAAAAAAATTAAGTAAAGTTTTCCATCTTAGTTTGTACTTTCCATTTTTAATTTAGTTTTCCATTTCCAACAATCGTTTTTTCTGATTATAGCGCCATTTATGCATAACTCGAAAAAATGTTTCAAATAAAAGTGACTTATTTTTACGTAAGGAATCCGAATCTGCAATGAAAAATGGGGCTCCCATTTAAAATTTTAAAGTAACCCCATCCAACCTCCGTGGGGGGTTGTGTTTGGTGCCATTCGATAGATTTTTGACAAGTATTGAGCACGTATTTTTTAATTTTTAGATCTATCGTTCATTTCGCGAAATATTCGCTTTTTTCTTGTGAAACTTTGTGACACCCATTTCCATACGCCCCGCCCAAATCGACAGATTTTTGAAATGTACACTGTTTTGCATGTACTTAACTTATCTTAATCTGACGATTTCGAGTTTTTCTAAGGATACATTTTCTTTTTCGGCCCGCCCCTCAACGAGCTCCCCTGTGTTTAGAGCCAATATATGGTAGAGGTACATCCACAGGGACCAGGTTTCTCCCCATAGGATAATCTGACGCGCTCGAGTTACTGCAAAAATCCCCGCTTGGAGTCCCCTACCATTAGATTGACGTGAAATTTGACACACACATAGGTAAAATGTCAAGGAAGAAAAGTGATATTGTGCCGATGTATGCTTTTGCCCTGGGTGAGTTACACCCCTTCTCGGGGGTGAAAAAATATACGTTCAAAATAAGTGCGGAAATGAATAAACTGACTAATTCTAAGCAACTTTTCTTCTATAGTATTTTTTCACTAAGTTAATACTTTTCAAGTTATTTGTGAGTAAATATGTTCATTTTTAAACAAAAAAAAACACGTTTTTAGACGGTAAAATTTTTTTTTTGCAAAATATAGACCATAAAAAAATTTAAAAAAAATGGTGTAGGAAGGATATCCCTAGACCCAGTAACAGAAAAGTTGTAACTAATGAAAAATAGGTTCATACCCGCCAAATTCCAAGTCGCATATTTCAACGTGAAATAACCAAAAACTTAAGCACTTTTTGGGGAAAACTCATTATAACTTTTTTAAAGTGTTTAAAAAAAGGTTTATTTCTGTTTTTCAAAAAGTGTCTAGCCTTAACAGTAAGAAAATTATACTCAAAATAAAGTTGGTCTTATTTTTTGGTAAAAAAACCGTAAAAATCACCTAAAGCATTCCAAATTAAATTAATCGTTACCACTTTGCAAGTAGCTTTACTCATGAATGTACTCTTTATGAACTGTATGTTTGATCGGTTGAACGTGCTTATTTTGAAGGGGCTGTAGTTGAAAGGGCTTGAACTAGTCAAGGGCTGGAACTACTCATCACGAGTGTATGCAAATTTTGAACAGCCGTATCTTAACCAATTTTTGCCTTACAGAAAAACAAAAATTCCAAAATATTGAGAAATGCAAAACCTACATTTTTTTTATTCTTTTTGTTTTTGGTATCACTAATAAATTTTAAGTTATTTAAAAAAAAAAGCAAAATTTTTTTTCAAAATTAACAATTAAAAAAATATTTTAAAACCAATCCTTTAAAAAAACAAGCCCTTTGAACCGATGAAACTCACAAAAGATCGTATAAATAAGAGAAAAGTGCAGTAACTTTGAAGCGGTAACGTTTAATTTGATTTAAGATGCTAATTAGGGGATAATTTACCAGAGTTTTTTTGACCAAACAACAAAGAGACCAACTGTATTTTTAGCGTAACTTCTTAGTTTTGATGCTAGAAACTTTTTGAAAACCCAAAAATAAATATTGTTTTAAAAAATAAAGTTGAAATGAGCTTTCCTTATAAAGAACCTATTTTTTATTAGTAACAACTTTGCTTGTTTTGCCTCTTACTCTGGGCCAATTAGCAAAATTCATGAAAAAGTTATTTACCAGCAATTTTATTGCTGGAATCGAATTATAAGATCCTATATATTAATAATATAGGTATGCAAAGTCCACAGATAGTGTGCTACTTTTTAATTAACAAAATGGCTCCCCCAAATGGTGTTTTTTTCAATTATTGATCTCTAACTCCGAAGATTTTAACTTTACGCCAAAAACATTCAAATAAAAATTCACCCCAATTTTAATTCTACATAGAGGCATTTTTTCCCGATTTGCTCCGACGAAAATTTTCCTCGAAAAATGTGGGTTTTCCCAACAAAATCTTGAATTTTCAAATAAATTTTTTGGGCAAGTAATTATTTATTAATAATTAAATAACTTGGTGAAATAAAAGCTTTCTTGGTATAGATTATAACTGCAGAAGGCGGTGAAAATTAAACGAATATTTTAGCAACAATTTAATTGTTAATTAACAATTTACAGTCGCAATAACAACCAAAATAATCATGATATATTGATCAAACTTGAAAAGATTATAAAGATGTGATGCCTATTTAATGTTTTGTCGACAAAATATAATTTTTTCATTTTCTTGCATAATCTTTAAACGTTCAAAAAAATAGTTATAAACAAATTAACATTTTTCAGAAATTGTTTATTATATTATAATTTTAAAAAATAATTAAAATGCGTATTTAAAAGGTCTTGAAAATGATTGCTTTAAAAAATTTTTCGAACGATTTTCAAAAAAGTTTTGAAACAGCAAAATAAAGATACGATTATTGCGTTGTTTATAAGTTGTTTTAATTGTTTCAAAACTTAAAAGTGAGTTTATGGTACAAACTAATTACTCTAAAAAAATATCCAACATTAGGTCAATGGTTATATTTTAATCAAAGATTAGACATGTTTTTTTTGTAATTTTTAGCGCGAAAGTAGGCTTGATACAGTGCCGGAGCTAAAATGTTCACTCGAAACGATTGACACGCAACATACAAATACTACTCTACGTCGCGCGGCGGTCGTCGCTTCGAGTGAAAATTTAGCTACGGTATTGTATTAGTCTACTTTCGCGCGTGTAAATTACAAAAAAAAATTTATAATCTATAATTAAAGTATAACCATTAAACTAATAATCGATATTTTTGTAAGTAATTAGCTTGTACTTTAAACTCATTTTTACGCTTTGAAAGAATTAAAAAATATATAAACAACATACTAATCGTATGTTTACTTTGCTGTTTCATAACTTTTTTAAAAATGGTAGAAAAAAAGTTTTAAAGCATTTATTTTCAAGATCTTTGAAATACGCATTTTATTTATTTTTTAAAATTAGAATATAATAAAAACTTTCTGAGGAACGTTAATTTGTTTATAACTATTTTTTTAAAAGATTTAAAGATTATTCAAAAAAATTAAAAATTTATATTTTCTCGACAAATTCATTGTCGACAATTATTGCGAGCGTAAATTATTAATTAATAATTGAATTGTTGCTAAAATATTTGTTTAATTTTCACTGGCTTCCGGAACTATAATCTAAACCAAGAAAGCTTTTGTGTCACCGGGTTATTTAATTATTGGTAGATAATTACTTCTCTAAAACTTTATTTGAAATTTAAAGATTTTGTTGGGAAAACCCGCATTTTCTGAGGAAAATTTTCGCCGGAGCAGATCGGGAAAAACCTTTCTTTATGCAGAATTTAATTTCCGTGAATTGTTATTGGGGTGTTTTGGTGTAAAATTAAAATGTTCGGAGTTTTGGAGCAAAACTTGAAAAAAACACGATTTTCGGGCGCCATTTTGTTAATAAAAAAAGTAGCACACTATCTGTGGATTTTGCATAGGTACCTATATTATTAATATATACAATCATAAAATTCGATTCCAGCACTAAAATTGCTGGTAAATAACTTTTCCCAAAAATGGCCTATTCTCCGATAAAATCAGCTAGTCTAGAAAGTTCATACATACATTATTTTTTTCACTTTTTTAGAAGCTATATTTTTGCTAAGAATATTTTTTTCGATAAAATACGTACTTTTTGAGCAATTTGCAGGAAAATGCATAAATATATGATTTTTTGGTGAAAACTAAACATATTTACTATTAACAAATCACTCAAAAATTATTAATTTAGTGAAAAAATGCTACAGAACACAAGTTGCTTATAATTAGTCAGCTGATCAATTTCCGGACTTATTTTGAACGAATATTTTTTCATCTTTGAGAAGGGGTTAAACTCACCCCCTGGGCAAAAGTACACATCGGCACAAAATCAATTTTCTTCTTTCACATGTTACCTATGTGTATGCCAAATTTCATGAACCCTTTTACTAAACTTTTGGTAATATTTGTTTAAAAGAAAATGACTTCAAAACCGGAACTAAATTCATTTTTTCAATACGCTTCAATTGATATATCACATGTACTATTTCTGCGACTATATAATAGGGCACTTCCGATTAGAATTTTTTAACCGGAAATGATACAAAAACCAAAAGTATACATTTGTTCTCGTCTTTCTAAGAAATGTCGAATAATGTATCGCTTACACTATTTCGGGACTTTAAAACAGTACTTCTGGTTGTAGTTGTAAAACCGAAAGTCCGCCGTCAAATTTCTCATCTTTATTAATATCCTTTGATGTATCATAAGCTGTTTGATGTGACAGACGGACGTGGATAATTCAACGTTTTCACATTTTTTCAAAATTGAGGGAAAAACAAAATAAGTACAAAAGTGCTTAAAATTGAAAATGGCCAATAGCCAGTTTTTGAGTAATAATAAAGTGTTTTATTTATAACAGATCGAGAAAACCCAGAAAGTATTGGACAGATAGCTTAAATAGAAGACTCGGTGTACATCCTCTTTTCTACAAATCCAATATTTCTTTAGTGGGAAAGGCGTAAAATGTCACTTGCCATAATTTTCAATGCATTTTAAATGTATTCATTTTTTTAGAAACCTGAGAAAATAATAATAAGTATAAAATTTAAATCCAAAATGAAAGACTACGTTATTATCGAGGGCCGAAAGTCCCTGGGAATAAATAAAAGTATACATTTGTTCTCGTCTTGCTAAGAAACGTCGAATAATGTATCGCTTACACTATTTCGGTGACTTTAAAACAGTACTTCTGGTTGTAGTTGTAAAACCGGAAGTCCGCCGTCAAATTTCTTATCTTTATTAATATCATTTGATATATTATAAGCTGTTTGATTTGACAGACGGAAGTGGATAATTCAACGTTTTCACATTTTGTCAAAATTGAGGGAAAAACAAAATAAGTATTAAAGTGCTTAATTGAAAATAGCCAAGAGCCAGTAAACTAAATATTTGAAATTAAAAATCATACTAAATTTTTCTTTTATTTTCACCCCTGTAACTTATTAAAATAAACATTATAGAAGTTTTCAGGGACTTTCTGCCCTCTGTAATAACGTAATCCTTCATTATGCGTTTAAATTTTTCACAAATACTTATTAGTTTTCTCAGGATTCGAAAAAAAAAATGAATACATTTAAACACATTGGAAATTTTGACAGGCAACATTTTGTTCCTTTCCCCTGAAGAGTCACATCATTAGGGAAGCTAAAATAATATTAAAGGTACAATGGTGAAATTAGGCATTAAGAAGCAACTTAATGGTTGAAGTGGTTGTCAACGATGTTAGATATCATAAAATTAAAATAAATTAAATTAAATAACTAAGTATAAGCAGCCTTTACAAAAACATCATTGCAATGAATATTATTATTATTTAAATACAAATAAATAATATAAAAATCACTAAATATTACAACATTTAAAAATGTATGAACAAAGAAAGGTTTCAGAGATAATTATGTCAATATGTTGTCAATATTTTGACAGAAAAGAAATAGATTATTGTGAGGTAGAATCTAGACTCAAATCATTATTGACATTTAAGTTTTTGTTGGTTTCAAGCAAGAACGAATAGATCTCTGTTATTTGCTTAATATCTGTTCTTTTATTAACTATCTGTTCATTTTGATAAGTAAATGTCATTTCAAGAAAAGTCCTTTCGTGATAGTTCTGTGGCGACACGATTCAATTACTATTTTACTATTTTTTATTTGCTAATTTTAAATATTAACTTTCCTTTCTAAACGAAATAATATGGGTCATTTAAAATTCAGATGTGTTTCGTTCCTAATATACAAACCATATGCATAGAAGTGCCTGTTAAGTTTTAAGAAACGAAATATATCCCTATTTCAGGTAAAATGCCTTTGCAGTTATAAAAACACCAGATCGAATAAATTGTCCCCTGTCTGGCCATATGGTAGAACCACATAATGACAGATTAGTGTTAGTGGTCTAGTTCAGTAGAGTCACAGCGGGCACCCTGTGTGGTCACACCCTCGCTAGAATAACAAGCCCTTACGAGATATAAACAAAGCACGCCTTTTTTTACGAAAAATAAATAAATACATTATTGACCGTCGTTTTACTTAATATTGTTTTAGTTGTTTCCGTGGACAATAAGGTTATCACACACGCAACTCAACCACACCAAGGAACTTCTTTTCATTTGTTAAAAATTTTACAGACTCCAAGTCATTACATAATATGGCCTTTATTCTCAACATGTGTAGCTAAAGGGAACCTGCCTGTATATAATATACAATCACTTTTATGAGGGCTAATACAATCTTTAACTCGTCTAGTGGTTTGGCCAATGTAATGTTTGTCACAATCACTACTATAAACTTCATCAGAGAACAGCTCGTTCGTTCATATATATTTCATCCTTGAAAATAGGTTATTAATAGTTCTTCTCTTGTTCTTCAAGTGCCGTCTCCTAATCGGAGGTTGGATATCATCATCACTATGTTTACTCTATCCACCGCTGATGTAAAGAGTTCTATAGAACTGCATCTAAACCAGTCCCTTAAATTTTTTACCCATGACACTCTCCTTCTTCCTATACCCTCCTTCCGCCTCTTATCTTTCCCTGTGTTATCAGTCTTAGCATTTCATATCGCGGTCCCCTCATTACGTGTCCCAGATATTGTAACTTTCTTATTTTTATTGTGTTTATTATTTCGCATTCTTTACCCATTTCTCGCAATACTTCCGTGTTCGTTTTCCTCTGTGTCCATGCTATTCTAAGCATCCTTCTGTAACACCACATTTCAAATGACTGTAGCTTATTGATGTGTTCTTGCTTTAATGTCCAGCTTTCAAGTCCATATTGTAGTATCGAGAACACGTAGCATCTCAAAGCTCTTACTCTCAGTTCTAAGCTAAGGTCTCTGTTGCAGAGAACTGTTTTCAATTCTACAAACGCATTTCTTGCTATTTCTATCCTGGTCCTTATTTCTGTTGTTTGATCATTTTTCTCTAAAATCCAGGTTCCTAGGTATTTGTATTTATCAACCCTTTCTATCGGTACATTTCCCAAATGTATGTTTGTTTGTGTGTACTAATGTCGCAGTGTATTAAAAGTTAACACTGGTTTACTAGCTATATTGAGGTTTAACTCGTTTTTTACGATTCGTGTGAGCTTTGGAGTAATCTCTCTAATGAATGGTAAATCTAAGGATATAAATGAAACTATTTCCGTAATGTCCACGTGACCATTGTTAGCTGCATTATCATTATTCACAATAATTGGCTTGACAGATGAAGTGCTAAATAATAGGTGCTTTAACATTGCAGGAGGTTAAAATGTTCTAAAAACAGGTTATATAGTTTTTTTAATTAGTTAGGTGGAATGACTAGTCAGCAATTCGTTCAATCTCAGTTAGCATCTGTTTTACTAAGTTAACTTTTATTGAGTGTTTCTGGTAAGACCAATAATTCGGGTATCTACCTGAACTTATTAGTTTTCTGTATCAATCAAGTAGGTATTTCTCAGGTAGATACCTGAATTATTGCTCTTACCATAAACACTCAATAGAAGTTAACTTATTATCTAGGATTGAACGAATTGTTGATTCATTCCACCAAACTAATCTAAAAATACTATATAACTAACGTGTTTTTAGACAATTCTTACCCTCCTGCAATGAGCAGCAACAACATGAGTAAAGAACCTATTATTTAACACTCCATCTGTCACAAAAGCGATTCCAAATAATGATAATTAGTGGAGTCACTGAAGGTTTTTACCTCCGATTTCGTTGAACCTTCATAGATTTTCATGAAAATTGGTGAGTAGTTAGAAGATACTTTAAGGAACAAAGATGACATGATGCCAACTTGCGCTTTTACTCTGGGGTGGATGCCAGCCCTTCTCTGCAGTGAATTTTTTTTTATTAAAAATAATACCAGAAATCGATAGAGGGGCAACTTCTAAGCAAAATTTGTTATATAAAGTTATTAACATAAATAAATACTTTTTGAGTTATTAAATATCTAAAATTTTATTTTTTCTTAAAAAAAATGCATGTTTTAAAGCTGTTTTTCACTTATTAATCAAAAACTATAAGCTTTTGTAAAAAAAGAGCTATTATTACCAAAATTAAAGATAATAAAAAATTTAATACACTCCCCGTTTAAAAACCTAAACTAATATTATATAAAAGTGAGTTATGGGTAATTGAATGTATATTTTTTTCGACGAGTACTCAAATCTAAGTATCCAAGCTTACATAACGGGAACACGATGCATTTTATATAATATACTTATTAAGTACTTGTCAAAGTACTTCGGGATACCTATTAAATGAGCTCCAGTAGAAGGTAATAGCATCAAAGTTAAGCAAGTTATGATGAAAATAATAGAACGCTTTCGATTTTTATAGGAAAAGGTGAATAATAAAACATACGCCATTTCCACAAAAATTAAAATTTGTAGTAATCCTCACAAGAATTTCTTTAGGTTAACATAGTTAATGATTTCAACAATTTTGACCGGTTTAGAATGCATATTTTTGAAAAAGAAGATTTAATTTATAAAAATCAGAATTTTTAAAATTATCGTACTTTTCAATTTCTTTTGATAATACTCCAAAAATACTCATACGTAGAAAATAATATATTACTAAATTTTAGCTTTTTTAGTTCCAAATACTTTACCCATTTTACTATTTCCGTAGATTAAAAAATAACCGAGATAGAAACGTTTAAAATTTCAATTTTTCTGCGAGAACCATGTAACAGGGGCCATTTAACCTTTTATTTTTATAATAGTAAGAGGTTTAAAAGACTAATTTCAACGTTTTTTTAATAGCTCTTAGAATCATCTTTTAACTAGTTTTTAGGTAAACCTGATATCTTAAAAATTAACGGAGTTATTGACAAAAAAACACTAACATTTTTTGGAAAATTCTTTAAAAGATACGTTTTGAAACATTTTTGGTGCATAAATTTTAATGCTATCAAGTTGTTCGAAGGCTTATTTGATAGATATTTCTAAGAACTTTGACAAATGTTTAATAAGTTTATGTTATAAAATGCATCATTTTCCCGGTATTTAAGCTTGAATACTCAGATTTGGGTACTCGACACAAGAAATATACATTCAATTACCTATAACTCACTTTTAGTTAACCCTGAGAGGTTTTTCTAGTAAGGAGTTTATTTGATTTTTATTAGCCTCAATTTTGATAATTATAACTTTTTTGTAAAAACTTATAGTTTTTGAGTTATTTATGAAAAATCGGTTAAAAACATGCATTTTTCTCACGAAAAATTAAAATCTTTGATTTTTAATAACTCAAAAAGTTTTGATTTATTTTAGTAACTTTACATAAAAAATTTTGCTTATAAGTTGTCCCTCTATCGAGTTGTGGGATTATTTTTAAAAAAATAATTTTCGCTCCCGATGAGGGGTGGCATCCACCCCCAGGGTAAAAGCGCAAGTTGGCACCATGTCACCTTTTTTCCTTGAGATATCCTCTAACCACTCACCAATTTTCATGGAAATCGATGGAGGTTCAACGAAATCGGAGGTAATAGCTCATATCCACCTTCAGTGACTGCACTTAATGCAGGTGACAATTATTAATAATACATAATATTGACGATTCAGGAACTAATTTCATTTGGGCTGATTTACTCGTAAGTGGCTTAAGCATATACCTAGGGACATTGCAAAAATTGTAGCGTTTCACTGCCAAACTAAGAATTTAATTAAACTGCATGAAAAATACCACTACTACCTGCAACTCTATTAAATAAACTCTAATGGATTTTCAACTTCAACATGAAATTATTGAGTTTGGCAACACGAGCTGATCTCTACACCAGTTTTTGTTATTAACTACCATTATACACATACAGTGATGAAGTTTGTATTTACCATACCTTGTTTTTTTTTCTTGAACTCTAATAAGTTCTGTGGATTCAACGCAGGCCAACAGTTTTCTTATTGGTAGTTTTAGCATCTCTTTTTGTTAAACCTCAGTTGATCAGTGAATTCCTACCCTACATCACCTAGCACACTGCAATGGCATAGTATGTGTATGACAGTCTCTTCTTGCATTTCGCACTTTCTGCACTATGGTTCATTCACCTTACCTAGTTTGTATAGGTAATTCCTTAAACGGCAATGTTCAGTCACCATTTCAGTGACCGTTTTAATCTCCCGATTATCATATATTTTCTATTTCACAACGTATTACGTTTTCCATATTTTGTGTTATTTTGCCAGTTTTTGCACTCATCACTCTATTTACAATCTGTCACATATAATATAGGGTGTAACAAAAATACAGGTCATAAATTAAACCACATATTCTGGGACTAAAAATAGTTCGAATGAACCTAACTTACCTTAGTACAAATATGCACGCAAAAGAAGTTACGGCCCTTTGAAGTTACAAAATGAAAATCGATTTTTTTAAATATATCGAAAACTATTAGAGGTTTTTTGTTGAAAATAGACATGTAGCATTCTTATGAAAAGAACATCTTAAAGAAAAATTATAGTGAAATTTGTGCACCCCATAAAAATTTTATGGGGGTTTTGTTCCCTTAAACCCCCCAAACTTTTGTGTCCGTTCCAAATAAATTATTATTGTGGTGCCATTAATTAAATTCAATATTTTTAAAACTTTTTTGCCTCTTAGTATTTTTTCGATAAGGCAGTTTTTATCGAGTTGCGGTTTCTTTTTTAATATGTTTACATAAAAATTTTATGAGGGTTTTGTTCCTTTAAACCCCCCAAATGTTTGTGTACGTTCCAATTAAACTATTACTGCGGTACCATTAGTTAAACAGAGTGTTTTTAAAACTTTTTTGCCTCTTTGTATTTTTTTGATAAAGCATCTTTTATCGAGATGTGGCTTCTTTTTTAACATGGTTCAAAATATACTTAAAAATGTAAATCATAAATATAAATTTTCATATTATTACCAAGTCTCCATAACCGTACTTTACCATATACAAATATGTGGTGGATTTGACAAATATTCAATTATCTCGATAAAAACTGACTTTTGAAAAAAGTACTAGGAGACAAAAAAGTTTTTAAAAACTTGTGTTTAACTAATGGCTCTACAATAATAATTAAATTGGAACCTACACAAAAGTTTGGGGGGGTTTAAAGGAACCAAACCCCCATAAAATTTTTATGGGGTGTCCAAATTTCATTATAATTTTTTCTTAAAATACTATTGCTATAAGAATAACACATGTCCATTTTCAATAAAAAATATTTAATAGTTTTCGATATATTGGAAAAAATCGATTTTCATTTTGTAACTTCAAAGGGCTGTAACTTTTTTTCCGTGCATATTTGTACTAAGGTAAGTTAGGTTCATACAAATTATTTTTGATCCCAGAATATGTGATTAAATTTATTACCTGTATTTTTGTTACACCCTGTATTATTGGATAACAAATAAATGGTCAGATATTTACATTGAACATGTATGAAATATTTCTAGTGGATGCTCTCCTTTATTAACCTATAGTGAGACTAGTATTTGCAGATCTATCAAAAGGCTGCGGTGGCTAGGCCACTTGAATGAATGAGGTGGAGCCGTCAAAATACATTTATAGCCAGAGATCGGACGAAGTGAGAAGAAGCAGGCCCAGAGTACGATTTAAGGACCAGGTAGAAGACGACTTGCGAGTGCGAGGAATGCCAAATTGGAAAACGAATGGAAAACCAAGACGAAGGATAGGAAGGCATGGAAGCTGATTCTGGAAAGGCCCAAAACCCACCGTGGGTTGTAGAGCCAACGGTGATGATGAACTAACTTATTCATTTAACCTTCGGATGACCAAGGGGGGTAAATTTGGACCCCAGCGTGTGTTTTTCTTTAATAAATTCAAAAGTATTTTCAATTTTTAATTCATTATTTTTTTATTTGACCTTATATCATTCTAGATATCCTCATGTTGAAATAAAAAAATTCCCTATATTTTACGAATAAAAAATATATTCTGAAGTTGATATTTAGTAAAATACCGTCTATTATGTGGAATTCCAAGTAGTTTTACACTGCGCGTTATCAAAATCTATTTTAGACTGTGGTGCCTGTTGTGTACGAATCATGACATTCCTGTCTGCTACAGTTAGTCATTATTATTATTTCCTGACGTATATTATTATAGTTTTTTAGTACTTTTTGTAAATATAAATATGGCCCGCAAATATCTTACTGAGGCTGAGTTACAGGAAATTGTTACTGCTAGCGATTTTTATGATGATATACGAGATGAAATCGTATCAGAAAACGAGGATGTATTGTTAGATGAAGATTTAAATGCTGAAAACATTCAGTCCAGGTCATTTTTTACCCTCGTTGGTCATCCGTGTAACAAAAAAAGGTTGGTCATCGGAAAATTAAAACAGTTCACGGTGTTCAAGAGAAAATCTAAATGAAAGTTAATCGAACCCCCCATTTTTTTACTTTTATGCTTGCATTATCCCTTGTAGATCAAAAATACGTCAAAATTAAAATCGGCTACGGGGCACTTTTTTGCGCATGCCTAAAAAATATTTTTTCTATTTATATTTCTGTTTTTTTATTTTTCTTTATCTGTATAATTGGATTGTCACATATTTTAACAAGTGTGAGTATGTATATGACATGTATACACACTCACACATATACACACAGACATACACATACACACACAAATATACCGGGTGTTGAATAGTCAAACGGGCCCTAGGAACCAATGAGGCATTCTAAACTGTTGAATTCTTGCTTCCCTAATTCTTTTAAATCGAAAGACATGAGAAACTACTTGTAAAGGACTGAAATCTGTATTAAAAACATAAGAATTGTTTACGAATTAAACACGAATAATTTTGCAAAAATGTAGAACAATTGCCAGACTATTATTAGTCCAATCAACCTCTAAAAGTCAGATTTGACCTCTAAAAATCTTATGAACAAACTGACTTCATTTGCTACAAAATGCAAAAATTAGACACCAAAGGTGAATATATTTTATCTCTAAAATGCATTTGGATTTTTGTCAAAAGGACGCTCTGATCAAAAGATATTGAATTTTGACCGTCGAGTTGATACAAATTCTATTTCAAAAATTGAGTTCGCGAGCGAAACTGACAATTAAAATCGTCGGTCACTTCAAGCTTTGTTTCTGTAAGAACGGTTGGTTCATTCTGCACAAAAAATGCGAACAAATATTTTTGTTCGATATCTGAACTACATTTTGGTTAAATCATTTTTTTATACGGCGCAAACATATTCTTGGTAATATGAAGTTTTCGATTTCCCCCTCTACGACGGATGGTTTTAGGGGGAAGCCCGGGGGTAGGACTGGCAATCTTCTTTGCATCTTTTTTGGGGTACCAAAGTTGATTATTTTTAGCAAAATTCAGCTAGTTCGTATGGTTTTTAGAGATCAAATCTTACTTTTAGATGTCAATTGGACTAATAATTATCTGGAATTGCTTTATATTGTTGCAAAATTTTGAAATGTGTTTAATTCGTAGAACAATTTTAAAATTTGTTTTTAATACAGATTTCAAGTTCTCTACAAAAATAGTTTTTCATGATATTTGATTTAAAATAATTAGGGAAGCAGAAATTCAACAGTTTACATTTCCCCATTGTTTCCTATGCCGTTTGTGTGGCTACCATATAGGATCTAGAGCAGGGGTCACCAATTAGCGGACCGCGGTCCGCATCTGGACCGTGAGCTAGTTTTGTGCGGACCGTCAATAAATTCAGAATATACCTAGTGCTTGGCAATTTTGAAAATGTTTGGCCATGAAATTGTGTACTATGTTTGGCTCAACTTATGTTTGCGAAGCCGCTTTATCAACAATGAACTTTATTAAAAATCGGTAGAGATCTCACTTAACAGATGAATATCTCAACTTCCTAATGAGACTCAGTTGCACTAAACTCACTCCAAACTTCAGACACTTACAGTTGTACTTAAAAAAAATGTCATTTTTCTCTCTGATAATTTAATTTTGTAAAGAGTTTTCCCCTTATTGTTATACTTACTAATCATTAATTTTGAATTTAAGTAAGCTGTAATATAAAATTGCCATGTGCATTTTTTTATATTCATTTCCTCTCTACTATATTGTAGGAGTACTTTTCAGATGTACATTTAATTAAAGTAATTTTCAAATTTAATTAGTTTGCAACAAACACCTTGCATTAAAACTAATGTAGAAAAGGTAACATGTTAATTAGCAGTTTTTACTATGATTAATTATTTTAAATTCATCACTTTCCTTTCTACAAAACTGAAGGTGTCTAAAAACTTCGTTAGCATTCAAAATATAAATTCCTAATTTTTAAAATATTCTCAGTAACAATTTACAATACTGCTGTTTTTAAAATATACTGAAAATAACATCAAACACAATGAATTTATAAAAAAAAGGTATAAAAATGGTATACATTTTTATATTAAATGAATTTATATTTTATTTATTGTACCAGGAAAACTTACAGAAAAGTATACAGTAACCAAAAAACAATAAGATATTATTAGTTTTCCTTTCCATATTAGTCCATGTGTGAAGCCACTTTCGTATGAAAAATGTTTCTGACTCGATTTCTTTGCGGATTCCTGTTCACAAATATCCCCTTTAAACAAATCAGAAGGGTGACGGGTGAAACAATTTTTTAGACAAATTCTAAATTACCTTTTTGCCTTGAAAAATGTATTTTTGGGTTTCTTGGGTAATTATAAACAATATAGGTCTCTTGTCATATTTCTGAAAAGTTGATCGTTTTCGAGTTATAAGCGATTTAAAATCTGAAAAATGCGAAAATATGCATTTGCGATGCTTGAAAACTCTTAAGATTTAATAAAGTGACAGATCGTTTTTATTTAAGATGACCCAAAAATGCTAAAAACATATTTTCGCGGGCAAAAAAGGTTATGTTTTGAATTTGTTAAAAAATATATTAAACAATTTCTGCCCAAAAATTTCGCCCGGCACCCTTCTGATTTGTTTATAGGGGATATTTTTTAAAAAGAATCCACAAAGAAACCGAATCAGAACAGTCAGACACAGGCCGCAAAATCCGGACCCCGGAAATGTCATAGGTTTTCGAAACGGACCCTCAGGGAAACTAATTGGTGACTCCTGATCTAGATCACCATGGTGCTCTAGATCCTATGTGATAGCTGTTGGTATATTCGGACTGCTGTTTGACTAAGAAAAGCTTTACAACCTTTAAAAATGTATTAAAATTTAGGAATTTTATAAAAATTGTAGCTCTTTACTGCTAAACTAAGAATTTAATTAAAGTACATGAAAAGACCACTATTATCTGCAACTCTATTAAACAAACTCCAATGGATTGTCAACTCAAACATGAAAATAACGAGTTTAGCAACACAAGCTCATCTCTACACAGCTTCTTGTTACTAACTCCCAGTCTACAGTGATGAGTGCGTTAAGAACCTGAAAAATAACGCAAAAGGTGAAAAATATAAAATATGGTGAAAAAGGTGGGAAAAGTTGTGAAATGGTACAATATTATAAAGCTAGTTATTATACGCGCCTAGTTGACTTTAGTCATAATTACCTATAATAATTATTACGGCGAAAAACAATTTATTTTAATTTCCCATGTCGTCTCGACAAGATAGTCTAGAAAGCCACTGCGCATCCGCTAGGAAAAATATTCTAATTCGGATTTTTTGCACAATCTTACTCAAAAAGGACTCCTTTTAACGCATACTACTAGGACCAAAAGGTGGTCAAAAATTTTTTAACGTTTTTTTTTGTTTTTTCCTAAAATTTTTTTTTGCATAAAAAAACTTTTTTTTAGGTTTTTGGATCATTCCAAACAGACAAGGTTTTTAGTGGCTTTTCTCTAAAAATTAGTTTTTGACAAATAAGCTATTAAAAATTGAAAAATTGCGAAATCGTCTATTTTTAACCCTCAAAAACTATGTAAAATACTGAAAATTTGAATGTTACCAAGGTAAATAATTCTTTAAACATCGATTGATGAAATCCCGAAGAGTTTTTTGCAATACAATATTCAAAACTCCTTTGTTTTTTAATTTCTAATCAAGCGTGCGCGACACTATTTTCCACCGACGACAGTATGGTGCAAATGAAAGGAATAAATTCGTTATTTCGTAAACCGGCGACTTTAAGGAAAAATACCGAAACAGGTCGATTTTTATTTTTAAGTTATGATATTGTGGCATATATGGTATACTAGTGACGTCATCCATCTGGACGTGATGACGTAATCGATGATTTTTTTAAATAAGAATAGGGGTCGTGTGCTAGCTCATTTGAAAGGTTCTTCAAGTATCTATTCAGTAATATAAACATTTATATAATTATTTATACAGGGTGTCCTGTATTGAAGTATTGAAATTACCAATTATTCATTAAATGGAAAAATTAAACACCTTGGGAACCAACAAAGTGTATAAAAAATTCTGCATGGTATTAACGAAAAATGATGAATATCAAAAAATAATTAAAACAAATAATATTATATGTAGTCCAGGAACCGAAGCTTGTCACCTCGCAATTTTTACAGAATGGATCGATTTGCTTGAAAATTTGAGAATACGTAGTGAATAGTCCAAGGATCAAAATCTATATGATGCCGAAAGGCGCTTTTACCATTGGGGTGGTTGCCACCCCATCTCGGGGGTGGAAATTTTTTATTATATTTTGACTACAAAAGTTGATAAAAATATTCATTCTAAGCAAAAAATGTTCTATACATTTTTTTGATAAAATTAATACTTTTCGATTTATTCGCTATCGAAAGTGTTAGTTTTATATCGAAAAAATCAATGTTTTTCGATATATAGAGGAGAAGGTGGGAATATGGCCCCCTAATTTGTTTTTCGACTAGAGATTATAAACAATCAACATTTTTAAATTTAAATTTTCGTCCACATAACTATTAGTTTAATACTAATACAGTATTATTAAAAAAAATAAAAAAAATCAAGATCTAACATATAAAAAAAATATTCTTATCAGTATCTACTATACTGTGAAAAACATAAACGTCACTCTAATATGGCCCCCCAGGAGGCCATATTAAAGGAATACAAAAATCTATCGGCAGAAATCGCAGATATAATGTTCAGTTTCTGCACCGGCACATTCATTGTGTGCCCACAAAAGACAGCCCTGATACTGTATCCAAGTCTCCCCTCTGCTATTACTTGAATAAGACTCCTCGCAAAAGATGCACACGGCGTCGTCGCCGTCAGGAATTCAGGAATTCAGGAATTGAACCCTGTGAACTTAGTTCGGAATCTGTATCCTCTTCAATATTGGAAAGATCACTTTCTTCGGTGTCAGAATCTTCGACATTTTGCAATAGATACAATTGTTTTTGATATTTTGTTTATAATGTAACTATTTATTTAATATGGCCCCCTCAATGTGTATGTAATATGGACCCGGGTCCATAATACATACACATTCAGGGGGCCATATTAAATAAACAGTTACATTATAAACAAAATATCAAAAACAATTGTATCTATTGCAAAATGTTCATAGGTACCTTTAAAAGTCGATATGCAATGGTTTTTTTACACACTAATCAGAGAAAGATAATGTTTATAACTGGTTTCTTAGAAAAAACAACATAAACACAAGAACGGCAAAAAGTTTTGTTAAGCACGTGAATGAAGCGAGCTTTGTAAGTCGACTAAAGGCTAAGCGCGGTAGTTCTCGGGTCCTGACATGTTTCGATTGATAAAGATAGATGTAGTATCAAGCGTAAATCAACAATGGCATTGGCGGAAGTGACAAATTCACTCGGGTGCCGATTTACCAGCAGGGGCCATATTCCCACCTTCTCCTCTACCCATTTACATTCACTCAATTTTTGCTGTAAAAAAATTTTTTTGAAACTAAGTTCTTGGGAGCTAAATAACATATAGTATCATATTAAAACATTTTTTCGTATATCTGATGCTTCTTCTTCTTCTTCCTTCTTGTATGTAGGCTTTAAAGCCTGTTTCTTCTTCAATATTATCCTCCTAAATTGTTTAGGTTATCGCACCACCTTTTTCTTGGTCTGCCAATACTTCTTCGTCCATTTGGTGACTTATCTCGTGCTATTCGTACTATCCTATCCTCTGCCATTCTACTAATGTGTTTGTACTAATGAGACTTGTTTTTATTTCCAGAGATAGATACTTTTGAATCCTCCAAATTATTTGAAACATTTTATCCTCGAAAAATGCATCGTTTTCCCGTCTTTTGACTTTGATACTACAATATTTAGCAGTTGACGAAGAAGAGCTAACATATAATAAAGTATAGCTCGATTACTGATGGCCTGAAAGAAAATTTTAAAAAACCGTTTTGTTGATTATTTTACAAGCTACATTTTTATTAAGCAAGGTTGTTTTGATAAAACGAAAAGTTTTTGAGTTATTTGCAGAAAACTGATTAAAAACATTGATTTTTTCGATATAAAACTAAGACTTTCGATAGCGAATAAATCGAAAACTATTTATGTTATGAAAAAAATGTATAGAACGTTTTTTGCTTAGAATGGATGTTTTTACCAACTTTTGTGGTCAGAATATAATAAAAAATTTCCACCCACGACATGGGGTGGCAACCACCCCCATGGTAAAAGCGCCTTTCGGCATCATATAGATTTTGATCTTTGGATTATCCACTACTTATTCTCAAATTTTCAAGCAAATCGATCCATTCTGTAAAAATTGCGAGGTTTTGTCCTATTTTAAGCTTCATTACTTGGACTATTATTAAGATGGGAAATGTGAAGATAATTTAATTTTATAGGTAGAACCTTTAATTATACAATATTTTAAATTTGATTCTTTAACTTCATGTGAAATAGAAAGAAGTTTTTCCGTGTATAAACATTTATTATCACATATATGGCTCAGTTTTTCTGTAGAAACTTTAGAAAAACATTTAATAATGTATATAGGCTTAATTGTAATAATAATATTATTAAAAAGATGTTTTAATAAATATAAATAATAAATGAATATAATGATGTAGGTAATAAAAATTTCAATAAATATTTTTTTATTTAGCTTAAATGCTTCGACAGCTTAGGCCATTGGCAGAAAATGAATAACTAATTGCCTTCAAAACAAGGATTACTGCGTTTTTTATCTATATGCATTATGCATAAAGGCATATTTTAGTGCATATTTCAACTGATTTTTGTGCATATTTGCATGCATATTTTAGGGTTTTGTAGTGCATATTTCCCGAGCTCTAGTCATAAGACTTTTGTACCATACCTTGTTTTTTTTTCTTAAACTCTAATAAATTCTGTGGCTTCAAAGAAGGCCAACAGTTTTCTTATTGGTAGTTTTAGGATCTCTGGTTTAAACCTCAGTTGACCAGTGAATTCGTGTCTTATATCACCTAGCATACTGCAATGACATAGTATGTGTATGGCAATGTCCAGTCACCATTTCAGTGACCGTTCTGATCTCTCGTTTATAATAATATATCTTTTTTATTTGATAACGTATTAAGGTTTTGATCTTTTGCGTTATTTTGCCGGTTCTTGGTTTACTCATTACATCATTGTATTTAAAATCTGTCACATAGAAGTAAATGGTCAGATATTTATATTGAACGTGTAAGAAATATTTCCAGTGCACGATTTATTTTAATTAACTTATAGTGAACCCATTGGTAGATCTATCAAAAAAACAGATAAATATATTATTTTACTCATGGTAATCCAAATTCTATATGGTATATATTAGTATATCAGGAGTGTTGTTTTACTAAGAAAAGCTTTACAATCTTTAAAAATACATTAGAATTTAGGCATATTATAAAAATTGTAGCATTTTACTGCCAAACTGTGAATTTAATTAAACTGCATGAAAAAGTCTACTACTACCTGCAACTCTATTAAACAAACTCTAATGGATTTTTAACTCAAACATGAAATTAACGAGTTTGGCAACACGAGCCGATCTCTACACCGCTTTTTAATGCTGTAAAAATACACCGCTATTGGCTAAATTCGCAAATACTGCTGCTTGTTTAAAAGTTTTATTAAAACCAAAGCACTTTCAGTCCGCATTATTTTCATTGGATGCGATATTTAATCTAAATCCGGATCCAGGCCAAATATTGAAAAGGATTTTTTTTTCGGTTTTAACTATAAAAAATATAATCGATTTAAAACTGCAGCTTTTTGTCGATAGGTAAAAAAGTTTCAATTCGTTGATTTCAAAACAATAACCCTATTAAAATGTTCGGTATGCACACTAGAATTCATTTAATTCAGATCGTTTGTTAATGCAGGATGAACAAATTACGTTGCGGATTTATACTCTTTTCTATTTTATACTTTAGAGTTAAGTATATTAAACATACATAGCTAAAGCCAGGTTTCAAAGGTGGCCAACTCCATTTAGCAAAATTTTCAGTATAGGTAAAAGACTGTTTAAACTACTTCCACACAATTCGTACAGTTGATTTTTTTTTTGTTTAATAAAAATTATTTCCAGATTATCTTGGAATTTTAATATTTATGCTTTTTACTGTAGTTAAAGGGATATTTAACGTTGAAATATGGAGTTGGCCGTGTTTGTAACCAACATGTGGAGTCGTTTTTGTCACCAAAAATGTTTCTGATGGTGTCGCGGATATCTTAAATCAGCAGTAAAATATCAGTAGCAATGTTTGCTATACTGAAGATTTTTTTGGTGAAAATAAAAAAAGTTGAAATATGTGTTAAAAATATTAATAGGTAATTTATTGGGCTAATGCAATATTGGTCAATAAAATTTAAAAACCCGATCCATAAACTAACAACAAAAGTTCTCTTGATACCTGCTTGATCGGTAGACAATATCTGAATCTTGCAATAATTCTGAATCAAAATCCACTACAACTTGGTTGACTTCCATGACTTCATCACAGTCTGTATTATTTAAGCAATCACACTCAGGAAGTGGATTTTCAGGCATAATTTCATTATTGTTTATTACTCCGTGATACCATTCCACTCAATTTTTCATCAAAATTTTTTTGTAATAAAACGCGCACATCTTTAGTTTTTAACGCATTCACTTAGAATCCAAGCGTAAGTTCAGTTGGTTTTATATTCCACACTTTTTCCCTGGTCTCATGATACTCAAACTTGAATTAATTGGGAAACTGTAGTTTTGTTCGCCACTGACAGTTACTACTGACTTTTGTTTCTTGATCAAAATTAACTTTTTGACTTGTGAAATTTTGAAATGAAGATTTGTTGGGTCTTTAGCACAGTTTTTAGCTTCTGACTTCCAATCTTGGTTGGTCCAGTCTTTTTCTAAAAGTTTGACTGGCCCATGCTTACTAAACTCTGAATTATACTCTTCAAGCTGCACAATTGTATCTCTTTTCTTTACACTTCGTCATATGCCACCAAAGACTCTATCACTCGGCATATATGAGTGACCGGTAACAGGAAAAATAAGATCCATTGTTGTGATTGAAGTTTTAGTCCTGTGCAGCCAAGCAATGCACATCGTTATTACAATACGATTCTAGTTTTGGCCTGGACACCCGACAGCTACCAGCCTTAAGGTGTCTTTTCCTTTAAAGTAACCAGATTTAGATCTGCACTCAAGTTCTTCAAATACGGCAGAGGCAACTTCATTCGAAGACTTTTTCATTACGTGTTCTGCCCAAGAGTAAATTAAAACATTTTCAGTAGAACATCCAGAAACTATCGTCAGATTATAGCAGTATAACTGTCTTGAATAGTACACACACACTCTGATCTGGGAGCTTTGACAGATGCATATTTTTGCAGACAGAGGCAGAGCTTTGAATATAACTGTCTTGAATAGTACACACTCTGATCTGGGAGCTTTGACAGAGGCATATTTTTTTGCATATCGTACGACATTATAGCAACACTAGGTTCATATTTTTTCAAAAGTTAAAAAACCCTTTAGCACGAGTAGTGTGAACAGTGTACTCTGCTGTAAGCGTTTGCAAAATGGCCTCATTGTTTTAAACTTTAATGTTTTCTTTGTATTGAAGACAGGTTGAACACACATCTGTCGAAGGCCTTTTAAAGCTAATGTTGAACCTAGAACCTAGTTAGTGTGTCGAAAAAACGACTCGTTAACTTTAAATTCATCAAAAACTGAGTCTTCGTACATCTTCCACATTTTAGAAATAGACAGGTTGGAATCAAGATAAATACGAGTACCCTCGCTCTACTGTAAGGTGATTCTGTACATTTACACTGCTTTGCAAAATGTATTACAGAATCAATTTTTTTCTGATATGTGTTAGCCTTCTTCTAACCACTTCGAGTTTCAACGGAGATGAGACATCCGTCTTTTTTAAATCTTCTGAAAACACCTTCAACTCTGTGTTTTGTGATTCCCAATACATTAATAAACGTGTTCCTACATATCTCTAATCTGTTTTCTGCAGTGGCGTAACTAGTCTGACCTGCGCCCCAATGCACAAGTATTCCTCGTGCGCTCCTATCCCCAGACTTATTCTCCACCCCCCCCCCCCAAACTTCCAACACTATCAATACGTTATCCATTTGCGGATAAAGTATTTTGGGAAAGTTTTATTTTGTTACATAAGTTGAAGCCATGCCTGTGGAATGTAAAAAGTAAAGAATATTCTAACAGGCAACTGCGAAACAACGAATATGAAGAATTAGTGGAAAAGTGCCAACAATTTTTATTTTTTGCTTTTTATTATTCATAGGACAGTGGAAAACAGGTAAATACACAACGCGGGAACCAGTACAACTGTGAGATTTGTCCGTGAATGTGTAGTAACAGTGGATCTGTCCGTCGGACATATCCGCCGGACAAATACGCATGTGAATAGGGCCCTTTAGCTACGTAGGACGGATAGAATTTTTAAAATGATCTTAAATTGACTCCCAGTGCAAAAATTCCTGTTATTGTGAGCTCCAAAAGCTCCTTTGAAGATCAGTTAAGTAGAAAGAGTTATAAACGAAAGGGTTTTGCAACGTTTGAATAAAAAGTTGTGAAGTAGTGAACACGGTTAAAAGGCTAAAATTGAAATACTTTGATCGTATAATGCGTCCCCAGAAAACTATGACATACTTCACCTTGTCATTTAAGGTAAAATAATGGGAAAAGGAAGTGTGGGCCGCCGTACAACTTTTTGGCTTAAAACCTACGCCAATTATTTGGGAAAACTAGCACTGAACTATTTCTTGCGGCTGTAAATAAGACAATGATTGTTAATATTCTACGCAACATGAGAGCCAACGATCGACATGCGGTCTCGGCCTCTTAAGAAGAAGAAAAACTCCTTTTGTGTTAAACCTACTTAGTGATACTTAGTAATATAACAAATGCTATATTACATACCATTTAAGGAATATATCGATGATACTATAACTTTAACATGTCATTATAAAACAAATTAATTCTATCACAATGTGAGAAATTTGAAAATAAATTAAGCTGTTCCAGCATTTTTCATCACTAAGAAAGATTATACAAAGAAATATAACAGTAATTTTAGTTAATTATTAATAAGTTATTATTCAAAAACTTAATTGAAAGTAAAATTAAGTGGCTACCCTAGTGTAAAAGTACGAAATTCACATACTTTTTTTTAATTTCTAAAATAAAAAGAACTGTACCAATTGTTTTGAAAATTTGCATGAGCATTGCACCGTGAAAATAAAAACATAGCTCCACTGCTGCAGTGATTGGGACTAATAGAGACCCTGAAACATGAAATTTCAAAGTTATTATTGAAATATAAGTTATTTTCTATACCATCAACTAGGGGTATTTGATCGGATAAAAAATGTCAATTTGGCGGTTTCTCAAACTGCAAATGTTTTAGCTAATTTTAAAAAAATTTTCAACACTTCGTCATTTTCCCAAATTTTAATATTTTTCAAAAATCATAGTTGATGGTATAGGAAATCTGTTGTGACTGAACGTAAGTGAGTGAACGGAATCAAATACCACGAATATTGTTTTTACATTTTTTATTTTCGGGAAGCTACAGGGAGTTTTGCTTCAACATATTTTTTGGCTAAAATTTTTCCATAATATCAGTTTTGTGCGCCCCCTAAGACCTGCGCTCCAATGCACCGCATTGGTTGCATTGGCGTTAGTTACGCCACTGGTTTTCTGCTGTTGTTTCAATACAATATTGGTAGGTTACGCCTTTAGTATGTCTTAATCCGTCTCCTGGTCTGGTTCTTTTTGGTTGTTCTGCTGTGCAATACTTAATAATGAAAGCATCTTGGCTGGCTTTTGTCTTTTCTGAATAAAATGCACTATGAAACCTATTTATATCTTGAATCTTCGATAAACTGCATTTTTTCTTCCCTCTGTGGTCACATGAAAGAGCATCAGGTAATCTCTTTGAACTGTACCTAAAACAAACATTGGATTCAAAACCAAAATACAAACTGTTTTATGTCACGGGAATTTATTTTATTCTAAACATAAGTTAAAGAAAAATAAAAATAATGTGAAGTGTGAATAGGTTAGACCTACTAGAAATTGGTCCATTTTCACTCTAATAACTAGGCCTAGGCCTAAGTAATAATAACTTTAAAAGAATGTTGTTAAAGTTTGTCTATTATAGTCCTGTCGCCAGTGCGGATACAACGGCCTCCTTTATTTAGATGGACTAACCCAAGTTTTTTTATGTATCTTAACCCGTAGAACACGAATTTTTTGGGTAACGGGTGATCCGGATGTAGATAAGATTGTTATAAACAAAGAACTTAAGGAATTATATAACAGCGATTTCTCGCAAAACAAAACTATTTTTTATTTTTTTGTATTTTTTGGGCCATTTTAAGCAAAAAATATTCCTGCAAGTTTTTTAGTAGATTGAATAGTTTTCGAGATAACCGCGGTTGAACTTTCAAAAAATCGAAAAATTACAATTTTTGAACCCGAATAACTTTTAATTAAAAAACAAAGCAGCAATTCTGCTTACCGCATTTGAAAGTTTAAGTCAAATTATATCGGTTTTGATTATTTGCACTGTTAAAAATTAATTTTTTTATTGTTAAACAAAGCTATAACACATAGTGTTTCCCGTGCCTAATACATGCGTTTGAACGCATGCTACGTAGAAATAATTGCCTTGCTTGCACTTGTAGCTACTCTACCTACTCGTTCGATTTTAAATGAGAAATCATTGAAAACATCACTCACGCACTAGGTGTTTATAGCTTTGTTTAACAATAAAATAATAAATTTTTACATTTTTAGCAATGCAAATAATCAAAACCGATATAATTTGAATTTAACTTTCAAATGCGGTAAGCAGAATTGATATTTTATTTTTTAATCAAAAGTTATTCGGGTTCAAAAATTGCAATTTTTCGATTTTTTTAAAGTTCAACCACGTTTATCTCAAAAAATATGCATCCTACGAAAAAACTTCTCAGAACATTTTTTCCTTAGAATGACCCAAAAAATACAAGAACATGTCTTGCTTTGCGAGAAATCGCTGTTATGTAATTCCTCAAGTTCTTTGTCTATAACAATCTTATCGAGATCTGGATCAACTGTTACCCAAAAAATTCGTATTCTACGGGTAAAAATATATAAAAAAAACTTGGGTAAGTCCATCTGAATTAAGGAGGCCGTTGTACCCCCTGGCGACAGGACTATTAGTTTATTCAATGTTAGGTTACGGTTTAATACTAACCTCAAAATCTTTCTGCTTGGCTCTTTTCCAATTTGAAGGATTTGGTAGTTTCTTTCCTCCTTTCAACAAAGGAGATTCTTTAACATTAGTTCCTTCCATGTTATTTCTGGAGGTTTATTACACTAATATCTTTTTAGTATATTAGTACAACTTTAAAATACTAAAAAATAAAACAACGCCAGTCCCAATACACCAGAATAGCTCAGTTCACTGCTGTCTTCTGTTTCACCTGAGGCGGTGACGTCACGTGACAGAATGAAGCCATATGATTGGTGCTTTGTGGAGATGGCTGTTTTTGTCACCAACATATTTGAGAGCCGGCCGATTTTGTAACCAAGGGTACTATTAAAGTGCAGTTTTAACATTGTTCTGGCCATTTTTGACACCCAAAACTCTTCAGATTTGGATTCCCCATGATATTTTACACAAGAATCCGTCAATATCTGAATTTTCAAAAAAATTAAGTTGGCCATCTTTGAAACTAGCTATACAGACACTATGATACTATATTTTATATTTTGTATGTTTTAATTTAAATCATACAAAATATAAAATATGGTATGTATAGTTGATACAGTCTAAATCCCGATGCACGTCATTATCTACGTCAAAGATTTGTCAAAGATTTGACATTTTTGCCAACTTATACAAAAAATCCTGAATTCATTTTAAATCAAATACAGGGTGCGCCAAACCTCTGGTTTTCTTTGATTACGGCTAAATTATGGGATATACAAAAAAATGTTTTTAACAAAATTAATGTATATCGAAACCGTCTATAATTTAAAATTATTTTCGATTATACAGGCTGAGTCAGAACGACGGTACGAACCAAAGTTTTGTTTTTTTTAAATGGAACACTCTATATATTAAATCATTTTTGAATATCTTTTTTAAAAATATTAAGAATTTGTATAAGGTATTATAGACCTAAAGTTAACAATTTTCGAAATATTTACACTTTTATTCAGAACAATGGTAATATTCAAAGGGCTGTGAATTAGGCTTTCAAGGTAATAAAAATTTAAATGATATTCGAAAGTTTTTTTAGTATACTGTTATTTTTAAATAAATTAACATATTTGACATATAGCCATAGAGTATACAGTGTGATCACTATTTGCACATACAAAATTTTCTCATTTTTTTTTAAATGGGACACCCTATATATGAGTATTGCCTTTTGTAGTAAATATTACAACCTTTCTTTTGGTATGAGGTTGTATGCACATAGCATGTTTCGTTCTCTAGATATTAAAAAAAAACTATAGATTTTACGTTTTTGCAGATTTTTTATTAAAAAAACTTTTTGCAAAAAAAATAATTATAATATGGTTTTAGAAACATACATTAAAATATCAAATATGAAAAAAAAACGTAATTAAAGATTAAAATAAATCGCATACTAGTACAATTCAATTGAATTTAATAACTTAAAATTATTTTACAAAAAATATTAATAAATTAGTTACTAAATTAAATAAACAACCAAATTTGATATCTACCCTAGAAATTTTTCTACCACAGAAACTTTCCTGTAGCAAATTAATTGTTAGTTAGTATATTGTATTTACGACTAAGATCAGTTAAACTTTTAATTTACCTACCTCTTAAAGTTACTTACATCTTGAAAACATAATTATAAAGTATGCTTTGAAACAAATGAATGTTAAATGTATCAGCCAAATTATTTATTAATATAAATAGTATTAACTGGTGTCACAAAAGCTGGTAATACTTTTGTAGTTGAAATTTTTGTAACAATTTTTTATATTTTCAATTTCAATTTTTCAACCGAACAATTGGTGGATATGACATTATTTGTTTTGGGCGAAACCATTAGAAATAATTATTACCAGCTTTTGTGACAGCTACATATTAGATACTATTTGCTTCATAATATACTTCTATAACGTTCATTTGTTTCAAAGCATACTTTATACGTTCTCAAGATGTAAGTAAATTAAAAAGTTAAAAACTGATACGCAATTTAACTAACAAAATAGGGTACAATAAAGTTACTAGGGTAGAAAAGTTTCTAGGGTAGATATCAAATTTGGTTGTTTGTTTAATTTAGTAACTAATTTAGGCATTCATTAGTATGGTAAAATAATTTTTGTAAAATAATTTTAAGTTATTAAATTCATTTGAATTGTACTAGTATGCGATTTATTTTAATCTTTAATTACGTTTTTATTTTCATATTTGATATTTTAATGGATGTTTCTAGAACCAGATTATAATTATTTTTTTTGCAAAAAATTTTTTTAATAAAAAATCCGCAAAAACGTAAAATCTATAGTTTTTTTTAAATATCTACAGAACGAAACATGTTAGGTGCATACAACCTTATACCAAAAGAAATGATGAAATATTTGCTATAAAAGGAAATATTCATATACAGGGTGTCCCATTTAAAAAAAAATGAGAAAATTTTGTATTTGCAAATAGTGATCACACTGTATACTCTATGGCTATATGTCATATATGTTAATTTATTTAAAAATAACAGTATACTAAAAAAACTTTGAAATATCATTTAAATTTTTATTACCTTGAAAGCCTAAATCACAGACCTTTGAATATTACCATTATTCTGAATATAAGTGTAAATATTTCGAAAATTGTTAACTTTAGGCCTATAATACCTTATACAAATTCTTAATATTTTTAAAAAATATATTCAAAAATGATTTAATATATAGGGTGTTCTATTTAAAAAAACAAAACTTTGGTTCGTACCGTCGTTCTGACTCACCCTGTGTAAACGAAAATAATTTTAAATGATAGACGGTTTTGATATACATTAATTTTGTTAAGAACATTTTTTAGTATATCCCATAATTTAGCAGTAATCAAAGAAAACCAGAGGTTTGGCGCACCCTGTATATCACATAATTGTTGGAGAAGTGGATTATGTAACAACACAAATTAATATTCAATGTAACTAAATAAGAAAAAAATAGGAATAGAAAACAATAGGTTTGTTCTAGCATCAGTTTCAAACGGTTTGAAACCATCAGCGAATAGTCGACCAGCGCGAGTAGAGGGAATAGCACTGGTGACTGTATTATGTTCTCTCACTTACCAACGGTTTGCTGACGGTTTCTGACTAGTTTGACTGTTTGCTAGAACAGACCTAATAATTAAGTAATAACCTTACGCCAAAACACAATGTCAGCTGCTTGTATAGCATAAACAAGTAAAATTAGTAGGGGAGCGAAGTCTGCTAAATGTGCAGTCACTCGAGCGCTTTGGGGACCTATTGAGCTGTGAAGAGTAGGCCCTAAAAAACAAAAAAAGGTAAGTTATGTTTTCTATTTTAGTGGGGACTTTCCATTTTTAATTAATTTTTCCATTTCCAACAATCGTTTTTTCCGATTAGAGCGCCATCTATCCATAATTTGAAAAAATTTTTCGAATAAAAGTTGCTTATTTTCACTTAATGAATCTAAATGTGGAATAAAAATTTGGGGCTTCCATTTAAGATTTTAACGTAACCCCCCACGCCTCCTCCGTGGGGGATCGTGTTTGGTACCATTCGATAGATTTTTCAAAAATATTGATTAAGTGTATTTTGCAGTTTTACGATCTAAAGTTCATTTTGCGAAATATCGCGGGATTTGTATTTAAAATTTGCCCCCCACCCATCTCCGTGGGAGTCATGTTTGGTATCATTCGATAGATTTTTGAAAAATATGGAACATGACATGTATTTTTTAGTTTTTCGATCTAACGTTCATTTCGCTTTTTTGTGAAATTTTTTTAAATCGTCCATTTCTTTACGCCCCGCTCAAATCATCAGATTTTTTAAATATACACTGTTTTGCATGTCCTTAACTTACCTTATCTTAATCTGACAATTTTGAGTATTTTTAAGGATACATTTTTTTTCGGGTCCCCCTTAACGAACTCCCCTGTGTTAAGAGCCAAAATATGGTAGACGTACATCTGCAGGGCACCAGGTTTCTCCCCATATGATAATCTGACGCGCCCGAGTAACTGCAAAAATCCCCACTTGGTCTCCCCCACCATAATAAAAAACATTTTTCCATTAATTATGTACTTTGAATTGTTTTGTTACAACTAGATTTTCAAATGTTACTCAATATTTTTTCTTCAGTATAATAATTTCCCTTTTTCTTTTTCATGTACCATGCCTTTCAGAATGTTGGTTACCATCATAGCTATCTTAATTTTATTCACTGCCACCCTAAATAGCATGCTTGTATCAACACCATACCAATCTCGCAAGTTCTTCAACCATGAGGTTCTTCTTCGTCCTGGACTGCGTTTGCCTGCTATTTTTCCTTGCATGATATTTTGTAGCAACCTATATTTGGGACCTCTCATTACATGTCCGAAGTACTCCAGCTTTCTCTGCTTGATGCTTTTTATGATCTCAGTAGTCTTGCTGAGACGTTCTAGTATTGTGGAGTTTCGAATCTTCTCCATCCAGGAAACTTTTTAAATTCTTCTATAGCACCACATTTCGAAAGCCTCAAGGCGATTTAGATCGATTTTATATCATATTATATTATAATTTCCCTGCAAAACGAAATCAAGAGACATCTTATATTTCAGTTCATTCAGAGTCAGAAAGCGCATAAACACCCTTACCGGATTCAAGCTCCTTAGCTTTCTTCACAGAGTGTATTTACTATCTCTAGATGAACTGAAACAAAATATGACTCCTAGTATCGAATTACTTGAATTACAACAAAGTAACATGATAATATGGATGTCGTGACGATATCTGCATAAAACAATTCGAGGGTTTAGTGTCAAACAACATTATCTATATTTTTTGTGAAATTGAGATATATATATATATAATCGGGTTCACCGTTTTCGACTTCATTTAGTAACAAAAACCTGTATCTCTATCTGCAACAGATTACAAAATGCATTAACCGTTAACTACCAATTGTGAAAAAATTGTTGATGTCAAAAACATCTAAGAGGTAATAACGTTATTTCACAGTGAATTTCGTGATACATCAAAAACAGTTATCGACTGTTAACGTTAATTGACACTAATATTTTAAGCTGTAATTGTAGACAGCGTTATTATTAAAATTCGTATTTGTTTGAAAAACGTCATTTTGATACCGGATAGCTAAATACATTTGTTTATTTTCGAGATTGTTCGATTCTACCATCTGATTACTCATTACATGATTACAATAATCTGATTACTCATTACATTTTTTAGTTTTGTCGAAGTTAAAAGAAAACATTATGTTATTTTCTTATTGCCGGTTACGTATATATTTGTCGTAATTATTTAATATTTTGATTTTGTCAGTGTACACAAAAATGTCCAGTCGTAGCACAAAACTTTGTATGACACGAAGCACTAGCGGGTCGTGGATCTTCTGAGGTAGCCTCTTGCCTTACAAATACAATGAAAAGTGAAGTTACTGGGAAAGACTTCGCTTTTATGTCTAAAAGTTGTTCGGGCCAAAATGTTTCTGTTTGCTGTTGAAACACTAAATATTTCAAAAATCGGCCAGTTATTTTTTGAGCCCGGATATTCCCAAATAGAACGTGATATGGTCCATGCCCACATCGAAAACGCGAGTAAAGGCTTGGAAATTTATGATCCATCGGGATGGTATATGTACAGTGATTAAAATGGCTTTAAAGAAATCAAAATACGAAGTAGTTGAAATAGATCACGAAGACATTTTGAATTTTGAAGAACTTCAAATTCAAATGATTAAAAATAAAAAAACTGACAGTGAAGGAAATGTTGTCAAATGGTTGAACATAGTTTGGCTACAATATACATATTTTAAAAGAAGACACTGCACACAGTTATTTCAAATATAATTTTAAATCAGACAACTTTACGAAATTAAAAATACAGAGAAGGCAACTTCGAACATTTTCAATTAACAAACTTGTGCCAAGAAGAAAATATGACAAACCGTTAACGATTAATAATAAAAAATTATAAGGTTTAGTAGAACTGTGTGAGCAAAAATTAAAGACCAATATCACTTCTTTTACTAGAATCTTCAAGGAAGGGGTGATGATCATAATTAAAATGTTTGAGAAGATGAAGACGTTTAAAGATGGTACCTATAAGTATAGACATTTGATAAGTTTAATATTTGTATGTTATTAGAAAAATAAAGATTTTTATTTAAATACACTTATAATATTTTTTTATAATACAGGGTTAGTGTTGCATTGGATATCCTGAAAATTTTGAAAATATCAGCGAATTTGTTAAAGGATATCCTGAAAAAAAAGGGGAAATATCAGTGAAATTTCTCAACATTTTAGGGAAATTACATTTTTACATTTTCACCCAGCAGTGCTAACCCTGTAGTAAAATTATTATTATCAGGTGCGACGTTAACGGTTACAAAAAATATATATCGGTAATATCAAAAAGCGTTATCAGGTCATTATTAGAAAAAAATTCTATTTTTTTCTCTGTAGAATAACAATAACCTGTAATAATTTTTACCATATGCCAAAGAAACCATAATAATACTATATAAATTTACAGATTTCTATTGTAATGTATTTTGCCTCCGTAATCACAAATTTGTTGGCCGATATTACGTTTCAAAACAGTTTTTCACATTTTCTGCCACTTTATGATTTTGTAGTTAACGTTGTTTGATACTAAACCCTCGAATTATTCATGAATTATTCAACGTTTTATTTTAACTAATAATAAAACACTGAAAACGTTTGTTTTCTATACTTCCACAGAATTTATTATAACTAAGTGACTACAGCTGTTTCGGCAGGGTGCCTTTCTCAAGTGGTATAGTTTACAATGTGTTTGCCTTTTTAAGTCTTCAACTGAAGAGGTTGAGGAGTGGGGAGCTGTTTGTCTCGAGTTGGTCATTCAGAATTATATCTGTATTTTTCAGTTTATTAATTTCCATAGATTCTAAAAAAGATAGCTTAAGGCCTTTATTTTGCATATGCAGAATTTAAAACTCTTCATTGAAAGCATGATTATGATCTAGAAGGTGAAGTGCGTATGTAGAAGTGTCTGTTTTTCTATTGTTGAATGCCCTTTTGTGTTTTGCTATCCGTTTGTCAAAAGTTCTGCCAGTTTGACCGATGTACGTTTTCGGACAGTCACCACACGTTAGTTTGTACACACCACTCTTTAATTGCTTTCTCTTTCGGCTTTTATTGTTCTTAATATACTTGCTTAAGTTGTTGTTAGTTCTGAAAGCTGGTGTTATTCCTTTCTTTTTTATGTATCTGGCTATTTTTGTGGTTATCTTGCCAGTATATATGAGAGAGCAGAAGGTACTGGGTTCTTTCTGTGGTGGTGGATACACTAATTTCAGGGCTTTCTTATGGAGTTTTTGGTTTAAAATTTTGTTAACTGTTTGTTTGTTATAGCCGTTGTTTACTGCTATTTGTTTAATGATGTTTAGTTATATCTCAAAGATATTTTTTGTCATGGGAATTTCTGTCAGTCTATGTATCATGCTATGGTATAGTCCGTTCGCTAAACTCAGACTCAACTGGCTAGTGATTTAAGCTAGTATTTTTGCCAATTTGATAAAATTGGCAAAAAAATAATTACTAAATAGTTAATAATTACTAAATGTTTAGTAATTTGGCAAATTTTGTCAAAATTGGCAAAAACAAAAAAAAATACGTACTAAAATCATTAGCCATTTGCGTCCGAGTTTAGCGAACCGACTATAGGCTGCTAATTTGTGTTGTGTAGGATGGGATGATGAATTGTGTATAGTTGTGTCAGTATGGGTAGGTTTATGATATACGGAGAACTCATGTTTGTTGTGTAGTTTGGAAATCGTTACATCTAGAAAGTTTATGGAGTTATCCTGTTCTGTTTCTATTGTAAACTCAATATTATTAAGAAGTGAATTAATATATGATAGAAATTGGTCAAGTTGTCTGTTAGTTCCTGTAAAGCATACTAGTATATCATCCACGTATCTCCACCAATATAAGAACTGTTTAAATACGGGATGTTTAGAAATTGTTGTTTCAAGTTGGTTCATAAATATGTCTGATAGCAATGGGCTTAGAGGATTACCCATAATAAGTCCTGCACTGTTGTTTGTGTATATTTGATTATTGAATTCAAAATAGTCTTGATTTATGCAAATTTATGCAAAAAAATAATAATCTAATTTGCAATAGTAAAAAACTCAATACTCATACAAAAAATTTTTCAAATCATAGTTTTTTCAATAGATTTATAAACCTAACAGATACTAAATTCAATAATAGTGAAATAGAACTTTTAGAGAAAGGATTCAAACACCACTTGCCTCAACATAATAATCAAAAAAATTTAGAATATTTAGGTGCAGAATGTGAAGTAGCGTTAAACAAAACTGCCAAAAACATAGAAAAAAGCATCATTGCAAAATCTATTACCGATGAATGTAGTGAAGCTAATAATTGCTGTTTTAAAGAAAACCAAATAGCCGTTTCAATTAAAAATAAATCAATAAAACATGACATAATATTTACAAAAGCAGACAAAGGTAACACTACTATTGCTATCGACAAACGAGACTATAATAACAAAACAATAGAATTTTTAACTAACCAAAACAGTACAAAACTAAACAAAGGCCCCACAGAAAAATACCGAAAACAAATTAAACTAGCCATTGAAAATTCAAAATCAATACTAAATCCAATAGAACAGAAATACCTCAACATGATGAACCCACAACCTCCTGAATTATACTCTTTTATTAAACTACACAAACCTGACCACCCAATAAGACCTGTAGTTTCTTTTTATACAGCTCCGTCATATAAACTTTCACAAAAACTGTCAGATATTATTACAGAATACACTAAATTTTCACCTAAATTCACCGTAAAAAATACACTAGAACTAGTCAATAAAATACAACATTTTCAATTGCCCAACAACTCCAGACTAATTTCATTTGACGTAAAAAATCTTTTTCCTAGTGTTCCTCCTACAGAAACTTTTGTTTTAGTTAAGAATCTTTTAGACCATAATAGTACAAATCCGATCATTGTATCTGAAATTTTACACCTTCTTGAAATTTGCATAAATCAAGACTATTTTGAAATCAATAATCAAATATACAAAAACAACAGTGCAGGACTTATTATGGGTAATCCTCTAAGCCCACTGCTATCAGATATATTTATGAACCAACTTAAAACAACAATTTCTAAACATCCCGTATTTAAACAGTTCTTATATTGGTGGCGATACGTGGATGATATACTAGTATGCTTTACAGGAACTAACAGACAACTTGACCAATTTCTATCATATATTAATTCACTTCATAATAATATTGAGTTTACAATAGAAACAGAACAGAATAACTCCATAAACTTTCTAGATGTAACGATTTCCAGACTACACAAAAAAATGAGTTCTCCGTAACCCATACTGACACAACTATACACAATTCATCATCCCATCCTACACAACACCAATTAGCAGCCTACCATAGCATGATACATAGACTGCTAGAAATTCCCATGACAAAAAATAACTTCGAGATAGAACTAAACATCATTAAACAAATAGCAGTAAACAACGGCTATAACGAACAAACAGTTAACAAAATTTTAAACCAAAAACTCCATAAGAAAGCCCTGAAATTAGTGTATCCACCACCACAGAAAGAACCCAGTACCTTCTGCTTTCTCACATATACTGGCAAGATAACAACAAAAATAGCCAGATACATAAAAAAGAAAGGAATAACACCAGCTTTCAGAACTAACAACTTAAGCAAATATATTAAGAACAATAAAAGCCGAAAGAGAAAGCAACTACAGAGTGGTGTGTACAAACTAACGTGTGGAGATTGTCCGAAAACGTACATCGGTCAAACTGGCAGAACTTTTGACAAACGGATAGCAGAACACAAAAGGGCATTCAACATTAGAAAAACAGACACTTCTACATACGCACTTCACCTTCTAGATCATAACCATTCTTTCAATGAAGAGTTTCAAATTCTGCATATTCAAAATAAAGGCCTTAAGCTATCTTTTTTAGAATCTATGGAAATTAATAAACTGAAAAATACAGATATAATTCTGAATGACCAACTCGAGACAAACAGCTCCCCACTCCTCAACCTCTCCAGTTGAAGACTTAAAAAGGCAAACACATTGTAAACTATATCACTTGAGAAAGGCACTCTGCCGAAACAGCTGTAGTCACTTAGTTATAATAAATTCTGTGGAAGTATAGAAAACAAACGTTTTCAGTGTTTTATTATTAGATAAAATGAACTTCCATCAAGTAACGGTCGAATCCATCAGTTTTATTTTAAGAACGTTAAAAATGATATGTTTAAAAACTTTGATTGGGACCAAGTTTCTGGCAACGCCTTCCTGGTTTCTTTCCTTTACAAACCAACCGCAAACGTTGCTGTTTCTTTAAAACTTTTATTGAAACCAAAGCACTTTCAGTCCGCATTATTTTCATTGGATGTGATATTTAATCTAGATCCGGCTCCAGGTCCAATATTAAAAATGATTTTTTTTTTCGGTTTTAACTATAAAAAAAGTAATCGATTTAAAACTGCCGTTTTTTATTTGTCGATAGGTAAAAAGGTTCAATTCGTTGATTTCAAAACAATAATCGTATAGTCTGGGCTGATTATTGGAGAATAGGCCATTTTTAGGAAAAGTTATTTACCAGCAATTTTATTGCTGGAATCGAATTATAATATCCTGTATATTAATAATATAGGTATGCAAAGTCCTCAGATAGTGTGCTACTTTTTTTTATAAACAAAATGGCGCCCGAAAATCGTGTTTTTTTCAATTATTGCTCTATAACTCCGAAGATTTTAACTTTACAACAAAAACACTCAAATAAAAATTCACCGTGATTAAATTCTGCATAGGAACGTGTTTTTCCCGATCTGCTCCGACGAAAATTTTCCTCGGAAAATGCGGGTTTTCCCAACAAAATCTTTAATTTTCAAATAAAGTTTTAGATAAGTAATTATCTACCAATAATTAAATAATTTGGTGACTTAAAACCCTTCTTGGTTTAGATTATAGTTCCAGAAGCTGGTGAAAATTAAACGAATATTTTAGCAACAATTCAATTGTTAATTAATAAGTTACGGTCGCAATAATAACCAAAATAATTATGATACACTGATCAAACTTTGAAACCATATAAAGATGAGATGCCTATTTAACATTTTGTCGACAAAATATTATTTTTTTATTTTTTTGCATAATCTTTAAATGTTTAAAAAAATAGTTATAAACAAATTAACGTTTCTCAGACAGTTTTTATTATATTATAATTTTAAAAAATACTAAAATGCGCATTTCAAATATCTTGAAAATGAATGCTTTAAAACTTTTTTGCAACCATTTGCAAAAAAGTTATGAAACAGCAAAGTTAACATACGATTATTACGGTGTTTATAATTTTTTTTAATTCTTTCAAAGCGTAGAAGTGAGTTTAAAGTACAAGCTAATTATTTACAAAAAAATATCGATCATCAGATTAATGGTTATATTTTAATTAAAGATTATAAATATATTTTTTTGTAATTTACACGCGCGAAAGTATAATAATACAGTACTGTAGCTAAAATTTTCACTCGGAGCGACGGTCGACCGCGCGATGTACACTTTTAATAAATAATGTATGCGGCGTGTCAGTCGCTTCGAGTGAACATTATAGCTCCGACTCTGTATCAGGCCTACATTTGCGCTAAAAATTACAAAAAAAAGTATTTTTAATCTTTTATTAAAATATAACCATTGCACTAATTTTTGACATTTTTTGTGAGTAATTAGATTGTACCATAGACTCACTTTTAAGCTTTGAAACAATTAAAACAAATTATAAACAACGGAGAATTCGTATATTTATTTTGCTGTTTCATAACTTTTTTGCAAATGGTTGGAAAAAATTTTTAAAGCATTCATTTTCAAGACCTATGAAATGCGCATTTCAAGTATTTTTTAAATTAGAATATAATAAACAATTTCTGAGAAATGTTAATTTGTTTATAACAATTTTTTTTAAACATTTAAAGATTATGCAAAAAAATGAAAAAATTAAATTTTGTCGACAAAATATTAAATAGGCATCACACCTTTATAATCTTTCTAAGTTTGATCAATGTCTCATGATTATTTTGGTTGTTATTGCGACTGTAAATTGTTAATTAACAATTGAATTGTTGCTAAAATATTCGTTTCATTTTCACCGGCTTCTGAATTTATAATCTATACCAAGAAAGCTTTTATTACACCAAGCTATATAATTATTGATAAATAATTACTGGCCCAAAAAATTTATTTGAAAATTCGAGATTTTGTTGGGAAAACCCACATTTTCCGAGGAAAATTTTCGTCAGAGCAAATCGGGAAAAACATACCTCTATGTAGAATTAAATTGGGGTGAATTTTTATTTGGGTGTTTTTGGTGTAAAGTTAAAATCTTCGGAGTTATAGAGCAATAATTGAAAGAAATACTATTTGTCGGCGCCATTTTGTTTATAAAAAAAGTAGCACACTATCTGCGGACTTTGCATACCTATATTAATAATATATAGGATCTTAGAATTCGATTCCAGCAATAAAATTGCTGGTAAATAACCTTTCTTTGTACTTTACTAATTAGACCAACGTATTATAACTATTTTTTTTTTCAGAATTTAAAGATTATGCAAAAAAAAGAAAAATTTATATTTTGTCGATAAAATCTTAAATAAGCATCTCATCTTTATAATCTTTATAAGTTTGATCAATGTATTATGATTATTTTGGTTATTATTGCGATCGTAAATTGTTAATTAACAATTGAATTGTTGCTAAAATATTCGTTTAATTTTCACAGGCTTCTGGAATTTCAATCTACACCAAGAAAGCTTTGATGTCACTAAGTTATTTAATTATTGATTAATAATTACTTACTTAAAACTTTATTTGAAAATTAGAGTTTTTGTTAGGAAAACCCGCATTTTCCGAGGAACATTTTCGTCGGAGCAATCATGAAAAACATATCTCTATGCAGAATTTAATTGCGGTGAATTTTTATCTGGGTGTTTTTGTTGTAAAGTTAAAATCTTTGGAGTTATAGAGCAATAATTGAAAAAAATACGATTTTTCGGCGCCATTTTGTTTATAAAAAAAGTAGCACACTATCTGCGGACTTTGCATACCTGTATTATTAATATATAGGATCTTATAATTCGATTCCAGCAATAAAATTGCTGGTAAATAGCCCAGAGTAGTATTAAAATGTTCGTTTATTAATGCAGGATAAACAAATTATTTGGCGGATTTATACTCTCTTCTATTTTTTATTTTCACTTGCATATATTATTTGTTTATTTTACCTTGGATGCTGTAAACATAAACACACTTGTTATGTCCTAGGGCCTAGGGCATAATAAGCGGGCGTTATGGCTTGTAACGCCTTGTTTTATATATAAAAAAGTAATAATGTTATAGAACGAAGTTTTGTTTATTTTAAACAATAATTACACTAGTCAACAAATAAACAAAAAATTTTTGCGACAGATGTTAAAATGGCTGTACCGTGGAGATAAAAGCGCCCTGAATGCGAATTCAAACACTAAAATTTTCCACCACGTATAGATTTTGAGTTATTTCTTCATAAGGTGCTGTGCATTTCTTCGCAGGGGTCCACGCGTACATTGTCTTGTCAGGTGAAATGTTAGATTTGGAGTAATAGAATGCATCAAATATTGCTGTTTATTATAACAATTCTTTTATACTATATACACATAAGTTCAGAACTAGAAACAAAAACCATAGTAAGTCTTTTGTACACAATTTTGTGCATATCCCAATTTTCCCATAACACTATATGGATTAACACAAACACACATTTTATCCTGCATAGTAAAAAACTAGGAGAGCTCCTGGTTACGGTTCCTAAATATTATAAGTTTTACTAGCTAGTAAATTCCATTTACAAAAAATCCATTATTGTAATCTAGAACCTAGAGTTAAGCATAAGCATGTACTTTGGACAAGTCAAGGTCTCGAATTAAATCATGTAATTAGACTTGTTGGATGCAATAAGGTGCTTTTCGTTGCTTTGGTGAAAATAAGAATCATTCTTTTGTGATACATCATCCGGTTTACTTTTATCGCCATACATTTCCAAATCTTCCTCCCAATTTGCTGTGGGACCTGGAACTGGTATATCTTCTCCATGGAAAACGGCTTTATTGCTGAGATAATATCTGGATCTTCAATTTTATGTTTGCTTTTCCTTGAAAACACAAACACCTTTGTCATGCAGAAGTAACAGTCGTTAAAACGGTTTAGAACTATGTAAGTTTAAAGGGGTAGGTTTACTGATTAAGGAGTACCTTTGGTTTATTCTTTATTTAAATGTTAATGTGTTAGTCGTAGACATTTTAGATATCCCAGTGTTGTCAAATTATGCACAATTTTTAGAAAAAAAATTACAAATAACTGTTTAAAAAAAATGAGTAAAATATTCATAACTCAAAAATGGTAACTCTTTTTTTGTTGAAAAAATCATAACTCAAAAATCTTACGTGTTAGGAACTTTTTATCATCATAATCATATTCAGAGAGTAAAAATTAACAAAAAACAGCATATTGCATTCCAGTCGAAAATTGGTTGTAAAGTAGTGTTATCAAAGCAGTAAATATTAAAAACTAATAATTTTTTAAACGAAGTAAAAAACACACCTACTCGCAATCCTTTTTTATTCTTTACTTTCCGACGACCGGTTTTGCTTTCTAACATGAAAATTAAATCGGCGTAGCAAATTAATCATGTAGTGCTCCTTTGCTAGTTCCTATTACCACTTTTTTTAAAATAATTTGTTGTCTCGTCTGGGCCTCTCTGCCAAGGGCCTTAGAGGTCCTTGTCTTCGATAGTCTTAACTAAATTCTTCCACTTTTTCCGATCCTTCACTTATTCTCTACAGTCTCTTGTACCCATTTCTTCTATGTCAATCCGGACGGCATCCAACCACTTCTTTCGTGGTTTCCCTCCTCTTTTCTTCCCTTGTTCTCCTGCTAACAAAACTCTTAGGACGTTTCTTTCTTGTGGCATTCGTGAAACATGTCCCAACCATCTAACTCTCTGCTTCCTGATTTTCTGTGTTATTTTGGGTCTCTCATATATCTGCATTAGCTCCTGATTTGTTCTTCTGCGCCATTCCCCGTTAGCTTCCTTGATACCACCAAAAACTTTTCTCAGGATTTTCTTCTCCCAAATCTCTAGCTTTTTTTCTTGTTTCTGATTCATGGTCCAAGTTTCACAGTTTCCGTTAGTTCGAATCTTGGCTGCCCTGGACACTTTTTTAGCCTTCAACAGTGCTTTTAATGATCCTACTGCTTAGCTAGCTTTTAATAACCGTTTATCAATTTTTCTCTCTTCGTCTCCTCTATTTGTAACGGTTAATCCAAGGTACTCAAATTCATTTACCTTCTCAAATTTATACTCGCTGTCATTCGTCGTTAGAGTGATCCATTTATTTTCTTCTGCACTTTCCCCTTTCATTTCCATATACTTGGTTTTTTCTTGGTTTATAGTCAGGCCATATTTTCTAGCTTCTTCTTCAAATTGTTTAGTTTTTCGAATTTCTATTCCTGAACGTGGCAGAAACACCAAGGCATCTGCGAAACCTATGCATTGTTGTCTTTTGTTGATAATCGTACCGCTTGTCTGGATATTGGCTAGTCTAACTATCTTTTCCAGTACTAGGTTGAATAAGTCTCTTGACAGGGGATCTCCTTGTTTTACTCCTATATTGACGTTAAATTGATTTGAAAGACTACCTTCGATCATGACATTGTTGACTGTATTGGTTAGCGTCATTTTAACTAATCGTATCAGTTTCTTAGTTTTCATCGAGCTCTCATCGAGTTTTTAAGCCTTGAAAACGGCCATTTTCGCGTTTTTCAAATTTATAATCGCGTGTAACCCGACAGCAATTAATTTTAGAGATAAATCACATGAGACTTTTTCTGCTCATAATGACCCAAAGAATCTAAAAAAAGTTCAGATGTGAAAAAATTGATATTTTCAATTTGTTTGAAAATAATTGTTTAAACAATTTTCCGACCGCGGTACCTTCTGACACCCTGTGTATTTGTTATAAGGACCTATTTTTTAGTAACTTTGTGGAAAAAAAAACAAATCGCAATAATTTACCTAACGGGGACGAGCACACAGCCTGGACTATATTGTTACGGGTCGCAGAAGTTTCTGTTTTTTTTGCACTGTTTGGTTTTTTACTAGATTTTCATTGAGACTACTTACATGCGTGTGACATAAAAATATCAGTTATTGTACCTAATAATGGTTTTTAAGCTAAAATATTGGCCCTTTTTCAAACTTGTTTGAAATAACAAATTAAATAAAAAGGGTGTCCCAATAAGAATGGCGCTCGGCCATATCTCAGGAACCGTTTATAGTACAGCTTTAGGAAAAAAATTGTATAACAAAAGTTGCCTCGAGAAAAGCCTGGGAATTATTTTCATAATTGTAAGTCCACCATTAGAGGGCGTAATTGAATATCAAAAATTAAAAAATCGAAATTTTACAAAATTTGCCTAATGAAAGGGCACTGGAAATCCGATTATCGTAATCTTCATAAAATTCTGCGCATATTTTATTTCACAAGTTTAAGTCTACCTGTGCAAATAAGAGGTGGGGGTGAGTGGGAACCTTGTTATGAAAAAATCGCTGTAACTCCGGTTCTGCTTAATCGATTTTTGCAAACTTGGTCTTGTTGAAAACAGCTCTTTTTCGTCAATGTAATAATTATAATTTGGAAACAGCCTATTACGTATTATGCCGGCTAGGAAGCGCTATTTATTTTCTTTTTAGAAATCTAGTTTTCTTTGGAAAATATTAAATACAAGTATGTATTTTTTTTCCTGTATTACAAAATTAGACTAAATTACCAACAGAATACCGAAAACCGCATGTCGATACCTTTTCTCTATCTCGAGATATATTAAGAAACGTGTAAATTTTAAACATAACTGTTGCTGTCATATAAGTGGAAATATATAGAAGCACGTAGTGTGCTATGGAAAAAACAAAGAAACATTTTCCAGATGTCACCGTATATAATAAGTCAAAAACAAATATGAAAAACTCTACTACTGGGGTGACGTTATGGGGATATTTCATTGCATATATTCTAGCCGCAACAGTTGCATTTTTTATGCATTCAAAGAATGTGGCTATCATGTCAAATGCTTCTTAGTTTGTAAGAATAATCTTGAATTTCACTCTGTATAAATTTTATATAAAATTTAATAGAAACAAACCGCGACAAACCATCAATGAACAAATTTTTATGTTTGACTGATTTGACACATAATTTGACACATGATGACTTTTTGAAGTTAATACTTCTAATAGTTCTATTTTTTCCATAGCACACTACTTGTTTCCACTTTGACTTCCTTAACTTAGTTTACCGGTCACAATAACAGTTATGTATTTATCTTAGTTGGGAATAGGATAATTGATATTAAAATATAATGAAATAAAAATTAAAAATTTGTGTAGAAAATCTGACGTTTTTACATTTTCTACGATTCATCGATAAAAAAGCAAATGCTCGGAGGCAACAATTCATGAAAATTTACATATTAACGCTATTTTTTGGTATTATTTTAAGTATTAAAATTAGTGTAATATTTAAATAAAAATAAAATCAAACTGTTTAAAATATATTTATTTCGTTAAAATCATAATAATAGAAGTATAACTTCTTACTCGCGTACAAAGTACACACACTCTTTTTTTGTTATATTTTATAGTGTTATTTGTCTTATTGTTGTTTTGATTCATTATATACGGTGACATCTGGACAATGTTCCTTTGTTTTTTCCATAGCACACTACGTGCTTCTATATATTTCCACTTATATGACAGCAACAGTTATGTTTAAAATTTACAAGTTTCTTAAGATATCTCGAGACAAACAAAAATGTATCGACATGCGGTTTTCGGTATTCTGTTGATAATTTGGTCTAATTTTGTAATACAGGAAAAGAATACATACTTGTATTTAATATTTTCCAAAGAAAACTAGATTTCTAAAAAAAAGAAATAGCGCCTTCTAGCCGGCATATTACGTAATTGGCTGTTTCCAAATTATAAATATTAATTGACGAAAAAGAGCTGTTTTCAACAAGATCAAGTTTGTAAAAATCGATTAAGCAGAACCGGACTTACATCGATTTTTTCATAACAAGGTTCCCACTCACCCCCACCTCTTATTTGCACAGGTAGACTTAAACTTGTGAAATAAAATATGCACATAATTGTATAAAGCATACGATGATTGGATTTCCAGTGCCCTTTCATTAGGCAAATTTTGTAAAATTTCGATTTTTTAATTTTTTTATATTCAATTACGCCTTCTAGCGGTGGACTTACAATTATAAAAATAATTTCCAGGCTTTTCTCGGAGCAACTTTTTGTTATAAATTTTTTTTCCCAAAGCTGTGGTATAAACGGTTCCTGAGATATGGCCGAGAGCCATTCTTATTGGGACACCCGGTACATTAAAAACGAAGCTTGAAGGATTCGATTGCGATTTAAAAAATACCTCTAGCAAGAGTGACTCTTTGGACAAGTTCAGTTGTTTATAACCGCTCTCCGGTTTGAAATGGCTCCCCTAAAACAGTTTCAAATTTCGTACAATTTAAAAATAATATAATTAACTGCCGCAATTTTATATACAAATGTCATATGTGATTATGTAAAAAACAAAGTTGTTAACATTTTTTATAAATTATTGAAAAAATAAGTTTTTTGCAATTATCTTGATCAATTGTTTATATTATATTTTAATTTAGAAACGCTCTAAATTAAATAACTTTTTATGGTCTACTATATTTATTTGAACCATTTCTCTCTAAAATGTATAAAAAAAGTTTTATAGACCAAAAATTATTTTTTCACTCTCTATGATTGTTTAAAAAAAGGCAAAATTAGCCGTACGTCTTCAAATAATGGCAGCCAATCTGGAAAGCTCAACGTAGGTGGCGCTTGTGTAGTTGGAGGTCACGTCAACTTACGTCAACTCTTCAAATCAATCTATTTCTAAGTAAACATTGCATATTTGTTTCGCTGTGTGAATTTAATTTGAGAAAATAAAATGCCTCAATGTTGTGCAGTGCCTTTGTGCTCATTGAGAACATCAGGGCACAGGTTTCTCAAAGATATTCCGATGAGAAAAAAGTGGATTGTAGCAATAAGAAGGGATACATAAGTCAGCAATAAATGCCCATATTTGCAATAAACATTTTGTTGAAACAGATTACGTATTGCCCCTGAATCCGACTTTAAAAAATCGTTTTCAAGGCCCGTTTTCACGGTACACTTTGGATGATTATCTCGGATGAATCATCCAAGTTACCATAAGTTCCATAAGTTATTACGACGATGAAAGTAATTATCGTTTACATGGATCACCAAGACTGAACTAGTCTGTTCACTTACAAATGGCGCCGACTGAAATTGTACGTGCTGGAATTGGCATAATAAGTGAATATCTTTTAAATGAACTTAGACATGTACTTGAAAAACAAAATATTAGAAAAAAACGACGTTGGTGGGTAACGCCGTGGATAATTCGACACTACAAAATGGGGACATCAACGTGTTTGTTGAAGGAATAGTCTACAGAAGATCAAGCCATGTTAAAAAACCATCTAAGAACAAAACACAACGTACAAACACAACAACTACGCACTTTAAACGCGACAATAAACAACCACGTGGACCTGTTGCCGCCGTTCACTAGTCACTGCCGATGAATCACAGCAACAAATACATGTTTACATGGTTCACTTTGGATGATTCGTCCGCGATGCATCCCCTAAAGTGAGCAAAAGTAGAACTCGGTTTAACTTCGTTCAATATTCATTTTGGATGATCATTTTCGAGGATTAATAGTTTACACGATTCATTTATTTTTCACTTTGTATGGTTCATCCGGGATGATCATCCAAAGTGTACCGTGAAAACGCGTTTTAAGTTGTTTATTTGTTATGGGAAAGGCGCAAAATGTCGCCTGTCAAAATTTTCAATGTGTTTTAAATATATTAAATTTTTTCGAAACCTGAGAAAACTAATAAGTATTTTGGAAAAATTTAAACGCAGAATGAAAGATTACGTTATTACCGAGGGCCTAACGTCCCTGAGAAGACAAATAAAAAGGTCCTTTTGAATGAAATATTTGCAATTAAAATCATACTAAATTTTCTTTTTTATTTTCACCTCTGCAACTTATTAAAATAAACATCGAAGTTTTCAGGGACTTTCGGCCCTCACTAATAATGTAATCCAGTGGTGCTCAGACTTAAACTGCATGGGATCTAGCACATAAATTGCAAGCATCCAGCGATCGACTGCTAATAAAAAATCAATTTAGAAAATATCTACAAATTTTGATTGCACATTTCTATTTTATCAAAAGTTGAAAAGTTGCGCGTGTGGTAAGTTAGCTCAGTTCCCATTTTTTCATTTTTTGTATTTTTTTCGTGAATCGCGATCGACTTCAAAAATTTTGGCGATCATCCGGTCGATCGCGATCGACCATTTGAGCACCGCTGATGTAATCCTTCATTCTTCGTTTCAATTTATCCAAAATATTTATTAGTTTTCTCAGGTTTCTCAAAAAAAAAACGAATACATTTAAAACACATTGAACATTTTGACAGGCGACATATTGCGCCTTTCCCCTTAAAATAGTTTTAACAAATAAACAATTTTCATACATTAGCCCTCATCGAAAGATAAACTATATTAATCATCGTCTTAATGTTTTATTTCTAGAGCTCAAATCCAAATACAAATACTTCACTATAAAACTCATATCAACATAAATATTTTTATTTTGCTCTGAGCTAAAAACTATGATTAATATAGTTTACCTTTCGATAAGGGCTTCCTTTTTTCCAGTAACTCTCGCATTCCTTCTCCTCGATCCGTTTTTCAACGCACAAACAGTCCAAGATCCCAAGATCCGTATTTCTCTGCCATAATTTATTATTTATTAAATGGTAAACAAAACACCATATACAAACTGCACGAAATGCCAAAACATTGACCCCAACTACACTAGCGCCGCCAAGCGGGAGCAACTGCGTACATAGCTGCCATTGTCATCAGCTACCCCCCTAATACAGCTTAAACCCTTCAATTATCTGTATAAGATGTATTCTTGTTTTTCCCTAGTGACTGGCATATCTGCTACAGTCTTAGACGATTAGTTAGTTTACATAATTAAAAGCCAGTTTGAAAGAATCTATGATGATGTACGTCTTGATTATACTCCCACTGCTTTTACTTTTCTTATTGTATGTATATATTTTTGTTTTTGATCATGCTCAACCATTATCATACTACTATTTAGGTGTTTTATCTGGGTAGATATAGTATGCAATACTTTTTGGAAATAATAATAATAATAAATAAATTTAGAATAAGCTTTTGTAATTATTTACATAAATTTATATAAATTCATTTATTCAAAGTGAACAAATACCTCTTCTTTAAGCTTTTCAATTTAAAACGGATTCACAAGTCTCAAGATCATCTTTATTAAACTGCCATCAATATTTTCTGAAAGATCTTTTATGTACGACCCTTATATAAAATACAGTTTTGGTACTTACTTCAATGCCTTAACTTCGTTTAAAACTTTTAAAATCTGTTGAAACTACGACAATTTATCCACAACACACGAGTTGTTTGCAGTGGGGAACAGTTTGAAATGACTGAGGTGCCCTGTCGGGTGTATAGTTTCTAAAACCTACTGAACTTGATTGAACAAGTTTATGTTACAACTTTCCCCAATAAAATTGAAGTAACTTCAGAAACTGGTAAATAAAAAGTTTCAGCTTCATACACCTCGTAAAATATTCTCTGGGTGCATTTTAAGTTGGAATATAAAGAATCCAAAAAAATGTAAGATATAAACGTTGTATTGGAGTTAGTAAACGTTAAAAAAAAGTGTAAACAACTCATCAGAAGTGATGTAGTGTAAGTAGCTGTTTTATTTATCTCTTTTAATTTTAAGAATGTCTGTATATAATAAGAATTTCCACAGTTTTCATTGTATTCCTTCAGTCAACCGTTCTCTCCAGTCCTTTCTATTTTGCCAGCCCCTTCCAGCAGATTTCTTCTTTCCATTGCTTTGTCCACTTTATTACTGACAGCTTTTTAGGTCCTGGTATATAGATATTCGTTTCTTACTATTATGCCCATTCTTACACACTTTCTTTTCCATGGTTTTAGAGTTTTTTTCAGGAATAGAATATTTTGAACATGGTAGGAGTTGTGTAGCAGCACAAATTGTAGTCTTAAATGGACTGCATATCGTATTATCCGTTTTGATAGCTGATACTTTGTCATTATTGCTTTTACTGCATGTATTAATATTTGTCGAACTTCGATGTCTTCTATTGCTTCCCATAGCTTGGTTCTAGGAATCGATTCATGTGATATGCCATCTTAAGATCTACAAATTGATGGATCTATTATTTTTCTTTACTTATTTGTTCGACCGTATAAAATGTGATCTAAGAATGCTTTCCCCGCTGTGAAACCTACTTGGATGCCAATGGCCATTAGTTGTCGAGGCGTTAGGCTAAATAAATATAAAATCTGCCTTGTTTTCTCAGATTTTCTGTTTTATATGTATTTCTAATTTTTCCTTTAGGGTATTTCCATACGTTCTGCCTATAGACGATAAAATACTGATTCCTAGATGATTTTCGCAGTTTTTCTGTTTTCTGTCTTATACATTGATGTCAAATTATGTGCTTGAGTTCATTCTAGGGGTACCGTAAGATGGGGCTACTTTAATCCCCGGGGGCTACTTTAATCATAACTTCCCGCCTAAAATATATTTAATTTCAATCGAAACTGATCGAATATTTCGCTGTAATTTTTATACGCGGCAACAGTGGAATGTTATTGTTAACCGTGTGAGTCGTGTTTCACGTGTTCTCTGGCAAATATACATACATGTAAGTTTTATTGTAAGAAACAATAATTTGTGCATATTTTAGCACCAAAATTATATGGTAAGCTATAGGCATGTTATTTAGGTAACAAAATAATTTCGTTAGGTTAATATAGGTACTTTCATGATGTAGGTTTAACCTCAAATTTTAACGTACTGTATTTTACCATGTTTTTATTTTTAATATTGTGTCGCGGGGTAACTTTGGTCGGAGAGGTGGGGCTTCTTTAATCAGTGATCAAGGTAACCCCAGCGTATAAAATAGTCTACTATTGTACATTTTCTTTTTCAGAAATATGGTGCGTACGTACACAAAACGTCTTGGCAGTAGGCCTTGTAAAAATTACGATGAAGAAACGGTAGAACGAGCACTTAATGACATCGTTACTGGAAGTTTTACCTTAAGAGGAGCTTCAGCAACCTATAAAATTCCGTTTGGAACACTTCGTAACAAATTCAAAGGGGCACATATCAAAAATCCAGGAGCTCAACCGGTTTTGTCATGTTGAAGAAAAAGCTATTTTAGCAGCAGCGGCTAAGTGTACAGATTGAGGTTTTCCGCAAACTTTACTCGATATAAGACTGATGGCCAAATGTTATTTGGAACGTGAAGGAAGGGTGGTCAATAAGTTTGTCAATAACATGCCGGGAAAAGATTGTGCCCTTAGTCTATTAATGTGACACAAAAATTCATTTGGCTAACATTTATCCACAAATATTAAACAAGTACGAAGTAAAATTTCCAGAGAAACGATTGAGGCTTATTTTGAAAACTTATCAGATACTTTAAAAGATGTACCACCTGAAAACATATTTAATTATGATGAGTCCAATGTATCTGACGACCCAGGAAAAAAAAGTAGGAGTATACAAACGAGGGGTGAAATACCCCGAAAAAATATGTAGTCATTCCAAGACGGCAACTAGTATAATGATTTGTGGTTCTGCTAGTGGAATACTGTTACCTCCTTACATTATCTATAAAAGTACCCATCTTTACGACACTTGGAAAGAAAATGGTCCCGTTGGAGCACCTTGTCGCGATCAACCATGTTATTCGAGAGGCAGTAGATAAAATATATCACTTAGCGGTTGGATAGATACAGTCACTTTTCGCGACTGGTTTATGACCTCCTTTCTACCGCATGCCAAAAGATTACAAGGCAGAAAAATACTCTTAGGAGATAACCTTTCTTCACACCTATATGGGGATGTAATAAAAACATGCAATGAGAACAACATCAGTTTCGTTTGCTTAGTGCCAAATTCGACTTATCTGTGCCAACCCCTAGATGTCGGATTTTCTAGACCCATGCAGAGCGCATGGCGTGCTACACTAACAACTTGGAAACTACAAAATTTACGTCTAACTACTGTGCCTAAAGATCGTTTTCATATTCTTTTCAGACAGTGTTTAGATCAGATGGATAAATCAAAGTTTCAACAATCCAAACACAGGTCAAGTGAGCAATGTCCAGGCGATAAAGAAGAATCTGCCGTACGGCGAAATTTAATATCAAAAATGCTGCTATCAATGCTAAATATGTGAGTTTTGCTGCTGCGGGTATATTATATCCCTTTAATAGATGTGTAGTATTAAATAAATTACCTTCAAATGAAAACGACGGTGAAATTTTGCAAAATGTAGAAAGTGTCTTAACGAATTTTCTAAAAGAATAAAGGTTTGGCAATGCCGACAACAATACGTCCAAACCGCTAAGAAAGGAACGATTAAATGTTGATCCGGGTAAGAGCATAGCCACAATAATTGAGAGCAGTGATAGTGAAAATTCTAGCATTCACGACGCACAAGAGTCCGATCATGACAAACTAGAATCTGAAACTGATGAACTAATTTCTGATGAGAAAGAGACTGGTAGTACAAAACATCATGGAAAGAACGAAAGTTCAAATATATCAAATGATATTGGTGAATTTTCTGGTATGGGACCAATAAAATACTCTCCTTTTATAAAACCTAGCGTTGATATACTCGAAAAAGATTGTTTCGTTGTGGTGCAGTTTATTTATGACGAACAGTTAAAAACTGAGAAAATTAAAAAATTGTAGCTCACATATTGGAAGCAGATAAAGCAAAACAGTAATATTAGTCTAAGAGCTAGTGAACCCTCCGACTAACGGTCGTCCTGTAAGGCTAGAAATTTGTCTAGTAATAATTCATAGCACAATAAGGCTAAAAACCATGACCTGGCAGGCATCAGCCGTGCGCGGGTATCTACAAGGTGAATCAAAAAGTGCAAATTTAGGGGGTAAAATAAACTTTCTCCTGTAAGGTTTAAATTTAAGTATGTGTTTGAGTAAGTCATTTAGAATAAATGTGTAAAATGACAGGCGATTCTGAAGAGTATAAGACCTTGCCAGGCGAGGGGAAAGATTAGGGGTTTTTCCTAAAATTATTTTTTTTTGCATCAAACAAAGTATTTTTAGGTTTTTTGAATCATTCCAAACAGAAAAGATCTTTAGTGAGTTTTCTTCTTAAGTTAATAGTTTTTGTTATATAAGCGATTGAAAATTTTGAAAATTGCGAAATCGGATATTTTTAACCCTAAATCGGACATTTATCTAAAAATTTCAATGTTGCCAAGGTACGTAGATATTCTTTAAACATTAATTGATGAAATCCCGAAGAGTTTTTGCAATAAAATATCGAAAACCCCTTTGGTTTTTTAATTATTGCTAATCAAGCAAGCGCGACACTGTAGTTTAAGTGAGGACGTTTGAGTTTGCATAAATTCATTATCTCAAGAATGGGCAAATTTCAAGAGAAATCCTCAGACAGGTCGATTTTTATTTTTGAATTAGGACTTTTTGGCATATATATAATACTAGTGCCGTCATCCATCTGGGCGTGATGACGTAATCGATGATTTTTTTTAAATAAGAGTAGGGGTTGTGGAATAGCTCATTTGAAAGTTTATTTAATTCTCTATTCAGTAATATAAACATTAACATCATTATTTAAACAGGGTGTACAAAAAAAATATTTCTTCTATTTGTCAAATTTAATCAAAGTTAATTTAATAAAAAAAATTTTTTTGTACACCCTGTATAAATAATATAATTATGTTAATGTTTATTTTAGTGAATAGAGAATTAAATAGCCTTTCAAATGATCCACCGCACAACTCCTACTCTCGTTTAAAAAAAATCATCGATTACGTCATCACGCTCAGATGGATGACGTCACTAGTATTATATATATGCCAAAAAGTCCTAACTTAAAAATAAAAATCGACCTGTCTAAGGAATTCTCTTGAAATTTGCCCATTCTCGAGATAATGAATTTATGCCGACTCAAACGTCCTCATTTATACTACAGTGTCGCGCCCGCTTGATTATAAATTAAAAAACAAAGGGATTTCCAATATTGTGTTGCAAAAAGCTCTTTAGCATTTCATCAAACAATATTTAAAGAATATCTACCTACCTTGGCAACTTTGAAATTTTTAGATAAATGTCCGATTTAGGGTTAAAAATGGGCGATTTCGCAATTTTCAAAATTTTCAATCGCTTATATAACAAAAACTGTTAACTTAAGAGAAAAATCACTAAAGACCTTTTCTATTTGGAATGATTCAAAAAACTTAAAAAAAATTTGTTCGATGCAAAAAAAAAATTTTAGGAAAAACCCCTAATCTTTCCCCTCGCCTGGCAAGGTCTTATGCTTTTCAGAATCGCCTGTCATTGTACACATTTCTTCTAAATGACTTACTCAAACACATACTTAAATTTAAACCTTACAGGAGAAAGTTTATTTTACCCCTAAACTATGCACTTTTCGATTCACCTGGTAGATAGGGTAGGTGGGGGCAAAGGTACGCACGGGGCAAAGATACGCACTTACATTTTTCAGTAACTTCTTATATGTTGGCGACAGCATCTTGTTGCATATGTGTGTACTACTCAGTAGCATTGGATGAGAAACTTTGGCGCAATCAGGGCGAATATAACAACAAAAATGAGATAAAAATGATTTTTGTTCCTTTTGATCTAATTTTTCTTAAAAATTGATTGAGTCCAATTCTTAATCTTTCAAACTCAGATTATTATTGGTTAGGCATGTTGAAAGTGTATTGTTAGAAGACTTCTTCCACATGACAGTTTGAAGTTCACATGTGCATAGTTTGATATTGAGGTTAGATATATTATTGGTTGCCGGATGGGGCAAAAGTACTCCTACAAAATGCACACAAACGGGGCAAACGTCCGCAGTGCGTACCTTTGCCCCCAGTGAGGTAGACTTGGCAAATGCATGTTTCAAGTCAATCTTCAAAATGAATATCAAGTTGAGCTTGATAATCTATCAGCTACTTTTATCTTAATTGCAAAATGTCCCAAATCCGCAAAAGTACGCACATGCGTACTTTTGCCCCATTGGGTGGGGCAAAGGTACGCATTTACATTTTTTTTTCAAAAAGTTATCAACACTACAAAAATGATATTGAAGAATTTCCACTTGCCTAATATGATTACAAAATGTATCAATTTCACTTTCATCTATACTCCGTGCCAATTCAAGCATTAGGAGATTCACTAGAGATGAAAATTTAGAAAATGCGTACCTTTGCCCCCACCTACCCTACACGTGCACGGCTGATGCCTGCCAGGTCATGGTTTTTAGCCTTGGTGTGCTATGAATTATCACTAGACAAATTTCTAGCCTTACAGGACGACCGTTAGTCGGAGGGTTCACTAGCTCTTAGACTATATCTTATAAATTGTATGAGGCCATATGGTGAAAAAAATACTACTTTTATTTTTCCACATGTTGATGATATTTGTGAAGTACCCTTACATAATATCATTTTAAAATTGTGTCAGCCTATAATACACAGAGGTCGACATACTTTTGTAAATTCTGTGTCTAATTAGTTTTCTGTGTAAAACTTTCGTGTTTAATTAAAGCCTAGAAATGTTTTATATTTTTTTATATATTTAATACCTAGCCTTGAATTTTCACCTATTTTTGTTTATAATTATCAGCAAACATAACACCGCGTTTTCTAATATTTTGTTTTTTAATTTTAGGGGTCACAATACAAATATCAGGTAAATTGTATGTGTGAACAAAGTAACCCCACTTAAAGTATAACTTTGATCAGGCATTTATCTTTTTTTTTTCTATTAAAATATTTTATTTTTTTGAGAATATTGTATCTTGTATTTTGAGAGTAATAGCTAAGTAAAAACCGATTTAAATATATCTTTTTTCAAAAACCAAATCATAACTTTATGATTGCTAGGTGCGATGAAAGATTAATTTTGATCAAAGTAACCCCATTTTACGGTAAGTCTTTTCCATCCATGGCTCTCTCGAACATTTTGTGTATCATGCGGAATAGCGGTTTCGATCCGTTTTTCATTAATTCATTTGGTATTGAGCCCTGGTCTTCTCCTTTTTTTTTTCATTGGGGGATTGGTCGTTCTTTTTACCTCAGCTAGGCTTACTTAAAATTTTAAAATCTGTTGAAACTACGACAATTTATCCACAACACACGAGTTGTTTGCTGTGGGGAACAGTTTGAATGGACTGAGGTGCCCTGTTGGCTGTATAGTTTCTAAAACCTACTGAACTTGATTGAACAAGTTTATGTTAAAACTTTACCTAATAAAATTGAAGTAACTTCAGAAAATGCTAAATAAAAATTTTCTGCTTTATACATCTCGTAAAATATTCTCTGGGTGTATTTTAAGTTGGAATATAAATAATCCCAAAAAAATGTAAGATATAAACGTTGCACTTGAAGTTGGTAATCGTTAAAAAGAAAAGTGTAAACAATTCGTCAGAACTAATTTAGTATAAGTAGCTGTTTTGTTTATTTTTTTTTTTAATTTTATGTATGTGTATACTAAGAATTTCCACAGTTTTCACTATATTTGTTCACTCAACAATTCTCTCCAGTTATTTCTATTTTGTCAGTTTCGTTTCAGCAGATTTATTCTTTTCTTTGGTTCGTCCACTTCATCTCTGAAAGATCTTCGGGATCTTCCTTTCTTCCTTTTTTCTAGCTGGTTCCATTCTGTTATTCTTTTTATACAACATTTTTGGTCTGTTCTTTTGAGATGTCCGTACCAGCTTAATCTCTTCTGGTCTATGTAGTCTATTGTATCTTAGTTCATTCCCATTATTTTCATAATCTCTATGTTATTTATTCTATATCTTGTTAATCTGCAGCTTCTCCTTAGGAATTCCATATCTGTTGCTCTTATTTTGTTGTCGGATTTCTTCCAAGTCAGGATACTATGTGTCATGGTGTTATATGTTCTTCTTTTTGTTTTTATAGTAATGTTCTTATCCCACAGTACGGGTTTAACTTTTGTATGCAGTCTCTTGTTTGTCTGAGTCTATTTTTTATATCTTATTCAGTTGTTCCTTTTTTTGATATTAAAAAACCTAAATAGAAATACTTATAATCGAGAAAATGAAAGTGAAAAATGGCAAAACCTCGCAATTTTTTCGTCCAGCGTCGATTGGTACAAAAATTTGGGATTAGGCTCATTTCACCCTCTAGTTCATTTTCTATATTGAGGCGTTGTACGCTTTTGGCTTTTTAAGGGTGAAAGCTACCCCTAATTGTAAAAAACCATAAAATATCATTTTAAACTTTAATATTGAAAACATTTCATTCTTATTAGTTACTTAATGATTGTTTTATGCTTTAAGATATAATACCATAATATTTCAACCCTTACAACCACCCTTGTTGAATCTATATATTATATATAAAATGGACTTATCGCAAAAGGATAATTTCGGCTTGCATCGATTTACATAAAAATTTGAGATTAGGATCATCTTACCCTGTACTTCATATTCTATATCATGTTCAAGGGCCTTGATTATTGTTAGGGGTGTAAACTACCCCTTATTGTCAAAAATTATATACAAACATTGTAAACTTTAATATGGGTAAAATTTTGTTTTTATTGGTTAAATAATGATTGTTTTATGCTAAAGAATATCCTATTTCAACCCTTAAAAACCACCCTTATTTACATTGCAATTTTTATAAGTAGATAATTTAAAGATCTGTACAGAAAAAAAAGTAGAATTAATGGATTAAAAAACATTTATTTACACAAAAATACGAATTTACAAATATGTACAAATACAAAATACAAATAGTTTTTTAGTCATCTTCCAGTATACGAACTAGTTCTGTGGTATTATTTACATTGAAAATGCTCTATAAGCGGACTATACATTCTAAAATTCGCTTTATAAACATAGCTCCTTTATTTTTGGCGATAAAAAGTGTTTTCAAAAATTATTTTTTAGAATTTTTGAAGAGCTATAAGACTTTGTAAATTCAATTCCATAAGATCCCTTAGTTTTTATTTGGGGTGGGTTTAAATGGCTCGATAAGGGGGTGTTTCCTCGTAAATAGAGGATTTAAACAGCTATATCTCGCTAACTATTCACTATAATAAAAATTTATGCAGAAGGAAAATTTAGTGATGAAAAAAGCTACAATTTCGTAGTTTATCATTTTTTGCATCTCTAGTATGTTCGGAGATATTTTGAAGAAAATGGTGAAAAATACGAAATTGCAAAAAGTCAATTTTTTTTTTAAACTCTAATTTTTCTAAAATTATAAATTTTAAATGGGTAAACCTTCTTTGGTGTATTGATAATATATATACATATATATATATATATATATATATATATATATATATATATATATATATATATATATATATATATATATATATATATAACAGAAATTACAGAAAGGTGAAGACCAATTTTTAATTAGGAGTGTAGTTAGGGGGTTGTTTTCACTGATTTTGTCATAAAGAAAAGCAGGTACCGAATTTTTTTGATCATAAGTCACTCAATTTTTATGCTAGAAACTTATTGTTTTTTTCTGAAAGGTCTAATTATATCCTTGAAAAAATATTATTTAAGTTTTCCTCGAAAAATGCAAAGTTTTTCCGTTATTTGGCTGTGAATATTTCAAATTATACATTTGACGAAAAAAGCTAACTTTTACCATGCCGTACCTCGGTTTGTATTGGCTAGAAAAGTATTATGGAAAAAGAATTTGGTTTGAGTTACTGAAATACATAATTGCAATAGCTACAGTTTTTTTGATTAAATGCCTATTTTTCGGGTTATTTTCAAAAAACTCTCTAAGAGAGTGGATTTTTTCTTCGAAAAACTGTTACTTTCAACCTCGAATAACTCGAAAAATATTAGTTTTACGAAAAAAATGTAAAACACATTTTTTTCTTAGAATCATGTTTTGCATCGATTTACATGGTTAAAATTTAATAAAAAATTTCCACCCCCCGAGATGGGGTGGCAACCACCGCCAAGGTTTTAGCGTACAGCAGCATAATATATAAAATGATCCTTGGACTATTCCCTACCTTCTGTGAAAATTTCAAGTAAATCCATGCTGGACGAAAAAATTGCGAGCCAAAATGCTTCATTTCCTCGACTATTATACTTGTTTGTTCCTTTAATTTGTTTACGTTTTTATATGTCCAGCTGTTTGATTTCTGTATTTTCCGTCGATGGGTATTCAGTTTTTTTTTTATTTATTTCCATCCCATTCTTTGTATATTCCTGTTTCAGTTTTATCATCATAGAGCTAAGATCTTTTTCGTCTTGTGCGATTACTATTTTTTCATGGGTAGCAGACCTTTTGTTGTTTTAAATGGACTGTATATTCTACAAGAATAAAAAACCTGTATTAAATAGTGTGATGTATAATGCCTTTTAGGTCCAAACTAATTAAAACTCTCTTTCTTGGTTCAGATACATTATATTTACATTCAAGTCCATCAATGACTAACTATAACAATATGTTTACATATAACAGTAACGACCTAGTACAATAATTAAATACTGAGTACAATAATCTTTCTCCACCGAGTTAATGTTTATATACACATTTAAATAATAACAAAACATGACAATTCAATGTTACTTGCGGTTATTGATACAAGAACAGATACTACATGGATTAATGACTTTGAATGAGTTTTAAACATATTTTGTACAGGGTGATATTATAATACCACACCTCCCCGTTTTGTTAAAATTACATATTTTTAAAATAAGATTGATTGTCTATCATCGCCGTTTTTAAAAAAAAAAGAAAGTCCTAAGAAGAGAAGAAGAATATCTGAGTGTATATCCCTCTTTCCCTTTCACAGAGTGTTTATGATTACCTAATACTATTTTCAAAAATTAAATTTCCTAACTATCCTAACTAACTGTAACATGGTACATTTCAGATCAATCGAATTTTCCCTAAACATGTATATTCTTTTTCCTATTTTACACAGAAGTTCATATTTTCCCTATACTAAAACTGGTATTTTATAACCTATTACTAGTTCACGTACTTCACGTCGTGTCTTTTCGTTCTTTTTTTTTTTTTCGTTCACTAATTCACTTCATCAAAACAGTGTCCACAGTGAATGAAATTGATCCTAACTTTTAAATAGTCTTTTAGTGCCTATCAGCCGTAACTAATCTAATTGTAATAAAATCTCGACTTTAATACTTCCTAAGCTAAGCTAAATATTACCTAAACTTCTATTAAATGGTATATTAAAAAAAACAATTTAACGTTACTTTACTATTTCATCTTATTATTTCAGTCTTATTTTGATTTATTTATATACGCCTTACTAACTTTAAAATATTGTACCTATAATAAAAATGTAATCTCTCTAAAAAAACTTCTAATGTGTCTCTAAAAAAACTTCTAATAACTGTCTTGTACCTATAATAAAGATTTAATCTATCTAAGAACTTCACTTTTTGTGTCCCTTTGCTTACTATCTACTAACACTATTGTAAGATATTGTCGATCCTTAATTCAAATACTTCCATTTTCCGCGAAAATTTAACCTGAATTCATTATCTACATTTAAAAATAAGTTATTTATAATTAACATTACTTTAGAGAAAAAAAAATTTACAACTTTAATTCTTAGACATAATTCAATGATTAGCTACTTATTTGATATTATTCTTAATTCTGCTTTATTTTGACATTTCTGACAAATTTTATTTTCCTTGTTCCATTTTTCCCACATATTTTAATAAAATTATTTTTTTTCTCTCTCTCTTCTTCTTGTCTGGTACTATAACTATATTTCTTCATTTTTCTCCACATAATAACACTTCTACAGTGTACATAATTCATCTTCATATAACAATCATTTGTCATTTAATCATCAATATATCATTTCATAATATAACATCATAATAATCACTTCCTTTACTTATCCCTCAATGCCTACGTTCGACTAATCAAAGTGGCTTTACTCGAGAGAAAAGTTCCAATTCTTCTACATATTCCATATAACAATCATAATACTCAATACTAGCCACGAAACCTCTACAATCTACCTTAACAGAAGCAGGTATAACATCGTTGGCTAGATCAAATTCTTTTGAAAAGGGAATTTGGGAAAAGGGATTCTGCTTTTTGTAAAAGGGAAAGAGAAATATATCTCATTTTAAAACAGGGAGATGTAATATAGTTGGGACAACCTATATAAATTAAGTTGTAAATATCTTTATCAAAATATAATGTAGTGTATTAGCCATGCTCGAAGACAGTAACATCACATTATTTATTACAAACCGCTAAACGCCGTAAAAATGAGTGGCGCATAAAATATTACAGCTACAAAAGATCTGATATGAATGTTACGTGGCGCGAAAATGGATTTTCATTTGATGCAAAACAAAATTCTAGTTTTATTTTAAAAGTTTTTTCCATAATATTTGCTAAATTTGAAGTAAACGCGCCACAAAAGAGTAACTTTAATACAGTTTGAATTTTGAAACTCTTTTGTGGCGCGTTTATTTCAAATTTAGCAAATATTATGGAAAAATCTTTTAAAATAAAACAAGAATTTTGTTTTGCATCAAATGAAAATCCATTTTCGCGCCACGTAACATTCATATCAGATCTTTTGTAGCTGTAATATTTTATGCGCCACCCATTTTTACGGCGTTTAGCGGTTTTTTATTCTTGTATCAGGAGTTTTTCAAAGTTATTTATAAATTAAATGTATGAAGTTGAATGCACTGTTCCTCTGTTACACGTCAAGCTTTATAAATGGTCACCTTTGTTGCATTATCTCCCAAATCATCTAGTGTCCATCGAATGTACACTAGATTTTTTTCTCTTCGAAATAGATTGAAAAAAAAAATATATTGAGATGGCCGGTAAATGAAGTCGGATTGCCCGTTGCCAGATCAAATTTAGCGTCGTAACCACTACAACTCATAAACCATTTGGGGAATAATCGTTAATTGGATTATACTTTTGTATCTTAATAACTTCTCTAAACGGCTTAACCGATTTTAATCAGTAAACATGAGTTTGAAACGTATTGACCAGTAGTATCTGATGGATCTAAGGTCAAGTATGATAACTGAAGCTATTAGGTACAGGAATTATTTAGCTTTCGAAACCGTTTTTCCCACAGAAAATAGATTTTATCATATTTATGAAGCCTATAACCTAAAAATTTGAATTTTCCCGGATATGAGGTATACATCGTTAGATTCGTCTTGAGTCCTTATACAAACGCTAAGTTATTGGCACAATTCGTACGTTGAAATGTTGAGTAATTGTCGAAAAACCAAAATTTTCAAAGTTTAGTTTTTCAGTTTTTCGGCTATAATGAGCCGTGTGTATGTCTGTTCCTGACGGCTTGGACACCATTTGAAAGCTTAAGTCAACACTATTGATTTGAGATATTTGCGGTTCTCATGCCTCTTCTTGATCCGAATATATATACCCCCAAAAAATATGCCGTTTTGTACCTACAAAGTCCTATAGCTGGCTCATGGGTGGTCAAAAGTCACAAACTACACCGGTTCTAAATCGGCCCTGACCCCCTCTTTAAATACAGAGAAAAAATATCAAATCGGTTTAACTTTCAAACACATACATACATATCCAAAAATATTTTCCCATTTTTAAATAAAAATTGAGTCACATTTCTAAGCTCTATAACTTTTGAATGGTATAATCGATTTTCAAAATTAGACATGCGTTGGAAAGGTAATGATCAGTTCTATTAGAAACCGCAAAGGTTTGACTTAAATTTTCGAAGTTTTTGGGAGTTTTGGAGACCAGAACGAAAAACAGACCCTAAATAGGAAGGGCCGTAAAATCGACACCCTTGGACCAAAATGGATGGTTCACATATGAATGGGTGAGTCTTTTTCTGAACTTGAAGATGGGATTTGGCACAATTTTCAATTCAGTCAGATTTAGAAAATTGAAAATTTCGTGTATATAATAGTGTCGCGTGTAGGGGGGTGAATTTCTGCGCCACTGGCGAGAACTGCCGTTATATGGTAATCTTTCCGATATAAAACTAACAGCTTCGATAACTAATAAATCGAAAACTATTAATTTTATCAAAAAAATGTATAATGAACATTTTTTGTTTATAATTAATATTTTACCAGCATTTGCGGTCAAAATATAAAAAAAAAATTTCCACCATCGAGATGAAGTGGCAACTACCCCCTTGGTAAAAGCGTCTTTCGGCATCATATAGATTTTGATCCTTCGACTATCCACTACTTATTGTCAAATTTTTAAACAAATCTATCCATTCTGTAAAAATTGCGAAGTGAAAAATTTCAGTTCCTGGACTAATTATACCTTTGGAGCTCTATAATTTCTGAACGGCTTACCTGATGTTGATCACTAAACATGAATTTGAAACGTATTGACAAGTAGTATCTGATGCATCCAAGATCGAGTATGATAAGTGAACGTATTACAGGAATTATTGAGCTTGAAAAACCGTTTTTCCCATAAGAAATAGATTTGATCATACTTATGAACCCTATAACTTAAAAATTCGAATTTTCACAGATATAAGGTATACACCGTTAGACGCGTCCTGAGTCCTTCTACAAACGCTCAGTTATTGGCGCAATTCGTAGGTTGAAATTTTGAGTAATTGTCGAAGAACCAAAATTTTCAAAGTTTAATTTTTCAGTTTTTTGGCTATGGTGAGCAGTGCGTATGTCTCAGCTTGATCGCTTAAGGACCATTTGAAAGCTTAACTCAACCCTATTAATTTGGTGTATTTGCGGTTTTCCTGTCTTTTCTTGAACCTAAGATATATACGCCCAAAAAATATGCTATTTTGTATCTACTTAGTCCTCTAGCGAACTTACGGGTAGTCAGAAGTAAAAAATTAGACCGGTTCTGAATCGGCCCTCACACCCTCTTGAAACACAGAAAAAAAAAATTCAGATCGGTTTAACTTTTCCACATACATACATACAAACATACATATCCACAAACATTTTCCATTTTTTAAATAAAAATTGAGTCATATTTCTGAGCTCGATAACTTTTGGATGGTACAACCGATTTTCAAAATTAAACATGCGTTGGAAAGGTAATGATCTATGCTATCAGAAACCGTAAAGGTCTGGCTTAGATTTTTGAAATTTTTGGGAGTTTTGGGGACGAGAACGAAAAACAGGCTTTAAATGGGAAGGGCCGTAAATTCCACACCCTTGGACCAAAATGGAGAAGTAACATATGGATGGACGAGTCTTTTCGTAAACTTTAAGATGGGATGTGGCCCAATTTTCCATTCAGTCAGGTTTAGAAAATCGAAAATTTCATGTATATATAGTGTCGCTTGTAGGGGTGTTGTGCGCCACTGGTGAGAACTGCCGCTCTCTCTGGATTGCCCGTTTTGATACCTGCTTTGTTATTCTTGTTAAGTGCTTTTACTCATTTTATTAATATTCATGGAATTTCGATGTCTTCTATTGCTTCCAATAACTTCGTTCTAGGTATTGAGTCCTATGTCTTCTTAATATCTACAATAGACAGATGGACGGATGTATTTTTGGCCATTCTTTTTTCTATTGTCTAAATGTGATCTAAGCATGATTTTCCCACTGTGAACACTTTCTGATATCCTCCCATTTTCTGCTATATATCTATTTTATTTTCTTTTTTTTTTTTGGTCTTTTCAATACAGTCTACCCATAGACGATATAGTAATGCTAATTCCTGCATTCTTTTCCCAGTTTTTTCTATTTCTACTAGTCTTCTCCATTCAGTGCTCTATTAAACATTTTGTCTGCAGAAGCGATTGGTATTACTAAATCCTGCGATTATATCGAAAAAATAACACTTTAAAAGGATACTTTTTTTGAGTGACTCCCTTTTTTTGAGTGACTCCTTAATTAATATCTGTTCTTGAATGCATCGCTGACCCAATTATTAATGTGATATCTATGTATATTATGTAAATCCTTTATTTACATAAAAAAATTGTTTGTTAAACCTGTGGCGACGTAAATTAGTATATTTTAAAATTTCTTTATTTCTGAGTTCAAAACGATGATTCCTGTTTTTGTTCAGTTCTAATTAAAAATATGTTTTACTGATGTATATTTATCATTTATTGATACAATAGTAACATTAAAATTACGAATACATTATTTTATTTCTTAAAACAACTTAATTTTTTTGTCAATTGTCATTTTTGACTGGGGTCATTTTTGACCCCCGTTGGTCATCCGTGTAAAAAAAAGGTTGATCATCGGAAGGTTAACCAATATTACGAACTAAGTTTTTTTGAGTGGGGGATTATTAAAATGGGTAACTTAAAACTTTAGTGTAGCTAAGCTCGTTATCTCTGTCAAATCTACAAATATTTTCCCTTCTTACCTATGCTTTCGGTGGTCTACCCTTTCTATCTGTAAGTCAACTTGAATGATCCCTAGCTGCAAAAAGTAATCCAATCGTAGTTCTTCTTTGAATTTTCAGAATAGTAGTGAGTTTAGTTAGAATAGAATAAATTAGAAATTAAGGCGGGAATAAAACGAGCTAGAGCAACATTTAACAATATGAAAAAGCTCCTCATTAGCATGGATTTATCACTTCCCCTAAGACTACGTCTAGTTAAATGCTACATTTTTCCGATCTTACTGTATGGTGTGGAGGCCTGGACGCTGACAGATACGATCACGAAAAAACTAGAAGCATTCGAAATGTGGGTGTACTGACGCATTCTTCGTGTATCCTGGACCGAACATGTCACCAACATAGAGGTAATCCACAGAATCCGAAAAGAGAAAGAAATCAATCGTGAGCACGATTAACCCGGCATCCGACAGGTGGGGTGTAGTACACCCCAACAATACTAAAGCGCCCAAAACATAAGGAAATTTTGCATGTAGTGGTCAGAGCGGCTAGATAGCTTTCTATTGTATATTCATCTATAAGGTGACACATAGTTTTTAGTGGTCTGCTTAGTTTCAGCAAGTACATTTGGATTGAAAGTGGTCATAACCCAAGAGTCGGATTTTGTGCTTTCTGTAGAATTGTTTTTATTTTATTTTACTCCTATAAATAAGTAAGTATAGGTAAGTGAATAATAGTTATTACAGATTTCAATTTCAACATATTTTTTTTTTATTAGTCTAAGCCAAAAGAATTATGGACGAGAACAAGCACGCCTTCAGACCTTATGGGATGAAGCAGACAGTGACGAATGTATTGACAACAGTGATTCGGAAGTAAGTGAACAAATAGACAATGTTAGTGTAAATAGTGACTATCCTGACCAGCTTCAAGATGTTGAAGTTGCAGATATCACAGACAACTAAACGTAAAGATTTTTTTAAGATTTTTTAACTTTTTCAGTTGCTGGGGTTTGTCACACCCCACCTGTCTGAGTGGCAAAAAAATTTACCTGTCGGATGTCGGGTTCAACAAAAGAAACTTCCCAGGCAACAAAATAACGTTTACAAAACGTTGAAAAGACGTCATATTTATCACCAAATCACGTCAGTTTGTCACGTTTATCGACGTCGAAAGTCACGTGAATATGTCCCACCATAACTGACGTTGACGTTTTAAGTATATATATATATATATATATATATATTGTTATATTTCTATTTGATCTGAAAATTAAATTTTGATAATTATAAACAGAATTCAATTTAATATAAAATATTTTCAATTTTCTCAACCACGGGCATATAAATGTAGAACAACCTGTATACAACAAATTGTTATATTTAATTTTAAGAAGTGATTAAACGAAACTCGGGAAAATGCGCTTAGAATAAACAAAGTGAATGGCGCGTACCATTATCGTTGTTCGCGGAAGGTTCGATCATTAGCCTATGCTAAATAAGACTCAGTTGAAGTAGATACTAGGTCATTAAATTTTGTAAATAGTAGAAAGTAATTTTAGAATGGGAATTAACTATTTCTTTTTTGAAATCCATTAAGCATATTTGGAAAGATTAAAAATTGGTTTTTGAGGAATACTGCGAATGAGAGTTGGTGGTGGAAGGTTGATTTGTGAATCTGGAAGGGATATTTAGAAAGTAGGTGAATGACTGAAAAGAGAGATCAGAATGTTTTGAGCTGTCGAGAAGTGAAGTCCAGTAGTAGACGGTAGTGTACGGAGAGTGAGAAAGCCGGTGTAGTTCCGTGAGTGTGGAGATCTATCGTGGAACGAGAGGTAGGCCAGGTTGAGAGTAAAAGAACCTCCTTGAGCCAAGAGTGTCCCGGTAGCTGATTGCAGTTTCGAAAAAGGTAGAATACAGCATCACGACAGAAGCAGGAACGAGAGCTATACGAGCTAGTTTTCAAAGGAGAACATTACTGAAAGCCAGGACGAGGTTTTGATCGCAGCCAAGGATAGCAGGAAACGGGTCTTGTGTGAAGACATTCTCAGTTCACCAGAAAAAGGTCAGTCTCATTTGTTTGGACATGAATGTATGGGTTTTTCGTATTAAATATCACATTATAAATTGAAGAACATAATAAATAATATCAGAAAAGCTTCATCAAACTTAAATAGAATTGTTGCTAATAAATCCTAATAGTTAAATGTTAATAAAAACTTTCAATTGGAAACCAAAAGGAAATAAGGTTCCCATTTGTAAATGTTATGTTTAAGAATATTAAGATCTAGCAAATATTAAGCAGTGATTGCCATTTAAATAAAATAAACAATATTTTGATTATAATTGTAACCCATATGTGTGTATTATTTTACTCTTTTCTTTCCTATCCCGATTAGGAACCATTGAGAAATACTTAGAAGCCACGAGAGTAAGTAATTAATTTTATAATTCGCCCTGAGATTGAAAACATATTGATATGTGATCTGGTAAATTAATTAGATTATGATTAATGCATTGATTAAATTAAATGACATATAAGAATATTATCTCATATCAATAATCAAGATCACATCAACTGTCGTCCAACGTGGAAAGTATTTCTAGTGGCAAATTTGAAGGATAGAAAGAGTAAAGCCGGTATTTGAAAATTTATATGCCTGTGGTAAAAAGTGAGATACTTACATTTGATAACATAAAATTTTAGATCTCTTTAGGTACAAATTTTACATAACTGATTTAATATTTTATTTTTACGATATTTACATTTGATATATTTATTGACAATTTATAATATTTGGGTGAGAAAAAGTCGTCTTGGTAACATACTAGTAAAATTTCATATTTGGCGGGGACAGTACTTCTTGAAAACAAATGTCTGTGACAAGAAGCCAAAGCAAAGACAACAAAAAACAAAAAGAACATTCAAATCAAGAGAATAATTCAGACAAAGAAGATATTTTAGACAAGACAATCATGGCATCAGAACAGCAAGAATTATCAGGAATAGATAAATTATTACAAATGATGCAACTCCAGTCACAAAGAATGGAACAGAAAATGGATGAAACACAACAAAAAATGGATGACAATCAAAGAGAAACAAAACAAACAATGGATAAAAATCAGGAGGAAACAAAACTAGCAATGAATGAAGCAAAAAGGACAATGGATAAAAATCAAGAAGAAACATCAAAGAAAATGGATAAAGTGGATCAAAAAATGGATGAAACAGAACAAAAAATGGATGAAACACAACAAAAATTGGATCAAAAAATGGATGAAACACAACAAAAAATGAAACAAGCAATAGAAGAGAACAACAAGAAAATGGAGGAACGCATAGGAAAGTATGAAAAGGAAGTAAAAGGATGTTTGACAATGATCAAGAACGATATTGGACAACAAGAGACAGAGATTAAAGAAATCAAAAGCAAAATAAAGGAGATAACGAATTGCCAGGAAAAAGAAATGGAAAGTTTGGAAAATAAGTTGGAAAATGCTATTCAAGTAGACAGAGAAGAAGTGGAAAAAAGAATCACAGAAATAGAAAAACAAGTCACCGAAAACAGGACGCAACAGAATGTCGGAGAAAGAAGAGAAATGGTTATACACAGCACATATGACGTGAAGATAAGGTTTGGCGGGGATGTAAGAAGATTACACCCAGTGCCGTTCATAAATAGCCTGAAAAAGAAAATACAGCACATCGGAAATTTCGAAACAGCAAAAGAAACTATCAGAAACCATCTAAAATATGAAGCAAGCCTATGGTTCGATTGCAAAGAAGAAGAATTTGACAGTTGGCAACAATTTGAACAAAAATTTTTGAATTATTTCTGGGGAAAAGCCCAACAATTGGAAATTAACAAGGAATTGCAAAATGGGAAATACAATGATAGGATGGGTATATCAGAAAGGACATATGCATTACAAATTTACTATAACGCAAAACATTTACAATACAATTACTCATCGGAACAATTAGTCGAACTGATTGCAAGACATTTCGAAGAAACGCTGGAAGACCATATCACATTGCAAAACTACAAAGACATAGATAGTTTATGCCAATTCCTACAAATAAGAGAATCACGTTTAAGAGAAAGAAAATCAAGAAGGTCGCGAGAAGATTACAGGCCCCGAGAAACACAGGATTACAGAGATAGGAATCAAAATAGGAGGGACTATACAAGACAAGATTTTAATCCCAGAAGGGAAAACGAAAATAGAGACAATGGAAGAGGAAATTATGAACAAAGAAATAAGAAATGGAATGAGGACAGAAATCGAGAATACCAGAATAGAAACACCACACTCGCAAATAAAGAAAACAGAAATAATGGTAGACAAAATGAACAGGGATATCGAGAAAACCGAAACGATCCGACAGACCAAGAGAAAATAGAAGAGAAGTAAATAATACCCAGACAGATGAATATGACGGAGAGAGACATTATGACGAAAATATAAACAACGATGAGCAACCGGCGTTTTTTCACGACGGCGCTCACTAAAAACCAAAAATCAAACAGGAATCTTTTGTAACCCCAAGGAGTTTATTAAATTGGCAAGAAACAACGAAAAGAAAAATGGAGTTAATTTAAAATTTGTGGATGGATTTATCAACGAGAAACCAATTAAAATTATGATAGACACTGGATCTGAAATAATATTGGCCAACAGAAAACTAATAGAAGAAGTTAACTTAACAAATTTAATTTACAAAATACCTAGGGTAAATTTAGTGGGCGCAAACAAACGGACATTGGCAACTATAAATGAAGGCATACGAGTAATGATACGACTGGGTAAGAAGATGTATGCACTACAATGTGTAATAATGCCAAACATGTCACATGACATGATAGTAGGAGTTGACGAATTGGCAGAAAAACATGTAGTGATAGATTTTAAAAATAATACGATGAATCTAACAGAAGAAAAAGAAGAAGAACAGGACAAGGAACAGGAGAAACAAAATACGGACGAATCAGGTAAAGAACAAACAGTGGAAATGAATTTGGCAACGAAGCAAGGACAAAGAAGAAAAGGGAGAAAAAGTCAGAAAAAGACAAAAGAAAATGAAACCTGTGGCTCCTAAAAAGAAGAGTTGAGCCCAGAAGAAGAAAAATTGAGAGTATCAAAAGCAAAAGAAAACTGGGATTCCTCAAAAGAAGAGATGAGCTCAGGAGAAGAAGAAATAAAGCTAACAAATGAAAGCGAAAAAGATATGATCGAAACAGTGGCATTTGAAGAGGAGGCATATGAAAACGAGGATGCAGAATACACGGTAAAAGTATGTGAAAAATCTGAGGAAAAAGACAGAAGATTGATATGGGAAAAAGGGAAAGACAACATAATAGCCGACACTCTAACACAGGATGAGGACACTGAAAATAAGGAAACAATTACTCTACAGGTGGGACTAATTAGAGTAATACAAGAAGAAGGGGTCTAAGACGTAGATTAAAGTAAGGAAATATACAGGGAGTTGGTTTTGCCTCGAGAAAATTTATTTAAAAATGCAGATAAATTTTATCGAATACAAGGCGGGGATTTGTTATATTTCTATTTGATCTGAAAATTAAATTTTGATAATTATAAGCAGAATTCAATTTAATATAAAATATTTTCAATTTTCTCAACCACGGGCATATAAATGTAGAACAACCTGTATACAACAAATTGTTATATTTAATTTTAAGAAGTGATTAAACGAAACTCGGGAAAATGCGCTTAGAATAAACAAAGTGAATGGCGCGTACCATTATCGTTGTTCGCGGAAGGTTCGATCATTAGCCTATGCTAAATAAAACTCAAGTGAAATCGATAATAGGTCATTATCGTTGTTCGCGGAAGGTTCGATCATTAGCCTATGCTAAATAAGACTCAGTTGAAGTAGATACTAGGTCATTAAATTTTGTAAATAGTAGAAAGTAATTTTAGAATGGGAATTAACTATTTCTTTTTTGAAATCCATTAAGCATATTTGGAAAGATTAAAAATTGGTTTTTGAGGAATACTGCGAATGAGAGTTGGTGGTGGAAGGTTGATTTGTGAATCTGGAAGGGATATTTAGAAAGTAGGTGAATGACTGAAAAGAGAGATCAGAATGTTTTGAGCTGTCGAGAAGTGAAGTCCAGTAGTAGACGGTAGTGTACGGAGAGTGAGAAAGCCGGTGTAGTTCCGTGAGTGTGGAGATCTATCGTGGAACGAGAGGTAGGCCAGGTTGAGAGTAAAAGAACCTCCTTGAGCCAAGAGTGTCCCGGTAGCTGATTGCAGTTTCGAAAAAGGTAGAATACAGCATCACGACAGAAGCGGGAACGAGAGCTATACGAGCTAGTTTTCAAAGGAGAACATTACTGAAAGCCAGGACGAGGTTTTGATCGCAGCCAAGGATAGCAGGAAACGGGTCTTGTGTGAAGACATTCTCAGTTCACCAGAAAAAGGTCAGTCTCATTTGTTTGGACATGAATGTATGGGTTTTTCGTATTAAATACCACATTATAAATTGAAGAACATAATAAATAATATCAGAAAAGCTTCATCAAACTTAAATAGAATTGTTGGTAATAAATCCTAATAGTTAAATGTTAATAAAAACTTTCAATTGGAAACCAAAAGGAAATAAGATTCCCATTTGTAAATGTTATGTTTAAGAATAATAAGATCTAGCAAATATTAAGCAGTGATTGCCATTTAAATAAAATAAACAATATTTTGATTATAATTGTAACCCATATGTGTGTATTATTTTACTCTTTTCTTTCCTATCCCGATTAGGAACCATTGAGAAATACTTAGAAGCCACGAGAGTAAGTAATTAATTTTATAATTCGCCCTGAGATTGAAAACATATTGATATGTGATCTGGTAAATTAATTAGATTATGATTAATGCATTGATTAAATTAAATGACATATAAGAATATTATCTCATATCAATAATCAAGATCACATAAATATATATATATATATATATATATATATATATATATATATATATATATATATATATATATATATATATATATATATATATATATATATATATATATATATATATATATAAAAACGTCCAAGGAGTAATTGGGTTACTAGTAAATAAAAAAGTACTGAGATAGCAGCTGGGAAAACCCTGGTACTGAGGAAGCAATGAAAGAGTGGTGCTTCAAAGTGAGTGCCTTTTATTTTGGTCAAGCTTTCGCCTATTGTTTTTAGGCTTCTTCAGGACTTGCTACAAAGAAGAACATTCTTTACAAATATGCTTAAAGATAGAACAAGCAATTCTTACCGAAATAGTTGCACTAGTGCTCAGTGAAAATAAGAATACATCTTTTACCTTGCCTTTTTTGTGTATCCATAAGTAATACAGATATTTTTGTTGTTATTATTTAGCTAATAAAACCAGATATCGAAACTGAGTCAGATCCTCCCTATTCAACCTAATCCATTGTAAGAAAATTTGGACAAGTGTCGTTAGAAGTTGATTTTTTTTTTTTTTTTTATTTACAAAATGACACCTATCGATCCATCGATTGTCAACGTCCTCTTCCGTTTTTTTTACGTCTGACTGACACATAGAAGATTTGTTTAGAGATTTCGAGAGAAGAGACTCGTAACATCAAACAACCATTCGACTGTCACTATTCGAACAGCTGTCTGAAATCACTTCTTCTCTTTTTCATGATGTAATTGTGGTGAGCTTCTGATTAAGAACCTCCCACCCAACCAATTGCAAAGGATGGATCAAAGGTGAAAGAATGCAATGAAAATCGTTAGAATGGCCGACAGCTCAATTGTCACTTGTTGAACTGTCGTTCGAATCCAACGATACCACTAAACCGGAAGGTAGTGGTGATCTTTGAAATGTAAAGAAAATTATTATGGTTCTTACAATAGATTTGCCATTAAAACATATGTTTTTGGTGGAGAACGTAGAGACGATCAACACTCCAACTGTCACTTGTTGAAATGCCGGCTCCTCACCTGTTCCCTGTGTCTTCTACGTCAAGTTATTAAAAATATTATGGATAGGGAATCTCCCACTCAGACCCGCCATCCGGTTCACTTACATGAAACGACTATTCTTTATAAAATGTGGAGTACAAAATGTAAAACGTAATACTTATTAAAATTGTAAATTTAAAGTGGTCGAAATTTGGACATTAGAATTAGATAATATTTTCTTTATAAACAAGTTAGAAATTGAAGGATTGACTTTACACATTTAAAAGGGTAAAAATGAAAAACATCAAAAGGACACAAATATGTAGTAAAAAATAGACGTAGAAACAAAAATACATTGAATTTATTGTAAGTGAAGGTCACTCACATAAGACTGTGGTAATTTCTTTCGTTTTGTGAAATTTTGCTGTAGTAATAAAGTATAAATAGTACTTAAATGTTCAACATCTTTTTTATGGTTTATCGCGTTAGCACAGTTGTTAATGTAGCACATTTCTAAGAATTTACGATGAAAGTCTTTATCTGCCCTATCCAAGATTACGACATCGTCGTAAAGAACCCTATGGTCATTTTCGGAGACATGGATACTTAGGCTCGTAGCTTGTGGTTTGTGTCTACAATCACTTTTGTGGAGCGCTAATCTTTTGCTCAATCGTTGACTTGTTTGACCGATATATATTTTTCCGCACTCACATGGCAAACCATAAACGACATTGCTACATTTAGATGTTGGGGTGCGATCTTTAAGCTTAGAAAAAAATGTATTAAGCTTTCTGTTGTTATAATTCGCTATCTTTATGTTGAAGTCACTAAACAGTCTTGTGAGTGGCTTTGTTAAGTTGTGTATATAGGGTAGTACACCATATTTTGTGGTGTTCTCTAAATTTGTGTCATTATGATTGTTAACATTGTTAATATATTGTTTTTTATATATATATATTGTTAAGATATGTAAAATTTGAATTAATATGGTTTCGATCTTAATATTTTAGAAAAGTTAAAACATATAATAAAAATATACCAAAATTCATTTCGAAGAAATGAAAGTCAATTATCTTTGGATGGCCGTAGGTAAACAAAATTTAAATAGGGATTAAGTATTTTCTTTGTACAGTTAGTATGATAAGAAAGTGGTTATGTGTTTGGACAATGAGACCGGGTTTCCCAAATGGACTTTTGCGGCGAGGGAACAATTGTATTTAGAAATTTAAATGAATGTAATCTTTGTTTAGATATTAAGAAAGGAAAAAAAAACTGATTGGCATGTAATTAGTTTTAGGAAATTTCTAATGGTAGGGAAAATTGGTGTTTGTTATCTGAAAGGTAGATGGGGATAAAATTGAGGAACTCGGATTGGTGAAGAAGGAAAAAGGAGGGGCTAGGTATGAAGAATGGGAGTTTAGCGAAATGTTAGAGGGTGGAAGAAGAGTCAGTTGTTAAATGATCGTTAAGTCGACTAGTGGTGATCTCTAAGAGTCTCCTGAAGTAGTAAGGCAGATAAGTGAATAGTTGTGAGTTTGTTGAAATAAGTGTCCTGACGGAAGCTCATCACGTAAAGCATTGTAAGTTATATTGTTCTACTTATATTCCAAGAGTCACCGTTGCATGCCGGAACGAGAAATAGATTCAGTTTATCGAGAGGAGAAAAGGCTAGCATTGTTTTTTGAAAGATACGTGCATCTGTAGGGGGTCATTAATGACAATAGGCTTGCAATAATTTGTTGCGAGATTGCTGACTACATAGGGGGCTGCTAAGAGTAAATTGTTGGCGACCAGAGACAAGAATTTGGACAACTCATCATCCGAGAGACAGTTTTATTTTTTTTGTAGAATTATTCATAACGCAAATTTCAATAAGTACTTTAGATAGTGGTAGGGTTATTTCAATAATCAGAATAGGAGATATTATTTTTAGAGGATATTTTGAGGGTGAATTTATTTCAATAGATGCTTTTGTACCATATATGTGTTTTATTCCGTTAATCTTTGACCTTATTTATCATATGTAAAGCAAAGGAGATATTGAAGCACGAGAATATAAAACCCTGAGATTAGAGCATTAAATAGTGTGATTAAATCATAAGTGCATCATTAAAATTAAATTTAATTAATTAGTTAATTATCTAATCAAGTGCTTTGAGCACACCGATCTTTGAATATCACATTAACTGGAGCCCAGAACGTGGTGGCTTAAAAATATCGCAGCTTTGCATTTGATGGTAGGGAAAGAGATAAGGAATAACTACAGGTGATCCAGAGATAATTTGACAATTTTTCCAGGTGTAAAAATAATTTTGATTTATGGATTGATCGTAGGTATTTGATATTTACTGCCATTGAATTATTTGATTTTTTTTTTACCAATCGTACATTTGATATTTATTTTGAAATTTACTGATTGCATATTTGATATTTGTGGAGAAAATTTATTAAATTTGGGGAGAAATATTTGTCGTGTTCTGCAACTTATAGAGTGTTGTAAAATTTCACATTTGGCGGGGACAAAGAAAACAGTAACGAAAAGAAACAACATGTCGACCACAAGGAGGCAAAGCAAAATGCAAGAAAACAGAGAAGAGGAAAAAATTGTTGAAGAAGGATTGGATAATGAAGGAGATACAACGATTATGGAGAGAAAAGAACAGGAATTAACAGGAATAGAGAAACTATTGCAACTGATGCAACTCCAATCACAACAAATGGATAGAAATCAACAGGAAACAAAAAGGACAATGCAAGAAAATCAACAGGAATCAAAACGAGCCATGGAAGAAACACAACAAAAAATAGAGAAAAATCAACAGGAAGCAAAACGAGCCATGGAAATAACACAACAAAAAATGGAAGAAACACAAAGAGAAATATCACAGAGAATAGAACAGAAATTGGAAGAGAATGATGGCAAATTGGAAAAGCGTTTGGAAAAATATGAAAATGAAGTGAAAGCCTGTTTAGAAAAAGTTAGAGAAGAAACAGAAAGGAAACTGAAGATGCAACGAGAAGAAATAGAAACTAAAATGAAGAATATTAAGACTGTGCAGAAGATGGAATTAGAACAGTTAGAAAGCAAATTTGAAAATGCAATACAAGAAGACAGGCGAGAAATAGAAGAAAAATTTAAGCAAAACGAAAAACAAATTGCGGAACTCAAGAATCAACAGAATTGTGGAGAAAGAAGGGAAATGATTATCCTTGGTACAAGCGACGCGAAAATACAATTTGGAGGGGATATTAGAAAAACACACCCAGTACCATTTGTTAAAAATTTGAAAACCAAATTTCAACATATTAGATATTTTGACGACTGCAAAGAAACAATTAGAAACCATCTGAAAGAAGGGGCAGCGTTATGGTATGAAAGTAAAGAAGATGAGTTTGAAAATTGGACAGATTTCGAAAATAAATTTCTCAACTATTTCTGGGGGAAAGTTAAACAGAGGGAAATCAACCAAGAGCTACAGAATGGAAGATATCACGAGAAAATGGGAATATCGGAAGAAAGATATGCTTTGCAGATATATAACAATTCCAAATATCTAGACTACAAATACTCTACCGAACAACTGGTAGAAATGATAAGCAGACATTTCGAAGAAACGCTGGAGGACCACGTGATTTTGAGAAACTATCAAGATATTGATAGTTTGTGCCAATTCCTTCAAGTAAGGGAAGCAAAAAGAAGAGAAATGCGAAACAGAAGACAACATGAACAATATAATGGACCGGCAAGAAGAAATAAAGGATGAGGCCAGAGAAGAAATGGCAATAATGGACGAGAATCCAGAATTTTATGAAGAAATATTATGGACAGTGAACACATGCGAACAAAATGAGGATGAAAGAAAATTAAAATGTGGAGAAAACATGGAAAAGGAAGTAGAGAAGATTCTAGAAAATTATGGAGATTTGATTAATGAAGAAAGCCGAGTGGCTAAAAATTATGAACATTCTTTTAAAGTTAAAAACTTAGAAAATTTTAAATCAAAGACATATCCAATCCCGTATAAATACAGGCAAAGCGTCGGACAGGAAATTGAAAAAATGATCGAAGACAAGGTGATAGAAAGATGTGACTCTCCATATATCAACCCGATAGTATGCGTTAAAAAATCGAGTGGTGATTTGCGATTATGTTTAGATGCAAGAAACATTAATTCACACACAATCGCGCAATACGAAGCGCCTTTGAACATCGAAGCCATATTTGGACGAATCACAGGGTCACACATTTTTTCCAAAATCGATTTGAAACATAGTTTTTGGTTAATACCTTTGGCAGAGAAATGTCGAAATTATACCGCTTTTTCGATCGACGGAGTGGTATACCGATTTAGGGTGGTACCATTTGGCCTACAGAGTGCATGCGCTGCTTTGGTTCGCGCATTGAACACAATCTTAAATAGGCATGAAGAATTTGTTGTACATTACATAGATGATTTATTAATTTTCTCACCAGATATAACAAGCCATCTACGACATATTCACACTATGCTAGAAGAACTGGATCAAGCGGGATTGAAATTAAATATTCAAAAGTGTCAGTTTTTCCAAAAGGAAATACTGTATTTAGGATTCAAATTAGACACAAAAGGGATTAGTCTTGCAGAAGATAGAATCGAAATTATAAATAACTACGCTAGGCCAACCAATTTAAAAACATTGCGGGGATTTTTGGGAATGGTAAACTATTTTAAAAAACTAATACCAGACATCAGCACAAAAGAAATACCGTTGATAGCATTACTTAAGAAAAATGTTAGGTGGAAATGGGGAACGGAACAAGAAATGGCTTTCAAAAATTTAAAAGGAGCTTTCTCCACAGCTGTAAGAGTACACCACCCAAGATATGATCAACCTTTCATTCTCCGGACCGATGCTTCCATAACAAAATTCGCAGGGGTGTTATCACAGATCCAAGACGATGTAGAGGTGCCAATCTGTTTTGTCTCCCGTGTAACCAAAACATATGAGAGAAAGTACAGCGTTACTGAATTAGAGTTCGCCAGTGTGTTATTTTGTGTAAATAAATTACGGTTTTACCTACTAGGGGCAAAATTCACCGTTGAAACAGACCATGCAGCTTTGGTACATATAATGAAAAATAGGCTGGTAAATAATAGAATTCATAGGGGCATTCTTTTACTTCAAGAGTATGATTTTGAATTTAAATATACCAAAGGAACTGACAATATCTTGGCTGATGCGTTGACGAGAGATGAACAATTCCGCAAAGAGGACCACAAAACTCTCCACGTTGGCATGAACATAATGAGAGAAGAAGCAGGCTTATTTTCTTTGGCTCAGATCAGGGAAAATCAGGAACAACTGGATGAAAGAGAAAAGCAAAGGGCCGAACAAGAAGATAACTTATATTTTAAGAGGGTCGATGGTAAAGAACTATATGTAATCACGGAACAGATGGCAAAAGAAGTTTTAGCAAAATTACACTGTGACAACGGACACATTGGAAGCAGGAAGGTGTGGCTTATGTTCAGGGAGAACTACATTTGTCGACAGGACTATACAATAGCCAAAGAGATGACTCGAAATTGCGAGACATGCCAAAAGTGTAAAAGTAAGAATTTCAAAAACGAAAACATCACAAAAAACGTCATAGCTCGGAAGAAACTGGATATTGTCGCCATTGATATGTTGAGCGATTTAATAACAACAACACAGAGGAATAAACACATATTAGTTATGGTGGATGTTTTCTCAAAGTATTTAAAACTGTACCCATGTAGAACCACGAAAGGAGCTGAAATACTTCGGAAGATAGACGATTTTATCGAAACAGTGGGAAGACCAGACAATATTTTGTTGGACAATGCGACATACTTTAGGAATGACCGTTTTAAAGGGGAATTAAGAGAGAGAGGCATAAATACAAAATTTGTAAGCATCCGACATCCACAGGGCAACCCATCAGAGCGTTTTATACAAGAAGTCACAAAATTTCTAAGAATTGCTGCGGAAGAACATCATCGACATTGGGACAGAAAAGTGTTTGAAATAGAGACGTATTTGAACTGTGCACCAAATACGGTTACCAAGGAGACGCCTTTATATGTAATGAAAGGAACAATGCCTACGAGACCGTGGGAAGACACCGCCCCCAGACAATACGAAGAAGTGATCGAGGTGGTTCAACGAAGATTGAGACGAAGTGGAGAGAAATATCTCCAAAGGCAAGAGAGGACCCGAAGAAGAAGGCCGGTTACATTCCAGAAAGGGGATAAAGTTTTAGTGAGGGCACTGAGGGTGTCCAATTTACAAAATGGTATTTGTGCTAAATTGATGCCGGTATTTGAAGGTCCATATAGGGTCAATACGGAAAATGGGGTAAATAGTTATGAATTAGCGCATATAGAGACAGGCAAGATACGGGGTATTTTTAACATTCACGACATTTATAAGTATCATGAGTAGAGTTTGGTAACATAATGGAATAATTTGATCCTAAAAAAAAAACTTGTGTCATTTAAATAAATAACAGAATTTTTTCGGCAAATCAAATGGCGGGGAGTTGTTAAGATATGTAAAATTTGAATTAATATGGTTTCGATCTTAATATTTTAGAAAAGTTAAAACATATAATAAAAATATACCAAAATTCATTTCGAAGAAATGAAAGTCAATTATCTTTGGATGGCCGTAGGTAAACAAAATTTAAATAGGGATTAAGTATTTTCTTTGTACAGTTAGTATGATAAGAAAGTGGTTATGTGTTTGGACAATGAGACCGGGTTTCCCAAATGGACTTTTGCGGCGAGGGAACAATTGTATTTAGAAATTTAAATGAATGTAATCTTTGTTTAGATATTAAGAAAGGAAAAAAAAACCGATTGGCATGTAATTAGTTTTAGGAAATTTCTAATGGTAGGGAAAATTGGTGTTTGTTATCTGAAAGGTAGATGGGGATAAAATTGAGGAACTCGGATTGGTGAAGAAGGAAAAAGGAGGGGCTAGGTATGAAGAATGGGAGTTTAGCGAAATGTTAGAGGGTGGAAGAAGAGTCAGTTGTTAAATGATCGTTAAGTCGACTAGTGGTGATCTCTAAGAGTCTCCTGAAGTAGTAAGGCAGATAAGTGAATAGTTGTGAGTTTGTTGAAATAAGTGTCCTGACGGAAGCTCATCACGTAAAGCATTGTAAGTTATATTGTTCTACTTATATTCCAAGAGTCACCGTTGCATGCCGGAACGAGAAATAGATTCAGTTTATCGAGAGGAGAAAAGGCTAGCATTGTTTTTTGAAAGATACGTGCATCTGTAGGGGGTCATTAATGACAATAGGCTTGCAATAATTTGTTGCGAGATTGCTGACTACATAGGGGGCTGCTAAGAGTAAATTGTTGGCGACCAGAGACAAGAATTTGGACAACTCATCATCCGAGAGACAGTTTTATTTTTTTTGTAGAATTATTCATAACGCAAATTTCAATAAGTACTTTAGATAGTGGTAGGGTTATTTCAATAATCAGAATAGGAGATATTATTTTTAGAGGATATTTTGAGGGTGAATTTATTTCAATAGATGCTTTTGTACCATATATGTGTTTTATTCCGTTAATCTTTGACCTTATTTATCATATGTAAAGCAAAGGAGATATTGAAGCACGAGAATATAAAACCCTGAGATTAGAGCATTAAATAGTGTGATTAAATCATAAGTGCATCATTAAAATTAAATTTAATTAATTAGTTAATTATCTAATCAAGTGCTTTGAGCACACCGATCTTTGAATATCACATTAATATATATATATATATATATATATATACATATATATATATATATATATATATATATATATATATATATATATATATATATATATATATATATATATAGTGGCTAAAACAACCCCGTGGGGGTAGCGCCGCCTTTACAGGCTCTCTAGATCCATGTTTTCAAGGTGGATCAGTCCTCCATTCTTCTCTTTTTTAAACTGCATTACATATCTGGTTCCAGCTTCTTCTGTCTCTTGCTTTTTATTCTGCATTTCTAATTCCCATGCCCTCTAGATCTCGCTTCACCTCTTCCAACCATTTGGACCTCGGTCTTCCTCTTCGTCTCCTTCCGGCCGGGGACCACTTTGTCACTATGTTTATTATCGTTTCTTCTCCTGCTCTCCATACATGCCCAAGCCATCTCAATCTTTGTCTCTTTATTCTCCTGACTATATCTTGCCCCTTCAATTTCTCATTTATTTCGTTATTTCCTCGACTCCTGTATTCACCCTCTGCTGTTTGTATTGGTCCTAATATTGCCCGAATTACTTTTCTCTCAGTTCTTCTCAAATTTTCTTCGTCTGTCTTGGTCATTGTCATCACTTCTTCTCCATACATTAATGTCGGTCTAATTAACGTTTCATAGAGCCTTAATTTAGTTGTTTTTTTTAATATTGTTAACAATCATAATGACACAAATTTAGAGAACACCACAAAATATGGTGTACTACCCTATATACACAACTTAACAAAGCCACTCACAAGACTGTTTAGTGACTTCAACATAAAGATAGCGAATTATAACAACAGAAAGCTTAATACATTTTTTTCTAAGCTTAAAGATCGCACCCCAACATCTAAATGTAGCAATGTCGTTTATGGTTTGCCATGTGAGTGCGGAAAAATATATATCGGTCAAACAAGTCAACGATTGAGCAAAAGATTAGCGCTCCACAAAAGTGATTGTAGACACAAACCACAAGCTACGAGCCTAAGTATCCATGTCTCCGAAAATGACCATAGGGTTCTTTACGACGATGTCGTAATCTTGGATAGGGCAGATAAAGACTTTCATCGTAAATTCTTAGAAATGTGCTACATTAACAACTGTGCTAACGCGATAAACCATAAAAAAGATGTTGAACATTTAAGTACTATTTATACTTTATTACTACAGCAAAATTTCACAAAACGAAAGAAATTACCACAGTCTTATGTGAGTGACCTTCACTTACAATAAATTCAATGTATTTTTGTTTCTACGTCTATTTTTTACTACATATTTGTGTCCTTTTGATGTTTTTCATTTTTACCCTTTTAAATGTGTAAAGTCAATCCTTCAATTTCTAACTTGTTTATAAAGAAAATATTATCTAATTCTAATGTCCAAATTTCGACCACTTTAAATTTACAATTTTAATAAGTATTACGTTTTACATTTTGTACTCCACATTTTATAAAGAATAGTCGTTTCATGTAAGTGAACCGGATGGCGGGTCTGAGTGGGAGATTCCCTATCCATAATATTTTTAATAACTTGACGTAGAAGACACAGGGAACAGGTGAGGAGCCGGCATTTCAACAAGTGACAGTTGGAGTGTTGATCGTCTCTACGTTCTCCACCAAAAACATATGTTTTAATGGCAAATCTATTGTAAGAACCATAATAATTTTCTTTACATTTCAAAGATCACCACTACCTTCCGGTTTAGTGGTATCGTTGGATTCGAACGACAGTTCAACAAGTGACAATTGAGCTGTCGGCCATTCTAACGATTTTCATTGCATTCTTTCACCTTTGATCCATCCTTTGCAATTGGTTGGGTGGGAGGTTCTTAATCAGAAGCTCACCACAATTACATCATGAAAAAGAGAAGAAGTGATTTCAGACAGCTGTTCGAATAGTGACAGTCGAATGGTTGTTTGATGTTACGAGTCTCTTCTCTCGAAATCTCTAAACAAATCTTCTATGTGTCAGTCAGACGTAAAAAAAACGGAAGAGGACGTTGACAATCGATGGATCGATAGGTGTCATTTTGTAAATAAAAAAAAAAAAAAAAAAAATCAACTTCTAACGACACTTGTCCAAATTTTCTTACAATGGATTAGGTTGAATAGGGAGGATCTGACTCAGTTTCGATATCTGGTTTTATTAGCTAAATAATAACAACAAAAATATCTGTATTACTTATGGATACACAAAAAAGGCAAGGTTAAAGATGTATTCTTATTTTCACTGAGCACTAGTGCACCTATTTCGGTAAGAATTGCTTGTTCTATCTTTAAGCATATTTGTAAAGAATGTTCCTCTTTGTAGCAAGTCCTGAAGAAGCCTAAAAACAATAGGCGAAAGCTTGACCAAAATAAAAGGCACTCACTTTGAAGCACCACTCTTTCATTGCTTCCTCAGTACCAGGGTTTTCCCAGCTGTTATCTCAGTACTTTTTTATATATATATATATATATATATATATATATATATATATATATATATATATATATATATATATATAGTGGCTAAAACAACCCCGTGGGGGTAGCGCCGCCTTTACAGGCTCTCTAGATCCATGTTTTCAAGGTGGATCAGTCCTCCATTCTTCTCTTTTTTAAACTGCATTACATATCTGGTTCCAGCTTCTTCTGTCTCTTGCTTTTTATTCTGCATTTCTAATTCCCATGCCCTCTAGATCTCGCTTCACCTCTTCCAACCATTTGGACCTCGGTCTTCCTCTTCGTCTCCTTCCGGCCGGGGACCACTTTGTCACTATGTTTATTATCGTTTCCTCTCCTGCTCTCCATACATGCCCAAGCCATCTCAATCTTTGTCTCTTTATTCTCCTGACTATATCTTGCCCCTTCAATTTCTCATTTATTTCGTTATTTCCTCGACTCCTGTATTCACCCTCTGCTGTTTGTATTGGTCCTAATATTGCCCGAATTACTTTTCTCTCAGTTCTTCTCAAATTTTCTTCGTCTGTCTTGGTCATTGTCATCACTTCTTCTCCATACATTAATGTCGGTCTAATTAACGTTTCATAGAGCCTTAATTTAATTGTTTTTGTTAATATTTTGCTTTTTATCATTTTTTTGTTGGCTTGGAATGCTCTATTGATTGCCAATGTTCTCTCTTTTATTTCGTTTTCTCTTGTTCCATCACTTGACAGAATGACTCCCAGGTACTTATATTTACTTACTTCTTCAAATTTGTATCTTCCCACTTTGACCTCTCTATTAGTAGGATTTTTTCCTAATCTTAACATTTTAGTTTTGTTTTCGTTAATACTCAGACCCACTGTTTTTCCTTCTTGAATGAGTTCCTCTACCATTTGCGTTAATATATCCCTTCTCTTTGCCATTATCACAACGTCGTCGGCATATGCTACAATTTGACCTACTCTATTTCTGAGTGTACCTTTGTTCATTTTTCTGGTAATATATTCTATTGCCATGTTGAATAGTGTTGTGGATAAACTATCACCCTGCCTCACTCCTTTATTTGTTTCGAACTCCTCTGTTTCCCCTATTTGCGTTTTTACACTCGCTCTGGTATGGCTCATCGTCATTTTTACAAGTTTTTTTAATTTAAACGGTACCTGTAGCGTTTTTTATATTTCCAATAGTTGGTTTCGTTTGATGGAATCAAAAGCTTGTCTAAAATCTACGAAAAGTATTTCTAGGTTTATGTTAGCTTCGTTCGCCTTCTCCATTATCTGTTTTAGTATGTATACCGCATCTATTGTGGATTTTCCTTTCCTGAATCCACATTGATATTGACCTATCTTATTGTCCGCTGCTTCCTGTAATCTTCTTTGTATTATGGTTGACAATACCTTATATACTGTACTCAGTAATGTTATTCCCATGTAGTTTTGACATTCTTGTTGGTTTCCTTTTTTATGTATCGTTATTATTTGGCCTGTTTGCCATTCTTTTGGCATTTTTTCTTCTTTCCAGATGTTTACTATCAGTTTGTGTATTTCCCTATGCAACGGTTTCCCTCCTAGTTTTATGAGTTCGCTGTTTATGTTATCTTTCCCAGGTGCTCTTCCGTTTTTGTTATTTTTAATTATTTCGATTACTTCTTCAAGTGTTGGCTCATTCCTTCCATTATTTTCCCACTCTTCCTCCATTTCTGTAATCTATTCTGTTTGATTTTCTGCCTGTAACTCCTTGAAGTGTTCCATCCAGACTTCCATATATGGTTGATCTTGTGTTACTATTTGCCCTTGTTTATTTTTAACTCCATTTACTTTTGGTTTGAAACCTCTGTTCTGTTCTCTGATTTTCGTGTAGAATTTCTTGGTGTTCTGAGTCTTACTTTCAGCCACAATTTCCTCCAACTGACTCTCCATGAATTTTCTCTTATGTTGTCTTATTACTTTGTTGCTTTCCTTTCTTTTTTGTTCGTACATGTCTTTATGTTCAGTTTTATGAGTCCGCATCCTCTGATTTCGTGCTTTTACTTTTTCTTCAACTGCTTCTTTACATTCTGTATTCTTCCTTTCTTGTAATTTGCTTCGTCCATAATGTAGTCTCAGCCGTATGGTTAATTGCTTTTTAAATATCACCCCATATTTCTTCAAAATCCTCTCTTTCCTTATTCAGTGCTGAAATTCTATTACCTATTTTATCTTCATACTTTTGTATCTCTTTTGCTTCCTTCAATTTTTCGATATTCCACCTCTTATTCCTCTCTTTCTGCCTTCTCACTACTTTCATCTTTTGTCGCAGCTTTGCTACCACCAGGAAATGATCTAAATCTCCGCATGCACCTCTGTAGCTTCTCACATCCATTATACTTGATTGTCTTCTTTTCGATATTAATATGTGGTCTATTTGTGACTCTGTTTTTGGTCTGGAGAAACCCATGTGACTTTGTGTTTTCTTTGATGCTTAAACATTGTACTGCTGATAGACATATTATTTCCTGTTGCCATGTTGCATATCCTGTGCCCGTTGTCATTCGTTTTCTCATGTATTGTATGTTTGCCTGCTATTTGCTGTATATAACCTCCTTTCCTATTTGTGCATTAAAATCGCCCAATATTAATATCACATCTTCTTTTGGTATTTTTTCTAGCTCTTCTTCCATAGTGCCGTAGAAATGATCTTTTTCCTCCTCTTTCACATTTTCTGTCGGTGCATAAACATTTAGTAGGGATATGTTTGCCGATTTAGCTTCAATTCTTAGGTAGGCTATTATTTTGTTTAATAGTCTGACTTCCATCATTTTGTCTCTCATATTTCCAATTACTATGAATCCTACCCCATGTTGTCCTTGCTTTTCTTCCCCTGAGTATATGAAGGTACTATTCTGTTGATCTATTTGTCCTTTCCCTTTTCATCTAATTTCCTGCAGTGCTGCTATTTCCACCTTATACTGTATCAGAACTGATGTAATTTCTTCCAGTTTTCCTGCTCTAAGTAATGTTCTTATATTCCATGACGCTATTCTTATAACACCACCCTCTCTCTTTTTATTTTTTGTATTACCCTTTCTTTCTTTCTTTTTGCTAATCTTGCTTGTTCTCCTATCCATTTGTATCATTGCCTTGTCCATTTTTCGTGCTGTTGTCGTCATAATGTGTTTCCGTTCCAATTCTAGTTTTTTAATGTGTGATTTTCGTTTACTTTCTTTATTTTTTCTCTTGGATCCAGTTCTGTGTCTCCGTTTGGTGATCTTTCACTCACTGTTCTCGTTCCAGTTTTATTCTTTGTAGTTTCTGCCATATTATCTTCTCCAAAATCTTCGGAATTGCTATTCCATCTTTTGACCTGGTCTATATCGTACTCGTCTCCGTTAATTATTAACTTATTATATTTTATCTTTGCGTTGTACCCTTTCATCCTTGCCTCTTTCATGTGTTTTATAAGTGTTTTGCGTTGTTCGATTATGGTTTTTGGATAGTCTTAATTAACAAACCATTTCGAGCCTTTTAGTTTCCATGTAGCTTTAAGAATTTCCTTTTTTTATTCCCACTTCTTAGCTCTACCAGGACTGGTCTTTCAGAATTTCTAGTTTTGTCGCCTACTCTTCTAATTTCTGTGACCTCTTGGTTGGCTTTGCAAGGTATTTCCATTTTGTTAATGATGTCTTGTACTTTGTTTACCAGTATTTGTGTGTCCTCGTCGCTTGTTTCTTCAATGCCGTGTATTATCAGGTTTTTTCTCTTCATATCCCTTTCTATTTGTTCTATTCTATTTTTTTGTTGATGCAGCTCTTGTTTTAGAAGTTCATTTTCATTTTTAAGTTCCTGATTCGTATTGTTTAGCTGTTCAAGCTCACTTTGGATGCTATCTAATTTTTCTTCTATTCTCATTCCTCTTTCTTCCATTCTATCTAGTTTTTCCCGCAGTTCCTTTATAAATTCCTCCATTTCTTCTTAGTGAGAGTTTCCACAAGTTCCGCGTCTCCCGTACAGTTCGTGTTAAAGTCCTGATGTTTTAAATAGGTGATATAAAAGACGTAGTTTGTATGTCGTTTTTTAGATTATTTTTCATTTTATGGTTTTAAAAATACACAATAATAATTATTCATATGTGTATTGTTGGTATTGCAATTTTTCATTTAACTGTTTCAAATTTAGCTTATAGGCTAAGGTATACTTACGGTGTCAAAACTGAAACAATTTATAAACTAATAAATAATTTATCAACAAATTAATCTAATTAAACTAGATAACACATAAAAATTAGTTCATTAACAGAAAATATTCACCAAAAGAAAACACATAACCTCAAACCGTTTTCAAGAAAAACTATGACAAGAACTATTGCATTAAACTAACTCACAACTCACTTGAGAAAAACGAATAAAAATCTCTTATTTAACAATGTCTCTTCAACTAAACATCTTAATGAAAAGTCCTTTTTTACCACACAAAGCACGTAAACAATAAATGAAAAACTTCTTATGACAATTTAAGGCTTATAAACGTCAATATAAAAAATATCAGGGTTGCCAGGTCGGTTTTTACGTCTTCAGTAGTTTTGCTTTCAAAAATCAGTAAAAATCAGTAGTTTCTTTTTGGACCATGTAAAGACAGTAAAACCTGTGTATTCGGTCACCTGTCAAAATCGGCAACCTGTACTAACGGCCAGTTTCAAAATTCTCAATACCAATTACATATATGAAGATTTCCTTATTTAAATAATCCAATAATACCAGGTCATAATTAATATGACCTGGTATTTACGGCCATCTAATATGTTGATAGATTTCAGTAGGTCACTAATTGGAGTTAAAATCAGTAGTTCCATTAAAAAATCAGTAGACGTTGTAACCCTGAACATTATAAGCATTAACCCGTTAAGCTCCTCCCATTTTTGTGAGGTCAGACTTGGGCTGTCTGAAATAGTCTGAAATGGAAACGTATTTTTAAACGTATTTTAACGTCATTAATCTTACGTATTTAAAATCACCTACCAAAGACGTTTATACGACGTAATGTTCAAACACGTGTATATATTCAACCAAAAGCTGATGTTTCCTCGACGTTATTGACGTCACTTGGTTGCCTGGGTTGAATATCTGGGCCACATATTGAGACACGATAAGTACCGTCTACTGCAATTGATTTTCCAGGAGAAAATAGACAGCAGGTGAGGGCCAGGCAGGTGGAGACACTCGTGGCTCCAAAATCTGCGGAACTGGTTCGGGCTCACGTCAGTCGAACTATTCAGAAGTTCCGCAAGCAAAATCAGAATAGCCGTGTTTATATCCAACGTTCGCAATGGACAGGGCACTTGAAAAAGAAGAAAATAAATAAAACTAAAAAGGGATAGTTCCCTGGGTTGGCTATATACCATATAGTTAAATAAAAGTGTTTTACTTCGATGTTAGAGTTTAAGAATAAATTACACATTTTATTCTGGCTAAATGGCCCTTATTAATATTGCTAGAAAAAAGCGTTTTCTTGTTTTTTTATTTAAACAATATAAATACACCTAATCTACAAGATTAATCAATATTTTTTCTTTAACCTATTTTCCCTAAAAATGTGTGTACACTAGATATCACCTGGTCCATCCTAGTTTTTTTTTTACATGAAATGCCCACTTATTTGTTATGGCTACAATACAATGCACAACACTAACTAAGCCAGGCACAACTTCACATATTACACGAGCTCGAACGGAGCACATACAATATTCCTTAATATTCGGTTCTGAAGCGTTTCTAAATTTCGGTAATTGCTTTTTTTGGTACAGCCCATAGCCACCTTTACTTAACAAGCCATGAAGTTGAAATTTGGCAACATCTATTGGTAGACCGATTAATTCTGACAGTTCTCATTTGTTTTTAAATAATTTTCACTGTATTTACAGAGAAACTGAAATATTTTACAATATTTCGTGCTACAAATTATAAAGATCATTAAAAGGTATGTTACTAAGATGATTTTAGTTCAATATAATATATTTTTATATATAAACTTGCGTGCATATAGAAATCCGTCCACTTAACAATTTTGTCATTTTTAATGTCTTATATTTCCTAAACCTGTTGGCAGATTTAAGTGATTTTTTTAATATGTTGTAGCCTAATTCTTTTACAATACCATTGTAATAATATTGTTGCTAACCAGTTAAATTTTTACGGTGTACCGGGCATTTATAAAATACTGAAATTAAAACTCAACTATAGACTCCGGTTTTCTTAACATTCTGTTTTTTGATTAATTCGCTTATGTTTAACAACTAGATTTGTTCTTTATCAATTCAGGGTGTTTCTAAATAAGTGCGACAAACTTTAAGTGGAAAGGAACAAAATGCAAAATTTTGACGCCTGTATTTTAAATGTAAACATTTTTTCGAATCCTGAGAAAACTAATAAGTATTTTTGAAAAATTTAAACGCAGAATAAAATACTACTTTATTACCGAGGGTCCAAGGTCCGTTATAATGAATAAAAAGTTTTATTTAATGACATATTTGAAACTAAAAATCACACTAAATTTTCTTAATTTTTCACCCCTGTAACTTATTAAAATAAACATAGAAGTTTTCAGGGACTTTCGGCCCACGGTCCTAACGTAATCTGTCATTCTGCATTTAAATTTTTAAAAAATACTTATATTCTTAGTTTTCTTAGGATTCGAAAAAAATGAATCCCGTTTATATTCTTGTTATTGTTTTTTTTTTGTATAATATACGTTACTTACAAGGAATTACTTTTAATATTATTTTGTACAAACTTTTAATTAATAATATTTTCTTGTTCGACTCAAAAAATACTATAAATTTTACCAGAATTTGTACTTTAAAATCGTAGTTTCGAAAGCGGTAGTCCGAAAGTCAGACTTCCGACGTCATCAATTGCGACGTTGCCTTTTCCTCTTCATGGCTTGTAAAGTAAAGGTGTCTATGTACAGCCCCATAATTGTAGGCCATAGGTCCACACCGGTTTCAATATCTGTTGGTAAATTAGTACTTTGTTCTGGATGGAAAGTTGAGAGTACCTACCTATTAGCCAATACATATTTTTGTGCTTTACCTTCAACTGTTTAGTTTTCTTTTTAACCTACTCCTTCCATTTTAGTTTGACGTCGAGATTTAAACCCAGTTATTTCGCTGTTTTTTTTATTAGAAACAACGTTGTTGTTTAGCATAATTGAAAGATGATTGATTTTCTTGTTAGTGAAGTTAATATGAACTGACTTCTCTTCATTAAACCTTATACGCCATTTTTTGGACAAGCCTTCTATGCCATTAATTGCATTTTGTAAGTTAATCGTAGATTTGTACAAAAGATGTCAGATGTGTACAAAAGGTATAGTATTGGTCGACGAACGCTACCTTGTGGAACCCCTGCATTTATTTGCTTTAACTCAGAGTACTCGCTTTCCATTTTTAACTCTAAATGTTCGCTGGTGTAGGTATGACTGCAAAAATTGTGGAGTGTTTATCACGAAATCCAAATTGGTGTGTTGGAATAATATTTTTTTGTTGTAGTATAGTTAGGCGTAGTATCTCACCATTGATCAGGTCAAACCCAGGCGCTTTTTTTGTATTAATGTTCTTGATTAATTTTTGAACTTCTTTTGTAGTAGTCAGTTGTATGTTAACAGAATCAGTAGATACTCGTTCATCGTCTACATGAGTTTCCCCAGGGTTTGGTTGAAATATGTTTTCTATAATCAGCGAACGCATCCACTTTCTCTGGGGGATTTCTTGCTCATGTTCTGTTTTCTTTTCGTAAAGGGGATATATTATGCTGAATTGGCTTATTTATCTTTTTGGCTGCCTTCCAGAGGGAGTAATCGGTGCCTTCATCATCAGTTAGTTCTCTCAAGTACTTATTGATTTTGTTCTGAAGCTATTTCCTTGTGGCATTTTTATAATAAACCATTTTTAATGGAAAATAAGCTGCAATTTTACCAAAAAAAATGATTTTATTAACGTTTCGAAGCCCAAATCGTGTTTCGTTGTCAAAATAAAAAATACTACTAAAATAAATAAAAATGTTGTTGCTAAGTAAAAAAATTCTTCTAATAATTTATTTAATCTGACTCATTTATATTGGCAATTCAGACGTATATTATACATTTTAAACTAGAAGACTTTAAAATGATATCGCCAATATTTATGAGTTGCGTTCCTGGGACGACTTTACTAAAAGATAGTTCATTCGATTACATGAAATCAATCCCAACTCAAGAATATCCGTCACAAAAAAATCAAGAAAAAACACATTTTTATTTATTTTAGTAGTATTTTGTATTTTGACAACGAAACCCGATTTGGGCTTCGAAACGTTAATAAAATCATTTTTTTGGTAAAATTGTGCCTTATTTCCCATTAAAAATAGTTTATTACTTATTGATTGATTCGTTTTTAATTTTCGAGATTTCTCTTTGCAGAGTTTTGCAGGTTTTGTGGGTTTCATTTGAGTGGTAACAATTTGCTCACTAATTATTAGTAGAATTGGAGAATTGCTCTACTTTTATAAAATTTGTTGCTACACCTCTGGATATGAAAAAATCTAGGAGGTCCGGGATTCTGTTTGCATCAGTTGGCCAGTAAGTGGGTTTCCCAGTAGAGTGCCATCTACATACAATTGTGTCCGGTCACAACATGCTGCAATTCTTTACCTTTAGGTGTTGGGAGTCTGGAGCCTTAACAGGTATTTTTTCCATTAAAGTCTGCGCGAATTATGTATTTTTTACCCAAGGTTGACAACAAGTTAGCAGTCTTCTCTTTTGAGGTTATGTTTAGGAGGAAAATATGCAGCTGCAATGTTAAGTGTGTATTTCTTAGTTTTAACACTGATAGAGGCACATTATATTTCTTTAGTTTCAATTTTTTCACGTTCCCAGTGGAGAATACTATTTTTAACAGCGACAGCAGCTTCGCCTCTGGCTGAATTTTGTGGATGCATGGCATGATAGATTTGATAACCTTGCAGCTTAATAAATGATTGTGTAGTTAGATGTGTTTCTGCAATTATGCATTATGTCTATTTTTTTGTGTTTGTAGGGTTACTAATAACACTTGCTTATGTTGTAAGAGTCCATTTGTATTCCATTGGAGTATAGTCCGGGGGCACTATAGTCTCATTATGATCGGCTTCTGATATTTTCAAGTCTGTCCAGCCTTTCAAGTACTTTCTGTTAAATTCTTCTTTTTTTTTCTCATTTTCTCCATTATTTTTTGCAGCATTTCAGTTACTGTGTCTGTATTATTTTCTGTTTCTGGTTGTGTTACTTGAGCATAAGATACTCCAGCTCTTCTTAAAGTTCGGTGCCTAATTTCCATATTTTGTATATTTAATCTGCACTCAGGATCAGCTTTCTTGTTTGGTGTAAGGATATTTGGCCCAGTGAGGAAACTTTTAGAAGAATGTCGTAAATGGGGAGTAGAAATAAAGTTAAATAAAATAGAAATTATCATAGGAATATGCAAGAAGATGTAATATTACAAATTAAGGAAGGCACGAAGACATCAGGTCTTGTGAAAACTATAAATATCTAGATTTAACTATTAGAAATAAAGGCACAATGGACCACAAAATACGATATAGAAATCAGCATTAATATTAAATGGAGTCCTCTGGGATCAGACGATATCGAAAACCAATAAACAACGAAATATTAAAACCTAATCCGGAGTATTACAACTTATGGCAGAGAAGTCTGCCAAATAAAAACTAGACCACAGCAAATGGTAAAAGCCACAAAAATGGACTTTTAAGGGAAAACTCGACAGCAAAGCCCAGGATACAACGTCTAAGTAATTACCGTATTAAAGAAATAATGAAAGAAGGCCACACAATTGTTGGCGACGATACAACAAAAAATCTTAACGTGAGATTTTTTATATAAAAAAAAATTGCAAGTTAAAATTTTTTTATATAAAACAAAAACGGCGCTTAATATAAATATCTCAAAACCGGTATTTCATATTTTTTATCACAAAACTTAATCCGTTAAACTTAAACTTAATTACTTGAGCTTAACCTTTAACTACACGCGCTGGCGTACTTTGTACGCCAGATATAAGAATTCTACTGGAAATATATTTAAAAATTTAATTTTTGACCTTGCTTATTTTTCTAACTTATCACTGGAATGTGCTTTACAATTTGGTTTTAGTTTCGTTATAATCGGCGTTCTGGAAAGATCATAATTTACATTTTATTATTTGTTGTTTCCGGTGGTGGACAATATACCCCAGGATTATATTACTATAAGTCGTAATATAAGTACATATTTTAATTGTTTTTTAGTCATTATGGCAAAAAATATATTTTTCTTTGTAAACAATATTTTTTTTCCTGTAAAAAATCACATTTAAAAAAATTTTTTATTAGTAATTTTATTTATCATGGAATCCAGTTATTCCATGATTCCAGTTATAAATCCCAATTGGCTCACTGAAAAGGAACTCCAAGTACTCACTGATGCCGAATAAGGTTTATAACAAACAACTAAGTGTATTTTTTCAAAAACAAATTAAACAAATCCGCTGTTTTTAAGTGTATTTTCTTGTGGCGTACAAAGTACGCCACGCGTGTAGTTATGTTATAACTTGATGCGCGGGTAGTTAAAGGTTAATCCGTTATTAAATAACGGATTTTGATCTGTGTTCGTTTTGCATAGATTGTCGGCCAACGAAAACAGTCCACCTCGATATTTGGCAGTATTTATTAGATTTTAAGGAAATGGCGAAAGAGGTCAATTTTTGATCTAAGGGTGACACATTTTTACGGTACAAACATCTGTCATGTGTCAGCCCCCTCCCTTCCACTTCCCCTACCCCTTAATTTTAGATAGAGAATAGCAGTCGTGTACTATCTCATTTGAAAGGTTATTCAATTCTCTATTCAGAAATAATAACTTTGACATAATTATTTATACAGGGTGTCCAAGAAAAATTATTTTGAAGTAAATTAATTTAGACAAAAAGAAGAATGTATGTAGTTTATTTAACTTAAAATACACTCTACTGCTGACTGAAAACAGAAAAAAAGTTTAGTTGATAAATAAGCATTGTTTGTTGCTTAAATTCAATATTCAACCTACCAAGAGGCATATGGGTGGCAGCTTGATCATTGAAGTTAAGCTAAAAGCAATGTATATTTATCAAAAAAAAACCTTTTTTTCTGTTTTGTGACAGCAGTAGAATGTATTTTAAATTAAATAAATTACATACATTCTTCTTTTTATGTCAATTAATTTAATTAAAACTTTTTTCTTGGACACCCTGTATAAATAATTATGTTAATGTTTATATTACTGAACAGAGAATTGAAAAACCTTTCAAATAAGCTAGCACGCGACCCCTATTCCCTATTTAAAAATACGTGGGAAGTGGAAGGGTGGGTGTTGACAATTGATAGATGTATGTACCGTAAAAATGTGTCCACCTTAGATTAAAAATCGACCTGTTTCGTCATTTCCTTAAAATCTAATAAATAATGCCAAATATCGACTTGGGCTGTTTTCTTAGTACTGTATTTGTTAATTTTTTGTTGTAAAAGTAAAATTTTGTAAATTGTAATTTTTTTAAAAGAATTAACCCCTCTTCTGCTTTCCGCAGTCACTTTGCAGTGTGGGCAGCATATCCCAATATAAAACTTATGGAACCTTGCAGCTCAGTGTTGCCGGTTTTAAGCAGACGAATTTTTTTTTTCTCTGATTCTGGCCTTGGTTTAGAACTAGAACTTTTAGCCACGTAATTGTATAACTTATCACTAACTCACGTGTAATGTGTAGTGTGTGTGTTCAGTAAGTGTCTTGTTACTTTGCAAAGTCGACGTCATTTTCTTTGCAGAGACGCTAATTGTATCCGAACGTCTGCGGTCCCTCCGGTGAGTACCGATCCCACAAGGACAGAAACTATTTTCACCTATCAATTTATAATAAATAAGAAAATTCCTGACCCTGGTGGGATTCGAACTCACTACCATTCGGAACTTTCGATTCAAAGGTTAGGCGCTCTTACCACTGAGCCACAGAGGGGGTTAGACGAACTTAAAGTCCGTCTAAATATGTAGAATATTCCAGAAGTCCAAAACATCTTGATTTGAAAATCTGTGGGTTTTATTATTTTTAAATAATTCATAGATAGGTACAGTAGAGCGTCGATAATCCGAACTAATTGGTACAGGGGTAGTTCGGATTATCAAATTGTTCGGATTATCGAACATATGCTTAAAATACATACAAAGCTCATAAACATAGTACATATGTACATACGTTTTAGTTATACGGAATAAAACACCTACATAATAAACAAATAATTGTATGCATTTCTGCATAAACAAGACAAAAATCCGCGGTCATATTTTGCCCATATTGTCATATTAAATCCAAGAATTCGGTCATATTTTTTAATTTTATAATTTTTTTGCTTTCGGATTAGCGAACGTTCGGATTACCAGGGTTCGGATTATCGACGCTCTACTGTACTATGAAAGATATTTATACGATATTAAAGATATATCATTTGAATATTAATTATAATAATTAGCCTGTGATTAATATTATATTTAATAGTTATTTATGATATAAGTGTTAAAATTGCAATTTTTAGGTACGCATACTTGAATGTTAAAAATGTACTTTTTAACACGTATACTTTGTACGCACGTAAGAAGTTATACTTCTATTATATGATTTCAGCTAAATAAATATGCTTTCAACAGGTTATTTGTATTTAAAGATTAAACTAATTTTTACTTACTACTTTCCAAAAATTTTTATTAAAACAATACTAAAAATAAAAAAAAAAGTTAGATAACGCACGGATTCGAACCGGCGACCTCTCGATCTCCGGTCGAACGCGTTACCACCGAGCTAAACTCCCTTTGCTTTGACAGCTTACAAGATTTCTCATACATACTGACAAATTTAATAGACCAGGTGAGGTATAAAAATACTTTAAAATTTATTTAATATAAATATTAATATCTCTTGGCAACACTGTTTTTCATAAGAGTCTGTATTTAAAGGTGACCGTGGAACGCAGTATAGGGTTATTAGAGGGGTGGTATATTTTTATTTTAGGAACAGTTATTACACATAATATATTTACATAGCAGTTTTGAAAAATACAAACATTTTGTGAAATCTTACAGCTTGTTATGCAGTTTACAATTTTTGAGAAATGTTTACTGTTTTACTAACGTCTTGTATTATAGCTTCTTTTAAATTGTGCTGTATTGTCGCTGTCGATCTTGCTGTTGAGTACACTGTACAGTATCGCTAAATATTATGGTGCACTGAACTTGGTATTTGACAGTTGCGGCATTGATAAAAGTACCCAGTTATTAACCTACACACTGTGTAGGTAGTTTTTAACCAATTGTTGGGGGTAAATCGGCTGAATGAATTTAGTTGGACTATTGAGATACATTCAAGTCGTTTTCTTCAGTGATAGAAGATATACATATATGTTAAATTTATTTTTTTTTATATTTCTTGGAATCTTATTTTTCTTACGTCGATCATTTAATTTTAAGGAACCGATTTCTAACTCAACTCTTTGGCATTTCCACCTACAAATTGAGATGAGAGGTCATAGCCTCTCACACAAGCACTACGTGTCTTATTCGAGCAAGGTTGAAATACATCCACGTGGCTTATAATAATCTTAAATCATCGAATTGATGTCACATATTTCATAATGTTAAATACGCTAACGTTGTAATTTAAAGGTCTTCATACCTACTACTCTAGCTAGTTTCAAGTACATTGGACATTGGTATAATCAAATGGACATAAGTAACAACATTTTTTAATTTTTCAACAGTCACAATTTCAACATTCGCTTTAAAACTAAGTGGTTTAATTATTTCCAGGTTGACACTGAAGATGGTCAGTTTAGACCTAAAACATTTTGTGTTTTTTGTAATTGTCCATAATCTTTTGGATGAATTTTAGAGAAGTTTTTATTAATTACATACCTAAATAAAACAGAAGTGTTTACTTTATACTCCGTTGTCTATAACAATTGAACCTAGATTTATACTTTCCGAGACTTTGGGAAAGATTAAAATTTGTCTTTTGCTTGACTGGTATTTTAGTATTATTGCTTTAGTTGTTGAAGGTATACTGTGTGCTGTAAGCAAATTTTGTTGGAATATCATCGGGGAGATGTTAGGATATAACATATCATCAGTTAATTGTATCATCTGAAAAGTTTGTTGCTGAATTATTTTGATTTACTTTCATGGATTCGAGTTCTGAGAGATGTGTTTGTTCTTTAAGTGTTTCTGTACTAGTTGATGTTTATACGCAGTTCTTATCTCTGTGACCAATAATATTACATCGGGAGCAATTTAGACTATCTAAAGATCAGAAGATTCTCTAGGTAAGGAGTGTTGTCATAGTTTATGAAGATTGAATTTGGAATTGGTTTGGTAATTATCGGAGAGAAAAATATTTGCCACCTAAAGCTTAAGATGTGACTATACTCAGATTCTGGCATGCTTAATTTCAAAAACGTTAAATTGAACGCTGCAGTTAGTTCTAAGTTCATCTTCTATAAAACTCTTTGGGACGCTGGGACAGATGTTTAATCTCATTACTATCCTTGTTGACGTAATAAGTCAGTCTTCGAATTTATATCTCGTTGTCTTGAATGGCTACTAGGTTCCTACTATCCTAGATTGTTTGACTAAATATTAACTCGGTTGATGGCTATTCTGATTCTAGCCGCATAGGTAACAATTTTGATGTGAGTAGAAATCCTACGGTCACTATGTATTCATATTTATTTTAATACCTTTGATAGCTGACAGGATAATGGATTGTTCTGTTGAAGCAAATTTGAAAATTGGAAGTTACATTGGAATATGTCAATTGTCATGACGTAGCAGCAGGTATACTAGTAATTTCAAGATCATACATTTTAATTTTTGTTTTCTTTACGTGATAGAACTTGTCGAAAACAGGAAACAGGGTCATTGAATGTGTTGTAGTGAATCGTTGGTTATATTTAATAAAATTGTATTAATTGATAATATACTCATCATTTATTATTTGTGTCATGAAACTTTCATAAAAATATTTTGTGACTTTTGTTTATAAATATCCGAAAAATTAATATTACGCCAGTCAATGGGAGCAAGAATAGGATATTACCTCCGAATTCCCACCTACTGCATGGATTTTAATGAAATTTTGAGCCTAGCCTCTACTTATCTCCTAATTCAAAGTCTATCCTATACCGATGTGTGCTTTTATCTTGGGGGTTCCCACCCCTGCTCAGGGTTGGAAAATTTTTAGGTTAAAATTACCACGGAATTCGATAGAGGACCTAATTCTAAGCAAAAACTGTTCTATATTTTTTTTTTGAAAACTCAATACTTTTTGAGATATTCGTGGTTGAAAATTGGCCATTTTCATTGGAACATAATACCTTTTCGAACGGTTTTTTGCGAATACCTTAAAAACTATGCATCTAACTAAAAAAACTCTATTTACTATTTTTGTAGGTTATAAAAAAACAAAGAGACGCTTGCCTTCACAAGTCTTCTAGTTATAACACAAAAAAAGATATGGTAGATTTTAGGTGTATGGAGAAACGGTCGATTTTAGGTGCATAATGCTAATAATACCTTTTGCAGTGCTTAAGAAGACCTTTAAAGTGAGCTATATTAATGGTCCATTACATTAAAACTAAGCGAGATATGCTGTAAACAAAATTGATTACCAATGTATTTTAAGAAAAAATGAGAAGTAATTTTAACGCCCATCCACCAAAATGTAAATGGATCGTTTTCCTTCAACAATACCTTTTATTATAGTGTTATTTCTATGTTCAAGAAGTTGGATGGGTTTAAAATGAATTGTTGTTGAAAAAAAAAAGATCAAATTATAAAGCGCATTTTTAAATTTTTTAAAAATCTTATTTTTCTCCATGTAACTTGAAAATGATAAGAGATACAGTAATGAAAAATAAAAAGGAAATTTTTATCTGAAAAAGCACTACATTTTTGTGTGGTATCTCTTTTCGCATGTCTTATTTTTTCGAGTTACATGGAGGAAAAGGAAGATTTTTAAGAAAATTTAAAAATGCGCTGTATAATTTGATCTTATTTTTTTCGAAAACCATTCATTTTAATCCAATCCAACTTTTTGAACATAGAAATAACACTATAATAAAAAGTATTGTAGAAGAAAAATGATGTATTTAAATTCTGATGGATGAGGGGTTAAATATTCTTCTCAATTCTTCTTAAAATACATTAGTCATCAATTTTATGCAGAATATCTCGCTGAGTTTGAATGTAATCGACATTTAGTATTACTCATTTTAAAGGTATTTTCAAGCACTTTAAAAGTTATTAATATCATTATACACCTAAAATCGACAGTTTCTCTGTTATTTCAAGTTGATCACACCGATTTGAGCATGCAACAAAAAACAAACTCTTCTTACCTACCATATCCCTCTTTGTATTTTAGCTAGAAGATTTATGAAGGAACGAATCTCTTTGTTTTTTTTATAACCTACAGAAATATTTTATATAGTTTTTTTGTTAGATGCATAGTTTTTAAGGCATTCGCAAAAATCCGTCTTAAAAGGTGTCATTGTTCAATGAAAATGGCCAATTTTCAACCAAGAATGACTCAAAAAGTGTTGAGTTTTAAAAAAATAATTATATAACAGTTTTTGCTTAAAATTAGGTTCTCTAGCGAATTCCGTGGTAATTTTAACCACCACATTTTTCACCCTGAGAAGAGATGGGAACCACCCTCAATAGGGGAGTGCAATTAGAACGAAAAGATACAATGTTTCGGAAAAAATCAAACAATGTTATATTTTTCTAAAACTTTTTTGTTAGTTTATAAACATGTTAAAGTAAAAAGTTCTACTCACAAATTTCGCCGCTAATTGTTTATTAATTGTTTAAACAATAACAATTGTTTTGTATAAATAATGTTAAGAATATGGGTGAATTCAATATTTTATTTTGATAAAAAATGTTTTTATTTTAGTTTTGATTATGCTGAACCCGAATCTGACATTACAATTTGCAAATTCAAAATGGCGGATTCAAAATGGCGGATTTTTTCTAAAAATCCTTAAAAAGTAGTTGTAAAATCCGAATTTTTTTATAAAACGTGTTTGTTTACATATATGTGGATATTTTTGAGAGGTTGCTAAACCTGAATCAAATTTTGATAATTTAAATTATAAAATGGCAGATCCAAAATGGCGGATAACTTAAAAAATAGTTGTAAAATCATAATTTCTTTACAAAATGTATTTATTTCTACATATTATATTTATTTTTGAGAGCTTTGATAAAACTAACTTAAATGTTAACGTTATAAACTATAAAATGGCGGATCCAAAATGCGGATTTTCTAAAAAGAACATAAAAAGAAAATTTTTCGAACACATTTATTTTCTTTATTTTTAACAGGTCGTTGAATCTGAATTAAAGATTAAAAATTTAAATTTCAAAATGGCGGATCCAAAATGGCGGATATTTAAATGAAAAACAAGTAGAATCCAATCAAACAAATATGAAATTTCATTCTTAAAAAAAAAGATAAACAAATAATTTTAGAAAAAATAGAATGTATTAGAAAGAATATTTAAAAAAAAAACAAATTTTGGATTAGAAGAATATAATTACATATTGGAACATAGTTTTTAATTACAAACAACTTTTCTTTATAAACATTTTCGATATTGTGAAATATAAAGGTACTTTACTCTTGAGTGAAATTCATATTTTTTGACATACCTCGTACAAAATTAACAAAATTTGATATTTGATGCTTGTATCTTATGTTATATACAATGCAGAGTATTTTATAAAGAATAACTTTTTTTCGTAAAACTGATATTAAAAAAGTTATCAATACGTTCCAAGGTTCGCAGACATATGTATAAGAGCTAAAAAAAAATTTTTTTATTGAACATTTATTGTTGTTGAAGCTTATTAATAAATGTATTTTAGGTAAGTTTTACAGAAAAAAGTTTTGATGACTCTGTATATACATTTTTTCAGCTGGTAATTTTCGGTTTTTGTATTACATTTTTGTTATCTTTCTTAGTTTTCTCAAAAATAAATTGTTTATTTCATTTTTAGACTAAAATATTTCAGTGTTTTTTAAAAACTACATCCCAAGCTTTAAAAAAATAGCAAAAAAATTGTATTAGATTTATTCAAACTTGAGTAATACCGTCTTAAATTGGTGGGAATTCTGTAAAACTACGAAGTTTTCAAAAATTACATTTTTTGAGACATCTTATTATTTGAATTAAATTT